>NC_052069.1:43527556-44127556 GCF_015852505.1 Tachyglossus aculeatus
AGCCCGGGCTCTTTCCACTGAGCCACGCTGCTTCTCAGATGGGTGTGGGCCCGCAGTGATGGAGGTTCTGCCCCACAGCTAAGGGCTCACAGATCTTCTTGGGTAACTGTGCCCAGGTTAGTTTATCCTCCTGTTCTTATCAAGATCTTGGGTGCAAGTGGCTCAGGGCGTGAAATTAGATACCAACTACCTGTTCTGGTAGGGTGAAAGTCAGACAGAGTTAGAGCCAATACTCTTCCCGGTGCCAAGAATGATGGGGCTTCCGTGCTCTCCCCCGTTACCTGCAAAATAGTAATAATAACGGTGTCATTTGAGCACATTCATTTAATTGATTCAATCGTATTTAGTACGTGCTTTCTGTGTGCAGAGAACTGTGCTAAGTGCTTGGAAAGTACAATTCAGCAACAAATAGAGAAGCAGCCTGGCTCAGTGGAAAGAGCACAGGCTTGGGAACCAGAGGTCATGGGTTCTAATCCCAGCTCCGCCACATATCTACTGTGTGACCTTGGCCAAGTCATTTAACTTCTCTAAGCCTCAGTTACCTCATCTGTAAAACGGGGATTAAGACTGTGAGTCCCAAGTGGGACAACCCGATCACCTTGTATCCCCCCAGCACTTAGAACAGTGCTTTGCACATACTAAACACTTAACAAATGCCATTATCATTATTATTATTATTAAATAGGGACAATACCTACCCAACGGGCTCACAGTCTAGAAGGGGGGAGACAGACAACAAAACAAGTTGATAGGCATCGATAGCATCAATATAAATCAATAGGATGATCAATATATTCACAACATTAATAAAATAAATATGTGCCGAGCACTATACTAAGCGCTGGGGTAGATACAAGATCATTCATTCATTCAATCGTATTTACTGAGCGCTTACTGTATGCAGAGCGCTGTGCAAAGCGCTTGGAAAGTACCATACAGCAATAGAGACAATCCCTGCCCACAGCGGATGTCAGTCGATCATTTGTGTTTATTGAGCGCTTAACTCTGTGACGAGCACTGTACTAAGTGCTTGGGAGGGCACTATATAACGGAGTTGGTAGATACGTTCCCTGCCCTCAAAGAAATTTCAGTATAGAGGGGGAGACAGACGTTAATAGAAATGAATATTTTGGCTGTGTATGTAAGTGCTGTGGGGCTGCGGAAGGGGTGAATAAAGGGGTGGATAGAGGCCATGTCCCACATGGGGCTCACAGTCCTAATGGCCATTTTACAGATGAGGAAACTGAGGCCTGGGGAAGTTGAGCGGCTTGCCCAAGGTCATCCAGCAGTTGAGTGGCAAAGCTGGGAATAGGACCCAGATCCTCTGACTCCTAGGCCCATTTTCTACCCACTAGGCCACGCTGCTTTTCAGGGTTTGCTGAGGTCCAAGTCTGAGAGCGTTGTGGATGGGGCTGGCTGGGATCAGAGGATGGAAGCAATTTAGATGGACTGGCTGATGTCAAAGGGTTAAGATAAGGATAGAGCTCCTTATCTTCCCTCCCAAACCCTGTCCTCTCTCTGACTTTCCCATCATTGTAGACGGCACAGCCATCCTTCCCGTCTCTCAAGCCCGCAACCTTGGTGTCATCCTTGACTCTGCTCTCTCATTCACCCCACACATCTAATCGGTCACCAAACCCTGCCAGTCTCACCTCCACAACATCGCCAAGATCTGCCCTTTCCTCTCCATCCAAACCGCTACCATGTTAGTACAATCACTCATCCATCAGCCTCTTTTCTGACCTCCCAACCTCCGTTCTCTCCCCACTTTAGTCCATACTTCACTCTGCTGCCTAGATTATCTTTCTACAGAACTGTTCTGGGCACGTCACTCCCCTCCTCACTATTGGCTTCAAAGCTCTCCATCCCCTTACCTCACCTCCCTTCTTTCCTTCTACAGCCCAGCCCGCACCCTCCGCTCCTGTGATGCTAACCTTCTCACTGGGCCTCATTCTCGCCTGTCCCGCCGACGACCCCTGGCCCACATCCTACCTCTGACCTAGAACACCATCCTCCCTCCTCAAATCTGCCAAACAATCACACTTCCCCCCACTTCAAAGCCCTACTGAAGTCTCACCTCCTCCAGGAGGCCTTCCCAAACTAAGCCCCCCATTTCCTCAGATCCCCCTCCCCTCCGCAATGCCCTGACTCACTCCCTTTGCTCTACCCCCTTCTCCCCGCCCTGCAGCACTCATGTATATCTGTACGTATCTATAATTCTATTTATTTATAGTGATGCCTGTGTACTTGTTTTGATGACTGTCTCCCCCTCTTCTAGACTGTAAACCCAGTGTGGGCAGGGATTGTCTCTCTTCATTGCTGAATTGTACTTTCCAAGCGCTTAGTACGGTGCTCTTCACGCAGTAGGTGCTCAATAAATATGATTGCATGAATAAATGAAAAGCATGAGCGATGTTGATGGGGCTGGCTGAGGCTGGACCCTGGGAGGGATGGAACGGCTAGACTTCCCTTGGAGGTCGAGGCGGGGGTTTGCAGGGTGTGGGTGCGGGCTGGGCATCAGCAGGTACCTACCTGTTGCTCCTGGGAAAGGCTGGAATTCTGTTCATTCTCGTCCCTTGAGGGTGCACCCAAGGTCCTCCCCCGGAGGGAATTTCACACCCATTTCTGGACACTGGCCTCCCAGCCCAGCATCCCTGTCTTTCACCTCTGACTGGAAAGTCCCACGTGAGTTCACACTCTAAGGAGGAGGGAGAACAAGGGCCAACCATGACTGTTGGAAAGAAACCCCAGTCGTTAGGGAAAGATGACCAGAGCATCTCCAGAAACCTAACAACAGCTGATCAATCAGTCAGTGGTATTTAGTGAGCATTTCCCGTGTGGAGAGCACTGAACTAAGCTCTTGGGTTAGAGGCCTTGCCTGACTAGGCCCTCACTTCCTCTTCTCCCACTCCCTTCTGCGTCACCCTTCTACTTGGACTTGCACCCTTTATTCACCCCTCCCTCAGCCCCACAGCACTTAGGTACATATCCATAATTTGTTTATATTTATGTCCATCTCCCCCTCTAGACAGTAAGCTCGTTGTGGGCAGGGAATGTGTCTACCAACTCTTGTCATATTCTCCCATGTGCTTAGTACAGTGCTCTGCCTGCAGTAAGTGATTAATAAATACGATTAATTGACTGAGAGTACAGCGCAACAGAGATGGTAGACATCCCCTGCCCACAATGAGCATACAGTCTGGATGTTTTTTCATTAATGGGCCCCTAGTGAATATTGCCCTCCTGGCGGTAAACCGAAGTCTTCTGTTAGCTGGCACAGGCGATCAAGTGGGGACTGGGAGAGACTAGAGTTTCGAGTTTGGGGCTAGGTGCTTCTTTTTAAAAATACAATGGACTCCGGCACATCCCTAGAAAGTCCCTAGAAATCCAGACCTTGAAAACGTTTCCCAAAAACTTCAACTGATACAATGGATTTGTATATAAGCATTTTTCTCATTGACAAATACTCTCATGAATCTACGCATATCCACACATATTCAGGAGAGTATGAAGTTGAGCAGTGAACAGTCTCTGCTGGCCTCTTGAAAATATATTGCTGTCCTAACAGGTGGCCTGCTTCTCCTTAACCTTTTTTCCCATTCTTTTTTTAATGGTACTTGTTCAGCACTCTACTCTCTTACTACAACCCAGTCCGCACACATAGCTCTTCTAATGCTAACCCTCTCACTGTACCTCGATCTCGTCTATCTCGCCTATGACCCTTCACCCTTGTCCTGCCTCTGGCCTGGAATGCCTTCCCTCCTCAAATTCAACAGACAATGACCTTACTGCAGACACATCTCCAAGAGGCCTTCCCTGACTAAGCCTTTCCTTTCCTCTTCTCCAGCTCCCTTCTGCGTTGCCCTGACTTGCTCCTTTGTTCATCCCCCTTCCCAGCCCCACAGCACTTATGTGCATATCTCTAATTTATTTATATTAATGTCTATCTCCCCCTCTAGCCTGTAGGCTCCTTGTAAGTGGGGAATGTGTCCGTTTATTGTTGTATTGTTCTCTCCCAAGCTCTTGGTACAGTGCTCTGCACACCTTAAGCACTCAATAAATGTGATTCAATAAATGAATAAATAAATATGTGCCTAGGCACTGTACTAAGCATTGTGGTAGATTCAAGCTAATCAGGTTGGACACGGTCCCTACCTCATTCATTCAGTCATATTTACTGAACGCTTATTGCCGCAAAGCACTATACTAGGGGCTCGTGTGGGGCTCGCAGTCTGTTGGAAAAAGTCAGATTTAACCCCTATTTTTCTGATGAAGTAACTGAGGCCCAGAGAGGTTAGTGGACTCATCCAAGGTTACACAGCAGACAAATGGCAGAGCCAGAATTAGAACCCAGGTCCTCTGACTCCCAGGCCCAAATTAAGCAGTGTGGTTTTAACAGCTAATTTATTATTATAAAACCGACAGAATTTCCTCCTACCTTATTTTCCAATGGGGTTTTTTTTTTTCAATTTCTCAAAACCTGGCAATTTGCTTCTACTACTATGTAGTCTTTTTTTTTGCATGTTTTAGAAGGTTTTGCCATTTCCTTCATAGGGTTCAAAAAACACTTAAATATATTGCTATTTATAGGTGCATTTAGGTGGTTGTGCTCTAAAGTGGAGGAGGCCCAACAATACCATTTATTTTTGTAACAAGTGTGCTTAGAAATGAGTAAGGATCTTCAATTACTTATTGTAACTACAGTAACAATACTACTGGTTGTAGTTAGAGAAGCAGCATTGCCTAGTGGATAGAACTCAGGCTTGGGAGTCAAAAGGACCTGACTTCTAAATCTGACACCACCACTTGTTGGCTGTGTGGCCTTGGGCATGTAATTTAACTTCTCTGGGCCTCAGTAACCTCAACTGTAAAATGGGGATTAAGACTGTGAGCCCATGTGGGACAGGGACTATGTCCTACCCCCCTCGTCCCCCCTCTCCATCCCCCCCATCTTACCTCCTTCCCTTCCCCACAGCACCTGTATATATGTATATATGTTTGTACATATTTATTACTCTATTTATTTATTTTACTTGTACATATCTATTTATTTCATTTTTTTAATATGCTTGGTTTTGTTCTCTGTCTCCCCCTTCTAGACTGTGAGCCCACTGTTGGGTAGGGACTGTCTCTATATGTTGCCAACTTGTACTTCCCAAGTGCTTATTAGTACAGTGCTCCGCAGACAGTAAGCGCTCAATAAATACAATTGATTGATTGATTGATTGATTTGCTTGTATCTAACCCAGTACTTAGGACAGTACCAGGAACATAGTAAGTGCTTAGAAAATACCATAATTATCATTATTATTATTATTATTATTATTACTGTTATCCCTCCCACTTAGACTGTGAGTCCTGTGTGGGACAGGGACTGCGTCTGACCTAATTATGTTGTATCTATCCCAATCACATAGTACATTGCTTGACCCATAGTAATAATAATAATAATAATAATGGCATTTATTAAGCGCTTACTATGTGCAAAGCACTGTTCTAAGCGCTGGGGAGGCTTACAAGGGTGAATACAGATTTTCACCATGGTGGGCATCACAGTCTTAATCCCCAATTTATTACAGATCGACGGAGACTGAGGCACAGAGAAGTTAAGTGACTTGCCCAAGGTCACACAGCTGACAATGGCAGAGCTGGGGATTTGAACCCATGACTCATGACTCCACAGCCCAGGGACTCGTTCCACTGAAGCCATGCTGCTTCACTAGTAAGGACCTTAACAACCCTGCTCCCCCACAACTAATTATTGTTATTATTATTAATAAACTTTTAAGCTTGACAGCTGCTGTGTAATCACTCTCATTAGTTCTTTTGAAAAAAATGATTTCAGGAATACTGTTTTTCAATGTAATAATTCATTCAATTCATTCAATCGTACTTATTGAGCGCATACTGTGTTGCAGAGCACTGTACTAAGTGTTTGGGAAGTAATCATTGTACATCATTTAAATTTTTCCACGTTGCTTTCCACATGTTATTCTCATTTTATCTTTACAACATCCTTACTTGTGGTGTCTACCAACGCTTTTGTATTGTGGAAAGAGCACGGGCTTTGAGGTCAAAGGTCATGGGTTCAAATTCGGCTTCGCCAACTGTCAGTTGTGTGACTTTGGGCAAGTACTTCACTTCTTCTAGACTGTGAGCTCCCACCTGTTGGGTAGGGACCTCTCTATATGTTGCCAACTTGTACTTCCCCAAGCGCTTAGTACAGTGCTCTGCACACAGTAAGCGACTCAATAAATATGATTGATGATTGATAGATCTCAGCTTCCCTCATCTGTAAAATGGAGATTGATTGTGAGCCCCCATGGGACAACCTGTACACCTTTGTAACCTGTCACCTTGCACATAGTAAGCACTTAATAAATGCCATCATTTATTATTGCTATTATTATTACAGTAAGCACTTCACAAATACCACAGTATATTATTATTACTGAAGTAGAGCTCAGGAGTTCTGCTTTGCTTGTGCCTCTGTCTCATCGTTAGGGCGCAAGGCCGGATCAGCATGGCAGAAAGGCAGCCAGCAGATTGCTACTAGTGTTAATCAATTACCTGAGACCAGTAGAAGTAACACATTAGTGCGATCAATGGTATTTATGGACGCCACAGCTCTAGTCCCAGAATTTGGGCAGCCGGGGTAGGGGGAGAGTGAACAGGGAAAGCCCCCTCACTACACTTCTTCTTTTTCCTTTTGCCCTTCACTGGCTTCGCATAGCTTAGGAGAGTGATGGGGGATTCTGAGGATAATAGTAAGCACCTTAACAAATGAACCATAATCATTATTATTATTATTATAATGAATAATTTGGAATTTAAGTATTTCATTATGTGCCAGGCACTGTACTAAGCACTGGGGTGGGATTCAGAGGACCTGGGTTCTAACCCTGGCTCTCCACACAAGTATGCTGTTGTGATCATTGGGTGAGTCACTCAACTTCTCCATGCCTCAGTTTCCTCACCTTCTAAAGTACCTGTTCTCCTCCCCCTATCATGGATCGTGCACCCGTGTGGGATGGAGACATGGTTGACCTGATATACTCTGTGTTTACACTAGCACTTAATACAGTGCTTGGCACAAAGCAAATACTTAATAAATACAATTATTATTATTATTGTTGTTTATATAGGCCTAGAATGAGCTGTAAAATGTCTCAGTTTTCCATTGCCCATGGTTTTACGTGACAGCACAAAAGTGGACACTCTTCCATAGTAGAAGGAGGACAAGCCCCTCTTTTCCTTGGTTCCCCCCTCCCTTCCATGTCACCTCAACCTCACTCCTTTGCTCTTCCCGCCTCTCCCCACCCTATAGCACCTTCTATTGTGTGTGTGTGTATATATATTATATGTTTATATATATATATAATTCTATTTATTCTATATTTATATCTGTCTACCTGTATTGATGACTGTCTCCCCCCCTGGAGACTGTAAGGCCTGCTGTAGGCAGGGATTATCTTTCTTTACTGCTGTATTGTACCTTTCCAAGTGCTTAATACAGTGCTCTGTACACAGAAAGTGCTCAATTAAATAAGACTGAATGAATGAATGAATTAAATGAATAAATGAATGAATGAATGACAAGCTGCCCTTAATGGAAAGCCAAAAGGGAGCATGGCTTTCTTTAAAAGCTTTAACATTTTGGGGCCTGAATATTTTTTTAAAACCCTAGGACATCAAGTCCTTTTGGTGTCAGGGTTTGTCATTCTTAAGGATCTCAGGAACTCTCATTTTGCATTTCCTCCGAAGCTTAAAAATGTGCTCTTTTGACTATGTGGCAACCACAGAGTAGAATTATAATGAAGATCTTCTTTCCTGCTTGATTCCTGAGTTGGATACAACAGTCCCGAGGCAATGCATTTGGTTTCTTTGGGACTTCACTCTTTAGCTGTGCTAAGGCAACTTGGCATCTCTGAGGCTTAGGATAGATAATTGCCCCCTCTCAATAATAATAATAATAATGATTATGGTATTTGTAAGTGCTTACTACGTGCCAAGCACTGTTCTAAGCACTGGGGTAGATACAAAGTAATCAGGTTGTCCCATGAGGGGCTCACAGTCTTCATGCCCATCTTATAGATGAGGTAACTGAGGCACAGAGAAGTTAAATGACTTGCCCAAAGTCACACAGTAGACAAGTGACAGAGCTGGGATTAGAACCCACACCCTCTGATTCCCAAGCCTGGGCTCTTGCCACTAGGCCATGCTGCGTCGCATTTGAAGGGAACACCACTGACAGTGAAGTTCACCTTTGGGTATGTATTCTTTCATTCATTCAATCAATCATATTTATTGAACGCTTACTGTGTACAAAGCACTGTACTACGTGGGAGAGTACAATATTACATGGCTAATGTTCTCCACAGAGTAGCGCTCAGTAGGTATTGAAATACTTTTATACTGTTCTGTGCCCGTTTATTGTTGTAATCTCCAAAGCGTTTAGCACAGTGCTCTGCACACAGTAAGTGCTCAATAAATATGATTGGTTGATTGACTGCTCTGCACACAGTAAGTGCTCAATAAATACGATTGGTTGACTGACTGCTCTGCACACAGTAAGTGTTCAGTAAATATCATTGACTGATAACTGTTGATAGTGACGCACAATTTTAGTCCACTTGCTGCTGTCATATTCATCTCCTTCAGCGCATTCTGGTTTTCTGTTTCTTTTGTTTGATTTTCCCAGCCTCCTATCCTTCTTCCTCTTTCTCCCCTGGCATTTTGGCCAGAAATGATTAGGACAGTTTACCATCCAAGGCTTTTCTTTCCCATTAGCTGGTAAAATCCTTCAGGGCAAATAAAAGAGGGTGTAAGCGAGCAGGTGGAGAAAGGTCGAGCAGGTGGAGAAAGGTCGTCAGGTCCCAGAAAACTGTCCTTCAATTAATCAATCAATTGTAGTTTTTGATCTCTTACTGTATTTAGAGCACTGTATTCATCGCTTGGGAGAGTGCAATAAATGAGTCGGTAGACACATTCCCTGTCCACAGATTACAGAGTGCCAATCCAAGTGCAAAGGTGATCCAGAAGAGAGGGGGAAAAGAGGAAATGAGGGCTTAGTCAGGGAAGGCCACTTGGAGATGTGATTATAATAAGGCTTTGATGGTAGGGAGAGTGATAGTCTGGTGCATGTGAAGGGGAAGGGAATTTCAAGACAAGCAGGAAGTAGGTGAGGGTTCTGCATCTGAAGTAGATGAGATAGGGGTACAATCAATCAATCAATCAATCGTATTTATTGAGCACTTACTGTGTGCAGAGCACTGTACTAAGCGCTTGGGAAGTACAAGTTGGCAACATATAGAGACAGTCCCTACCCAACAGTGGGCTCACAGTCTAGAAGGGGGAGACGGAGAACAAAACCAAACATGCTAACAAAATAAAATAAATAGAATAGATATGTACAAGTAAAATTAATTAAAAAATAGAGTAATAAATACGTACAAACATGTATACATGTATACATATATATGTACATGTATACATATATACAGGTGCTGTGGGGAAGGGAAGGAGGTAAGATGGGGGGATGGAGGGGGGATGAGGGGGAGAGGAAGGAAGGGTACAGAGAGTAGGTTGGCATTAGAGGAGCCAAGTGAGTGGGCTGAGGAATTCTGAGGAATGGTGTTAAAAAGAGAGAAGCAACGTGGCTCAGTGGAAAGAGCCCGGGATTTGGAGTCAGAGGTCATGGGTTCAAATCCAGCTCCACCACATGTCTGCTGTGTGACCTTGGGAAAGTCACTTAACTTCTCTGAGCCTCAGTACCTAATCTGTAAAATGGGGATTAAGACTGTGAGCCCCATGTGGGACAACTTGATCACCTTGTATCCCCCCCAGCACTTAGAACAGTGCTTTGCACATAGTAAGCACTTAACAAATGCCATTATTATTATTATTAAATCAGAGGTAAAATACGAGGGGGGCAATGTGATTGAGTGCTTTAGAGCTGATGGTAAGGAGGTTCTGTTTGATGTGGAGATGGATGGGCAACCACTTGATGTTCTTGAGGAATGGAAAAATGTTGATTTAACATTTTTGTCGGAAAACGATCCATGCAGCAGAGTGAAGTAACGGTCTGGTGTTGGGAGAGAGATGAGGCAGGGAGGTCAGCAAGGAGATAGAATAGAAAACATTGTTTTGAAGAAATAATTAATGAAATTCTACTATCATTATCAATTGGATTTAAGTGCATACTATAAGCCAGGCACAATAGCAAGCATTAGGGTAGATACAAGATAAGGTTAGATAGTGTCTCTGTCTCACATGGGGCTCGCAGTTTAAATGAGAGAGTACAGGTATTGAATTCCCTTTTTACAGGTGAGTAAAGTGAGGCACAGAGATGTTGCAGGCTCCTCCTCCCCCTCCCATCCTCTTACTGTGGGGGTTCCCCAAGGTTCAGTGCTTGGTCCCCTTCTGTTCTCAATATACACTCACTCCCTTGGTGACCTCATTCGCTCCCACGGCTTCAACTATCATCTCTACGCTGATGACACCCAGATCTACATCTCTGCCCCGGCTCTCTCCCCCTCCCTCCAGGCTCGCATCTCCTCCTGCCTTCAGGACATCTCCATCTGGATGTCCGCCCGCCACCTAAAGCTCAACATGTCGAAAACTGAGCTCCTTGTCTTCCCTCCCAAACCTTGTCCTCTCCCTGACTTTCCCATCTCTGTTGACGGCACTACCATCCTTCCCGTCTCACAAGCCCGCAACCTTGGTGTCATCCTCGACTCCGCTCTCTCATTCACCCCTCACATCCAAGCCGTCACCAAAACCTGCCGGTCTCAGCTCCGCAACATTGCCAAGATCCGCCCTTTCCTCTCCATCCAAACCGCTACCCTGCTAATTCAAGCTCTCATCCTATCCCGTCTGGACTACTGCACTAGCCTTCTCTCTGATCTCCCATCCTCGTGTCTCTCTCCACTTCAATCCATACTTCATGCTGCTGCCCGGATTATCTTTGTCCAGAAACGCTCTGGACATATTACTCCCCTCCTCAAAAACCTCCAATGGCTACCGATCAATCTGCGCATCAAGCAGAAACTCCTCACCCTGGGCTTCAAGGCTGTCCATCACCTCGCCACCCTCCTACCTCACCTCCCTTCTCTCCTTCTACTGCCCAGCCCGCACCCTCCGCTCCTCCACCACTAATCTCCTCACTGTACCTCGCTCTCGCCTGTCCCGCCATCGACCCCCGGCCCACGTCATCCCCCGGGCCTGGAATGCCCTCCCTCTGCCCATCCGCCAAGCTAGCTCTCTTCCTCCCTTCAAGGCCCTGCTGAGAGCTCACCTCCTCCAGGAGGCCTTCCCAGACTGAGCCCCTTCTTTCCTCTCCCCCTCGTCCCCCTCTCCATCCCCCTGTCTTACCTCCTTCCCTTCCCCACAGCACCTGTATATATGTATATATGGTTGTACATATTTATTACTCTATTTATTTATTTATTTATTTATTTTACTTGTACATTTCTATCCTACTTATTTTATTTTGTTGGTATGTTTGGTTCTGTTCTCTGTCTCCCCCTTTTAGACTGTGAGCCCACTGTTGGGTAGGGACTGTCTCTATGTGATGCCAATTTGTACTTCCCAAGCGCTTAGTACAGTGCTCTGCACATAGTAAGCGCTCAATAAATACGATTGATTGATTGATTGATTGATTGTGACTTTTCCAAGGGCACACAGCAGGCAAATGACAGAGTCAGGATTAGAACCCAGATCCCCTAACCCCCAGGCCCATGTTCTTTCCACTAGGTCATGCTGCTTCCTATTAAGATATATGTTTCTGTGTATTTAAAAATATTTCTTTGCACAAGAATGCCCAAGTCGATTCAATCGGGGGAAATGGCTCCTTGTTAATAAGAAAGGCCACTTGAAAAAGAAGGATTAGATTCACAGACACTTCTCTCACCAAATATTGCCAAAACGATCTCTCAATTATTCAGAATTGATCAACCTTCTTGCAATTTATCCAGGCTTGCACATCTCTTTGTCTTTACAGCAACTTTTTGAACTTTGCACTACTAATGAGCCGTTTCGTGTACGTGAGCAGGGAAAGGAAGAAAATCATTCCTTTTGTTAAGTGTTCTAGTGTGTTCTAGTTTGGTGGGGATGGAGTTGAAGCAGCTGGCTAAAATAAGAAGCTTTTGTGAGCATGGTTTTGTGCTGGAAGGTCAGAGGAGCAAATTATAGAACAGTCAGTTGTAGTTATTGATCACTTATTGTGTGCAGAGCACTGTACTAAGCACTAGGGAGAGTACAACAGAACAATAAACAGACAACTTCCCTGCCCACAATACCCTGTCTATAGGAGTCCACCTACTAAAACAGATAAACTCAATTATCTTATAATGTGAGAATTACGTTACTGGAGAAATCTGACTTCAGTGACACACTGATGGGTGCTACATACGTGTGCATTCAAACATTTCTTCCGACATGGCAATCACATTCTAATCCGGTGGACACACCCTATCAGATTGTTCTTCCAACCATATTGTGGTTCGATAATTCCCTGCCTGCATCCTATCCTAGATGTGTAGTGAAAGAACATGTTATGGAAGAACTGGGTGTACTGTCAATGCAGACATACATCTGAAAGATGGAACTAAATATATCAATGAGTCAGATTTATTGAGTGCTTACAGTGTGTAGGTCACTGTACTAAGCGCTTGGGAGAGTACAATATAATAGTAAACCGACACATTCCCTGCCCACAACGAGCTTACAGTGTAGTGGGGGAGACCGACATTAATATAAATAAATTACGGATATGTACATAAGTGCTATGGGGCTGAGGTGGGAAAGAATAAAGGGAGCAAATCAGGGTGATGGAGAAAGGAGTGGGAGAAAAGGAAAATGAGGGAAAGAATAAAGGGAGCAAATCAGGGTGATGGAGAAAGGAGTGGGAGAAAAGGAAAATGAGGGCTCAGGGAAGGCTTCTTGGAGGAGATGTACCTTCAATAAGGCTATGAAGGTGGGGAGAGTAATTGTCTGTTGGCTATGAAGACAGAGAGGTTCCAGGCCAGAGGCAGGATGTGGTTGAGAGGTCGGGGGTGAGATAGACAAAATCGAGGTACAGCAGGAACATGATAATAATCAATCAATGGTATTTATTGAGCGCTTACTATGTGCAGAGCACTGTACTAAGCACTTGGGAGAGCACAGTGTAACAGAATTAGCAGACGTTCTCTGCCCACAAGGAGCTTACGGTCTGGAGGGGGAGAGAGACACTAATAGAAATAAATCAGTAATTTATAAAATGCAGTTTAAAGATCTGTACATAAGTGCTCTGGGGTTGGGACTGGGGCAAAAATCGAATGTCCAAAGGTCACAGATTGAAGTGCATAGAAGACTCAGAAGGGAGGACGGGTCGGGGAAAAGAGGGTTTAATCGGGGAAGACCTATTTGAGAAGATGTGACCTTAATAATGCTTTGAAGTCACAGAGAGTGGTGGTGTGGCATATATGGAAGGGGAGGGAGTTCCAGGAGAGGGGGAGGACGTGGGAAAGGGGTCAGCGGCGAGACAGATGAGATCGACATCCAGGAGGCCTCCAGGAGGCCTTCCCAGACTGAGCCCCCTCCTTCCTCCCCCTCTCCTCCCCCTCCCCATCCCCCCTGCCTTACCTCCTTCCCTTCCCCACAACACCTGTATATATGTATATATGTTTGTACGTATTTGTTACTCTATTTATTTGTACATATTTATTCTATTTATTTTATTTTGTTAATATGTTTTGTTTTGTTGTCTGTCTCTCCCTTCTAGACTGTGAGCCCGCTGCTGGGTAGGGGCCATCTCTATATGTTGCCAACTTGTACTTCCCAAGTGCTTAGTGTATATATATATACACATATGTATATATGTATATATGTTGTATATATGTATATACGTTTGTACATATTTATTACTCTATTTATTTATTTATTTATTCATTTTACTTGTACATATCTATTCTATTTATTTTATTTTGTTAGTATGTTTGGTTTTGTTCTCTGTCTCCCCCTTTTAGACTGTGAACCCACTGTTGGGTAGGGACTGTCTCTAGATGTTGCCAACTTGTACTTCCCAAGCGCTTAGTACAGTGCTCTGCACACAGTAAGCGCTCAATAAATACGATTGATTGATTGATTAGTACAGTGCTCTGCACACAGTAAGCGCTCAATAAATACGATTGAATGAATGAATGAATTGAGGAGCCTTGAAAACTAGTTTTTAGGTAAACTGAATTTGCTAATCACTATTTCCCTTGTACTTTACTGTATCTGAAAAGTAGTTTTTAGTTTTATTTTGGTCACTCTTTAAATATGAGGAAGACTCTTCATTTAGTAATATTTATTGAGCACTAGTGCAATAGACTGGCCCCTACATAATCTGAACACAACTTGAACTTCTCGTGAGATGTAAAAATAAGATGCATTTATTGTTTTTAGTCAAAATATCAAATGGTTTCTATTTAATCTTATGCTGAATTCAGTGGGTATATGTATAAAGCCATTTGTCTTTGCTTATTTTGTATATGATGGAGAGGCAGTGTGATCTAGTGGAAGGAATTTGGGCCTGGGAGCCAGAAGACCTGTGTTCTAATCCCGGCTCTGCCACTTGCTGCCTTGTGACATTCTCTGTGCTTTTCCCTTTTCCCTTTACCTTCTCTGTGCTTCATTCTTCCTCCTACTTCGACTTTGAGACCCCTGTGGGACAGGGACTGTGTCCAACACGATTATCTTGTCTTTATCCCAGCACTCAGAACAGTGCCTGGCAGAGAGGAAGGCCTTAACAAGTATTACAGTTATGTTGGAAGCTTTGCACAGAAAAAGTGTGTGCCATTTGGATAAAATAATGGCTTTGGGGATTAGAAGAACTAGATATTGGACACATTTTCCAGTTTAACTTAATATGAACAGTAGTGATTAGGTTACCTCACATTTCACTGTTGAGTCTTAACTACTGGTGGCTTCTAAATGGACTAGAAAGAAATGTAAAGTTTTTGGAGATCAAAATGTACATTCGAAGGATGGCGGCATACATATCCCCCCTCTAGACTGTAAGCTCATGGTGGGCAGGAATGTGTCTATTTATTGTTGTATTGTATCATCCCAAGTGCTTAGTACAGTACTCTGCACACAGTAAGCATTCAATAAATATGATCGAATGAATGAATGAATGGGGACCCAGTGAGTAAGCTGGAACTGGAGGAGTGTAGTGTGCGGGCTGGGCTGGCAAAGGAGATTAGTGATTTAAAGTAATAATAATAATGGCATTTATTAAGTGCTTACTATGTGCAAGGCACTGTTCTAAGCGCTGGGGAGGTTACAAGATGATCAGGTTGTCCCACGTGGGGCTCACAGTCTTAATGCCCATTTTACAGATGAGGTAACTAAGGCACAGAGAAGTTAAGTGACTTGCCCAAAGTCACACAACTGACAATTGGCGGAGCCGGGGTTTGAAGCCATGACCTCTGACTCCAAAACCCAGGCTCTTTCCACTGAGCCACGCTGCTTCTCTAGGAGGGGGCTAGCTGATTGAGTGCTTTAAAGCCAATGGTAAGGAGATTCTGTTTGATGTGGAAGTGGATGGGTAGCCACTGGAGGTTCTTGAGGAATGGAGAGACGTGAACTGAACGTTTTTGTTGATAAATGATTCATGCAACAGAGTGAAGTATGGATGGAGTGGCACAGAGACATGAAATGACTTGCCCAGGGTCACAGAGCAGACAAGTGGTGGAGCGGGGATTAGAACTCATGTCCTCTGGCTCCCAGACCTGTGTTCTATCCACTAGGCCACACTGCTTCTCAAGAGCTGGCTTGGAAGTGATGGGGGAGAGGTACCCTAGAGAACCTGCGATAATAATAATAATGATGGCATTTGTTAAGCGCTTACTTTGTGCCAATCACTGTTCTAAGCACTGGGGGGGGGGGGGCATGCAAGGTGATCAGGTTGTCCCACGTGGGGCTCACAGTCTTAATCCCCATTTTACAGATGAGGGAACTGAGGCTCCGAGAAGTTAAGTGACTTGCCCACGGTCACACAGCAGACATGTGGCGGAGTGAAATTCGAACCCATGACCTCTGACTCCAAAGCCCATGCTCTTTCCACTGAGCCACGTTGCTTCTCGATGCTTCTCTCTGATGGGAGAAGCACAGTCAGAGGTTGTGCTAGGAGATAGGGAGTGGATTTTATGTTAGTTTCTAGTTTGTGGGATAGCACGAATCTATGAGACGGGAGAGGGATGTTTCTAGAATATTTTAAAATGCTGCAGGACCCAAAAGCTCTGTTAATGTAGAATGTTATGTTTTCCTTTATTAGAGAAAATCTGAGCCCAAGGAGAGAGGGACGTGATGGGTGAAGAAAAACGTTCAAAAAAATCAAAACAGTAGACCCGGTTCTCCCATAATAGATATTTTTATTATGCACTTTGGAGAGAACACAACACTGCAAGGGAATTAGAGAACATTCTTCTGTTGGCTTCTGTCTCTGGTTAGACCGTAATATGAGGGCAGAAGAAATGGTTGCGTCCACATGCATGGCGCTGGTTTAAGGTGCATGTATTATAGTCTTTTATGAAGTATGTATTATAGTCTTTCCTGCCTTATCGTGGCAGGAAAGTTTGTGTAAGCTAATGAAGCTTACAGCTATGCCATATCGGGCTACCCAGAATGGAAAGGTCTGAGCCAAAGCGTCAAAGACAAGTCACCTGTGCTGGGTAGCAGTGGCCTGGGAGAAGAGTCAAAAGAGGACAATGGAGTGATCAAATGTTGATCAAAGACAGTGGCAGAGACCCAAGTTTTTATTGCATGGAAGAAGGCAGAGGTAAACCACTTCCTTATCTTCTACCAGGAAAACTATATGGATACACAAACTTGAATGACTTTATGGCAAAAGATGGGATGTTCTGAAGGGGGTGGGTCCATGGAGTCGCTATAATAATAATAATAATGATGGTATTTGTAAAGCGCTTACTATGAGCAAAGCACTGTTCTAAGCGCTGGAAATAATAATAATGACGGCATTTATTAAGTGCTTACTATGTGCAAAGCACTATTCATTCATTCATTCAATTGTACTTATTGAGTGCTTACTGTGTGCAGAGCACTGTACTAAGCACTTGGGAAGTACAAGTTGGCAACATATAGAGATGGTCCCTACTCAACAATGGGCTTATAGTCTGTTCTAAGTGCTGGGGAGGTTACAAGGTGATCAGGTTGTCCCACGGGGGCTCACTATGGGTCGGAAACGACTCAAAGGCATTTACAGAAGTCGATAGGTTTAGTTTTCTTTAACATACCCCTTCAGATCATAAGCTTGCTGTAGGCAGCGAATGTGCCTGTCCTCTCCCAAGCACTTAGTACAGTGCTCTGCACATAGATTGCTCAATAAATACAATTGATTGATTGATTGATTACCATGGGTTTTGTCAAACCCCTGTTTGAGTAATATTAATAATAATGACGGCATTTGTTAAGCGCTTACTATGTGCAAAGCACTGTTCTAAGCGCTGGGGGGGATACAAGGTGATCAGGTTGTCCACAGGGGGATCACAGTCTTAATCCCCATTTTACAGATGAGGTAACTGAGGCTCAGAGAAGTTCAGTGACTTGCGCAAGGTCACACAGCAGACATGTGGGGGAGCCGGGATTAGAACCCACGACCTCTGACTCCCAAGCCCATGCTCTTTCCACTGAGCCACACTGCTTAGGGTAGCTAAAATGTGTGCTTTCCTTCATTCCTGACCTGACAATTCCTGGCTCTTGGTCTTTCCTACTTCAAAATCCATGAGTGGAGAGCGCAGAGGCGAGAAGGCAGTGCCGCCTAATGGAAAGGAACACAGGTCTGGCAGTTGGAAGACAGGGATTCCAGTTCCAGCTCTGCCACTGGGCTTCTCTGTGTCCTTGGGAAAGTTGTTAAACCTCACTGTGCCTCAGTTTCTTCATCTGTAAAATAGGGCTAAGACATCCACTCCCTCCTATTTCCCAGATTGGGAGTCCTTGTGTGCAAAACAGGGACTCAGTGTGATCTGGCGCCTTGTGTCTGCCACAAAGTTCAGCACAGTGCTTTGGCACATTCTAATAACTGTTTAGTAATTGCCGTAATAAGAAATGAAAAAGAACCAAAGAAAAAGTTAACCAAGAAAACCATACAAATGTATGTCAGTTTGTTGAATTTTTGGAAAATTTACTGTTCCAAATTACAAACAGACATTGAATTTGCATTGAGCTGGGTAACCCAAACCACCTATATAAGATACAACGTCCACAGGAGATCTGACCAGAATTAGGAAAAAAGGCAGAGAGCCAACCTGCAGGAGGCATGTTAAAGATTTTGAGTTCCTATGCTGTTTTTATGCCGTTTGGAAGAGTCTGATTTAAGTGTTTTTCAATTAGGGAGAGTTCACCTGGCTACTCAATCATCTTTTCTTTATTCCCAAAAAGGGGACAATAGTAAATTTTAAAAGATATTTACTTTAATGCCAAGATCCAGATAAAGCCAAGAGAATGTGTCTATTGTTATATTGTACTCTCCTAAGTGCTTAGTACAGTGCTCTGCACACAGTAAGTGCTCAGTAAATATGATTGAATGAATGAATGAATGAACGGTTTCACTTAAAATCCTTAAAAATCTTAAGAATTCAAGGAAGAATTTTGCTAACAAAGAAATGTCATATTACCTTTTATCTGCATCCTCTCCCCCTTCTATCCCTTTCTTTTTCTCCCTCCCCCACCCATATCCTTAAATCAATCAATGACACTTATTGAGCACTTACTGTGTGCAGAGCACTGTACTAAGCACTTGGGAGAGTACTCTTCAATGGAGTTTGTAGACCCTCAGCAATAGAGAGACAATCCCGGCCCACAGCGGGATTTGCCAGTAGGACTGTTTCTCAAAGGACCCTCAGACTGGATCATAAATTCTGTACTCTCCCAAGTGCTTAGTACAGTGCTCTGCACACAGTAAGTGCTCAATAAATATGAATGAATGAATTTGAGTAGTGATTATACTGGATGCTGGACCAGCCTTTACAATAGAACTTCTAGAGTAATTACTTCCCAACCACCTCCAACATCAAAGGGAAACTGAGAACCTTATAAAGCTTAGGGAAAGAGTCTTTTTTAATGTTTTTAATGGTATTTTTTAAGTGCTTACTATGTGCCCAGATGTGCTAAACCTTGGGATAGATGCTAGTTAATCAGGTTGGACACAGTCCATGTTTCACACGGGGCTCAGTCTTCGTCCCCATTTTACAGATGAGGGAATGGAAGCCCAGAGAAATTAAGTGACTTGCCCAAGATCACGAAGCAGACAAGTGGCAGAGCTGGGATTAGAAACCAGGCCCTTCTGATTCCCAGGCCTGTGCTCTATCCACTAGGCCACACTACTTCTTGGGTTGCCATTTGTATGAACTGTGGAGAGGAATCATCATCATCAATCGTATTTATTGAGCACTTACTATGTGCACAGCACTGTACTAAGCGCTTGGGAAGTACAAATTGGCAACATATAGAGACAGTCCCTACCCAACAGTGGGCTCACAGTCTAAAAGGGGGAGACAGAGAACAAGACCAAACATACTAACAAAATAAAATAAATAAAGGAATGACCTGAGTAAATCAGAAATGCTACCCTTTTTCTGCTGTCCCTACTTGTGTAGTGAGCAGGTGAATGGCAGTGTGGATGAGCCTTGCATAACATCCTCTTTGGAGTCCCAAAATACTTCTCCAGCCTTATCTCCTCCTATTTTAGACTCATCTCCAAACTGCCAACAAAGTAGTGTTTGTTATAAGGGCGAAACTGGCTGTCGTATCTGTAGCGGTTACAGCTACAAGCAGCAGCTATGGTGCCTAACTCCCGTTTGGAGGAGGGACCAAGTTTCTGTTTAATTATTTATATTTAAGGAAAGCGAACTGCCTAGAGGTCTAGGGAGATAAGGTGGGAAATACCCTCTGAACAAAGGTGAGCAGAAAGAACAGGCCACAGACTCTTACTTAATAATAAGGTGTCTGGCTACTGCCTCATAAAGCAGTTTTGTTTTCTTTTATTGAGTGGAGAGGGATCAAGTAGACATTAGTGGCTTTGCCATGGTAACTTTTTTGGGGTTTCTGTGCTATGAGACACTAATAATACTATTTATTGGTATTACATCAGCTCCTCAGCATAATATAGTGGGTAATGACTCCTTTAATCCTTTTGTTCAAACATCCTTCCCAGAACATGACTTTGGACTTTAGTTCTAACTTTTCCCCCTCTTCAAACCCGAGAGGTAAACATGATAGAGAATGAATGAATACTTTGTGTGTGTGTGTGTGTGTGTGTATGTGTGTGTGTGTGTTTTAAGCACTTATTATGTGCCAGACACTGTTCGAAGTGCTGGGGTAGATTCAAAGGTAGGTTGGACATAGTCCATGTCCCACATGGAGCTCAGAGTCCTAAGCTCCATTTCATAGCCTCATTTCCCCCCTTCCAGACTGTGAGCCTGTTGGGGGCAGGGATTGTCTCTATTTGTTGCTGAATTGTACTTCCCAAGTGTTTAGTACAGTGCTCTGCACACAGTAAGCACTCAATAAATACGATTGAATGAATGAGTGAATGGAAGGATGAGGAAACTGAGACCCAGAGAAGTTAAGTGACTTGCCCAAGGTCACACAAAGGACAAATGGCAGAGGCAGGATTAGAACCCAGATCCTTTGATTCTCTGGCCCGTGCTCTTTCCACTAGGCCACACTGTGTTAAAGAGTAATGGGCCCAAACTCCTTATCTTCTCCTTCTCTGACCCTCTGTGCAAATGTAGGAAGAAAACATCCCCAGTGTACAAGTCAGATCTCTTTTGTAGGTTAGAAGTACCTTGCAAACACAAGATTTAAAAAATCAAGATGATGCAAATAAGGCTGAGAACCTGCTCATTCTTAGGTTGGTGTGACTTCATAGGAAGTTTGAATAGCCTTTCGTTCCTGCAGTTTTTCCATGCTTTCTTGCTGTCTTTTTCCTCTAGACTCCAAGCCCACTCTGAGCAGGGAACATATCTATCAGCTCTGTTATATTGTACTCTCTCAAATAAGTGCATACCATTGTTGGCCTAGTGGAGAGAGCACGGGCCTGGGGGTCAGAAGACCTGGGTTCTAATCCCAGTTCCACCATTTGTCTGCCGCATAAACTTGGGCAAGTCACTTAACTTCTCTATGCCTGTTACCTCATCTGTAAATTGGGGGTTAAGACTGCGTCCCATGTGGGACAGGAATGTGTCCAACCTGATTAGTTTGTGTCCGTGCTTAATACAGTGCCCGGCACAGAGTAAGTGCTTAACAAATACCATTTTTTAAAAAAGGGTCTAATCCCATAAGGCAAGGAAGGCTACATACAGGGGTTCACCTGGGATTGGAAACCTAAGGCTGTGGAAAGATCCTTTTCTTTCATTTTATCCTTAAATGATATTTCCCTCAATTTGGTGGCTTTCTTGTGATTTGAATAGTGAAACTCATCTGGACATTTATTAGAACTGAGTTACAGCTGAATCATATTTTAGAAACTGTTAGCTTAATTACAGGCCTTCTGGGCCATCTACTGACTTTTAATATCTGTGTTGGGTTTCCTGTTCTTCATTGGGAAGAAGAAGAATTTTGTTGGTTCTCTTTAAGTCAAAAAGACAAAACATTTATGCTGAAATAAATGTCAACCCAAGTTTTAACACTCCATGTAATGCGTTGGTCCAGAATATTTTGGGCTCTTTCTCACCTCTTGTGAATCCTGTGCAAACCACTCCTGTGACTGTCTTGTTCACATTTTAATAGTAGGGGAGCCCAGTTATAATTGTGGCATTGGTTAAGCACGTACAATGTGCCAAACACTATACTAAGCACTGAGGTAAATACAAGGAAATCAGGTCAGACACAGTCCCTGTCCCAAGAAGAGATGATGGTCTTAGTAGGTGGGAAAACAGAAATTAAATCCCCATTTTCAGGTGAGGAAACTGTGGCCCAGAGGAGTTAAGTGAATTGCTCAAGTTCCCACGGTAGGCAAGTGGCAGGGCCGTGATTAGAACCCAGGTCCTCTGATTCTCAGACACATTGTCTTTCCACTAGACCCGGCTGCCTTATACACACAGTCCTGACTCTCTTAATCTTGCTTCACACATGAGTTCTTTGAGCCTCTTAATCACTGTGGTTGCTACTCTCTCAAATCCCTTCTGCCACTTGACATTTTGAAGGAATGAGGCTCTTGGCTTGAAAGCGCTATTCTTTTTCCCGAGGTCTCATCAGAGCCAGGTACATTGGAGGATGTCTCCCCTCTGCCCACATCGATTTTCCAGCCCAGAATCAATCAATCAGTCGTATTTATTGAACGCTTACTGTGTGCAGAGCACTGTACTAAGCGCTTGGGAGAGTACAGTATAACGGAGTTCATAGACCCATTCCCTGAGCGTACGGTCAAGCTCGTTGTGGGCAGGGAATGTGTCCGTTATATTGTACTCTGCCAAGCGCTTAGTACAGTGCGTGCACACTAACACTCAATAAATACAATTGACTGACTAAAGAGTGAGACAGACATTAATATAAATCATTACAGATACATACAAAAGTACGGTGGGGATGAAGACGGGGTGAATAAAGGGAGCAAATCTGGGTCACACATAAGGAAGTGGGAGAAAAGGAAATGAGAGGTCTTAAGAAAAAAACTGGGTCTGGCTTT
Organism: Tachyglossus aculeatus; assembly: GCF_015852505.1. Classification (NCBI taxonomy): domain Eukaryota; kingdom Metazoa; phylum Chordata; class Mammalia; order Monotremata; family Tachyglossidae; genus Tachyglossus; species Tachyglossus aculeatus. The sequence goes on from NC_052069.1 coordinate 43,550,232, forward strand.
TCACTATTACCTTTAGGTTGCTTTTGGCTTTGTTTGCAGACAGCTCTCTCATCCACTGCCCCTGCTTTGTTTGCTTTTTTTCCCCCTCTCTGGGAAAAATGAAGGCTAATCTCTTGTTTACTCTAGGCCTTTCTGTATTCCTAGGTACTGCTCCCTGTGACACCTCCCAAATTAATGCCCTCTGTAGATTTGATTAGCATGGAGTGTATCTTCTCCCTCTGGTCATTCAGGGAGATCAGACCTTCCATTTATCATAATTTGATGTTTTTCTTTCTGAACTCCAGCCAGCCTTTCCCCCACCATGTGACAGAATTTGAGTTTACAGCAGTTTTAGTTCCTTCTTTGGTGAGTGTGATTCCATCAGACACTAAATGGAATGATTCACCAAGATCAAAGTACTTGCTGTTCACAGGATTCCCTTTCATTGCTAATTGGTAGGGCTGTCGCCAGGGGAATCCTGTAGCCAGGAAACCCTGCATTCAGGACAAACTAAAGAAGCAGGTGATCTTTATGACAATCACCCTGTGATTGTCTGACTGACTCTCATCCTCAGCTCCCACATTGTATGTCCACTTCCTCTATCCCTGCCCTGAGGGTAGAGGTGGGATGAGTTAATCCTGACTCTGCCACATATCTGCTGTGTGACCCTGGGCAAGTCACTTCTCTTCTCTGGGCCCCAGTTACCTCAACTGTAAAATAGGGTGGAGACTGGGAGCCCCATGTGGAACAGGGACTGCGTCCAATTTGATTTGCACGTATCCACCCCAGCGCATAGTTCAGTGCCAGGCACATAGTAAGTGCTTAACAAATACCATCATCATCATCATTAGGCCTCTTGTAAATGGTTGTCTTCCCTCCTTTGCACATTTTCAAGGACAGCTGGTGCGGCCACTGGGATTCAAGAGCCTCATTCTTACCTTCAATCATTCAATCCATTTATTGAGTGTTTATTGTGTGCAAAGCACTGTACTAACTCAGTGGAAAGAGCCCAGGCTTTGGAGTCAGAGGTCATGGGTTCAAATCCCAGCTCCATCAATTGTCAGCTGCGTGACTTTGGGCAAGTCATTTCCTTTTCTCTGGGCCACAGTTCTCTCATTTGTAAAATGGGGATTAAGACTGTGAGCCCCCCGTGGGACAACCTGATCACCTTGTAACCTCTCCAGTGCTTAGAACAGTGTTTTGCACATAGTAAGCCCTTAATAAATGCCATTATTATTATTACTACTAAGCACAACAACAAACAGACACATTCCCGGCCCTTCCTCCCAGCTCCCATCCCAGGCACCGGGCTTCATGAAGAGCAGCTTTGGGGCTCTGAGCTTGAGGTTTAGAAAATGACTGCCTCTCTCAATACCCAGGCAATAAACTTTGTTTGGGATCGCGGTTGGCTGCGGACTTCAATCCCTCTTCTCTACCCTATTCTCATATTTATTACGCAAAACCCGAGAGCTTCAATCTGAGTTAGTTGTCCCGTCACAGGTTTGGGTCAAAGCTGGTCCTTACTGCTGCCCTAGGCTTCTGCCCAATATCTACAACCTCCCATGTCATTTTTAATGTTATTTGATAAGCACTTACTATAATAATAATAATGATGATGGCATTTATTAAGCGCTTACTATGTGCAAAGCACTGTTCTAAGTGTTGGGGAGGCTACAAGGTGATCACCAGGTTGTCCCACGGGGGGCTCACAGTCAATCCCCATTTTACAGATGAGGTAACTGAGGCCCAGAGAAGTTAAGTGGCTTGCCCAAAGTCACGGAGATGACAGTTGGCGGAGCCGGGATTTGAACCCATGACCACTGACTCCAAAGCCCATGCTCTTTCCACTGAGCCACGCTGCTTCTCATGTGCCAAGCAGTATACTAATAGCTGGGGTAGATACAAGATAATTGGGTTGGACACAGCCTCTGTCTCGCATAAGTCTCACAGTCTCAATCCCCATTTTACAGATGAGGTTACTTGAGGTCCAGAGAAGTTAAGTGAGTTGCCCAAGGCCACACAGCAGGCAGCCAGTAAATGAGAAAAATAAACAGAAACTCTTCACCACTGGCTTTAAGGTATTCACTAGCCATCTTCCTCCTTTTTTATGGTCTTTGTTAAAAAATATGGTATTTTTATGGTATTTAAGCGCTTGCTAGGTGCCAGGCACTAAGTGCCAGAATAGATACAATCTAATCCATTTGGATGCAATCCATGTCCCCCGTGGGGCTCACGTCTTAATCCCCATATTCCAGATGAGGTAACTGAATCCCAGAGAAGTGAAGTGACTTGACCAAAGTCATGTAGCCAACAAGTGGCAGAGCTGGGATTAGAACCCAGGTCCTTCTGATTCACTAGGCCATATTACTTCTCATTGTTTCAGGATCATCATTTTCCTGGTGAGCACTTATAGCCTTATGTCCCTGCTTCAGATGAAATGTCAGGGCAAAGAGGAAAGGTACAGGAGCTGAGAATGACAATATAGGAGGCAGGAGAGTAGTCAAACTGGTGCTGAAGCACAGAGCTGCCAGCAGGAACAGCAGGGTCCATATCATGGTCAGAAGCTGCTCTTCTCTTGAGACATAACCTAACCACTCTTCCTCCTCCCCTTCCCTCCACCAATCACACCTTTCTGCAGATTTATCTCTCTTTAGTCTACTTTGGGTCAGATTTAGCACCAGAAGGGTCTCTTTTTATCTTCCTTTAACTGAAAGCACGTTTGAGTTGCTCCTGGAAGTTCAGGCCTTCAGTGTGTGCAGACAACTAGCCTGGGTTCTGATCCCACCTCTGCCACATGTCGGCTATGTGGGACAAGTCACTTTGCTTCTCTGCGCCTCAGTTCCCTCAATCTGTAAAATGGGGATTGAGAATGCGAGCCCCTTGTGGGGTAGATACCATGTGCAACCTGATTTCTCTTGCTCACACTACTATTGTACCATGCAGTCAGTCAAAAAATCAATCAGGGGTATTTCTTGGGTGCTTACTATGTGCAGAGCACTGAATTAAGCGCCTGGGAGGGTACAGTACAGCAGAGTTAGTAGACATTCTTTGCTCACAAAGAGTTTATGGTCTCAAGAGGGAAACAGGCAATAAAATAAATTACAGATCTGTACATAAGTACTGTGGAGCTGAGGGTGGGGTGGATATCAAGTGCCTGAAGGGAACAGATTCAAGTGCATAGGCTGCAGAGGAGAAAGGAGAGGGAGTAGGGGAAATAAGAGCTTAGTGGGGAAGGCCTCTAGGAGGAAAAGTGATTTTCTTAAGGCTTTGAAGGTGGGGAAAGTGGTGGTCTGTCCTATATGAAGGGGGAGGAACTTCCAGGCCAGAGGGAGGACATGGACAAGAGGAGGATGGTAAGATAGGAAGCAGCGTGGCTCATTGGAAAGAGCAGAGGCTTGGGAGTCAGAGGTCATAGGTTCAGATCCCAGCTCCGCCTCTTGTCAGCTGTGTGTCTTTGGGCAAGTCGCTTAACTTCTCTGTGCCTCAGTTACCTCATCTGTAAAATGGGGATTAAGACTGTGAGCCCCACGTGGGACAACCTGATCACCTTGTATCCTCCCCAGCGCTTAGGGCAGTGCTTTGCACATAGAAGCAGCGTGGCTCAGTGGAAAGAGCCCGGGCTTTGGAGTCAGAGGTCATGGGTTCAAATGCCGGCTCCACCAATTGTCAGCTGTGTGACTTTGGGCAAGTCACTTAACTTCTCTGTGCCTCAGTTACCTCATCTGTAAAATGGGGATTAAGACTGTGAGCCCTACGTGGGACAACCTGATCACCTTGTAGCCTCCCCAGCGCTTAGAACAGTGCTCTTTTAGACTGTGAGCCCACTGTTGGGTAGGGACTGTCTCTATATGTTGCCAACTTGTACTTCCCAAGCGCTTAGTACAGTGTTCTGCACACAGTAAATGCTCAATAAATACGATTGATTGATTGATTGCTTTGCACATAGTAAGTGCTTAATTAATGCCATCATTATTATTATTAACAAATGCCATCATTAATATTATTATTATAGGTGAGGTAGAAGTATAGTGAGTATGTTGGTATTAGAGGAATGAAATGTGCAGTCTGGATTGGAGTAAGAAATCTGTGAGTTAAGGTAGGAGGGGTTGAGCTGATTGAGTGCTTTAAAGTCACTGCTCAGGAGTTTCTCTGTGATGCAGAGGTGGATGGGCAAACACTGGAGGCTCTTGAAGAATGGGGAGATATAATAATAATAATAATAATGATATTTTTAAGTGCTTACTATGTGCCAAGCACTGTTCTAAGCACTGGGGGAGATACAAGTTAATCAGGTTAGACACGGTATCTATCCCACAAGGGATTCACATTCTTAATCCCCATTTACAGATTGAGGGAACTGAGATGCAGAGAAGCAAAGTGACTTGCCCAAGGTCACACAGCAGACATGTGGCAGAGGCGGGATCAGAACCCAGGTCCTCTGACCCACGCCCATGCTCTAACCAGCTATGCTGCTTCTCAGATGTGAACTCAGCGGGATTTGTTGTTGTTGTTGTTGTTGTTGTTTTTAGAAGATAAACAGGGCAGCAGAGTGAAATATGGACTAGAGTGGGGAGAGACAGGTGGTAAGGAGGTCAGCAAGGGGACTGATTGTAATAGTCAAGGTCAGATATGATAAATGCTTGGATGGAGAAGAAAGGACAGATTTTAGTGATGTTGTGAAGGTATAACCCACAGGATTTGGTGACGGACTGAACACGTGGGTTCAGTGATCTCACATCTCACCCAGCGTTGGAGAATTCAAACTAGGTCATCTCCATATAAGCTCATTGTGGGCAGGGAATGTGTCTGCCAATTCTGTTGTATTGTACTCTCCCGAGTGCTTACTACAGTGCTCTGCAGATAGTAAGCGCTCAATAAACACCATTGATGATGATATATTTTGAGAAGCACTAAGTCCTGATCAGCAACCCCAGGGACATTGCCCCCTGTAGACTGTAAGCTCACTGTAGGCAGAGATTGTGTCTACCAACTCTATTGTATTGTACTTTCCTAAGAATAATAATAATTGTGTTATTTAAGCTCTTACTTTGTGCCAGGTACTGTACTAAGCACTAGGGTGGATACAAGCAAATCAGGTTGGACACAATCCCTGTCCCACATGGGGCTCACAGTCTCAATCCCCATTTTACAGATGAGGGAACTGAGGCACGGAGAAGTGAAGTGACTTGCCCAAGGTCCCACAGCAGGCAATTGGCAGAGCCAGGATTAGAACCTGTGACCTTCTGATTCCCAGGTCCATACTCTATCCACTTTGCCATAGTTCCTAAGCACTTAGTCCAGTGCCCTGCACACAAGTCTTCCCCTCCGCAAGAACATCCCAGGCTTTAAGGGGCCAACGCAGTGAAGGCTGGTTGTCACGGGCACACACAGGATGACATGATCCCTCCTGCCAGCTGGGTTTAACAGTCAGTGGTATTTATTGAACACTTACTGTGTGCAGCCCCTCTTAGGGTCGACCCTGGAGAGTTTCCAGGGGAGGGAGAGTCAAGCAGAGGCCTACCGATTCCATTCCTAGCTTGGGCAGTGGCTAGCGATTGGAAGGCAATCTGCTACAAGTCACAACTCCCCTGTGCTGGGCAGCAGCGGCGTGGGAGAGAGTCGAGGGCAGAGAGTCAAGTCGACTGCGCGGAAGGAGGCAATGGTAAACCACTTCTGGATTTTTACCAAGAAAACTATGGGTCCACTGACAAAACGATTGCTGATGGAGGTGGGGCTTTCTGGGAGAGATGTGTCCGTGGTGTCACTATGGGTCGGAGATGACTTGACAGCATAAGACAACTGTGTGCGGAACACTGTACTAAGAGCTTGGGAGAGTGCGCTATAGCAATATAACAGACACATTCCCTGTCATCCATCCCTGACTCTCTGGACTCAGGCCTGGGCTGCAGGGGATGGACAGGCCTGTGCTGGGCTTTTTATGGGGGTCTCGAGTGGGTTCGGAGCCATGGCCTCCCCCGACCCTCAAGTCAGGCCTCCCTGGATCCCCTCACTGCTGGGATGTCGGTGGCCCAGGACAATCAAATACTATTGATTGATTGATTGATTGACAAGCACCTGCTGGGTTGTAATAAGGGGGACTGGATTTAGGGAGCTCAGAGTGGGAGGGGCCAAAAAAGCCAGAGACTTTTGCCCCATTTGATAACAGGACAGCCTTCTACACTCTATGCTCCTTGTGGCAGGGAGCGTGTTTTCCAACTCTGTTGTATCACACTCTCCCAAAAGGTTAGCCCACAGTAAGCACTCAGATATCACTGATTGAATAAGTGCTCAATAAATACCGCTGATTGAATTAGAATGGTGAATCAAGGATAATGCTAAATTTATGGACTTGGGAGGCAGGGAAGAGAGTGGTGTTGCCTAGAGTGATGGGAAAGACAAGGGGAGGACAGGTTTTGGGTGGGAAGATAATAATAATAATAATTATGGTATTTGTTAAGCGCTTACTATGTGCCAGACACTGTACTAAACGCTGGGGTGGATATAAGAAAATCGGGTTGGACAGTCACTGTCCCATGTGAGGCTCACAGCCTTGATCCCCATTTAACAGATGAGGTAATTGAGGCACAGGGAAGTAAGTGACTTGTCCAAGGTCACACAGCAGACAAGTGGCGGAGCCGGGATTAGAACCCGTGACCTTCTGACTCCGTGCTCTATCCGCTACGCCGCGCTTCTGACTCACAGAACTATGACCCTTCCCCCCCAAAATGGTTGAATCGAGCCCATGTTCCACCTTTAAAAGAGGAAAATATGCTTTCCAGATGATTTTCGTAAACTGAGACTTGTGTGGTCCTGTCAGAATTTCAAGGATGTGGTCGCTGCCATTAGTTGGCCATTGTGGAATTACAGCCTGAAACTTTGTGGTCTGCAAATAACTTCAAGAACACCAACCATTCAAGCCCAAGGTGGCCAGCGCTCGTCTTCAAGACTCAGAGATGTGTGCCAAATCACCGCGAAGGGTTTCAATCTGCTGAGTGGCATTTGCATTCGGAACATCGGTGAGGCTGCCAACATTTTCAATCCCAGGAAGATCCCTCTGTTGTTATTAAGGTAAATTTCAGGAAGCCATTCAGATGACTAGCTTTGCCTAATGGCAGCTTCAACTGCACAAAAGCAAATGAATCGAAAGGCCAAGAGGAAGCACAGAAGGCATTTATGGCAGAAAGTTGGTAATTTGAGGTATAATTAACATTAATTCATCAGGAACATTTGTTTTTGACCTTGATCTGCCTGAACTAAAGGCTCCCGCATTGACCGTAACGCGCTGACTTGCACCTAAAGCCAAGTGTTGTTCAGGGAGGACAGTATATCTTTATAATGTGCCTGAGAGCAAAGTATTAGAGCACGGGCTACAGAGTCAGAGGTTATAATAATAATAATAATAATGGCATTTATTAAGCGCTTACTATGTGCAAATCACTGTTCTAAGCGCTGGGGAGGTTACAAGGTGATCAGGTTGTCCCACAGGGGGCTCACAGTCTTAATCCCCGTTTTACAGATGAGGTAACTGAGGCCCAGAGAAGTTAAGTGACTTGCCCAAAGTCACACAGCTGATAATTGGCAGAGCCGGGATTTGAACCCATGACCTCTGACACCAAAGCCCATGCTCTTTCCACTGAGCCATACTGCTTCTTCTGCTTATCGGTTCTAATCCTGGTTCCGCCACTTGTCTGTTGTGTGACCTTGGGCAAGTCACTTAACTTCTCTGTACCTCAGTTACCTCATTTGTAAAATGGGGATTAATAATAATTATAAGACTGTGAGCTCCATGTGGGACAACCTTATTACCTTGTATCTACCCCAGCACTTGGAACTGTGCTTGGCACATAGTAAGCACTTAACAAATACAATAATTAATATTATTATCATTATTATTATTACTGCTCGATTAGGATGGGACTGATCATTAATATTATCATCATTATTTTTATTACTGCTCGATTAGGATGGTACTGATAATTAATATTATTATCATTATTATTATTACTGCTCAGTTAGGATGGTACCGTGCCGTTCACCTTTCAGATACGGAGACTGAAGCCCTGAGAGACTTACTCTGAGTAGAGCTCTTAATCCCTGGGCTTCCAAACTGTCTCCTCACGCCTCCGGCCCACAGCTTAGAAGTTTGACCCAAAGCAAGGGCATTCATTCAATCATATTTATTGAGTACTTACCGTGTGCAGAGCACTGTACTAAACGCTTGGGAAGTACAAGTCGGCAACATATAGATGGTCCCTACCCAACAGTGGGCTCACAGTCTAGTAGGGGGAAACAGACAAGTGAATGGGCCCTGGAGTAACTAGCCCAGTTGGGTGGGGGGTTAGTCTTAGGGGAGGGAAGGTTTAGAGAGTACAAACTTCTCCTTTAAATTTCTTCCCATCTCCACAGTCCACTCCCTACTATCAATCAATCAATCAATCGTATTTATTGAGCACTTACTGTGTGCAAAGCACTGTACTAAGCACTTGGGAGGTACAAGTTGGCAACATATTGTTGCCATAAGTTGGCAACTAGTAGTAATGCTAAAGCCATAGTGGATAGATCATGGGCTTGGGAGTCAGAAGGCTCAGGGTTCTAATGCTGACTCTGCCACATGTCTGCTGCGTGACCTCGGGCAAGTCACTTCACTTCTCTGTGCTTCAATTACCTCATCTGTAAAATGGGGATTAAGGCTGTGAGCTCCACCTGGGAGAGGAACTGTGTCCAATCCAATTGGCTTGTATCCACCCCAGTGATTAGTACAGTGCCTGGCACATAGCAAGCACTTAACAAATACCATTATTACTATTATTATTCTTATTTTAATAAGCAGCTGCTTTGTGCAGACCACTGTACTAAGCATTGGGGGAAAATGCATGCGAAGATTAAACAGTCCTTGGCCCTCAAATAACTTATAATCTAAGAATAAGGGAGGGGAGAGGGGATGGATGACAGACACATACGGAAGAAAGGATGAAATGAGAATGCACAGACAATATAAAGGCCAAGGACAACAAGAGGGCCAGGACATTGTGGCCAGAGCAGCAGAGCTTCGGGCTCTTCAGGGTTCAGTATCAATCAATCAATCATATTTATTGAGCGCTTACTGTGTGCACAGCACTGTACTAAGCGCTTGGGAAGTACAAGTTGGCAACATATAGAGGCAGTCCCTACCCAACAGTGGGCTCACAGTCTAGAAGTGGGCTCACAGTCTAGAAGAGTCTAGTCACAGAATCCAACAGTCCCAGCCTCCCCAGGCTCCTAAAAGTCAAGGGTGCCTCACATTTGTCGCCACTCCTCTCCGTCCAGACTGGAGAGGGAATGGACAATCAATCAATCAATTGGTCGTATTCATTGAGCACTTACCGTGTGCAGAGCACTGTACTAAGTGCTTCGGAGAGTCCAGTAGAACAGAATTGGTAGGTACGTTTCCTGCCCAAAACAAGCTTACAGTCTAAAGACGAAGTGTGTCAATGGAGAGCAGGAGAAGACCCTGCCCTTGCCCCATGTTTCCCAGATTGTCTTGCTTCCCCTTCCTTGCCACCCCTGTGACAGCAGTTGTCCTGGAGGGTGCTGTCCCCCTAATTGCAGAGACTGACTTTACTCAGAATAAGAAGCAGCGTGGCTCAGTGGAAAGCGCACAGGCTTGGGAGTCAGAGGTCATGGGTTCAAATCCCAGCTCTGCCAGTTGTCAGCTGTGTGACTTTGGGCAAGTCACTTAACTTCTCTGGGCCTCAGTTACCTCATCTGTAAAACGGGGATTAAGACTGTGAGCCCCACGTGGGACAACCTGATCACGTTGTATCCTCCCCAGCACTTGGAACAGTGCTTTGCACATAGTAAGCGCTTAACAAATGCCATCATTATTATTTTTATTAAGTGGAAAGAGCACAGGCCTGGCAGTCAGAAGACCTGGATTCTAAACCCGACTCTGTCGTTTGCCTGCTGAGTGACCTTGGGCAAGTCACTTCACTTTGTGGGTCTCAATACCCTCTCCACTAAAATGGGGATTTGATATCTATTCTCCCTCCTACTTACAATGTGATGATCTCGTATCTACCCTAATGCTTAGTACAGTGCTTGTCACAGAGTAAATGCTCAACATACCACATGTATTATTATTATCTTGGGGATGCTAGATATTTTGGGGAGACTGCTGGCAACATGGATTGTGGGGAGGAGGTGGGGATACAAAGATGAAGAAACTTCTGCCCTTAAATCTGTACCCTCCCTCCACCCCTCTGCTCATCTGTATGGTGCAGAGGGAATAATAAAAGTAACTGTGGAACTTTTTTATGGTATTCGTTAAGCGCTTACTATATGCCGGGCACTGTTCTAAATGCTGGGGAAGATATGAGGTAATCGGATCGGACACAGTCCCTGTCCCACATAATAATGATGATGGCATTTATTAAGCGCTTACTATGTGCAAAGCACTGTTCTAAGCACTGGGAAGGTTACAAGGTGATCAGGTTGTCCCACGTGGGGCTCACAGTCTTAATCCCCATTTTACAGATGAAGTAACTGAGGCACACAGAAGTTAAGTGACTTGCCCGAAGTTACACAGGTGACAGAGGCAGGATTTGAACCCATGACCTCTGACTCCAAAGCCCGTGCTCTTTCCACTGAGCCACTCTGCTTCCCGTGAAGAAGTGAAGTAACTTGCCCAAGGTCACACAGTAGACAAGTGGCAGAGGGAGGACTAGAACCCGGGTCCTTCTGACCCCCAGGCCCGTTCTCTAGCCACTAGACCACGCGGCTTCTCCTTGTTAATTCTTACTGGGTGCCAAGCACTACTAAGCGCTGGGATAGGCACAGGGCAATCAGGTCCCATACAGTCCCTGTCCCATATGGGAACAGAGAAGCAGCATGGCTCAGTGGAAAGAGCCCGGGCTTGGGAGTTGGAGGTTCTGGGTTCTAATTCCGGCTCTGCCACATCTGCTGGGTGACGTTGGGCAAGTCACTTCACTTCACTGAACCTCAGTTCCCTCGAATGTAAAATGGGGATGAAGACTGTGAGCCCCACGTGGGACAACCTGATCACCTTAATGACAATTTTAAGCGCTTGGTACAGTGCTCTGCACACAGTAAGTGCTCAATAAATATGATTGAATGAATGAATGAATGAATGAAAATGGGGCCCACAGTTTAAGGGTGAGAAAGAACAGGTATTGAATCCCCATTTTACAGATGAGAAAATTGAGAAAGAGAAGGGTTATGCCCTGTCAAAGGTCACCATCAGGGATTAGGACCCAGGCTTCCTCACTCCCATGTCCATTCTCTTTACACCTGGGCCCTAAGCTAATGCAGATTTTCATTAGTTATTTTTCAAGGTGAATATGTGTGTTTTAATTCAGAAAAAAATGCTGTATATGACCGGAGTTTACAGCATGTACATGGCCCAACTTTCAAAGCCACAGTGCGGACAGAGGGAGCATGCTGTGTCTGTGTTGCCCTCATCCTTGGATTTGCAGCAGCGTGGCTCAGTGGAAAGAGTGCGGGTTTGGGAGTCAGAGGTCATGGGTTTGAATCCTGGCTCTGCCACTTGTCAGCTGTGTGACCTTGAGCAAGCCACTTAACTTCTCTGTGCCTCAGTTACCTCATCTGTAAAATGGGGATTAAGTCTGGGAGCCCCCCGTGGGACAACCTGATCACCTTGTATCCCCCCAGTGCTTAGAACAGTGCTTCGCACATAGTAAGCGCTTAACAAATACCATCATTGTTATTATTATTCACCCCTCCCTCAGCCCCACAACACTTGTTTATTCATTAATTTATGTATATTAATGCCTGTCTCCCCCTCCAGACTGTGAGCTCTGGGAATGTGTCCGTTTGTTGTGATTCATTCAGTTGTATTTATTAAACGCTTACTGTGTGCAGAGCACTGTACTAAGCGCTTGGGAAGTACAAGTCGGCAACATATAGAGACAGCCCCTACCCAATAACGGGCTCGCAATTTAGAAGGGGGAGTTATATTGTACTGTTATATTGTAATATATATATATATATATATATATATATATATATGTAGTTGTTATATTGTACTGTACTCTTAGTACAGTGCTTCGCACACAGTAAGCACTCAATAAATACAATTCAATGAATGAATGAACAGATAGAGCATGGACCTGGGAATCAGAAGGACCTGGGTTCTAATCTTGGCTCTGCCACTTGTCTTCTGTATGACCTTGTCAAGTCTCTTCATTTCTCTGTGTCTTAGTTACCTCATTTGTAAAATAGGGATTAATACTGCAAGCCTCATGAGGGACAAGGATCATGTCCAACGTGATTAGCTCGTATTTACCCCAGTGCTTAGTATAGTGTCTAGTACAAAATAAGCACTTAACAAATACCTTAAAAAAATTCCCAATTCCTTTATTATTAATGTCTGTCTCCCCCCTAGACTCTAAGCTCATTGTGGGCAGGGAATGTGTCTACCCACCCTGTTATACTGTTTTCTCCTAGGTGCTCAGTACAGTCTCCGCACACAGTAAGCGCTCCATAAATATGATTGATCAATGTTTGTGTTAGAGCTGAGGGCAATCAATCACTTGAATTTGAGTGCCTCGTAGTCTAATAATGATACTAATTATGGTATTAGTTAAGCACTTACTATGAGCCAAGCACTGTTCTAAGCACTGGGGTAGATTTAGGGTAATCAGGTCCCCTCCTCCAGGAGGCCTTCCCAGACTGAGCCCCTTCCTTCCTCTCCCCCTCGTTCCCCTCTCCATCCCCCCCATCTTACCTCCTTCCCTTCCCCACAGCACCTGCATATATGTATATATGTTTGTACATATTTATTACTCTATTTATTTATTTTACATGTACATATCTATTCTATTTATTTTATTTTGTTAGTATGTTTGGTTTTGTTCTCTGTCTCCCCCTTTTAGACTGTGAGCCCACTGTTGGGTAGGGACTGTCTCTATATGTTGCCAATTTGTACTTCCCAAGCGCTTAGTACAGTGCTGTGCACACAGTAAGCGCTCAATAAATACGATTGATGATGATGATGATGAGGTCGTTCCACTTGGGGATCACGCTTTTAATCCTCATTTTACAGATGAGGTAACTGAGGCACAGAGAAGTTAAGTGACTTGCCCAAGGTCACACAGCAGACAAGTGGCGGAGCGTAAGTGCTTGAGAAAGTACTATAGCAAGTGGGAAATGCAAGAAGGCAAGACACACATCCTCTGCTTTCTACTGACCTATCTGTGTCAGCACTGAGCACATCTGATAAACACTCAGGACAGACTGTGAGCCCATTGTTGGGTAGGGACCGTCCCTGTCTGTTGCTGACTTGTACTTCCCAAGCGCTTAGTATGGTGCTCTGCACACAGTAAGAGCTTAAAGAAGCGCTTAGAGAAGCAGCGTGGCTAAGTGGAAAGAACACGAGCTTTGAAGTCAGAGGTCATGGGTTCAAATTCTGGCTCCGACAATTGTCAGCTGTGTGACTTTGGGTAAGTCACTTAACTTCTCTGTGCCTCAGTTACCTCATCTGTAAAATGGGGATCAAGACTGTGAGCCCCCCATGGGACAACCTGATCACCTTGTAACCTCCCCAGCGCTTAGAACAGTGCTTTGCGCATAGTAAGTGCTTAATAAATGCTATCTTAAAAAGCGCTCAATAAGTACGATTGAATGAATGAATCTGTGCCTATAAGCAGGGAAGCTAAATTCAGTGCATACGAGGAGCAGACAATCCACTGCTAAGTTGCTTCCCCATCTGTAATGGATTGCAGTGTCTGTCTCCCCCCACTAAATTGTAAGATCCTGAAAGGCAGCAATCATGTCTCCCAAGCGCTTAGTACAGTGCTCTGCACACAGTAAGCGCTCAAAAAATAGCATTGAAAGAAATTCATGAATTTATTTATTCAATCTTATTTATAGGGCACTTACTGTGTGCAGAGCTCTGTACTAAGCGCTTGGGAAGTACAAGTCAGCAACATATAGAGGCGGTCCCTACCCAACAATGGGCTCACGGTCTAGAAGGGGAAGACAGACGACAAAACAAGTAGACAGGTGTCTAGAATAGTAGAATGAATGTCTACCTGTTATATGGTGGGAAGAGTAGTAGTAGTATTAATTTAAATAAAATAAATGAAATATATGTATTCATTCATATTAGTGTCTGTCACCCCCTCTAGACTGTGAGCTCATTGTGGGCAGGAATGTGTCTGTTTGTGGTTATATTGTACTCTCCTAAGTGCTTAGTACCGTGCTTTGCCCACAGTAAGCGCTCAATAAATACAATTGAGTGAGTGAATATTAAATGCTTATTGAGTGCAGAGCACTGGGAGAGAATGCATAGGTGGGGATGTGGCATGGCCTAGTGGATAGAGCCCGGGGCCTGGGAGCAGAAGGACCTGGGTTCTGATCCTGGCTCTGCCACTTGTCTGTGGTGGGACCTTGGGCAAGTCACTTCACTTCTCTGAGCCTCAGTGACCTCATCTGGAAAATGGGGATTAAGATTGGGAGCCCCATGTGGGACAGGGACTGCGTCCAACCTGATTTGCTCATAACCACCCCAGCACTTAGTACAGTGCCTGGCACAGAGTAAGCACTTAACAAATACCATCATTATTACATGGTTCCTGTCCGTTGGAGGGCTCACAATATGGTACTTTTCCAAGCACTTAGAACAGTGTAGTGCACACAGTAAGTACTCAATAAATACCATTGACTGTTTTCCAAAGACTATATCTAAACTTTGGATTTATAGCTTGGCCAACAAAATGCTTTATGACATGTCAAAGCAAAAGAGCATGTTTTATAGTAAGAATAAAAAGTAGGAAAATTCATTTCCGGATCAGAAGATTTATATCGAAGGGAGGTGGAAAAGTAAAAGACATCCACAAAAAATTATTTTCCACCAAAAGTGATGCAAAGAAGCCTTTTGTACCAAATATATATACATATGTACCAAATACATATATATATATACATATACATATATATATATATATATATATATATATATTACTAAGTTTGATACAAGGAGTGAATTGGCGAGGAAAGGACCAAAACTAGCAAGAAGGTAGGGAGATGGAGTTGGGAAGAGGCACTAGGAATTATTATCCAAAAAAAGTGTGGTAGTGAAGGCAGTGCATCCTAAACTAATGAATTAGTCACTGGGAAGGGAGAAATGATTATTGGAGGCCTAATTCCCACAGCTGAAATCTCTCTGCATCTCATCAAGACCAATGTTCCAGCCTATCTGTCCTTTTTGATATCCCGGGTGTGATTTGATAGTCTGCATTTCCTTGCAGCTCAGCCCATGGTTCCAACCCTAAAGCCAACCTTCTTTCCCATATTCTCTCTTTTGTTGTTGTAGTTTGTCAGCTGGATTCACTTTTGAACCGGGGAGTACTTTACCCCTTTGGTAATGTATAAACGATCATGCTCTATTTAAAGATATTGGATAACATTTATTTCTGCACGTGTGCCTTGGACCTTTGTCACTGGGTAATTCTGAAAGGACCCTTAGTTAAAAGCAATTGCTGTCCTTTGAACAAGTAATCAAGCTGCATATTGTTCAGTTACATATGGGAAGTCCTGATAGGCCAGGCGAGAGACCTTGCCATGTGATAAGGGGCTACTGCAGAAGCTAGCAGAGATGAATAAAACTTCCCTGGTAAACTGGATTGTTTGGGGGAGTTAAAGATCTCTCTCCTTTCTCAAACTCGGATTATCTGCTCAGTGTGAGCCTTCTTGTTCTGGACTCTATTTTAATGTTTCCAAAATGTGCTTCTGCCGCCAGCGTTTTGGTAATCACCACCGAAGATCTTGTAAATGGATTTCCAAGAAACGCGGCCTCGTGTACCTGATAAATGGCATAACTAAGTACGTGCAGACACTGAGCTCTGAAGATCTGGAGCGGTGCACATTTTTGCAGTGGGAGATGATGCTTGATAAGGCACTGAATACCACCGGCGATAGACCCAGTTCCTGGGCATTTTGCGTATTTTTTTTTCAGCCTCTGAGGTATGTTGGAGGCTTGTTTTAATTCAAAAGAACAACAACAATAATAGCCAGAGAAGTCAAAATCCAGGGGAATTAAAGAATGAAAAATATATGCCGGCGATGAAATGCTTTGTGCTTTGAAGAAGGTGGCATTTTCTTGATCCAAGCAGGGATATGCGCATTCACCTGCTATGGTCTCCGAATAAAGAGAGTATTCATAGTCCATAGCTCACTGTGGGCAGAAATGTTCTCTGTTGTTATATTGTACTCTCCAAAGCGCTTAGTACAGTGCTTTGCACTGTAAGCACTCAATAAATACAATTGAATTTTCCTCTAGATTGTGAGCTTGTTGTAGGCGGAAACATATCTATCAATTCTATTCTATTGTCCTCTCCCAAGCTCCTAGTACAGCGTTCAGCATGTGGTTTAGTAGAAAGAGCAGGGGCTTGAGAGCCAGAGGACGTGGGTTCTAATCCCGACTCCAACACTTCTCTGCTGTGTGACCTTGGGAAAGCCACTTCACTTCTCTATACCTGTCACCTCATCTGTAAAATGGGGATTAAGACTGAGTCCCAAGTGGGACAACCTGATTACCTTCATTCATTCAATCGTATTCACTGAGCACTTACTGTGTGCAGAGCACTGTACTAAGCTCTGCTCTGATTGATTGTACCCAGCACCAGATAACCAGAATGGATCACCTACAATCTACAATCACCTACCTCAGTCATTTCCAATTCTGCACTCCCACTCCCAGTACTTTCACAGCTTGCCAGTTGATACTTGTGAGGAGAATTGATAACAAGATACTATAGCAACCGTTCATGAACAGCAATATCACATTGTTACCTGCAGGACATGATTTCTATATGGATTCCTGCTGGCACCTCAAGTCCAGTGTACCAAAAACTGTATTTAATCTTGCCTCCTTCATACTGTTCTCCACCTAAGTTTCAATCAATCGATGAATCAGACTGATTGAGCACTTACTGTGTACAGAGCACTGTACTAAGTACTTGGGAGAGTATAATATACCAGAGTTGGTAGACTTGTTCCCTGCCCACAAGGACCTTACAGTCTATAGCATGAGAGAGATGAAAAACAAATTGTAGATATGTACATAAGTGCTATGTACACTAAGTGTTTGGAAAGTGCAGTTTGGCAACAAATACAGACAATCCCTACCCAACAGCAGGCTCACAGTATCTACCCCAGTGCTTAGGACAGTGCTTGGTACATAGTAAGCGCTGAGAAGCAGCGTAGCTTAGTGGAAAGAGCCCGGCTTGGGAGTCAGAGGTCATGGGTTCAAATTCAGACTCTGCCACTTGTCGGCTATGTAACCTTGGGCAAGTCACTACTTCTCTGTGCCTCAGTGACCTCATCTGTCAACTGGGGATGAAGACTGTGAGCCCCATGTGGGGCAACCTGATTACCTTGTATCTACTCCGGTGCTTAGAACAGTGCTTGGCACATAACGCTTTACAAGTACCAACGTTATTATTAACAAATACCACAATTTATTTTTTTTTTACTAGTAGTAGTAGTAGTACAGAGAAGCAGCGTGGCTCAGTGGAAAGAGCCCGGGCTTGGGAGTCAGAGGTCATGGGTTCTAATTTCGGCTCTGCCACTTGTCAGCTCTGTGACTTTGGGCAAGTCACTTCACTTCTCTGTGCCTCAGTTCCCTCATCTGGAAAATGGGGATTGGGGCTCACAGTCTTTATGTGTATGTATGTATGTGTGTATGTGTGTATGTATGAAGACTGTGAGCCCCACGGGGGACAACCTGATGACCTTGTATCACCCCCAGCGCTTACAACAATGCTTGACACATAGTAAGCGCTTAAAAAATACCAAAATTATTATTAGTAGTAGAAGTAAGCACTCAATAAATACGATTGATTTTTTTTTTAGCCGTATGTTCACCTAAACATATTGCGTTCTGTTTACGTGTGCAAATCAGTACCGTATTTCTGCTCTGCTCCGCTCCCCATTTCCCAGAGCATCATTTTTTGAAACCTGCAAGGTGTGAGTGCAAGGTTGCAAGGCGCAACATTGCAAAGCATGTCTCAGGCTCAAGTCAGGAGTGCATCCGAGCCTCGGCAGATTGGCCAGGCCATGGTTATAAACTGAAAAAGCATTTACTACCTTGCCCCCTGCCCCCTCTAAAAGCAAAAACAAACAAACAAACAACCCAACAAACCCAAAACCCGCGTTTAATCCTTGCACCTTCCCACCCAGGGGAGGGGAGGTCCAGGGGGCCTGCCTAGCTGTATTCATTCAATTGTATTATTATTATTAATACTACTACTACTAATAATAATAATAGTATTTGTTCAGTCATTCACTCATTCAATCATATTTATTGAGTGCTTACTGTGTGCAGAGCACTGTACTAAGCGCTTGGGAAGTACAAGTTGGCAACATATAGAGACATATAGAGCCCAACAGTGGGCTCACAGTCTAGAAGGAGGAGACAGACAACAAAACAAAACATATTAACAAAATAAAATAAATAGAATAGTAAACATGTACAAGTAAAATAGAGTAAGTAATTTGTTAAGCGCTTACTATGGGCCAAGCACTGTTCTAAGCACTGGGGTAAATACAAGTTAATCAGTTTGTCCCACGTGGGGCTCACGGTCTTATCCCCCATTTTGCAGATGAGGTCACTGAGGCACAGAGAATAATAGTAATAATAATAATAATAATAATAATGATAATAATAATAATGATGGCATTTATTAAGCACTTACTATGTGCAAAGCACTGATCTAAGCGCTGGGGAGGTTACAGGATGATCAGGTTGTCCCACGGGGAGTTCACAGTCTTAATCCCCATTTTACAGATGAGGGAACTGAGGCTCAGAGAAGTAAAGTAACTTGTCCAAAGTCACACAGCTGACAAGAGGCCGAGTTGGGATCAGCACTTAGAACAGTGCTTTGGACATAGTAAGCACTTAACAAATGCTATTATTATTATTATTATTATTATTATTATTATTATTATTATTAGAACCTACGACCTCTGACTTCCAAGCCCAGGCTCTTTCCACTAAACCACGCTGCGCTTACTGTACTAAGCGCTTGGAAAGTATGGGAGGTCGTGGATTCTAATCCCGTCTCTGCCACTTGTCTGCTGTGGGGCCTTGGGTATGCCACTTAACATCTTTGTGTCTTAGTTACCTCATCTGTAAAAATGGGGATTAAGACTGTGGGACAACCTGATTACCTTGTATCCACCCCAGCAATTAGTATAGTGATTGGCACATACTAAGCGCTTAACAAATATCGTCATTATTATTATTACAATAGACCAATAAAGAGAGACAATCCCTGCCCACAACGGGCTCACAGTCTAGAGGGGGGCGGGGGATACAGACAGTAATACAAGTAAACAGACATCGATATCAATAAATAGAATTATAGATATATATATATATAATAATAATAATGGTATTTGTTAATTGAATACGATTAAATGAATGAATGTTAAGTGATTACTATCTGCCAAGCACTGTTGTAAGTGCTGGGGGGATACAAGGTAATCAGGTTGTCCCATGTGGGGTTCACAGTCTTCATCCCCATTTCACAGATGAGGTAACTGAGGCACAGAGAGTTAAGTGGCCTGCCCAAAGTCACACAGCTGATAAGTGGCAGAGCTGGGATTAGAACCTATGACCTCTGACTATACATAAGTGCTGAGGGATGGAAGAGCAAATGCCTAGTGGATGTGTATTGGATTGGATAGAGAATAAGCCTGGGAATCAGAAGGTCATGGGTTCTAATTCGGCTCTGCCACTTCTCTGCTGTGTGACTTTGGGCAAGTCACTTCACTTCTCTGGGCCTCAGTTACCTCATCTTTAAAACGGGGAATGAAGACTTCCTACGCGCTTAGTACGGTGCTCTGCACACAGTAAGCGCTCAGTAAATATGATTGAATGAATGAATCCCCATCCCCCCTGCCTTACTTCCTTCCCCTCCCCACAGCACCTGTATATATGTTTCTATGTATTTATTACTCTATTTATTTATTCATTTTATTTGTACATATTTATTTTATTTATTTGATTTTGTTAATATCTGTGGTTTTATTGTCTGTCTCCCCCTTCTAGACTGTGAGCCCGCTGTTGGGTAGGGACCGTCTCTAGATGTTGCCAACTTGGACTTCCCAAGCGCTTAGTATGGTGCTCTGCACACAGTAAGCGCTCAATAAATGCGATTGAATGAAAGAATCCCCATCCCCCCTGCCTTACCTCCTTCCCCTCCCCACAGCACCTGTATATATGTACATATGTTTCTATGTATTTATTATTCTATTTATTTATTCATTTTATTTGTACATATTTATTATATTTATTTGATTTTGTTAATATGTTCGGTTTTGTTCTCTGTCTCCCCCTTCTAGACAGTGAGCCCACTGTTGGGTAAGGACCATCTCTATATGTTGCCAAGTTGGACTTCCCAAGCGCTTAGTACAGTGCTCTGCACACAGTAAGCGCTCAATAAATACGATTGAATGAATGAATGAACTGTGAGCCCCACGTAGGACAGGGACCGTGTCCAAACCGATACACCTGTATCCACCCCAGCCTACAGTACAATGCGTGGCACATAGTAAGCGATCAACAAATAACCTCATCATTATATTTTTGAATTGATTTGTGGCTCCCCAAGCAGGGAAGCGTTGCAGGATGGTTTCTGGGTGATTAAGAGAAGCAGCATGGCTTATTGTAAGAGCACAGGCCTGGGAGTTAGAATAATAATAATAGTAATAATAATGGTATTTGTTAAGCGCTTACCATGGGCCAAGCACTGTTCTAAGCCCTGGGGTAGATGATACAAGCTAATCAGGTTGTCCCACGTGGGGCTCACGGTCACAGTCTTAGAGAAGCAGCGTGCCTCAGTGAAACGAGCCCGGGCTTTGGAGTCAGAGGTCATGGGTTCAAACCCTGGCTCTGCCAATTGTCAGCTGTGTGACTTTGGGCAAGTCACTTAACTTCTCTGTGCCTCAGTTACCTCATCTAAAAAATGGGGATTAAGACTGTGAGCCCCCTGTGGGACACCTGATCACCTTGTAACCTCCCCAGCACTTAGAACAGTGCTTTGCACATAGTAAGTGCTTAATAAATTCCATCATTTTCTTTATCCCCATTTTCCAGATGAGGTAACTGAGGCACAGAGAAGTTAAGTGTCTTGCTTAAAGTCACGCAGCTGACAAGTGGCGGAGCCAGGATTAGAACCCATGACCTCTGACTCCTGAGCCCGTTCTCTTCCCACTAAGCCACGCTGCTTCTAATTCGGCTCTGCCACTTGTATGCTGTGGGACCTTGGGTGAGTCACTTCACTTCTCTATGCCTCAGATACCTCATCTGTAAAATGGGGATTTAAGACTGTAAGCCCCACGTGGGACAACCTGATTTAGCCTGTATCTACCCCAGGGCTTAGAACAGGGCTTGGCTTATAGTAAGCGCTTAGCAAACGCCATAATAATAATTAACTTATTAAAATGGGGATTTAAGACTGTGAGTCCCACAAGGGCCAAACCGATTAGCTTGTATCTGCCCCAGAGCTTGGTACACAGCAAGCACTTAGCAAATCAGTCAATCAATCAATCAATCATATTCATTGAGTGCTTACTGTGTGCAGAGCACTGTACTAAGCGCTTATCACAATAATAATAATTGATTGATTAAAATGGGGATTTAAAACTGTGAGCCCCATGTGGACCAACCTGATTCGCTTGTGTCTTCCCCAGAGCTTGGCACACAGCAAGTGCTTAGCAAATGCCATCATCGTAATAATTAATAATTGATTGATTAAAATGGGGATTTAAGACTGTGAGCCCCACGTGGGCCAACCCGATTAGCTTGTGTCTGCCCCAGCATTTGGAGCAGGGCTTGGCACATAGTAAGTGCTTGGCAAATGCCATCATCATAATAATTAATAATTGCTTGATTAAAATGGGGATTTAAGACTGTGAGCCCCACGTGGGCTAACCTGATTAGCTTGTGTCTACCCCAGCGTTTAGAGCAGGGCTTGGCACATAGTAAGTGCTTAGCAAATACCATAATAATAATAATAATAAAATAGTTTAAAAAGGGGATTTAATACTGAGCCCCATGTGGGCCAACCCAATTAGCTTGTGTGTACCCCAGTGCTTAGGACAGAGCTTGGCACATAGTAAGCGCTTAGCAAATAATAATAATAACAATAATCATCATGATTATAAAATTGATGGATTAAAATGGGGATTTAAGCCTGTGAGCCCCACATGGGCCAACCCGATTAGTTGGTATCTTCCTCCAGTGCTTAGAACGGGGCTTGGCCCATAACAAGAGGTTCACAGGATTGTCTCTCTTGATTGCTGCATTGTACTTTCCAAACGCTTACTACAGCCCACTAAGCACTCAAGACATCCACACATCACCAAACTAGCTCTCTTCCTCCCTTCAAAGCCCTGAGAGCTCACCTCCTCCTGGAGGCCTTCCCAGACTGAGCCCCCTTTTTCCTCTCCTCCTCTTCCTCCTGCCCCCCTCCCTCCCTCTGCCCTACCCCCTGCCCCTTCCCCACTGTACTTGTGTATATTTGCACATATTTATTACTCTATTTTATTTGTACATATTTATTACTCTATTTTATTAATGATGTGTATATATATCTATAATTCTGTTTAATTTATGTTGATGCTATTGACGCCTGTCTACTTGTTTAGTGTTGTTGTCTGCCTCCCCCTTCTAGACTGTGAGCCCGTTGTTGGGTAGGGATTGTCTCTATCTGTTGCCCAATTGTACTTACCAAGCGCTTAGTACAGTGCTCTGCACACAGGAAGAGCTCAATAAATACTATTGAATGAATGAATGAATATATGTTGCCCACTTATACTTTCCAAGCGCTTAGTCCAGTGCTCTGCACACAGGAAGCGCTCAATAAATGCGACTGAATGAAGGAAGGAATGCATGCACGCACCATGGCTCAACGGAAAGAACCTGGGCTTGGGAGTCAGAGGTCATGGGTTCAAATCCCAGCTCTGCCACTTGTCAGCTGTGTGACTTTGGGCACGTCACTTTACTTCTCTGTGCCTCAGTTCCCTCATCTCTCAAATGGGGATTAAAACTGTGAGCACCACATGGGCCAAACTGATTACCTTTATCCTCCCCAGTGCTTAGAACAGTGCTTGGCACATAATAAGCGCTTAACAAATACCATCATTATTATTAGTATTAATATTATCATTAAAATGGGGATGAAGATTGTGAGCCCAACGTGGGACAACCTGATCACCTTGTATCCTCCCTAGTGTTTAGAACAGTGCTTGGCACATAGTAAGTACTTAACAAATGCCATCATTATTATTACGAAGAAATACTGTAATTACTAGTATTAGTAAGCACTCAATAAATATGATTGATTGATTGATTGATTGATTGTTAGCATGCCGGGTGGTGGGGGGGGTCCCGGGAGCGGTGATTGACGGCTGGGGAGGGAGAGGAGGGGCAGAGGAGGCAGGGGGAGATTAGGAGGAGGAGAAGATGAGGAGGATATGAGGAGGAGGAGGAGGAAGAGGAGAAGGAAGGGGGGAGGAGGAGGAGAAGAGGAGGAAGGGGAGGAGGAGGAGGAGGAGAAGAGGAGGAAGGGGAGGAGAAGGAAGGGGGGAGGAGGAGGAGAAGAGGAGGAAGGGGAGGAGGAGGGGGAGGAGAAGAGGAGGAAGGGGAGGAGGAGGAGGAGGAGAAGAGGGGGAAGGGGAGGAGGAGAGGAAGAAGAGGAGGGGAAGGGGGAAGGGGAGGAGGGAGGGGAGGACGGGAAGAGGAGGAGGAGGAGGAAGGGGAGGAGGGGAAGAGGGGGAAGGGGAGGAGGGGAAGAGGGGGAAGGGGAGGAGGGGAAGAGGGGGAAGGGGAGGAGGGGAAGAGGGGGAAGGGGAGGAGGGGAAGAGGGGGAAGGGGGGAAGGGGAGGAGGGGAAGAGGGGGAGGGGGAGGAGGGGAAGAGGAGGAGGGGGAGGAAGGGGAGGAGGAGAAGAGGGGGAAGGGGAGGAGGAGGAGAAGAGGGGGAAGGGGAGGAGGAGGAGAAGAGGGGGAAGGGGAGGAGGAGGAGAAGAAGGGGAAGGAGAGGAGGAGGAGGAGAGGGGGAAGGGGAGCAGGAGAAGAGGGGAAGGGGGGAGGTGGAGACGAAGAAGAGGAGGGGAAGGGGGGAAGGGGAGGAAGGGGAGGAGGAGGGGGGAGGAAGGGGAGGAGGAGGGGGGAGGAAGGGGAGGAGGGAGGGGAGGAAGAGAAGAGGACGGGAAGAGGAGGAGGAGGAGGGGAAGAGGAGAAGGAGGAGGAAGGGGAGGAGGGGAAGAGGGGGAAGGGGAGGAGGGGAAGAGGGGGAAGGGGAGGGGGGAAGAGGGGGAAGGGGAGGAGGGGAAGAGGGGGAAGGGGAGGAGGGAAAAGGGGAAAGGGGAGGAGGGGGAAGGGGAGGAGGAGGAGGAGGAAGGGGAGGAGGGAAAGAGGGGAAAGGGGAGGAGGGGAAAGGGGAGGAGGAGGAGAGGACGGGGAGGAGGAGAGGACGAGGAGGAGGGAGGGGAGGAGGAGGAGGAGGAAGGGGAGGAAGGGGAGGAAGGGGAGGAGGAGAAGAGGACGGAGAGGGGAAGAGGTGGAGGAGGAGAAGAGGGAGAAGGGGAGGAGAAGAGAGGAAGGAGGAGAAGAGGAGGACGGGGAGGAGGAGAAGAGGAGGACGGGGAGGAGAAGGGCCCATTACGCAAGCGGCGGAGCCGGTGCTGCGCGGGCGGGCGGGCGCGCTGCTTAGCGGCGGCCGCTACCCTCCTTCCCGCCCGACTCGCTCTGGGCCCGCGTGTGTGTGTGTGTGTGTGTGTGTGTGTGTGTGTGTGTGTGTGTGCGTCTGCGTGTGCCCGTCTGCGTGTGTGTGTGTGTGTGCGCGTGTGCGCCGGTGTGCTCGGGGGCGGGCCGCCTTCCACCAGGAAGTGTGCCAGCCGCGGCCAGCGTGCGCCGGCTCCCGCCGGACGGACGGGACCCACCGCCCGCGTCCGTGCCCGGACCCGCGCCCCGTGCCCCGGCCCCCGTGCCCAGCCCCGCCGGGCGCGGACGGCGGCCGGACCCCCCCCCCGCCTCCCCGGGCGGGCCGGGCCGAGCCGAGCCGAGCCGAGCCGAGCCGAGCCGAGCCGAGCCGCCGGGCCCAGGTAGGCGGCGGGGCGGGGGGATGATGTCGGCGGGGGGCCGCCGCTCAGATGGCCGGGGCCCGGGGCCCCGGACCCCGGGGTCGCCCGTCCCCCAGCCTCGCTCCTCCTGTGGCCCTGCCGTCGCCCCCGCCCCTCCTCACGCGTCTGCTCCTCCTCCTGCCCCGGCCCCGGCTCCCGGCGCTGCCCCTGCCCTTGCCTTTGCTTCTGCCCCCGATTTTCCCCTACCCCTGCCCCCGTTTCTGCTCCTGGCCCTGATTCTGCCTCCGCTCCTGCTTCTGCTCCTGCTCCTGCTCCTCTTCCTGCCCCTGCTTCTGCCCTTGCCCCTGCACTTGCTCCTGTCTCTGCTCCTGCCCTGGCCCCGGCCCCGGACCCTGGCGCTGCCCTTGTCCTGATTCTGCTCCCGCCCCTGCTTCTGCTCCTGCCCATGCTTTTGTTCCTACTCCTGCCCCTGTTCCTGCCCCCGCTGCTCCCATCCCTGCCCCTGCTCCTGCCCTTGCTTCTGCTCCTGACCCTGCTCCTGCCCCCGCTGCTTCCATCCCTGCCCCTGCCCTTACTTCTGCTCCTGACCCTGCCCCCGCTGCTCACATCCCTGCTCCTGCTTTTGCTTCTGCTCCTGCCCCTGCTCCTGCCCCTATCCCTGCTCCTGCTCTTGCTCCTGCCCGCCCCCGCTGCTCCCATCCCTGCTCCTGCCCTTGCCCTCGCTGCTCCCATCCCTGCCCCTGCTTCTGCTCCTGCCCTTGCCCCCGCTGTTCCCATCCCTGCCCCTGCTTCTGCTCCTGCCCTTGCCCCCGCTGTTCCCATCCCTGCCCCTGCTTCTGCTCCTGCCCTTGCCCCCGCTGTTCCCATCCCTGCCCCTGCTTCTGCTCCTGCCCTTGCCCCCGCTGTTCCCATCCCTGCGCCTGCTGTTGCTTCTGCTCCTGTCCCTGCCCCCGCTGCTCACATCCCTGCTCCTGCTCTTGCTTCTGCTCCTGTCCGTGCTTTTGTTCCTGCTCTTTCTCCTGCACTTGCCCCTACTCCTGCCCCCGCTGCTCCCATCCCTGCTCCTGCTCTTGCTTCTGCTCCTGATCCTGCCCCTGCCCCTCGTGCTCCCATTTCTGCTCCTGATCCTGCCCCTGCCCCTCGTGCTCCCATTCCTTCTCCTGCCCTTGCTTCTGCTCCTGCCCTTGCTTCTGCTCCTGCCCATGCTTTTGTTACTGCTCCTGCTCTTGCTCCTGCGCTTGCCTCTGCTCCTGCCCCTGCATCCGCTGCTCCCATCTATGCTCCTGCTCCTGCCCCCACTACTCCCATCCCTGCTCCTGCCCTTGCTTCTGCTCCTGTCCGTGCTTTTGGTCCTGCTCCTGCTCTTGTTCCTGCCCTTGCTTCTGCTCCTGTCCGTGCTTTTGTTCCTGCTCCTGCTCTTGCTCCTGCACTTGCCCCTGCTCCTGCCCCTGCATCCGCTGCTCCCATCCCTGCTCCTGCCCCTGCTACTCCCATCCCTGCTCCTGCCCTTGCTTCTGCTTCTGTCTGTGCTTTTGCTCCTGCTTCTGCGCTTGCCTCTGCTCCTGCCCCTACATCCGCTGCTCCTGCCCCTGCTCCTGCCCTTGCTTCTGCTGCTGCCCTTGCTTCTACTCCTGCCCCTGCACCTGCTGCTCCCATCCCTGCTCCTGCCCCTGCTTCTGCTCCTGTCCGTGCTTTTTTGTTCCTGCTCCTGCCCCTGCTCCCACTGCTTCCATCCCTGCTCCTGCCCGTGCTCCCGCTGCTCCCACTCCCGCCTTTCAGCCAAAGTCAGGCAGCCGCCCTCCCGGGGCAGCGGGTCTGAGGGGCCCTGGGCCAGCGTGGAAAAAGGGGGTCGGGGGCCCTGCGTGCCTGTCATGCATGCATTCATTCATTCATTCCTTTTTTTAGTCGGATTTATGGAGCGCTTACTGTGTGCAGAGCACTGGACCAAGCACTTGGGAAACTACAGCTCAGCAATAAAGAGTGACAGTCGCTGCCCACGAGGAGCTCACAGTCTGGGAAGTGGGCAGGAGCGCTTTGTTTCACCCTCTCGACCCTCTGCTCCGGGCTGGGGGGTTTCAGACCCAGTGGGGCCTCAGGTTGGGGGGTGTCCCGGGGAGCGAGCAAGAGAGAGAACCGACTCCGTTATATTGTACTCTCCCAAGTGCTTAGGACAGTGCTCTGCACACATTGAACGCCCAATAAATACCACTGGCTGATTGAGAGAAAGATGAAGCTTCAGAGCGGGTGCCAGCTCTCGGGAAAGCACAGTCGCTACAGTTTCTAGTTAATAGTAAGGGTGTTTATTAAGTACTTTGTGTGCAAAGAGCACTGTGCTAAGCTTTTATGTAGAAGCTTAATGTAGCTTTAAGGTCCCTGGCCTTCCTGGAAGATACTCTAGTATTCATTCATTCATTCAATCGTATTTAATGAGCTCTTACTGTGTGCAGAGCACTGTACTAAGTGCTTGGGAAGTACAAGTTGGCAACATATAGAGACGGTCCCTACCCAAAGGCGGGCTCACAGTCTAGAAGGGGGAGACAGACAACAAAACATATTAACAAAATAAAATAAATAGAATAAATATGTACAAGTAAAATAGAGTAATAAATACGTACAAACATATACATATATACAGGTGCTGTGGGGAGGGGAAGGAGGTAAGGCGGGGGAGAGGAAGGAGGGGGCTCAGTCTGGGAAGGCCTCCTGGAGGAGGTGGAGCTCTCAGTGTAGTGCCCAGAGTCTCAGGCAGCGGATACCCCTGTCCTTTTCAGGTGAACTGCTAGATT
The DNA here is from genome assembly GCF_015852505.1 of Tachyglossus aculeatus. NCBI lineage: Eukaryota > Metazoa > Chordata > Mammalia > Monotremata > Tachyglossidae > Tachyglossus > Tachyglossus aculeatus. The sequence continues at coordinate 43,578,105 of NC_052069.1, forward strand.
ATATGTGGGGACACTGGCAGACAGGTATAGAGTGTAGCAAATTCAGAATGAGGTAGGGGTAAGGAGGGGTTGTAGGGGGTTTAGTAATTATAAATAAATAGTAGTAAAATAGTGGTATTTGTTAAGCAATTATGATCTGTATCACCCTCTAGACCATCAGCTCCTGTGGGCAGGAAACCAGTCTACCGACTATGTTATATTGTACTTACCCATCTGCTTAGAACAGTGCTCAGCACCCAGTAAGCACTCAATAAGGGTGCTCGTTTAAAGCGCTGGGGTAGGGCAGACACAGTCCCTGTCCCACACAGGACTCATTTTGAAAGTAGGAGGGAGAACAGGTATTGAATCTTCTAGACTGTGAGCCCACTGTTGGGTAGGGACTGTCTCTATATGTTGCCAACCTGTACTTCCCAAGCGCTTAGTACAGTGCTGTGCACACAGTAAGCGCTCAATAAATACGATCGATTGATTGATTGAATCCCCATGTTTCCGGTGAAGAAACCGAGACACAGAGATGTTAAGTGACTTGCCCAGGGTCACACGGCAGGCTAGTGGTGGAGGCTGGATTAGAACCCAGGCCTCCCGACTCCCAGCCCCATGCCGTTGCGGATAGGCCACAGTTTCTCTGGATTCTGAGTCGACCCAAAAGTCTTGGGCCTAGCTGGGTTTTCTCGGTACAGTTATTCCGGTACTGCTGTTTTGAAGTATGACCCAAACCGGCGCCTTGATTTATTGCCACAGCTAATCATCAAGTTAACCTTGATCTGGGGTTTTCTCAGCCTCATCTGCCAGGCTGAGAAACTACACATCCATGTCCTGTTTTGTCCAAGGCCTGAGTAAAGTCAGTGGAAAGTGAGCACTGTCATTCCTCTTTGTCCATTTCTGCCCCCTTCCCAAACCAGTGGAAGTGGGCGAGGGTAAAATGAGAAGATTCTCGGGTCAGTCATTTTTGAAAGTGTCGATTTGCAGAATGTAAACATCGAGGGCCTCTTCTTACCAATGGATGTAGAGGAAAAAAATAAATGTAGGCCGAGCTAGAAGGGAATGGGCTCACAGCAAGCAACCTCGCTGAGGACATGACAGAGAACTAGCAGAGACAGTGAAATGGCAAAATCATGTTACTACATGCGTTCAGCTCCTTGTTCTTTGGTCAACAACAAAGCATCATCAGACGCCAGAATTACTTGTAATTAAAACCAAAGAGGGATGAGGGGCATTCCCTTGTTGAATGATTTGTTGCGAAATATATTTAATAGACCCCGAAGCTGCGCAAATATGCCCTTGTCTACATTGACAGTCTCCAAAGTGTTACTGAACTTGAATAACCGCTTCAATAGCAGTCCTCATTTGAAGATTCCCCGTATCATTGAGTCATTCTTAAGTGCCTTCAGAGTAAGGCTGTTCCCTTGAGCGGTACTATAACCAGGGTGGAGTGATGGCCCGTGTTCAGCCCTCAAGGGGAAGCAGAACAGGATCGGAGAGCAGGGGTGAGGTTTAGGGAGTGGACGGCCTCACCTGATGTCACCCTGCTACTGTCTTTTTTTTTTTTTTAATGGTATTTGTTAAGCGCTTACAGTGTGCCAGGCACTGTACTATGCGCCGGGGTGGATGCAGGGTAATCGGGTTGGACACGGTCCGTATCCCACATGGGTCTCACGGTCTTAATCCCCATTTTACAGATGAGGTAACGGAAGCACAGAGAAAATGAAGTGACTGGCCCAAGGTCACACAGCAGACGAGTAGCGGAGCCGGGATTACCGTTAGTTCCCGTTGGTGAGTTTGCATGGCAGTGGGGACGGAGAACAAGTAAGGGACAAAGGAATGAGGTGAATAGGCAGGAGGAAGGAGAAACAGTCTAAACTGTAGCTCCTTGTGAACAGGAAACATGTCTAACAGATCTTTTGAATTGTACTGTCCTAAGCGCTTAGTACACTGCTCTGCACAAAGTGAGCTCTCAATAAATATGAGTGGTAAGGTTTGAATTTAGAGAATTCCAACTTCTTTGGTGGGAGGAGAGGAATGGGGCAGTTATTTTGAAGCAGGGCGATGGGATAATAATAATAATAACAATTATGGCATTTGTTAAGCACTTACTATATGCCAAGCGCTGTACTAAGCGCTGGGGTGGTTACAGGCAAATCAGGTTGGACACAGCCCCTGTCCCATGTGGGGCTCACAGTCATTCATTCATTCATTCAATCAATCGTATTTATTGAGCGCTGACTGTGTGCAGAGCACTGTACTAAGCGCTTGGGAAGTACAAGTTGGCAACATATAGAGACGGTCCCTACCCAACAGCGGGCTCACAGTCCAGAAGGGGGAGACTGAGAAGAAAACAAAACATATTAACAAAATGAAATAGAGTAAATATGTACAAATAAAAAAAATAAATAGAGTAATAAATATGTACAAACATATATACATATATACATGTGCTGTGGGGAGGGGAAGGAGGTAAGGCGGGGGGATGGGGAGGGGGACAAGGGGGAAAGGAAGGAGGAGGCTCAGTCCCGTTTTACAGATGAGGTAACTGAGGCACAGAGAAGTGAAGTGACATGCCTGTGGTCACAGAACAGACAAGTGGCAGAGCGGGGATTAGAACTCATGACCTTCTGATGCCCAGGCCCGTGCTCTACCTACTACACCGTGCTGCTTCTCTTTGAAATGAAGGACTGTCTATTTGTCTTGTTTTGTTGTCTGTCTCCCCCTTCTAGACTGTGAGCCCAGTGTGGGTAGGGATTATCGCTCTCTGTTGCCGAATTGTACTTTCCAAGCACTTAGTACAGTGCTCTGCATACAGTAAGCGCTCAGTAAATACGACTGAATGAATGAAGGACCAATCCTACCCAGAGATTTATAGTAGAGTTGGCAGAAGTAGAAATGCAGACAGGCTTTGATTTCTCAAGTGGGAATTTCACCCTTGTATCTTCTCCTGTGAAATATAGGGGTGTAGAAGTTGACGCGGGCAGTCAAAAGAGCCCGCAGTATTTGATTTTCCCTAAGGTTTCCCAGCTTAGCCCTGTTGGCACAGGACCTTTCCACTCTGCAGTCTTTTTTCTGCAGTTTTTTAATAGGCTCACTAGTCAGCAGATGGCTGGTATCACTGTCTTCAGTAGGATATAGGGTATTTTTTGAGATCTACTCTCATTCTTGCATAGAGAAGCAGCGTGGCTCAGTGGAAAGAGCACGGGCTTTGTAGTCAGAAGTCATGGGTTCAAACCCCGGCTCTGCCGATTGTCAGCTTTGTGACTTTGGGCAAGTCACTTAACTTCTCTGTGCCTCAGTTACCCCATCTGTAAAATGGGGATTAAGACTGTGAGCCCCACGTGGGACAACCTGATCACCTTGTATCTCCCCCAGCGCTTAGAACAGTGCTTGGCAAATAGCGCTGAACAAATACTAACATCATTATTATTATTATTATTATTATTATTATTATTATTATTATTATTATTATTATTTCCTAATCATCCTACTTTGCCTTTGCCTGCTTTCTGATAAAATTGGAGTGCAAGATGTTAGAGAACCTGACTTCTCACAAGAAAGTGAGCCAGCTAGCCCAGCAGGAGGATAAATGTGATTTTTTTTTTTTGTAAATGATGTTAAGGACTTACTCTGTGTCAAGCACTGTTTTAAGTGCTGGGGTAATAATCATAATAATAATTATAGTATTGAAGTACTTACCATGTGCCAAGCACTGTTCTAAACACCGGAATAGATTCAAGTTAATCAGGTTTGACACAGTCCATGTCCCACATGGGGTCTCACACTCTTTCATTCATTCATTCATTTAATCATATTTATTGAGCACATACTGTGTGCAGAGCACTATATTAAGCGCTTGGGAAGTACAAATTGGCAGCATATAGAGACGGTCCCTACCCAACCACGGGCTCACAGTCTAGAAGGGGGACTCTTAATCCCCATTTTACAGATGAGGCCCAGAGCAGTGAGGTGATTTGCCCAAGGTCACCCAGCAAACATGTGGTGAGGCTGGGATTAGAACCCGGGTCCCTCTGACTCCCAGGCCATTCCTTTATCCACTAGGCCATGTGGCTTCTACAAGGCAGTCAGGTTGGACAAAGTCCCCAGACCACCTGGGACTCACGGTCCAAGTACTGATTCCCCATTTTAGGGTTGAAGAAGCCGAAGCACAGAGAAGTGAAGTGACTTGCCCAAGATCACACAGCAGGCAAGTGGCAGAAGTGAAATTAGATCCCAGGTCCTTTGACTCCTAGTCCCCAGGCTCTTTTCATTCGTATTTGTCTACTTGCTTAGCTAGAAACTGTGGTTCCTCATGTCCTTAAGCCTTTGCTTCCCTCCTTCCTTTACACACTGTATATAGGCTGATCTTTGTCCTTTGGAAAAACCACATCCCCTAAAACAATGCTTCTTCCCCTTTGTGAGTGACTGTCTGTAAATTGCATCAGCCCAGAAGAGTTTTGATACCAGCTTTTTTTTAACCTATCCCACGCCTTACAGCATTTCATTTCCACCTAAATCCTTAAATACTCCATCTGCCTCCCATTTCCCTGTGTTTCTGAACATAGCTCATATACTTCTTTGTGGACAGGAATCGTGTCAGACATCTCTTTTGCACTCCTTCCGGGCTCTGCACACGTTTAAGTGCTCAATTAATACTGTTGATTGATTGGAGGACCTGGGTTCTAATCCCAGCTCTGCCACTTGCCGTGTGATATTGGACAAGTTACAACTTCTCTGTGTCCTCATCTGTAAAATGGAGATTAAATGCGTGTTCTTCCTCTTAAACTGTGAACCCTTCGCAGGACAGGGACTGGTCCAACCTGATTATCTTATATCTACCCCAGCACTTAGTACAGTGATTGGCATATAGTAAGTGCTTAAGGGCCACCTATTACTATTATTATTTTTTTCTCCTATCTATAATTTACCTAAGAGTTTGTGTCCTTGAGGGCAGGGATCTTGTCTACTAATTCTGTTAGATTTAGAGTATTGAGTCCACAGAAAATGCTCAAATTTATTGTTCCGGCTTAAAATGCTGTCCCAGCATTGACACTTTTCTGAGGGAGTTCTGAAACCATCCCAGAAGGCAGGTACTCACCTGTGAATGGGAAGAGTGGAGCATTTAGCATCTTGGGGAAAGGCGGGGAAACACTTTTTAACCATTGTCAATCTTCCTACTAGAATATTCCACTTGTTTTTGAACAGGGAGGGCATTCATTCATTCAGTCGTATTTATTGAGCACTTACTGTGTGTAGAGCACCATACTAAGCGTTTGGGAGAGTGCGATACAACAACAAACAGACACAATCCCCGTCCGAAACGAACTCACAGTCTAGAGGACGAACTCCAGGACCAAGTGACTGTTCTCTGGGAAAGAGTTTTGAAAGGTGTCAGCGCAATACCTATTCAGGTCAACCCCAATTTACGATTCCATTTCTTGTATAATGTAGCTAATGGGGACAAATCCTGAAAGAGGCGTGAAAAATATGCTCAAAATTCAGGGCTTTATGCTGGGTTCCTGGGGAAAAAGCTGTAGGCGCATTTTCAGCAAAAAGGAAGTAGATAGACTACTACTAGAGAGCATGTTTTGCGTTGAAGATGCGATCTGTTATGCATGTGTTTCTGGCAACTCATTTGGTGATCTTTCATTTGAATGAAAACTGAAAACTTTTGATCAATAGACTATTTCTATATTTAAGGGAGAAAGAGATAGTATGAAGTGGGTTGACTTTGAACATATCCGCTTGTTTCGTAAGTCAGACTTTTAAAAAACACACACACAGAGCTTAGAATCAGCCAATTTTAGATTGTGTTATGCAACTTCTGGTTTAGTCTGTATTGATGAAACTCCTGATGCGGTGGAATAGCCATGTGCCCTTTAGCCTGCATGGAGGGACAAGAGTGCAAGGACTCTATTTCCCACCTGTATTCTTTCCCAGCACATTTTTTTTTAATGGTGTTTAAGCGCTTACCATGTGCCACTTTATGAAGTACTGGAGTAGATACCAACTAATCAGGTTGGACAGAGTCCTTGTCCCACAAGGGGCTCACAGTTTTAACTACTATTTTACAGATGAGGTAACTGTGGCCCAGAGAAGTGAAGTGACGTGCCCAAGGTCATGTAGCAATCAAGAGGCAGAGCTGGAATTAGAACCCAGGTCCTTCTACTAGCCGCACTGCTATTAGTTTGGTGCTCTGCCCACACTAAGAGCTTAATAAATGTTAATACTACTACTTCTAATGGCCAAAGGGTAGAATGTGCTGAAATGGTAACTAGACAGCAGTAATAATAATAATAATGATAATAATTTTGGTATTTGTTAAGTGCCTACTATGTGCCAAGCACTGTTCTAAGCGCTGGGGGAGATACAAGGTAATCAGTTTGTCCCACAAGGGGTTCACAGTCTTAATCCCCATTTTCCAGATGAAGTAACTGAGGCACAGAGAAGTCAAGTGACTTGCCCAAAGTTATAGAGCTGATAAGTGGCGGAGCCAGGATTAGAACCCATGACCTCTGACTCCCAAGCCCGTGCTTTCCACTCAGCCACGCTGCTTCTCTAAAATTCAGTAAAATTGTTATAGGATGATTCCAGAGGAAAGGCAGTGGTTTGGAAGAGTGAGGTTGATGGCTGTAAGACAGATGTGTTGATTGAAAAGGTAAATATGGTGTTTTTATTTCTTGTGTGTTGGAAGAGAAAAATCATAACCTTAGATGAAAACAATTAACCTTGGATACTAACACCCCTGAGAGACTCCTGGCCTGGTGTGGAGAGAAGGGCAAATTGTTGGTATGTAATGGATCATTAAAATAATAAACTTTTCCAGGTGGAGTTTTTTTTTTTCCTCTTCCCTTCTTTCCCTAGTTTTAAGTTAGGTGGTAAGCAAAAGTCCTGACTTTGGGTGTAATACATTTGTTTTTTATGTTGAATCTCTATAATGGTACACTAAAAGGTCTCTTGGGTCAGTAGTGTAATTTGTTTTTAAATTGCTGTATATATTATAATATGGCCTTGTAGCATTTGTCTCATCTGGTACTTCCATAAAATTGCTTTGTTGTGTTTAGTATCAGGAGATAGTAACAATAACAAATTGAAGAACCAGTAATAATACTAGGAACTGTTCCAGCATTCATTTGGAAATGAAAGATCGTTGAATATTAAATAGCAGGTAGCACATGTAATGTCCCAGTATTAATGAGAAAGCATCATTGTGCAAACTTCCAAAAACTACAGTTGAGAGGAACAGTGTACAGAGTGTGAAAAAGGTGAAAGAGGAGAGAGAGAGAGAGAGAGAGAGAGAGTGTGTGTGTCTGTGTCTGTGCGTAATACTTTGAATCAGAATCATTCCCAGACTGCAAATTGGGAGTTAGTACAAGACTAATTATAATCTCTGAATGGGTACTTAAAACCGATCTGGGTAAATTGATGATTAGAACTAATGTTTTGGAATACAGTAGGAGCTCACGGCAGATCTACAAACAATTCAACCGTGATTCAGGCATGGAAATAGAGGAAAAAGTTACAGGATACAGGCTCACTCAGCCCCCAGTTTTTGTCAAGATTAAACTGTCAGATTTATGGTTAAAGCAATGTTTATTTGATGCCTGTCTACTTGTTTTGTTTTGTTGTCTGTCTCCCCCTTCTAGACTGTGAACCCATTGTTGGTTGTTGGCTGGAGTCCCACCTCTCAGTCCAACTCCTGTCTCTGTTGCTGAATTGTACTTTCCAAGCGCTTAGTACAGTGCTCTGGACACAGTAAGCGCTCAGTAAATATGATTGAATGAATGAACAGAAAAATTGAAGGGTTGGATGGGGCAATTCAGGATAGAATGGTGGGTGCTAAAAGTTGTTTTAAATATATATGAAAAGAAAAGTCAACTGGTTAAGGACAGATAAAGCAGGGTGTCACAAATCATTTCAACATACAATAATACACGTCCCCGATTGCTGGCACAGTCATGTTGCATGAACAGTGAGCCTTCAATTGAAAGCTGTTGACCACATAATATTTTAATCGTGCTCCCATAAATATGATTCAAAATAGCTAGTCTTAATTGTACTGGAACAGAAATATGATAGCACGTCGTCATATCCTGGCATGTTAAAATTGGTCTTCCCTGAAATAGAAATATTACAAGAATGTGTGAAGGGAAGATAAATGAGTCTGTGGTTTGATAGCGGGGGCCCAACAAATGAGTAGTTGAAAATCAGAACGGTGAGCTTATTATAATAAACTGGCTTGAATTCAGAAGACTTCAGTACTCAGTTCATGACACGTCAGTTAAAAAAAATCAAATGACTATGGTTCTTAATGCAAATTTTTTAAATTGTATTCATTAAGTGCTTATTGTGTGCCTGGCAGTGTTCTAAGCACTGGGGTAGATACAAGTTAATCAGGTTGGACATAGTCTCTCTCTCTCACATGGGGCTCACAGCCTTAATCCCCACTTTACAGATGAGGGAACTGAGGCACAGAGACGTGAAGTGATTTGCCCAAGGTCACACAGACAAGTGTCAGAGTGAGGATTAGAACCCAGGTCCCTCTGACTCTCAGGCTCTTACACTAGGCCACATGGCTTCACATGTTATGATACATCAAGATCAGAGTAATGAGAGAAATAAAAGTGGGTACTGCCACTATTATTCATTTATTCATTCATTTGCAATGAATGCTTACTGTGTGATCTTAGAGGAGATGTGCTTTCAATAAGGCTTTGAACTGGGGAGAATAATTGTCTGACTGATTTGAGGAGGGGAGGGGATCCAGATGGAGGATGTGGTGAGGTATCCGCAGAGAGATAAACGGGATTGAGGTACTGTGAGAAGGTTAGCATTAGAGGAGCGAAGTGTGCGGACTGGTTTGTAGTAGGAGGTAATAGGGGGCAAGATGACTGAGTGCTTTAAAGCCAATGGTGAGGAGATTTTGTTTTACGTGGAGGTGGATGGGCAACCACTGGAGTTTCTTGAGGAAAGAGAAAACATGGCCTGACCGTTTTTGTAGAAAAATTATCTGGGCACCAGAGTGCAATATGGACTGGAGTGGAGAGAGACAAGAGGCTGGGAGGTCAACAAGGAGGCTGATGAATTAATCAAGACGGGGGAAGATGAGTGATCGGATTAACTTGGTGCCAATTTGGATGGAAAGGAAAGTAGCAGTCACACTATTCCTGTGACTAATGAAAATTTTTATTAGTATTTATCGGAATATCTGAATATCTTCTCGGACAGTCAGTGTCCTGTTCGTCCTTCCCAAGGGTGTCGGGAGAACTGAGGGAGGAAATTGAAGAGCGGGGTGTTCAGTGGCTTACTCGGAATCTCAAGATTGAATTGGGGACGGAATCAAGCTAGAGTCCCACCACTCAGTCCAACTCTTGTTTACCGCAGACACCGGCAAATGCGGATTTACCCAGTACTCTTTCTTCGGTGTCCCATTTTCTTGGGAAAGGTTGAATCCATGTCATATCCAGTTTCCTGCTGTGTTGTTTTTGTGTCCGTTGAAGCAATCATTGGATTGGCTTGCTGGGAATGGTGTGCCCCTGGCTGGGGATTGTCTTTAGGGCGAGGGAAGATGGATTGGCAGGCAAAGTGCTGGAAGTTATCTCACCGGGGCACCTCAGAGGCAAGTCCTACCAAGCGAGGAGCTGCTTTTGACTTCTGTTTGGTTGGGGCCGTGGAGAGGTCTTTTTTAAAAATGTATATATATTTTGTTTATAATATATTTGTAAATATATTTATATTTTTATATATGTGGTATTTTCTAAGTGCTTACTCTGTGTCAGATGCTGTTCTAAGCATTGGGTAGGTACAAATTAATCAGGTCAGATACAGTCCCTGTCCCACATGGGGCTCACCATCTAAGCAGGAAGGAGAACAGGTATTTAATCCCCATTTTACCATTGAGGAAATCGAGGCATAGAGAAGTTAAGGGATTTTCCCAAGGCCACAGCAAGCAATTGCCAGAGCTGGGATTAGAACCCAGATCCTCCGACTCCTAGACCTGTGCTCTTTCCATTAAGACACGCTGGTTCAGAAAAGTTGTTCAGAAAAGTTGTTCCGATGATTAACTGATTTAACTTAAGTAATGGTAATCTTCTCCAGGAGTGAGTTACCTTTTTTATGATCTGGTGATGCTTGGCTGGTAGTAGGTTCCAGTAACCCTTGCCCTCACTGTTCGCCATCCAACCAGAATAAGACTAACTCCATCAATTCCCACCAAAATTCGCCCTGACATACCAAGACAAAAAGCCAAATGTTTTATTTTGCAAGTTGGTTAATTATGGTTCTTGGTGGCATACCTCTTGTTGCAAAAATCCAAATAAGTCTTGTCAGCATCTTTCACTGTTAATATACATGGAAAAGTAAAATTTGAAAAAAATCTGGTTGCAGTTCTTTTTAGGCTAATTTCCCAGCTATCTGCCCAGATGATCATTCAATTCTGAACAAATAGGCTTTATTGAAAAGGTTTAATTTAAACATATTTTTGGAACGCTCTGTGGAGTTTTCTCAGTATAGAATTTGCGTCTGCTGCTAAATTTCCTTGCATGTTATCTTTTCAGTAATTTCTTTGAGATTAGTAATTATTTTCAGATTTCTAATTTGATTAGGGTGGAGTCTTGTTTTATCTAATGCCTTTTTCATTAACCCTCTGATACTATGTATGTTTTTAGCCAGTAGGATTTGAGATACTCGATGTAATTTTTTTGCTCAATGTTTCTTGAATACTTGAGCACTCAAAAAGCACAGTCTGTGAGAAATGCATATTTTAGTTCAGGGATTTTTTTTTTCCAAATTGAGGGCTGTTTCCGTATTTGAAATAAAACTGGTCTCTTCTATCAGTATAATTTAGTGTCATTTATCCCTTTCCTAACTTTGGGTTTGTTTTCAGCCTTGGATGGGCAAGGCCGATCTGAGACTAACAATTCAAATCTTATCAGTCATTCAGCAAATTGTGCACATCAAAAGGATATAAAGCGCTTGGCCTTTTGCATAATATTCCATGCTTAAATTTCATTTTTTAGAGCTACATCTTAAATCCCACTGATGAGGGAAACAGTATTTCCATTTTACACAGAAAAAAGTCAAGAGATCTTTCCAAGTCACACATTCAAATGCTTGTCTCAGTTGAAATTTGATTTAATTATTGTTGACTCAGTGCAGACCACTGGAAATAACATGGGTCTGAGATTCAGGAGACTTAGATTCTAGCCCCAGCACTGCCACTGGCCTGCTGTGTGACCTCAGACTAGCCACTTGGCCCCTCTGAGCCTCGGTTTATTCATCTGTCAAAAGGACATACTACCATCTGCCACCACAAGGATTCACAAGGATAAGACAGTTGAGATCACTGATGTCAAAGTGCTGTATAAAGGTAGTAAAGGTGCCAAACACTTTCAAGGTATAATCGATATTGTTATTGAAAGGTTTGGCTCTGGTATGTCTATCCTCTTTCAAGAATCTTGTCTTCTATTTTTAAACACTCTCCTTGGTCTGGTAGAATTTCTTAAATATTCACCTATGCGAGGGCTGTGTGAATTCTACCAATGCTGGCAGAGTATCGGTAAGTTTCGTTTTAGTCTTCCAACAGCATAGCTCTTTCTTCAGCATAGGCCCTGAAAATGTCCCTTGTCTTACTCACTCTTCCCTGTTCCACAGTTTTTAGGTGCTTAGTAATTGTGGTATTTGTTAAGCGCTTACTATGTGCCAGGCATTGTACTGAGTGCTGAGGTATGGATATAAGCAAACCGCGACTATGCAGCCCTTCCCACACGGGGCACACAATCTTCATCCCATTTTACAGATGAGGGAAGCTTAATGCTCAGAAACGTGAAATGACTTACTCAAGGTCACACAACAGACAAGTAGAGGAGCTGGGATTAGAACCTAGGTCCTTCTGACTCTCAGGCCCACACTCTATCCATTAGGCCACACTACTTCTCTGCCTCAGGTGCTTATCTGTGGCATCTGAACTATTGACTGAATAATAATAATAATAATAATGATGGCATTTATTAAGCGCTTATTCTGTGCAAAGCACTGTTCTAAGCGCTGGAATGAATAGATACACATAGTCCAGGAGGAAATGGCAGGGTGAGGCGATGAGAGCCTGTTGTTAGTGGCCTTGTCCCCTCTTTGATGGCTGAGTTGTTCTGTGGGCAAGCATATCTGTATGTATGTCTGCCCTCTTCATATCCAGCAGACAATTACACTCCCCACCTTTAAAGCCTTATTGAAGGCACACCCCCTCCAAGAGGCCTTCCCTGACTAAGCCCTCCTTTCCTCTCTCCCATTCCCTTCTGCTTCACCCTTTCAAATGGATTTATCCCCTTTATTCACCCTTCCCAGAGCCTCACCGCACTTACGTATATTTCTGTAATTTATATTAATGTCCTTAAGCTTGTTGTGGACAGGGAACTTGGTAGACATGATCACAATCAATCAATCAGTTGTATTTAACAATAATAATAATAATGATGGCATTTATTACGCGCTTACTATGTGCAAAGCACTGTTCTAAGCACTAGATCATGTACTGTTTGCAGAGCCCTGAGAGCTTGCAGTCTACATGTTTGTAGGCTACTCCTTAGATTTTTGAACTCCTTGTTTGCATGCAGCCTTTCGGGTTGTGATTCCTGTGAAAGGCCTCTTTCTGATTATGATCTGATTATTTTGCATTTGTCCTGTCTCTTAGCATAATACTTGCCACCTAGTAAATACTTAAATAATTATGAAAAAAAATAATGATAATAGATCTTTGAACTGATTAATACTACCTGGAGAGAGTTCCTCAGTGTCTCCTTGACTTTGCCTACCTCTTCTTACTTTTTTCTTCTCCTGTTTTATTATTCATTCATTCAATCACATTTCTTGAGCGCTTGCAGTGCGCAGAGCACTTACTAAGTGGTTGGAAAGTACATTTCGGGCAACAAAGACAATCCCTACCCAACAATGGGCTCACAGTCTATGGCATTTAAGCACTTATGGTGTGTCAAGCACTGATCTAAGCACTGGAGTAGATACAAGGAAATCACGTTGCACACAGTCCCAGTCCCGTGTAGGGTTTGGTAGTCTAAATTGGAGGGAGGAGGATTAATCCCTATTTTACATGTGTCTGTCACACTCTCCCTTACCCTCCCTTCCTGCCTCTCCCATTTTTTAAAAATGGTATTTGTTAAGCACTTACTATGTGCCAGGCACTGTATTAAGTAGGTATGAGATAATCAGGTTGGACACAGTCAGTCAATCAATCAATCGTATTTATTGAGCACTTACTGTGTGCAGAGCACTGTTCTAAGCACTTGGGAAGTACAAGTTGGCAACATATAGAGACAGTCCCTACCCAACAGTGGGCTCACAGTCTAGAAAGGGGAGACAGAGAACAAAACCAAACATATTAACAAAATAAAATAAATAGAATAGATATGTACAAGTAAAATAAGTAAATAAATAGAGTAATAAATATGTACAAACATATATACATATATACAGGTGCTGTGGGGAAGGGAAGGAGGTAAGATGAGGGGGTGGAGAGGGGTACGAGGGGGAAAGGAAGGAAGGGGCTCAGTCTGGGAAGGCCACATCAGGCTCACAGTCTTCAATTTACAGATGAGCTAATTGAGGCTTATAGAAGAGAAGTGACTTGCCCAAGGTCACACAACAAAGAAGTGGTAGAGTCGGGATTGGAATAATAATAATAATGATGGTATTTGTTAAGCGCTTACTATGTGGAAAGCACTGTTCTAAGCGCTGGGGGGATACAAGGTGATCAGGCTGTCCCACGTGGGGCTCACAATCTTAATCCCCATTTTACAGATGAGGTAACTGAGGCACAGAGAAGTTAAGTTATTTAAGTAAGTAATAAATTTTATTTATTTATTTATTTTACTTGTACATTTCTATCCTACTTATTTTATTTTGTTGGTATGTTTGGTTCTGTTCTCTGTCTCCCCCTTTTAGACTGTGAGCCCACTGTTGGGTAGGGACTGTCTCTATGTGATGCCAATTTGTACTTCCCAAGCGCTTAGTACAGTGCTCTGCACATAGTAAGCGCTCAATAAATACGATTGATTGATTGATTAAGTGACTTGCCCAAAGTCACACAGTTGACAATTGGTGGAGTCGGGATTAGGCCCCATGACCTCTGACTCCCAAGCCTGGGCTCTTGCCACTGAGCCATGCTGCTTCTCTGGAAGCCAGATCCTTCTGAACTCCCAGGCCCGAGCTCTCTCCACTAGGCCTCACTGCCTCGCCCCCTTAACTTCTTCCGTCTCCCTGTCAGTGTGGAAAACAGTGAGCGAAAAATATATCCCATCGCCCTGCTGCTGTCCCTCATGTCTGCTCATTCTTCTGTTGTCATTTGTAGTGCTCACGGATGGAAAACCAAGGTGATTTTGTTTTGTTTTTCATTAAGTCAGGGGCAGATGCTGGGATGCAAAGCTTCCTGACAAAAGGTTGAACATGACAAGGGATGGGGAGGGGGCATGTGGTAATGACAGGTGGTTTAGATGGGAGGGATGGTCCAGACAGGGAGAGGTTTACTTTTGTCCTCCCTGCAGTGGCTGGTTCAGTGGTTCCTTGAAAAGTAGCAGATGGCGGAGCCATTGTACAGCTGTAACCTGGGGCCATTCCTGTTTTCGCACCCCTCCATCCTTCATCCAGATGGCCAAGGGGGCAGAAGACACTCATAGGTGGGAAAAAATAAAGGCCTGTTTGCAGTAGAAGGAGCTGTTCCTTTACCTTGCTCCGCTTTTCCTGGGGGGTGCGTTCATTGCTCCTTTGCTGACCCTGACAAGAATTTTTTTATGGTTTTTAATAATAATGCTAGCATTTATTAAGTGCTTACTATGTGCAAAGCACTGTTCTAAGCGCTGGAGAGGTTACAGGGTGGTCAGGTTGTCCCACGTGGGGCTCACAGCCTTAATCCCCATTTTCCAGATGAGGGAACTGAGGCCCAGAAAAATGAAGAGACTTGCCCAAAGTCACACAGCTGGCAATTGGCGGAGCCAGGATTTGAACCCATGACCTCTGACTCCAAAGCCCGGGCTCTTTCCAGTGAGCCATGCTGCTTCTCAAGGGCTTACTCTGTGCTAGGCACTGTTCTAAGCTCTGGGAAAGATACAAGCTAATCAAGTTCTGTGAGCCTGTTGTTGGGTAGGTACTGTCTCTGTATGTTGCCAACTTGTACTTCCCAAGCGCTTAGTACAGTGCTCTGCACACAGTAAGTGCTCAATAAATCCGATTGAATGAATGAATGAATGAAAGTTGGACACAGTCCCTGTCCCACGTGGGGCTCAGTGTCTGTCCCCATTTTATAGATGAGGGAACTTTGGCCCAGAGAAGTGAAGTGATTTGCCCAAGGCCACACAGCAGAAAGTGGCAGAACTGGGATTAGAACCCAAGTCCTTAGTCTAACTGCTAGGCCATGCTGCTTCCCCTAAAAGAAATTTGGAAGCAACCTCAAGACTACTGGTGCAGCTGCACTAATCACCTTGAAGGATCATGAATCTTTGGATGAAGGAGGAGGCAAATTTGAAAGAAGCTGGTATGCGGAAGGAGTGGGGGGTAAGATGGGGGGAGGGAAGGGTATGTGTGTGTGTTTTGTGGGGTATTTTTTGGTATTTTTTAAGCTCTTACTATGTGCCAAGAACTGTACTAAGCTCTGGGGCATTTGATGCCTGCCACAACCCCACAGCGCTCATGGTCATATCTTCAAACTATTTATTATAAATTACTTATATTAATGTCTATCCCTCTAGACTGTAAGCGCATTTTGAGCAGAGGACAGGCCAGCTTATTCTCTGGTACTCGCCCAAGTGTTTAGAACAGTGCTCTGCATGTAGTAAGCTCTATATAAATATCATTGATTGTTAGGGGTAGATAAAACCTAATCAAGTCCAACACTGTTGGTGTCCCACTTGGCACTCCCCAGTCTTAATCCCCATTTTATAGATGAGGTAGCAGAGGCACAGAGAAGTTATGTGACTTGCCCAAGGTCACACAGCAACAAGAGGAGGAGGAGCAGGATTAGAACCCAGGTCCTTATAATAATAGTATTAATAATAATAATAATAATGATGGCATTTGTTAAGTGCTTACTATGTGCGAAGCACTGTTCTAAGCGCTGTGGGGGATACAAGGTGATGAGGTTGTGCCATGTGGGGCTCACAGTCCTAATCCCCATTTTACAGATGAGGGAACTGAGTCTCAGAGAAGTTAAGTGACTTGCCCGAGGTCGCACAGCTGACAAGTGGTGGAGCCGGGATTTGAACCCATGACCTCTGACTCCCAAGCCCAGGCTCTTTCCACTGAGCCATGCTGCTTCTAGGTCCTTCTGACTCCTAGACCTGTGTGTGTATGTTGGACACTGCCCAACTGTTCTTGTCTCCTTAAAGATAAACATGTCTTTAAAAAGAAGGAAGATGACCTGGGTTCAGAGTTTTAAAAGGTAAAGTCAGGTCAAGGGAGTAACTCCCACTGGCTACTGTAATACTTTAACTGATCTAAACCAGAGACTGAAAACTTTTCAAGTGAGGCTTTGTGTTTCTTTCACAGCATCATTATCTAGTTAACAGAAATCCGGGCAATATCCATTTCGTAGTTAACTTCATGTGCAGGGTACCTAATATTTGAAAAATCATTTACAGGAACTGAACAGTGGCAACTTTTAAAAGATACTTTAAGAAAATCAAGATGAGAAGCAGCGTGGCTCAGTGGAAGGAGCACGGGCTTTGAAGTCAGAGGTCATGGGTTCAAATCCTGCCTCCGCCAATTGTCAGCTGTGTGACTTTGGGCAAAGTCACTAAACTTCTCTGTGCCTCAGTGACCTCATCTGTAAAATGGGGATTAAGACTGTGAGCCCCACATGGGACATCCTAATCACGTTGTAACCTCCCCAGCACTTAGAACAGTACTTTGCACATAGTAAGTGCTTAATAAATGCCATTATTATTATTTTTATTAGTCTGGTGAAATAATTACTGCATTTAAGCCCTTAGAGTGAGCTCAACTGTAGGGTTTGCATGCACGGTGATCAGACTTAGTCCCTGCTCCACACAGAGTTTACAATCTAGCATCCCCATTTTACAGCTGAGGAGACTGAAGCCCAGAAAGGCTAAGTGACTTGCCTAAATCACACAGCAGGTCAGTGTCAGAACCGGGATTAGAACCCATATCTCCTGACTCTATCTCATGCCCTTTCTACAAGAATATTGCACCTTTTTTATGTGGTTTCCCCATTTTTTTTCTATGTCATGAAGTATTCTTCAAATTGATAAATATTTACTTCATTAAATGTGAATGTTATAAGAGCTTCCTCTTGAGCCTAATTCAGCAGTGTATCCCTCCCTTTCCAGAGACTGGAGGCTGGATCTCTGCTTTCTCAAAATAGACCCAGTAGCTTGAATTTAAAAGTATTACAGACCAAAGGTCTTAGAATGTAGAAAATGGAAAAGGCCTATGAACTCATCATTTTAACCTTTGAATAGTAAGCTCAGTGATTATTTCCTGCAACAAACAGCGGAAAAACATCTGTAGTATACAGATATCCATCTCCAGTCCATCAGAATTGCTCTTCTTTCTAACGCTGAAAAAGCCTTTTTTTTGGCAAACAGAAAATTGAATCCAAATGTCTCCTATGGTGTTAAGGACATAAGATCCCTCTCTAGACAGTAAGCTCATTGTTGGTAGGGAACATGTCTATCAATGCTGTTGTGTTGTACTCTCCTAAGTGCTTAGTACAGTGCTCTGCACATAGTAAATGCTCAGTAAATACCATTGATGGTGAGTTGTGATTTATCCAAGATCACACAGTGGGCAAGTGGCGTGGCAAGGGAAAAAAATGATTTGACATCCTATTTAGATAGAAAATATAGAAGGTGAAATAACTCCTGTCTAATCTTTTTCTTTGCCTTGACCATTTACAACCACATTTTTCCCAAACTTAGTTTTACTTGGGGGGAAACTAAATTCTTTTATTGGAAAGATTTCTTTCCAGCATGATAGATAAGAATGGTAAATAAACATCTCCTGCTGACTCCTCGATGCAGGGAAAGAAGAATGTGTTTTCATGCAGGTGCATAAGCTAAACTGAGAACTTGCTCAGAGCGTAATATTTGCATTAATCAGAAATGGAAAATGAAAGGCATTGACATTAGGATGTGTTACTTCTAGAAATGAGGGAGACAAGCCAATCTCTGGAAAGGAATGTCAGCTTTTGTCCATTAATTAAGTTGATATACAGTCACCAAGTAGGAAACTAGTCCCATTTAATTAGAAGCAGCGTGGCGTAGTGGAAAGAGCATGGGCTTGGGAGTCAGAAGACGTGAATTCTACTCCCGGCTCCTCCACTTTTCTTCTAGGTGACTTTGGACAAGTCACTTCACTTCTCTGGGCCTCAGTGACCACATCTGGGAAATGAGGATTAAGACTGTGAGCCCCCACATGGGTCAACTGGATTACCTTGGATCTACCCCAGGGTTTAGAACAGTGCTTGGCACATAGTAAATGCTTCACAAATACCATTATTATTATTAATAATAATAATAATCCCTTGATAATTACTGAGGTGCTTTGCCTCTTCTCTCTAGACCGTAAACTCCTTGTGGGCAGGGAATGTGTCTACCAACTCCCATGTATTGTACTCTCCCAAGCACTTAGTACAGAGCTCTGCACACAGGTGCTCAAGTATGATTGATTGGTAACAATAATAATAATAATTATGGTATTTGGCGCTTACTATGTGCCAGGCACCATACTAAGCGCTAGAGTGGATACAAGTAAATGGGGTTGGACTGAGTCCCCCTCCCACGTGGGGCTCACAGTCTCAATTCCCATTTTACAGATGAGGTAACAGAGGCACAGAGAAGTAAAGTGACTTGCCCATGGTCACCCAGCAGACACGTGGAGGAGCTGGGATTAGAACCCATGACCTTCTGACCCCCCAGGCCCATGCTCTATCCACTATACCATGATGCTTCTCATTGATCAACTACCTCTCTTGGTTAATACCTATGGATCAATCAATCAATCAATCAATCAATCATATTTATTGAGCGCTTACTATGCTGGGCAAGGAGAGAGGAGATGAAACCAAAGCTGCTCTGTTTAGCTATTTATTAGTTCTCATATGGAGGTTAGATAGAGAAAGAGGTTGAATGTGCAGATTATGTTCAAGAAGCAGCAAGGCCTAGTGGAGAGAGCTTGGGAGTCAGAGGACATGGGTTCTAATCCTGGCTCCACCACTTGTCTGCTCTGTGAGTCAATTAAAAAAAATAATAATGATGGCATTTGTTAAGCGCTTACTATGTGCCAAGCACTGTTCTAAACTCTGGGGGAGATACCAGGTAATCCGGTTGTCCCACTTGGCAAGGTGGCGTGCTGTGGCAAGGGAAAAAAAATGATTTGACATCCTATTTAGATAGAAAATATAGAAAGTGAAATAACTCTTGTCTAATTTTTTCCTTTGCCTTGACCATCTAAATCCCCATTTTACAGAGGAGGTAACTGAGGTACAGAGAAGTTAAGTGACTTGCCCAAAGTCACACAGCTGACAAGTCCCGGAGCTGGGATTAGAACCCACGACCTCTGGCTCCCAACCCCGTGCTCTTTCCACTGAGCCATGCTGCTTCTCTGGGTCTCAGTTACTTCATGGAGTTTGAGTGTGAGCCCCATGTAGAACAGGGACTGTGTCCAACCTGATTAACTTGTAGCTACTTCGTTGCTTAGAACAGTGTTTGGCACATAGTAAGAGCTTAACAAGTACCACAATTATTATTACTATTAAAGCCAGCTGGGCTTTGGGTAAGGCT
Organism: Tachyglossus aculeatus; assembly: GCF_015852505.1. Classification (NCBI taxonomy): domain Eukaryota; kingdom Metazoa; phylum Chordata; class Mammalia; order Monotremata; family Tachyglossidae; genus Tachyglossus; species Tachyglossus aculeatus. The sequence continues at coordinate 43,597,892 of NC_052069.1, forward strand.
GCTGCGATTTGTCCGTGTTTTTCCAAAGAGCCAAAGGGCACTGAGAGCTAGCTCTCATCAACCTCCCCATCCTGCTCCTGGCCTGGGTTTCCACCCACAAATGGCTTGGGGGAAAGAGGGTGGGACTGGAAGTCAAGAGATCCATGTTCTAATCCCTGCTCTACCAGTGGCTACTCTTCGGGACCTTTTCTGCCTAGTTCCCTCAAATGGTGATAAATTCCATAGAAATAAAAATATAAATATAATATAGTTTAAATTTTATAAGAAATATAATCAAATGAATGAACGAAGCTACCCACCCACCCTATGTCTTAGATAGTGAGGCTCAGCTGACTCTGTCAGGTCTAATTATCTTATATTTACCCCAGCACTTAGCACTGGATGTGACAAATAGCAAATTCTTAATAAAAGCTGCAGGGCAGTGGGGTCCAGTGGAAAGAGGGCCTGGAAGTGAGAAGACCTGAGCTCTAATCCCACTTATCTGTTGTATGGCTGTGGGCAAGTCACTTCACTTCTCTGGGCCTCAGTTACCTCATCTGTTAAATGGGCATTAAACGGTTCTCCTACAGCCCTAGACTGTGAGCCACATTTCCAGCCTGATTGCCTTGTATCTATCCTAGTGTTTGGCAGAGTGCCTGGCCTACAGTAAGCAAAGTACTATAAAAAATACTATAACTCATTTAAGGGTATGTTCTGTTCAAGAACACTGTAGATTCAGTGGGTGCAGGAGGGCATTGGAATCCTTTCCAATTCCATTCCATCAGATGCCGGTACTACCACTGCCTGCTCTGTATCCTTGGGCATGTCAGTTAATTTCTCTGGCCCTCAGTTTCCTCATCTCTAAAATAGGGATTCAGTGCCAATTCTCCCTCCTGCTTAGACTATGATCCCTGGGTGGGACAGGGGCTGTGTTCAATCTGATTGTCTCTACCCTAGTGCTTAGTACAGTGCTTAGCATATAGTGCTTAACAAGTACCACAATTATCATTATTGACCCCTTCTCTTCTCTCCCTTCTCCTCCACTCATCATCAACATTGTTTACTGCTGTTTGACTGTGTAACTGTCTTCAGAACTTCCAAGTGCTTAGTACAGTGCCCTGCACCAAGTGGGAGCTCAATAAATGCTACTACTGCTCATTTGTTTAATAATAATGATGCTTAACAAATATGTCAAGCACTGTTTTAAGTGCTGGGGTAGATCCAAGTTTAATCATGTTGGACAAAGTCCCTGTCCCACATCCCTGTCCCACACGGGGCTCACAGTTTTAATCCCATTTTACAGATGATGTCACTGAGGCATGTAGAAGGTAAGTGGCTTGACCAAGGTCACACAGCAGGCAAGTGGCAGAGCTGGGATTAGAGCCCATGTTCTTCTAATTCCCAGTAGACCCTTGTTTTAGGCACATATTTATTTATTTTACTTGTACATATCTATTCGATATATTTTATTTTGTTAATATGTTTGGTTTTGTTCTCTGTCTCCCTCTTCTAGACTGTGAGCCCACTGTTGCGTAGGGACTGTCTCTATATGTTGCTAACTTGTACTTCCCAAGCGCTTAGTACAGTGCTCTGCACACAGCGCTCAATCAATATGATTGATTGATCAGGGGAAATGACACAACCCAACTCTCAATGGTTCTTTTTTAATGGTATTTAAGAGCTTACTGTGTGTCAGGCACAGTACTAAGTGCTGGGGCAGATATGAGCTAATCAGGTGGGCACAGTCCCTGTTTCATGTAGGGCTCACAGTCTTAAGCCCCATTTTACAGATGAGGTAACTGAGGCACAGAAAACTGAAGTGACGTGCAGAAGACAAGAGGCAGAATCGGGATTAGAACCTGGGTCCTCTGGCTCCCAGGCCTGTGCTGTATCCAGATGGCCATGCTGCTTCTCATTATATAATAATGATAATAATAATAATAATAATGATATTTGTTAAGCGCTTACTATGTGCAACACACTATTTTAAGCGCTGGGGAGGTTACAAGGTGATCAGGTGGTCCCACGGGGGGGCTCACAGTTTTAATCCCCATTTTACAGATGAGGTAACTGAGACCCAGAGAAGTTAAATGACTTGCCCCAAATCACACAGCTGACAGTTGGCGGAGCCGGGATTTGAACCCATGACCTCTGACTCCAAAGCCCGTGCTCTTTCCACTGAGCTATGCTGCTTCCATTGAGCCACGCTGCTTATATAAAATAGTACATTTGAAAAATGGAAGTTGCTTTTCTCCATAGGTTCCCCATTGCGCACAGGGACCTTGTCTCCTAAATCTGTTGTACTCTCCCAAGAATTTAGTAGAGTCCTTTGTACACAATAGGTGCTTAATGCATACTATAGATTCTTTATGTGCCGAAACAGTTCTCTGGGGTACCGTTCCCATGACTTATTTGGAAAACCTCTTGAATTTTGTTCAGAGAAAAACCTGAGTCCTGTGCCTGAGGGAGAGGCTGAAAGGTAGAGGGAAGTTATGATTCAGCCGAGATGGTTCAGTGCAGTTTTCAACTATTTGCTGAGCAATTTACTCGCTGAAAACACCCTTGTTTGGCTTGGTGCCCCGAGCAGGGCTGCCACGTTTAATGCTCGCGTTTTAACTTATGCAACTGGGATCCACAGCTCTCAGGCTTTCCAGATCTTTGCCTACAGCTCTGCAGAATTGTTCGGGTGGAAAATGGTTATGGTAGCCAGACAGGTTTGAAAAATGAGCCCAGAGAAGGAAATAATCCCCCTGTTGAAAGTCTTCGTTGTGAATTTGGGGCCAGGTGTGATAGAGCATTCCCTTGTTCTCCTCTTACCGTACAGATTACCATCCTGGTTTTGCTCAAAGTATTTTCTGCTTGAAAAATGGGGATCGTATCACTCATCTGTAATGTTTTCATGTCCATTCAGTGACAGGTTGGTGTAGATAACAGATTCAAATTTGACTTGTTCTATTAGGTGGTTTGTGTATGTGCGCACATGTCAAAACTCTGCTGAGAGCTCACCTCCTCCAGGAGGCTTTCCCAGACTGAGCTCCCTCCTTCCTCTCTCCCTCCTCCCCCTCCTCATCCTCCCCACCTTATCTCCTTCCCCGCCCCACAGCACCTGTATATATGTATATATGTTTGTACATATTTATTACTCTATTTATTTATTTACTTGTACATGTTCTATTTATTTTATTTTGCTAATATGTTTTGTTGTCTGTCTCCCGCTTCTAGACTGTGAGCCCGCTGTTGGGTAGGGACTGTCTCTATATGTTGCCAACTTGTACTTCCCAAGTGCTTAGTACACTGCTCTGCACACTGTAAGCGCTCAATAATTACAATTGAATGAATGAATGTGTGTATATGTGTGCATATATGTACGTATATATGTATATATTATATAGATGTAAATAAGTGTGTGCATGTGTATATGAGAGAGTGTTCCTTAATCACATGTTCTTTTGGAAAAGCATCGCCAAAACCTCCCAGAACTCATGATCAAGCCTGTAGTGAATTCCCACTATGCGAACATGTTAATGAAGCACAATATTGTCAAGGAAACCAGTTTCCATTTCAGGGTTTGGGGAAGTAGTTATAAACAGCAGGATGAAAAGGATTAGTGAAATTATAAAAATTACTCTGGCACCTCCTTCAGAATCAGCATGCTAAAAATGGCCCTCCACTAGCCAGTACAATTTTATATTTTTCTGCAAAAATTTTGATGTATAATTAGTCTATTTTAAGATAATAACCCATACCCAAAATAGCAGGCTCTTACCCAGATTTCCAGAGTCCTAACAGGCAGTATTGTCCTGGCTCATAAACAATGGCAATGCCTAATTTTACTTATGAATAGATGGAACTGATATTTGGTGGGCTATTGGTCTTTGGGTGACTGTCAGTGTTGTTTTAGATTTTCAGGGCACAGAGAACAGGAAGCGTATATAGCCCTTAGGACAATGTGACATACAGATAATTGCATTTTGATAGTAATTGTCTTCACTTTATGTGAGTATAAACTGAAACACAGAGTCCTTCGAGGACACATGCTAAATGAGTCTCTGAATTTGGGGTGGGCTGGGGAACACCCAGCAACACTTTTCTCCTTGAGGGAAGGGATCGTGTCTACCTTCTCAGTTGTAATAATAATAACTGTACTATTTATGCTTAGTATTCATTCAATCATTCAATCGTATTTATTGAGCACTTACTGTGTGCAGAGCACTGTACTAAGCGCTTGGGAAGTACAAGTTGGCAACATATAGAGACGGTTCCTACCCAACAGTGGGTTAGTATGTGCCAAGCACTGTACTAAGAGCTGGGTAGAAGCAAGATAGTCATATTCCTTGTGGTACCTGATTAATCGGTGAGATGCAGGGTGGCCTTAGTGGAAAGAGCACAGGGCTGGGAGTCAGAGGACCTGGTTCTAATCCTGACGCTACCACTTGTCTGCCGTGTGACCTTGAGCCAGTCGCTTAACTTCCGTTTGCTTCAATTCCCTCATCCGTGAAATGGGGATTGAGACTGTGAACCTTATGTGGGACACGGACTGTGTCCAACCTGATTATCTTGCATTTACCACCCACATATCTTGCATCTACCACCCACACTTAGCACAGTGCCTGGCACAGAGTGTGTGTGTGTAACGAAAAAAGAAAATACAAAAATGGGGCCCACAGTCTAAGTAGGAGGGAGAATGGGAATTGAATCCCCATTTTGTACATAAGGAAACTGAGGCACAGAGAAGTTCAGGGACTTGCACAAGGACACACACCAGTAAGTGGCGGGCCAGGATTAGAACCCAGGCCTCTGTTCTTTCCACAAGGACGCACTGCCCCCCATCCTTACTGGAGCAAGTTTGCTTGTACATTCCAAAGCATTAGCACAGTGCTCTGCACGCAGTAAGGGCTCATTAAATGCCATTGACTGATTGACTTTTCTACCAGGTCCTTGTCCATTCTTGACAAAATGTAGGGGCACTTATGCCCTAGCAATTGAGAAATAGGTATTGTAACCAATATCTGATCACCGGAGGTGGAATGGGAGCAGGGCTGAGACGGGGAATGGGGAGGAAGGGGAGAGAGGGAAGAAATGGGGAGAAGAATGGACTAAGGGAAGTTAATGCCTCTGAGCTCTGTCAGGAATGCCACAGTTGGAGATTGAGATTGTGAGCCCCATGTGGGATGGGTATTATGTGCCACCCAATTTTCTGGTATCCACCCCGGTACTTAATACAGTGCCTGGCACATATTGTAAGTGCTTAACAAATGCCACAATTATTATTAAAGTTTGGGCAGCAGCAGACCCCCAAAGTGCATCTGACTCCCTTCCTGTATTCCCTGCCTCCTGTATGACCAGACTGTAAACTCATTGTGAGCAGGGAATGTCTGTTTCTTGTTAAATTGTAGTGCTAGTGCTTAGTACAGAAAGCACTCAATAACTACGATTGAATGAAGTATGTTTGTACGAGCCTGGGAGGCAAAATGACCTGGGTTCTAATCCCGGCGCTGCCACTTATCCTCTATGTGACCATGGGCAAGTCACTTAACTTCTCAGGGCCTCAGTTACCTCATCTGTAAAATGGGGATTAAGGCTGTGAGCCCCATCTGGACAGGGACGTGTCCAACCCGATTAACTTGTATGTACCCCAGTGCTTAGAACAATGCTAGGCACATAGTAAGCGCTTAACAAGTACCCTAGTTATTGCTGTTTTGTACTGGGTTCTCACAGCCAGTGAGGCCCATCTGGTATTTGTGCAGTTTGTTTTTCAGGCCTAATGTACTTCCCTACAGGACTGGATTCTGTTTCGTTCCTGACCACTTGGCAAATTTACTGACTGTCGATTTGAATTCTTGTTCTAGTAACCAAGGTCATAATCGCTCTACCCCTCCTCCCTTCCCCTCCCTCCCCCACTCTTCTCCAAAACATGGTGGTATCTATTAACTTGGAACACACTGCTTAGCTCACCCTCTGGCCGTTGATGAAAATGTGAAATAGCATTGGACCGCTGTTTACCCTCTGTGGAACACCATCCTCTGTTAACCATTCATCTTTTGGTAACCATTCTCTAAATGCAACCCCCCAATCCTCCCAAGTCCAGTTAGTGGAAGCTGTGTTGTCCAGTGGTTAGAGCATGGTCCAGGGAGTTAGAGGACCTGGGTGCTAATCCTGGCTCAGCCACTTGTCTTCTGGGTGACCTTGGGCAAGTCACTTTGCTTCTCTGGGCCTCAGTTATCTCATTTGTAAAATGGGGATTAAGAGTGTGAGCCCCATGTGGGACAGGGACTGTGTCCAACCTACTATCTTATATCTACCCCAGTGCGTAGAACAGTGCCTGCCACATAGAAAGCAGTTAACAAATATCATAAAAACAAAAAAACCCAAAATACCTAACTGTTGTGTGAACTATATCTTATTCCCAGTTTTTGGCCTAGGATTAGCATCAAAAAGCTTGCCAGTTGCTGCTTGATTTGTTCCCTATAATATACGCTCCACAGCCGTTGGCTACAGAAAAGGAAAAGATACTTCAGGCAGGCTTCTGTGGATCAGGAAGCCATAGGGAGAGTACCTACCTTCTCACAAGTCAATCGATCAAAGGTATTTATTGAGCGCTTTGTGTATGCAGAGCACTGTACTAAGCACCTGGGAGAGTGTAGTACAACAGAGGTCATTGACATATTCCCTGCTTAGAATGAGCTTATGGTCTAAATGGAACAAGGTTTAGCATTGGATGGTCAGAGAACAGGTTTGCTGACTGTTGTATTATATGCTCCTAATTGCTTAGTACAGTGCTTATACTTTCCGAAGCACTAAATACAACTGACTCGTTGATTTACTTAAAAATAAACAACAGGAGACGCAGAAACATAGCCAATTCCAACTCTGGAAGCATTCTATTGGTAAGATACAGGATTTTAAGAGGAACTTGTTTGAATCTGGTTCCATACTCAGGTTCTGCTGTGGCAAAAACTATATTCCACTTCATGATGTTGCACATAGTAGTTATAACAATCAATCATTGCTGAGCACTTATTGAGGGCAGAGCTCTGTACTAAGCGCTTGGGCAAGTACAGTGCAACAGAATTGGTAGAGATGTTTCCTGCCCACAACAGACTTACATTCTACAGGGAGAGACAGACATTAATATAAACAAGTAAATTACAGATCTGTGCTGTGCTGTGGGGCTGAGGGAGGAGTGAATGAGCTCATTGTGGGCAAGGAATGTGTCTGTTATATTGTACTCTCTAAAGCACTTAGTACAGTGCTTTACACACTTTGTACAGTGCTTTACACACAGTAAGTGCTCAATAAGTATGACTGAATGAATGAAGAGTGCAAGGGCAACACAGAAGGGAGTGGGAGGGCCTATTCAGGGAAAACTTCTTGGTCTGATTGATTCATCAGTCCGTCTCCTTGTGAAACATTGACCAGTGTTGCATATTGCCAGCCTTCCAGGACAGAAATGAAGGGAGCTCTTCTTCTCTGTTTCTCAGCACAGCAAGGAACCCAGGGGTTGGGAGAGTTTCATTTGCCAGAAGTATTAGTCTTGATTTCCTGCCGTGGTCTTGGTCTACATTTAGATTTCCTTTTGAGTGCTGTTTTTCTCCAATTCATGTAGTCCAGGTCTTCCTTTGTTTTCGGGGGTTTTGGTGTGAGGGCGGTGCCTTGTTTCAATCACCGTGGTCTTTGCCATTTGTAATGGAGGCTGCAACTAATTTCACCCGACTATTGAGGACTTTCAATTATTTTGTTCCGTTTCTGACTGCTTTAGTAGGACTTGAGACGGGACTCTGGGATCGCTGAAAGTTTTCTAGAGCTGTTTGTTCTCAGAAGTATGTAATTGCATGTGGGTTTTCTGTCCTGCCTAGTGCTGTAGCTTGTTGGGTACTGGGGCTCGATTCCTCAGCTTTATTACTGCTAAGCAGCTTCTCTGTCCCTTGCTCTAATCAATGCTGAGGGATCCCTTTTCACCTAAAAGCTCTTCACCTCTCACTGGCTGCCGGAATGGTCACCGAATGGGTTTTGAGATTGTCTCAGTGAGGCTTCGTGAGCAGGGTCATGCGAAGCAGCGTGGCTTAGTGGGAAAAGCCCAGGCTTTGGAGTCAGAGGTCATGGGTTCGAATCCTGCCTCTGCCACTTGTCAGCTGTGTGACTTTGGGCAAGTCACTTAACTTCTATGTGCCTCAGTTACCTCATCTGTAAAATAGGGATGAAGACTATGAGCCCCCCATGGGACAACCTGATCACCTTGTAACCTCCCCAGCGCTTAGAACAGTGCTTTGCCCAGAGTAAGTGCTTAATAACCGCCATCATTTTTTTATTACTGTTATTAGGGTCAAGAGATTTAGTGTTGTTGGCCATTTTTATCTCTGAGCCGAGACCTTTTCTAGTACTGTTTTTCTGAGTGGTAGTGATCATGCAAAGCCATATTACATTAGATGTGTCCTGAATTGCACTAAAGGAAAAAGAGAGCTGTCTAAATTTTTCAGGCCCCTCACCCTGACTTTAAGATGATTAATAGCATTGAGCCGCGCATGAATTAATGGATCAGTGCTGTTTATTGAGCACTTACTATGTGCAGAGCCTCGTACTAAGCGCTTGGGAGAGTACAATACAAAAGAATTAGGAGACATGTTCCCTTCCCGTAATGAGTTTACAGTCTAGAGGGAGAGACAGACATTAATATGAAGAAATAATTAATTTAAAATCTATGATTTAAAGATATGTACATAAGTGCTGTGGGGTTGGGGGTGGGGTGAATATCAAATGTCCAGGGATCAGAGATCCACGTGCGTAGATGATGTGGAAGGGAGAGTGAAAGGGAAGACTGCAGTTTTGGGGACTCTTGTGTTTGACAACTTTCACGCTTCTGTTGACCTTTTGATGCTTTTTCCCTGATCCCAGTAGAACGGTAGCGAGTTGTTATGCCTGATTCAGTTTTGCAGTATTAAGCAATCAGTCAGTCTCATATTTACTGAGTGCTTACAATGTAAAGAGCCCTGTAGGAAGCAATTGGGAGAATACAGTGGAGTTGATCGACGAAATCCCTGTCGTCAAGGAGCTTGCCATGTATTGGGGGTGACAGGCATTAATATGAATAAATAATTATATATAATTTAAATATATGTACGTTGGTGCTATGGGGGTGGGGGTGGGGTGAATATCAACTGTCCACGAATCACAGATCCACGTGTGTAGATGATGAGAAGCAGCGTGGCTCAGTGGAAAGAGCACGGGCTTTGGAGTCAGAGGTCATGGGTTCAAATTCTGACAAATCCTGCCAATTGTCAGCTGTGTGACTTTGGGCAAGTCATTTAACTTCTCTGTGCCTTAGTTCCCTCATCTGTAAAACGGGGATGAAGACTGTGAGCCCCCTGTGGGACAACCTGATTACCTTATATCTCTCCCAGCGCTTAGAACAATGCTTTGCACATAGTAAGTGCTTAATAAATGCCATATTATTATTATTATTATTATTATTATTATTATTATTATTATTATTATTATTATTATTCAGAAGGGAGACCGAACAGGAAGATTCTAGTTTTGGGGGGCTCTTGTGTTTGACGATGCTCAGGCTTCTGTTGACATCTTGATACTTTTTTCCTGAGCCCAGTAGAAAGGTAGCAAGGTATGCCTGATTGAGTCTTGAGGTATTAAGCAATCAATCGGTGGTATTTACTGAATGTTTACTATGTTCCGAGCACTGTACTGAGCACATGGGAGAGTACAATAGGCTTGGTAGACTCAATCCCTGTCATCAAGGAATTTACAATGTAGTAGGGGATACAGACTAACATAAATTACAGATAGGAGAAGTAGTAGAGTATAAAAATATAGACATGTGAGACTGGAGGTGGGGTAACAGAGAGCTTAGAGGGTCTGGACCCAACTGCAGAAACAATGTAGAAGAGGTGGGGGTGATGAGGTAATAATAATAATAATTATAGCATTTATTAAACGCTTACTATGTGCAAAGCACTGTTCTAAGTGCTGGGGAGGTTACATGGTGATCAGGGTGTCCCACGGGGGGCTCACAGTCTTAATCCCCATTTTCCAGATGAGATAACTGAGGCACAGAGAAGTTAAGTGACTTGCCCAAAGTCACACAGCTGGCAATTGGCGGAGCTGGGATTTGAACTCATGACCTCTGACTCCAAAGCCCGTGCTCTTTCCACTGAGCCACGCTGCTTCATGACAAGAGAAGGAGATGACAAGTTGTATCAACCCTAGGGATTAGAACAGTGCTGGGCACACAGTAAGCACTTAAGTACCATAATAATAATAAGTACTATTATTATTATGCTGGGAAGTTGCTGGGTTAGTAATAATAATTATGGTATTTGTTAAGCACTTATTATGTGCCAAGCACTGCTCTGAGCACTGGGGTAGATACAAGATAATCAGATTGTCCCATGTGGGGCTCACAGTCTTAATCCCCATTTTACAGAAGAGGTAACTGAGGCATAGAGAAGTTAAGTGACTTGCCCAAGGTCACACACAGCAGACAAGTGGCCGAGCCGGGATTAAAACCCACGTCCTCTGACTCCCAAGCCTATTCTCTCTCCTCTGAGCCACGCTGCTGGTAGGAAGAGGTTGTCTTGGAGCAGAACATATTCAGGCAAAAAGATTTTTCCCAGCTCTGACTTGGATACCGGACTCCTCTGTACCGTGGATTAACCTTCCACACAGCCGAGCCAAGCAAAAAGCGGCCAAGCCATCTCTCTTTGTTTACAAATTGCCTCCTGCCTCCCTTTGACATTTGTTCTTCTAAAGCAGTTATTAGGGTAATTTAGCTTCTGGTATTTTTTTTCTCCCATATAGTTTCAGCCTTGCAGGACTTCCTTTGCAAATTTTCAAAGCACTTTCAGTTTGTCTTCCCCTGACCCTCATTCTCTGTCTGGCAAAGCCTGGATTTGAGGGGGAAGGGGCTTTAATAGCGTGCCATTAAGGTGTATGTGATTGAAAATGCCCTTATTTTGTTGTTCTTATGACTCAAGGTTACTAAGTTATGTAAGTTGTTTACGGTTAAAAATGCAGAATGGTGAAGAGTTAATTTGCTGTTGCAGGACAAAATAGATCCTAAACTTTCACCGTGTGAAATAAATAGTCTTGACTTGCAACTGACTGATACTTTCAGAGTCCAATATATTGTGCACATATAGGGTGAAATGTCAAAGCCTTAAGGGCAGCGTCCTAGTTCAGCTATACATTTGTGTTATATAAATTGTTACAGAGTTGGACTGATGAACCAGCGTATTAATCATCATAAAAAAAGAAACACCCCCACAAAAATCTAAGTATAACTGAAACCCCACAAATAATTATTCAACAGGATGTAGTGGAGGAGACACCTAATATATTTACTTTTGGAATTACTGTTTATTTTGAAACCCTTGCCCAGATCCCAAAAGCTTTATTCTCCTAGAACATTTGTTTTTGTCTGTGATAAATTAAGCAAAGCATAATTACTGTTAAGTCTCTTGGAGCTGCAGTAGCTGGAGTTTCTAGTATTTCTGCTTGTGGCAGAAGGAAACAAGATATATAAACTCTTAATTGTTTTGTATTGGCAGACTTTAAATAAATAAGCTTATTGTAATGTCCTAAGACTTTTTTAGCTGTCTGGAAAATGCTGGGGTCCTAAATGTCCTTAAGCTTGGTCCAGATCATTACATAGAAATTTAGCATTTTACTTAGATTTTTTCCCCACCCGTTCTCTCATTCCAGTTATTTGAGAGTGACATTTATTTTATGTAGTGTTAGGGCATTGTAACAATCAGCTTAAGTGCCACCTAAGTATTCACAACTCCTGATACACCTGATATAGAAGTAGTGTGGTCTAGTGAAAAAAGCAGGGGCCTGGGAATCCGAGGATCTGAGTGGTAATCCTAGCTCCGCCACCCATCTGCCATATGATCTTGGGCGAGTCTCTTCAATTCTCTGTGCCATAGTTGCCTTATCTACAAAATGGGGATTCAAAAATCTGTTTTCCCTCCTATTTACTGTTAGCCCTGATAATCTTGTAGTTTTCACGGTGTTTAGAACAGTACATGGCACATAGTCTTAGCAAATACCCCAATTATTATTATCATTATTATTTTCTAGACTGTAAGCTTATCATGGGCAGGGTGTGTGTCTACTAGCTCTGTTGTACTCTCCCAAGTGCTTAGTACAGTGCTCTGTGCACAGTAAGTGCTCAATAAATACCATTGATTGATTGCTATACTGTACATAGCTTTAAACTCTATTTCATTCTCCTAATTGTAATTTATTTTAATGTCTGTCTTTCGTATTAGATTGTAAGCTTCTTGAGGGCAGAGATGCAGCATGACCTAGTGGAAAGAGCACAGGCCTAGGAGTCAGAGGACTTAAATTCTAATCCCAGATCTGCCACTTATCTGCTGTGTGACCTTGGGCAAGTCACTTCACTTCTCTTTTTTCTCAGTTAACTCATCTGTAAAATAGGACTCACAGTCTTAATCCCCATGTGGGACAGGGACTGTGACTGACTCGATTATCTTGTATCTACGTGAACGCTTAGTAAAGTGCCTGGCATATAGTAAGCACTTTCATTCAATCATATTCATTGAGCGCTTACTGTGTGCACAGCACTGTACTAAGCGCTTGGGAAGTACAAGTTGGCAACATATAGTGACGGTCCGTACCCAGCACCGGACTCACAGTCTAGAAGGGGGAGACAGACAACAAAACAAACCAAAACATGTGGACAGGTGTCAGGTCATCAGAATAAATAGAATTAAAGCTAAATGCACATCATTAATAAAATAAATAGAATAGTAAATATGTACAAGTAAAATAAATAGAGTAATAAATCTGTACAAACATATATACAGGTGCTGTGGGGAGGGGAAGGAGGTAGGGCAGGGAGATGGGGAGGAGGAGAGGAAAAAGGGGGCTCAGTCTGGGACAGCCTCTTGGAGGAGGTGAGCTCTCAGTAGGGCTTTGAAGGGAGGAAGTGTGGAGGGAGGGCATTCCAGGCCATGGGGAGGACGTGGGCTGGGGGTTGACAGTGGGACAGGCAAGAACAAGGCACAGTGAGGAGGTTAGCTGCAGAGGAGCGGAGAGTGTGGGCTGGGCTGGAGAAGGAAAGCGGGGAGGTGAGGTAGGAGGGGGCAAGGTGATGGACAGCCTTGAAGCCAAGAGTGAGGAGTTTTTGCCTGATGCCTAGGTTGATTGGTACCCACTAGAGATTTTTGAGAAGGGGAGTAACATGCCCAGAGCGTTTCTGTACAAAGATGATCCGGGCAGAAGCGTGAATTATAGATTAAAGTGGGGAGAGACAGGAGGATGGGAGATCGGAGAAGAGGCTGATGCAGTGATCCAGTCGGGATAAGATGAGAGATTGAACCAGCAAGGTAGCAGTTTGGATGGAGGGGAAAGGGCGGATCTTGGCGATGTTGCGGAGGTGAGACCGGCAGGTTTTGGTGACGGATTGGATTTGAGGGGTGAACGAGAGAGCAGAGTTGAGGATGACACATAGGTTGCGGGCTTGTGAGACGGGAAGGATGGTAGTGCCGTCTACAGTTTCGGGAAAGTCTGGGAGAAGGCAGGGTTTCCACTTAAATACCACAATTATTATTATTATTATATTATTATTATTATTATAGATGGTGCTACCCTACTGTACTTACCGAAGTGCTTAATTCAATGATTTGCACACAGTAGGTCCTTAATAAGTGCTATTAAGAATCAGTGTTGACTAGTGGAAAGGGCATGGTCCCGGGAATTAGGGGAATTTGGGTCTAATCCTAGCTCTGCCACTTGTTGGCTGCATGACCATGGGCAAGTTGATTAGCATCTCTGTTATTCTTCTGTAAAATGGGGATATAAAACATCTGTTCTCCCTCCATCTCTGTCTGTGATCTCCATATGAGACAGGTATTCTATTCAATCTGCTTGCAATGTATCTACCCCAGCATTTATTTGGTATTTATTTGGTATTGAGAAGCAGCATGGCTCAGTGGAAAGAGCACGGGCTTGGGAGTCAGAGGTCATGGGTTCTAATTCTGGCTCCACCGCTTGTCAGCTGTGTGGCTTTGGGCAAGTCCCTTCACTTCTCTGTGCCTCAGTTACCTCATCTGTAAATGGGGATTAAAACTGTGAGCCCCATGTGGGACAACCTGATCACCTCGCATCCCCCCCAGCGCTTAGAACAATGCTTTGCACAGAGTAAGTGGTTAACAAATACCATCATTATTATTACTTGTTAAACGCTTACTATGTGTCAAGCACTGTTCTTAGCACTTGGGTAGATACAGGCTAATCAGGTCAGACACAGTCACGTAATAAAGTACTTGGCACAAAGTAAGCTCTTAAAAACCCGCCACTATTAATTGATTGGAGCCATTGAACCTGATTACACTTATTTTTTTAATATTTGTTAAGTATTTTCTATGTGCCAGGCACTGTACTAAGCCCTGGGTAGATTCAGCCTAATCAGAGTGGACGCAATCCCTGTCCCACAGGTGGTTCTCAATCATAATCCCCATTTACACATGAGGTAACTGAGGCACAGAGAAGGCAAGTGACTTGCCCAAGATCATATAATGAACAAGTAGTGGAGCCAGGATTAGAACCCAGGTCCTTCTGCCTCTCAGGCCCATGTTCTATCCACTAGGCCACGCTGCTTCTCTAATTAGTAAATAATACAAGGTTTAGTTTTTTTCAGAGCCATCAGGAGCTGCTAAAAAGAATGTGCCATAATTGGAAAGAGACATGAAAGCTCGGACAATTTTGGGTTAACTTTGCCTTTTTCATTCATTCAGTTGTATTTGAGTGCTCACTGTTTGTAGAGCACTGTACTAAGCGCTTGGGAGAATACAATACAACAGTAGAAGCAGCATGGTGGAGTGGCTAGAGCACAGGCCTGGGAGTCAGAAGATCATGGGTTCTTATCCTGACTTTGCCACATGTCTGCTGTGTGACCTTGGGCAAGTCACTTTACTTCTCTGGGCCTCAATTCCCTCATCTGTAAAGTGGGGATTGAGACTGTGAGCCCCACTTGGGAGAGGGACTGTGTCCAACCTGATTTGCTTGTATCCATCCCAATACTTAATACAGTGCTTTGCACATAGTAAATGCTTAATAAATACCGTCATTATTATTATTTTTGCAGAGAAGCAGCATGGCTCAGTGGAAAGAGCACGGGCTTGGGAGTCAGAGGTCATGGGTTCTAATCCCAGCTCCGCCACTTATCAGCTGTGTGACTTTGGACAAGTCACCTAACTTCTCTGTGCCTCAGTTACCTCACCTGGAAAATGGGGATTAAGACTGTGAGCCCCCTGAGGGACACCCTGATCACCTTGTATCTCCCTCAGCGCTTAGAACAGTGTTTGGCACGTAGTAAGCGCTTAACAGATACCAAAATTATTGTTATTATTATCATTATTAAACAGACACATTCCCTGCCCACATCAAGCTTACAGTCTCTTCATCTCTCTTTCCCCACCTCCTCTCCCACCCCTACATTTTTCCGCTGAGTATTTCTGTGGTCATGGAAACACTTCACCATGGTAGCAGAGTAGTGTATACTCAGTGTTCCCTTATCATGGGGCTAGTGTTGTTAATAAAGGCCACCATAAGGAAAACTGGTGTTTCCGTGCTGACAGAGGCTCAGTTGTGAGTGGGGAATGAGACCTGTTGCAGTCCTGGAGACTTGAGGACCAAGAATACACCCCAGCCCCAATGCTCCATGTGGGGCTCAGAATCACTCCTTCCCACATCACGGCATCTTTCTGCATAGATGCAGTGTATGGGAAAGACATTTCCTAATGGCCTTCCTTCCAAATGGGCGGCTTAGTGGATAGTGCCCAGGCCTGGCAATCAGACGGACCTGGGTTCCAATCCTGGCTCTGCCATGTGGTTGTTGTGTGACCTTGGGCAAATCATTTCACTTCTCTGGGCCTCAGCGCTTAGGACAGTGAGAAGCAGCGTGATTTAGGGATAGAGCACGGGACTGGGTGTCAGAAGGTCCTGGGTTCTAATCCCAGCTCTGTCACTTGTCTGCTGCGGGACCTTGGACAAATCACTTCATTCCTCTGTGCCTCAGTTACCTCATGTGGAAAATGGGGATTAAGACTGTGAGCCCCTTGTGGGACAGGGACTAAGTCCAACCTGATTAACTTGTATCTACTCCAGTGCTTAGAATAGTGGTTAGCACATAGTAAGCGCTTAACAAGTGCCATTATTATTATTATTATTATTGTAAATTTTAGTATTGGGCACGTAGTAAGCCCTTTAGTACTATAATAATAATAATTATCATTATCACACCCAGTGAAGCCACGTGTCCTAGAATCAATCAATTGATGGTATTTTTAGTGCTTACTATGTGCAGAGTACTGTACTAAGCACTCGTACAATACAACAGAATCAGTAGGAACATTCCCTGCCCATAATGAGCTCACAGTCTAGTTCTAGACGAACTGAGTCTGGTGTGTTTTGACAAAAGGATGTGGAGAAATGGGTCATTATGGAGAATAATAATATTGGTATTAAGTGCTTCTAAATGGGTCATCATGGAGGATGGTAATAATGATAATAGTTGTATTTACTAAATGCTTTGGGCTAAGCTCTGGGGTAAGTACAAGGTGATCAGATTGGGTACCATCTCTGCCACACAGCATTCTCATTCTAATACAGTAGAGAGAAATAGTGTAAAGAGGGTATGAGTTTAAAGAGGGATGTAGAGTTAGGGGGTTTTGTGGTTTATCTTTTTTTTAAATGATGTACTCAAGAATCTTCATCGCTGTCCATCTTTAATGGCAAAGATAAGTGGGGAAGCAGCATGGCTCAGTGGAAAGAGCACAGGCTTTGGAGTCAAAGACCAGGGGTTCAAATTCCGGCTCTGCCAGTTGTTAGCTGTGTGACTTTGGGCAAGTCACTTAACTTCTCTGTGCCTCAGTTACCTCATCTGTAAAATGGGGATTAACTGTGAGCCCCCCGTGGGACAACTTGATCACCTTGTAATCTCCCCAGCGCTTAGAGCAGTGCTTTGCACATAGTAAGCACTTAATAAATGTCATTATTATTATTATTATTATTAAGTATTGTTAATGCAAATTATGATTTTTAGAGTAGTCTGAAATGGGGCACAGCACTGAATTCAATATGAGCTCATCAAGATCTTGGAGCTGTTCCTGAAGAAGTGCAAAGAGTTCACCCTTTTTGGGGGGGAAGTAGTTCTTCCTAATTAGGCCTAATGGGCAGAGCTCGGGCCTGGGGGCCAGGCGACCTGGGTTCTAATTTCTGTTCTGCCAATCACCTGCTCTGTGACTATGGGCAAATCCCTTAACTTCTCTGGGCCTCAGTGCCTTCCTCTGCAAATGGGGGATTCAGTCCTGTTCTCCGTCCTCCTTAGACTGTGAGCCTCCATGTGGGACCTGATAATCTTTCATCCACCCCAGCATTTAGTACAGTGCTTAACAAATACCACAATTATTGTATTGGAGAGAAGCGCCCCACTTAGCCAGGACCCGGCCCTCTCCCTCCATGACCTGAGTCATCTATTGGATACTGCTTGGACTCTCCAGTTGTCAGCCTGAGCAATATAAACCCCCCGGGTCCGAAGATAAGTCAGACCTTGGTGGAGTGAGGTCTAAGAGTCAGGAAACCACTTGGACTCTGAACAGCAAAGCGGAGAAGGGAGGCCGACAAACGGGTTTGTGTGTGTGGGAAGGATGTGTGGCTCTTAGACTGTGAGCCCCATCTGGGCCAGGGACTGTGTCCGATCTGATTATCTTTTGTCTACCACAGTGCTTGGTATCAATCAATTAATCGTCATTTATTGAGAGCCTTTTAAAAAATGGTATTTAAGTGCTTACGATGTGCCAGGCAGCATACTTAACACTGGGGTAGATTCAAGCTAATTAAGTTGGATACGGTCTGTGCCCCACATGGGGCTCACAGTCTTAAACCCCGTTTTGCAGATGAGGGAACTGAGGCGCAGAGAAACGAAGTGACTTGCCTAAGCTCACAACAGCAGACAAGTGGCAGAGTCAGAATTAGAACCAAGCTCCTCGTGGCAGAGTGCTTACTCTGTGCAGGGCACTGCACACAAGCACCTGGGAGAGTACAGTATAACAAGAGTCGATAGACATGTTCTATCTCAAAATGAGCTTACTCACTGTGGGCAACCTTGTCTTAGTACGTAGTTAAGCACGTCACAAAAAACATGATCGTCATCATGATCTGACTGAGATGACTGCCCCTAATTGTTAATATACTGTCACTGGGCTTGGAATAGCTATCTCATTCTGCCAAAAGCTACTCATTTGGAAATTGGATTTAGAAACCTTCACCTGGGCTTCCAGAGTCAGTTCTTGTATTTGAACAGCAGTGTAGATTGCCAGGATCCAGAGAACATCAAGCACTGATATCAGTTCAACCTGGCATCTCTCTCCCACATTTTATTTGAAAAAAGAAAAGAAACACCAAAATTAGCATCAAGAGTTTAAATTTAAATTTGCTATTGTTTCTGAGAGGATGTGAGCGATCCGGAACAAAAACGATATATATTCACACATGAAAATATCCAGCTTTCCACTACATTGTAAACTCCTTGAGGACAGAGAACTTGAGTGTTGCTTCTGTTGGACTTTCTCGGTGGCTCAGTAATGTGGTTTGCCATGAACTAGCGTCATTGATTTATTCATCTTTGTGAAATATTTTTGAGCAGTGTGGTTCTTCCAATAGTCTTTATTTAATCCACTCATATTCAAGAAAAGCTTGCTGATTAGTTGGCTGATGAGGGCTTTGTGACGTTCAGTTTTGACTAAGCATGTGAAGGCAGAGTTGATGACTGTGTGTTTTGGAATGCGTATGGGAAAATTGGGACAGTTTAGGGAGCAAAGACCATAAAGGAGTGACTGCTTTAGTGGTGATAAAATATCCTTCAGTTATGAACTTAAAACTTGTACTGCTTTCAAACAGGCCCATGGCTCCCTTATCTTAAAAAACCCTCCTCCCTCCAACTATCTCCTTAATACCATTCCTTTCCAAACTTCTTGTCTACACCTGCTGTCTCAAGTTCCTTTCCTCTAATTATCTCCTTGAGTCTCTCCCGTCTGGTTTCCATCCCCTTCACTCCACAGAAACCACCCTCTCAAAGGTCACTAATGATGTCCTTCTTGCCAAATCCTATGGTCTCTACTCCATCTTAATCCTCCTTGACCCTCTCAGCTGCCTTCAACACTGTCGGCCACCCCCTTCTCCTGGAAACACTATCCAGCCTTGGCTTCACTGACACTATCCTCTCCTGGTTCTCCTCCTATCTCTCTGGCTGCTCATTCTCAGACCCTTTTGTGAGCTCCTCCTTCATTCATTCATTCAGTCATATTTATTGAGCGCTTACTGTGTGCAGAGCACTGTACTAAGTGCTTGGAAAGTACAAGTTGACAACATATAGAGACGGTCCCTACCCAACAGCGGGCTCACAGTCTATAAGGGGGAGACAGACAACAAAACAAACATATTAACAAAATAAAATAAATAGAATATGTAAATACATACAAGTAAAATAGAGTAATAAATCTGTACAAACATGTATACAGGTGCTGTGGGGAGGGGAAGGAGGTAGGGCGGGGGAATGGGGAGGGGGAGAGGAAGGAGGGGGCTCAGTCTGGGAAGGCCTCCTGGAGGAGGTGAGCTCTCAGTAGGGCCTTGAAGGGAGGAAGAGAGCTAGCTTGGCAGATGGGCAGAGGGAGGGCATTCCAGGCCAAGGGGAGGACGAGGGCCAGGGGTCGATGGCGGGACAGGCGAGAACGAGGCACAGTGAGGAGGTTAGCGGCAGAGGAGCAGAGGGTCTGGGCTGGGCTGTAGAAGGAAAGAAGGGAGGTGAGGTTCTCCTCTGCCTCCCACCCCCTAACTGTGGAGGGCGGGGGGGGTCCTTCAAGGTTCAGTTATAGGTCCCCTTCTGTTCTCCAACTACATCTATTCCCTTGGAGAACTCATTCACTCAAGTGGCTTCAACTACCACCTTTGTTCAGAAGATACCCAAGTCTCTATCTCCAGCTCTGATTTCATTCATTCATTCAATCAATCATTCATTCATTCAATCATATTTATTGAGCGCTTACTGTGTGCAGAGCACTGTACTAAGCGCTTGGGAAGCACATGTTGGCAACATATAGAGAGGTTCCCTATCCGACAGTGGGCTCACAGTCTAGAAGGGGGAGACAGACAACAAAACAAAGTATGTGGACAGGTGTCATCAGAATAAATAGAGATAAAGCTAGATGCACATCATTAACTGAATAAATAGAATAGTAAATATGTACAAGTAAAATAAATAGAGTAAAAAATCTGTGCAAACAGATACACAGGTGCTGTGGGGAGGGGAAGGAGGTAGAGTGGGGGGGGATGGGGAGGAGGAGGGGAAAAAGGGGGCTCAGTCTGGGAAGACCTCCTGGAGGAGGTGAGCTCTCAGTAGGGCTTTGAAGGGAGGAAGAAAGCCAGCTTGGATGTGCAGAAGGAGGGCATTCCAGGCCAGGGGTAGGACGTGGGCCGGGGGTCTACGGCGGGACAGGCGAGAACGAGGTACAATGAGGTACAGTGATCGCTCTTCCTCACTGCAGTCTCTCATTTCCTCCTGCCTTCAAGACATTTTTACCTGCTGTCCTCCCATCTCCTCAAACCTAACACGTCAAAGAGCACCCTATCTTCCCAACCAAACCCTGTTCTCCCACTGACTTTCCCATCACTATAGACAGCACCACCATCCTTCTTGTCTCTCAAGACCGTAACCTTGGCGTTATCCTTGACTCCTCCCTGTCATTCCACCCACATATTCAATCCATCACTAAATCTTATCAGTATGACCTTCAAAACATAGTTAAAATCTGCCCTTTCCTCTCCATCCAAACTGCTGCCATGTTAATCTGATCACTTATCCTATCCTGCCTCGATTATTATATCAGCCTCCTTGCTGACCTCCCAGCCTCCTGTCTCTCCCCATTCCAGTCCATACTTCACTCTGCTGCCCGGATCATTTTGCTCCAGAAATATTCTGGCCACATTTCCCCTCTCCTCAAGAACGTCCAAGAATGCCCATCCATTTCCGCATCAAACAGAAAGGCCTAACCATTGGCTTTAAAGTATTCAATCACCTTGCCCCCTCCTACCTCACCTTGCTACTTTCCTTCTACAACTCAGCCTGCACACTTTGCTTCTTTAAAGCTAACCTTCTCACTGTAAGTTATTCTTATCTATCTCATTTCCGACCTCTTGCCCATGTCCTGCCTCTGGCTTCCCTCCTCATTTCTGACAGACAATTATTTTCCCCTCCTTCAAAGCCTAATTGAAGGCACATCTCCTCCAAGAGGCCTTCCCTGACTAAGCCCTCTTTTCCTTTTCTTCTACTCCCTCCTGAGTTGCCCTGACTTGCTCCCTTTATTCATCCTTCCTCCCAGCCCCACAGCACATATGCATATATCTGTATATATTTGTAATTTATGTGTTTATTTATTTACATTAATATCTGTCTCCCCCTCAAGACTGTGAGCTTGCTGTGGACAGGAATATGTCTGTTGTTATTAGTGTACTCTCCCAAGCGCTTAGTACAGTGCTTTGCACACAGTAAGCACTCAGTAAATACAAATGAATGAGTGAAAATTGGTTGCCATTCGTTTATGTTAGTCTCCCCCTCTAGACTGTAAGCTCAATGTGGGCAGATTTAGGCAGGGAATGTATCTATTGTTCCCAAGGGCTTATAATACAGTACTTGGCACTCAGTAAGCACTCAATGAATACGGTGGAATGAATAATGACCCACAGTTGTGCCAAAGGGAAAGGGGGTAAAATGTCCAGGTCTGATCAGCCCCAAGTAGTTTGTTGCCTTGAAATTTCCCCAGCAAAGTGAACAGCGCTTATTTGGTTTGGAGCTTGGCTGGTGGCAGGGGGAAGGGAGAGGAAGGTATGGGTAGTTAAAGCAGAGGGAAGGTGTGGTTTGAAAGCTTCTCGGAGAGAGTGGGGAAAATGATTATTTTTCCACTGACTCTCTGCTCCTGAGAAGTTTCTTGTTTACATTCTTTTTTTTTTTAGTAACCTAAATTGGCATTCCTAATTCCCAACGGCATTTTTGTAGCGTCTAGGAGTACTTCTGATTGTTTACCTTCAGTGTGCCTCCTTTAATGTTAGGGCCTGATCACCCACTTTCATTCCCTCTGTGGTAATTTATTTAGAATATTAAAGTGATTCAGTGGTATAATCAGTCAATCAGTGGTGTTAATTGAGCACTTACTATGTGCAGAGCACTATATTGAACGCTTGAGAGAGTACAGTGCAACCACAGATATGTTCCCTGCCCACAACAAGCGTAGTCTAGAGAGGGAAACAGACATTAATATAATTTACATAATATGATTTAAAGATACGTTCATAAGTGCTCTGGGTTGAGGGTGGAGTGAATATCAAATACCCAAAGGTCACAGGTTCAAGCATGTAGAGGATGCATAAGGGAGAGGGAGCTAGAGAAAAGAGGGCTTTAATCGTGGGAGGCTTCTTGACAGAGATATGACATAAATAATGCTTTAAAGGTGGGGAGAGTGGTGATCTGAATCAGCATAGTAGCATTTTGGATGGAGAAGAAAAGGTGGATTTTAGTGATGATAGAACTAAAGGATTTGGTGGCATGCTGAAATGTGAGATGAGTTGAGGATCATGTCAAAGTTGTGGGCTTTTGAGACAGAGAGGATACTTGGGTTATCCGTGGTGATTGGAAAGTCAGGGAGAGGACGGGGTTTGGGTGGGAAAATAAGGAGTTCTTCCACCTTCCTACTTGGGAAAGATAAATTTATAAGAAATGTGGAGAATAAATTAAGTTGGTAAGTATACTATGTTACATAGGTCAGCAGGCCAGCAGATATTAATATGCATTCACAGATGAATAGGATTAGATTATTCAGAGAGCAGAAGTGGATTAATTGATTTAGGGTCTAGGGAAGTTCAGATAACTGTATATTATTAGCTTTCCCTGTTTCAGACAGGCCCATGTCCAATTTTGTTGGTGCTGTTGGAATTATTATTTTTTTAATGGTATTTAAGTGCTTAGAATATGTCAGGTGCTGTGCTAATCATTGAGGTAGATATAAGCTAATCAGGTTGGACACAGGCCATGTGGAACTCACAGTCTTAGTCCCTATTTTACAGATGAATTAATTGAGGCACAGAGAATTTAAGTGACTTACCCAGGGTCATACAGCAAGTGAATGACAGAGCCGGAGTTAGAACACAGGTCCTCTGACTCCCAGGCTCGTGCTCTTGGAATTCATTGTCTGAACTAATCTCTGGAATTCAGTGAATTTTCTTCCATTGTATTAACACTAAAGTATTTCACCAGAGCTGCATAAGGAAGAAGAGAATAGGGGTTGGGAAGAAGAGAAATTTTTAAAAGACCTATACCACACCCATAAATTTACCAAATCTCACCATGTGGGCTAACGGGACTGCCCCCTCTCCCCATGTTAGGTATGTTCTGTTTGCAGACTTCGACGTGGTAGAGTCTAACAAGAAAATAAGATAGATTGCAGAAGCAGGGTACAAGCAGAGTAAAAGTTTGTTGGAGATAGCAAATTTCTAAAGTGTCAGGATTCTGGAGCTGGAAGAGCTGGAACACCTCTCTTGGGTGCTCCTGAGGGTATGTTTCCGTAGAATCGGAAAAGAGCTCATTTTAATCTAATCTGGGGAAATATTAGAAAGAAACTGTCTCTCCTAGGAATAATAAGTTTGTTTTCTTCTCCTTTTAGAGGAGAATTTGATTTCTTCCCCTTGAGAAAAACAGGAAGGCACATGTTACTCTCTTCGGTCTAAAGGTAGTAAATGGAATTTGAAATATTAGCTTTTTCTTCAGTACTATGGTACTGGGTGTTATATCTAGCACTCTAGGCTTCAATCAGCTTGAGAAATATCCCATTTAATCCTACCTGAGGAATCAGTGAAGTTAACCACTTGCAGATGTGGTTTTAGGCTTGTGTGACAACAGTGATATAACGGTTCTCTCCAGTTCTTAGATCTGCCATCCAAGGCCAGAGCAGCAAAACATTCAGCCGATATGATGTGCTGAACAAAATCTAGCTCCAAGGTTGCCTTTTTGATCAACAAGAGCATGTCTCACTGTTCCTTGATAAGAGAATAATGTATGAAGACTGTGGTCTGAATGATAAAAGTGATAAAAAAAAATTGAGTACAGTTAGTTTAATTTTTATAATTTTTGTATTTGTTGGTATTCTGAATACTGTTGTGCTGCAGGAACATGATTGAGGTATGTGAAAGCCATCAAGGGTCTCTTCTTGAAACACAAAATTACTTACCTGGGGGAGGGATTTGTTTATGAGTTCAGAGGTTTAGTTTGACCTACTTTGAAAGATAAGTATCTAATAAAGGTCAACATTTTCTTGCAGTTACCCAGTTGGAGGTGTACGAGTCATTTGCACTGCTCCTGTTTCCAATTTTCCTAAATCCTGTACATACCCCACTTCTGATTCTTTACTAGTAAGAGCACAGTCAATAAACTATTATTGGAAATTAACTTTTTTTCTTTTTGATTTAGGATCCACTTTATTTGTCAGTTTTCTAGGCTGTAAAATAAGGGTAAAGCTACTCCCCAAATACCTCCCAGATATGTTGTAAAGTGCTTTGAGGATCTCAAAAGAAAGCTGTGATAATTACCATTATTAATGGGCTGTCTCAAGACCCTCAAGTGTAACTCAGAGAGAGAGGAAGTTAGCAAACTTGGAACAGATTTACCAGTACAAAAACAATCCAGTCTGCACATGCCCATTTTAAGTGCCCTTAAGAAGCAGCATGGCATAATGGTCAGAGCACAGGGCTAGGAGTCCAAAGGACCTGGATTCTAGTCCTGCCTCCTCCACTTGTCCACTGTGTGACCTTGGGCAAGTCCCTTCACTTTTCTGTGCCCCAGTCACCTCATCTGTAAAATGGGTATTAAGATTGTGAGCCCCATCCGGGACTGGGACTGTGTCCAACCTGATTAGCTTGTACCTACTCCAGTACAGTGCTAGGCACATAGTACTGTCCCGCCGTCGACCCCCGTCCCATGTCCTCCCACTGGCCTGGAATGCCCTCCTTCCACACATCCGCCAAGCTAGCTCTCTTCCTCCTTCAAAGCCCTACTGAGAGCTCACCTCCTCCAGGAGGCCTTCCCAGACTGAGCCCCGTTTTTCCTCTTCCTCCTCCCCATCCCCGTGACCCTACCTCCTTCCCCTCCCCACAGCACCTGTATTTTTGCTTGTACAGATTTATTACTCTGTTTAAATTACACTGTTTATTTTACTTGTACCTATTTACTATTCTATTTATTTTGTTAATGATGTGCTTCTAGCTTTAATTCTTTTTGTTCTGACCACTTGACACCCGTCCACATGTTTTGTTTTGTTGTCTGTCTCCCCCTTCAGGACTGTGAGCCCGCTATTGGGTAGGGACCGTCCCTATATGTTGCCAACTTGTACTTCCAAGCGCTTAGTACAGTGCTCTGCACACAGTAAGTGCTCAATAAATACGATTGATTGAATGAATGAATGAATAGTAAGTGCTTAACAAATACCGTAAAACAAACAGAAGCAAACAGAAGTGAGGGGCAAGGGTTCCTCTTGCAAATAGGGCCTGGTAATTAAGAATCAGCTACCTGGTGTGAAGAAAAAGCTTGGAAAGGGTGCTATTTGGAACAGAATATAAATTTAGGGCTCAGATCTAGGAGTGATGTTACCATTGGGAGGGGTAGGAAGGGGGATGGGGTAGTGTAGAATCAAGGGAGAAGCAGCGTGGTTCAGCGGAAAGAGCACGGGCTTTGGAGTCAGAGGTCATGGGTTCAAATCCCAGCTCCACTACTTGTCAGCTGTGTGACTCTGGGCAAGTCACTGAACTTCTCTGTGCCTCAGTTACCTCATCTGTAAAATGGGGATTAAGACTGTGAGCCCCATGGGAGACAACCTGATCACCTTGTAGCCTCCCCAGCGCTTAGAACAGTGCGTTGCACATATTAAGCGCTTAATAAATGCCCTCATTATTATTATTATTAAGAGAGGCTTTGGGAAACTGCTGTTCTTAAGAGTTTGGTACCCAAAGCATATATTGAGAGCTTAACTAGTCCACAATTCGTAGGAACACCCAGACTTTAAGTGCACTTTCCACAGCCCACATTTGCTGGTCACACTATCCAAGCACTAAGCATTTCCTGCTCTGACTACTGTATATGCCTTCTTGCTGACCTCCCTGCCTTGTGTCTCTCCCCATTCCAGTCCATAGTTCACTTTGCTGCCCAGGTCATTTCTCTCAAAAAAATGTTCAGTATGTATCTCTTCACAGCTAAAAAGTCAACAGTGATTGGTGGGCCAAATCCCCTCCGTAGCAAACTCCTTGCTGTTGGCTTTTGGGCATTTAGTCACCTCTGCCCCCTCTTTTTTTTAAGGGTATTTATAAGGTGTTTTCTATGTGCCAGGCACTGTACTAAGCACTGGATAGATATAAAATAATGAGTTTGGACACAGTCCATATCCCATATGAGGCTCACATTCTTAATCCCCATTTTACAGAGGAATTAACAGAGGCTCAGAGAGTACTAATAATGATAATGATGGTATTAAGCATTTACTATGTGCGAAGCACTGTTCTAAGCGCTGGGGGATACAAGGTGATCAGGTTGTCTCACGTGGGGCTCACAGTCTTAATCCCCATTTTACAGATGAGGTAACTGAGGCACAGAGAAGTTTAAGTGGCTTGCCCAAGGTCACACAGCTGACAAGTGGCGGAGTTGGGATTCGAACCCATGACCTCTGACTCCCAAGCCCATGCTCTTTCCACTGAGCCACGCTGCTTCTCTTCAGATAAGAGAGAAGATAAGTGGCTTGCCCAAGGTCACACAGCAGGCAAGTGGCAGAGCTGGGACCAGAACCCAGGGCCTTCTGACTCCCAAGCTTGTGCTCTATCCATTATGCCATGTTGCTTCTCCTACCTTATTTCATCGATCTACTTCAGCCCAATCGGCACATTTCCCTCTAACACCAATCTGCTCTCTGTACCGTGTTCTCATCTATTCGCTGCTGACCCCTTGACCACATCCTCCCTCTGGCCTGGAACCTCCTCCTCTTTCATGTCTGACAAACCACTGCTCACCCCACCATCACAGAGAAGCAGCGTGGCTCAGTGGAAAAGAGCACAGGCTTTGGAGTCAGAGGTCATGGGTTCAAATCCCGGCTCCGCCAAGTGTGAGCTGTGTGACTTTGGGCAAGTTGCCTAACTTCTCTCTGCCTCAGTTACCTCATCTGTAAAATGGGGATTAAGACTAGGAGCCCCCCGTGGGACAACCTGATCACCTTGTAACCTTCCCAGCACTTAGAACATTACTTTGCACATAGTAAGGCTTAATAAATGCCATCATTATTATTATTATCACAGACCTTCTAAAATCACATCTCCGGGAAACCTTCCATTCTAAGCCCTCAGTTTCCCTATTCACCCTCCCTTCTACATCGTTTATACCCCTTAGGCATTTGCTGTTCACTACACCTTCAATCCACAGCACTTAAGCACACAGTCTTATCTCGCCCATTTCCTCATTTGTACTGTTTTAATATCTGTCTCCCTGCCTAGTCTGAAAGCTACTTGTTGGTAGAGATTGTCTACCAACTCTATTGTATTGCACTCTCCCACATGCTTAATTCAGTGCTCTGCACACAGTAAACGCTCAATAAATACCTTCGATTGGTTGATTGAATGATGGGGGAGAGGGAGGAACAGAGAGGAGTCGTACTCTATGCTTTCAAATCTTCACCAGTAGTACTTTCCTCTTATCTATTCTCAACTTCCTTTTTTCCCTTTTTCATTGAAAATAGTGGAAGTAACTCTACCTAAGTAATAAGTAAGGAATATCACTTAATATCTCTGGTTCAGGTCATTGAAAATAATGAGTCTCTGGTTGTGAGTAACATGATAGCCTGAACATCTACAGAATTATTGTAAAATAGTCGTGCAGTTGACATCATTGACCGACATCTTCGGGTGAGTAGAATTCTAGCCTCAGGAGAGATTTATGTTCCATAATTTATGAACTGGTAAATTTAAATGCTGTGAATTTGGTCTGTGCATCCACAATGACTGGAAGCTAAGTTATCACTCTTAATTGTGATGCAGCTAATAGCGGTTGTGGCCTAGTAGAAAAAACCTGGGTTTGAGAGTCGGGGACCTGGGTTCTAATTCCGGCTCTGCCACTTGCCTGTTGTGTGACTTCTGTGCCTCAATTTCCTCATCTGCTCAATCAATCATTTGTATTTATTGAGCACTTACTGTGTGCAGAGCACTGTACTAAGCACTTGAGAGAGGACAGTATAACATAGTTGGTAGACAAGTTTCCTGCCCACAACAAGCCTACAGTCTAGGTGAAAATGAAAATGCAGTATCTGTTCTTACTCTTATTTATACTTTCAGCCCAATATCAGACAGGGACCATGTCTGATCTGATTGATTTGTATGTACCCCATCACTTACTACACACTCCTTCCTTTGTCGCCCTGACTTGTTCCCTTTATTCATCCCCTCCTCCCAGCGCCACAGCACTTATTTATAATTCTGTAATTTATTTATATTAATGTCTGTCTCCTCCTCTAGACTGTAAGTTCATTATGGGCAGGGAATGTGTCTGTTTATTGTTGCAATGTACTCTCCCAAGCACTTAATACAGTGCTCTGCACACAGTAAGCGCTCATTAAATGCATTTGAATGAATGAGTGAACAGTAAGTGCTCAGATACAAATGACTTAGGGACTACATATCATTAACAAATATCATTATCTGACAGTCATCTCATTACTTCTTCCCCATTCATTTCTACCGGAGCATAAAATGGTTTGCAGGGTGAAAATACCGAGAAGTGTGTTTTATGAATTGACTTACTAATTCTTTCCTAGCCCAGAATGTATTCTGTATAGCTCCCAAGTCTCCATCATAAAGTTTTTCTCTTTTGTTTTTCTAATTGGGACTTCATAATCAGAAAGGCAGTGAGTAGTCTCCTTTCTCCTTGATGCCAGTACAGAATTGGGAATCAAGAATTCCTATCTTTTTGTCCATATCTTGGTACTGGTTTTTGTTTGCTTGCTTCTCTCTCAGAAAAGTGGATCCTCACAATTAATGTTAGAGATGATTTAGAGGTGCATGTGTTGATGGTTCTAAAGAATAACAAGATTGTGAGCCCCTGAGGGACAAGGACCGTGTCAGATTCCCACCTGTGAACTTTTTCCCAGCACTTAGTCCAGTGCTGTGAACACAGTAAATGCTTAATAAATGCTATCACTACTACAAAGGTATTTACTTATTTGTAGTTGAAGGTATTAACTTCAATAGATAGAACATGATTATTAGCCGGGAATTATTGTATTATTTTCACATTATGATTCAGATAGGTCTAATTTCTCACCCCCATGTAGAGGAAGCATTTTACAATGGAGGTAATTGAGGCACAGAGAAGTTAAGTGACTTGCCCAAGGTCACACAGCAGACACATGGCAGAGCTGGGATTAGAACCCAGGTTCTTCCGATTCCCAGGCCCGCTCTATCCACTAAGCCACACTACTTCTCGTTGAGGTAAAGGAACCAACTCTTGCACTTTATTCTCCGAAGTGCTTAGAACAGGGCTCAGCACACAGTAAATGCTCAATAAATTCCATTAATGGATTGATTCCTTTGTTATCCTCCACTACTTAGAGGACAAACTGCTCTTGGGAGAGAGAAACAATCTTTCAAGTGGTGCCTACCCCAGGCTCTTTTAGGGTACCAGGAATACTAGGAAGAGTGTTTACTTCACTCTACCATCCTGTCTCTTTCTCTGTGTTACTATTTCTGTAAAACACACCTCAGGTGTTTTAAAAGCAAGTTTTGTCATAATGCTCTTCATTCTTCTTCTTCAGCCCATAAATCAGTGCACAGGATTTCAACAATGGAAGGTCTTGCCATGACTTGTTACTATAATTACAGACCGTTCCACGGAAAAATCAAATGGGTACATCGAGAGTCGGGTTTGTTTCAAATGTCCTTGTTCTAGGAAAGAAGAGCTTATGTAAGTGAAAGTAAAGGTGAAAAGAAAAAATTATGGTAGCATGAACTAAGGTGGCTAAACCAATCTTATAATCCATTCATTACATCTTCTAACAAGAAATTATTATTGGAATGTAATCTAGAACCATGGGGGTAATCCCATATCAGCAGCATTATATTTGACATTAAGAAAGCCCTACTTGAATGCAGATGGATTAACAAGGTTAAGGCAATGTGTTCTTTTGGGTAATAATAGTAAGCCAAGCATTGTTCTAAGTATTAGTAGATGTAGTGTAAGCGGTTCAGACACAACCCCTGGGCCACAGGGGTTCCTTATGGTCAGGAAATATGTCATGTTCTTGTTTTATTCTTCCCAAGCACTTAGTTCACTGCACTGCACCCTGTGGGCACTCAATAAATACTGTAATTATTACTACCTAGGCCATAAAGGTTACATTATTCAACCATTTCCCTATGTGTAAAAAGTTTGACTTTCCTTTCCCCCTCCTCCAGAAGTTTTAGAACATTTCTCCCATTCTTTTCCATCCAAACTGCTACCACATTAATCCAAGCCCTTGTCCTAACCTGCCTTAATTACTGCATCAGCCTCCTTGCTGAACCTTTCTGCCTCTTGTCTCTTCCCCACTCCAGGCCATACTTCAGCCTGCTACCCGGATCATTTTTCTTCAAAAATGTTCAGTCCATATCGCCCCAGTCCTCAAGAACCTCCAGGAGTTGCCCATCCTCCTCCGCATTAAACAGAAAACTTTCCATCACCTTTAAGACACTTAATCACCTCACCCTCTCGTAGTTTACCTCCCTGCTTTTCTACTGCAACCCAGCCGACACATTTTGCTCATCTAGTGCCAGCCTGCTCACTATCCCTCAATCTCATCCGTCTCTCCACCGACCTCTAGCCCATGTTCTGCCTCTGGCCTGTAATGCCCTCCCTCTTCACATTTGACAATCATGCTCTCCACACTCAAAACCTTATTGAAGGCACATCTCCTCCAAGAGGCCTTCCCCAAATAACCCCTCATTTTCTCTCTTCCATTCCCTTCTGCATTCCCCTTGCACTTGGATTTGTACCCTTTATTCCTCCCACTCTTAGCCCCACAGCACTTAGGTACATATCCATTAATATAAATTAATGACTGTCTCCCCCTCTAGCCTGGGAGTTCACTGTGGGCAGGGAATGTATCTACCAATTATACTCTCCCAAGCACTTAGTACAATGCCCTGCACACAGTAAGTGCTCAATAAGTATGATTGATTGATTTCTCATGGAGCTCACAGGCTAAGTAGAAAGGAGATTGGATATTCAATCCCCGGTTTCCAAAAGAAGAAACTGAGGCACAGAAAAGTTAAATGACTGGCCCAGGGCTTCATAGCAGGCAAATGGTGGCCCTGTGTGGGTTAGGTACTATATTCTATATGGTTGTCTTATACCTATCTACCACATGGTTAGCACATTACCTACCTTGGCACATAGTAACCTCTTAGTAAATCAATCCATCAATCAATGGTATTTATCAACATTATTATCAGGCTATAATCTCAGATGCAGACTCCACATTCTCTTTGGACCTCCTTTCTGATTTCCATTAGATATGGCAGGATTTCCCTTAAGTGCATGGTCAAGTGCTATTTTACTTGTCATAAATTTAAAAAGATGATTTAGTAGCGTGCTCTTTACTTGCTTGCTGCCAAGCTCCAAGACTCTTAAAGGTTTAATTTTTAATGGCTCTGTCTTGATTGATCAATCATTAGGTGATCATCTCATGATGTCAGAACCCTTAACAAATTTGCTGTTGACTCTCCTTAGTCTAGTAAACATTTAATCTCATCCCAAAGATCAGGGATGTTGACAGTTACACAGAGTTGAAAGACGTCAAGGAAAAGTTGTGTGCCGGAGGTGTGGGAACGTTGGTGATCCTGGGATGGTTCTCAGGGACAGCCCCAGAACGAAAGTAGACTAGGAGTTTAGTTTGGAATGAGTTACTATTTACTGAAAAAATAGTGTCCTGAGCCCTAACTTGGTATTCAAGTCCTTGGCTTGAGAACTGTTTAATTGCCCCTCTGGACTGTAAGCTCTTTATGGGCAGGGAACATGTCTGCTGATTCTGTTCCATTGTACTCTTCCCAAGCGCTTAGTACAGTGCTCTACACATAATAAATGATCAATAAATACGACATTGATTGTTGCAAGCATTTAGGAAATCAGATGAGCAGACTTGCTTTCTTTTATCTTTTCCAGTAGAGCGTGACCAGAGCAAGAATTTCAATAGCTAGATCTCCAGAAATACTGAATTCTTACTTTGGGCAATTTTGTTTTGCTCTTCCCAATTGCTAGTTATAATATGATTTTTAGTAGTGTTTTTGTGGCTCAATTTTCTTATCTGTAAAATGGGTATTCAAAAACCCTGTTCTCCCTCCTACCTAGACACTGAACCCCATGTTGGGTAGGGACTGTGTCTGACATAATAATAATAATAATGTTGGTATTTGTTAAGCGCTTACTATGTGCCAAGCACTGTCCTAAGAACTAGGGGAGATACAAGGTAATCAAGGTTTTCCCATGTGGGGCCTCACAGTCTTCATCCCCATTTTACAGATGAGGGAACTGAGGCACAGAGAAGTTAAGTGACTTGCCCAAAGTCACACAGCTGACAAGTGGTGGAGTCAGGATTCAAACTCATGACCTCTGACTCCCAAGCCCGGGCTCTTTTCCACTGAGCCACACTTCTTCTCTATATTGTATCTACCCCAGTACTTAGACCAGTGCTTGACACATAAGTGCCTAACAAATACCTTGATTATTATTACCTACTCTGTAAAATACAGAGTATTTTACTCTCCCAAGTGCATAGTACAGTGCTCTGCACACAGTAAACACTCAATAAGCATCATTGATTGATTGTACTGGTTGAGTTGTATAGTAAGAAATCAATGAGGTAAAGTAGTAGAAGGAGAGCTAATGGCCTTAAAGCGGATGGTAGGAGGTTTCTGTTTATTGCAGAGGTGGATGGACAACCATTATTCATTCATTCATTCATTCAGTCGTATTTATTGAGCACTTACTGCGTGCAGAGCACTGTACTAAGCACGTGGGAAATACAAGTCGGCAACATATAGAGACGGTTCCTACCCAACAACGGGCTCACAGTCTAGAAGGGGCAGACAGACAACAAAACATGTAGACAGGTGTCAAAATCGTCAGAACAATTAGAATTAAAGCTAGATGCACATCATTAACAAAATAAATAGAATAGTAAATATGTACAAGTAGAATAAATAGAGTAATAAATCTGTGTTTTGTTTTGTTCTAGACTGTGAGCCCGTTGTTGGGTAAGGACCGTCTCTATATGTTGCCGACTTGTACTTCCCAAGCGCTTAGTACAGTGCTCTGCACACAGTAAGTGCTCAATAAATACGATTGAATGAATGAATGAAATACATACAAGTGCTGTGGGGGGGGAAGGAGGTAGGGTCGGGGGGATGGGGAGGAGTTTTTAGAGGAGTGGGGAGATATGGAATTGTTTTATTTGTTTTTAGAAAAATGATCCAGGCAGAAGAGTGAAATATGAACTGGTCTGGGTAATCCTGGGCAAGTCTTCCTGTTCCTTATCAATAAAATGGGATTAAGACTGCCACTGTCCAACTCAATTATCTTGTACCTATCCCAGCACTTATTACCTCCCTCCTGACAGCCCGCCAGCACCTCGGGGTCACCCTGCTCCCACCCTTTCCGGGCCCCTGTTGGAGCCCCACCTCAATCCCTTCGCCGCTCAGATCCCTCCACTGTAGTGGCCGCCACCTCTGGCCCCCACTGTGTTCATGGACAAGACAGACACGAAATTCCTCCTCAAAGACCCTGATATCACATCTCTTCTAGGGGGCCTTTCTCGATGAATCTGTCATATTCCCCCTCACCCAGTTCCTCTGCCACTTCAACCCTTCCATATAATAATAATAATAATAATGGCATTTATTAAGCGCTTACTATGTGCAAAGCACTGTTCTAAGTGCTGGAGCACTCACCCCTGCCCTTGATTCCTCACCCTCTAAACCCATGGATACTCATCACACCTGTGCCGCCTCCACCCCCAGAAGCAGTATGGCCTAGTGGATAGAGCATGAGCCTGAGAGTCAGAAAGTCGTAGTTTCTAATCCCGGCTCTGCCCCTTGTCCTGCCATGTGACCCTGGGCAAGTCATTTCACTTCTCTGTTCCTCATTTACCTCCTCTGTAAAATAGGGATTGAGATAAAATGGGGACTGGAGATTAAGATTAGGGATTAAGAGAAGCAGCGTGGCTCAGTGGAAAGAGCATGGGCTTGGGAGTCAGAGGTGGGTTTGAATCCTGGCACCGCCAGTTGTCAGCTGTGTGACTTTGGGCAAGTCACTTAACTTCTCTCTGCCTCAGTTACCTCATCTGTAAAATGGGGATTAAGACTGTGAGCCCCACGTGGGACAACCTGATCACCTTGTATCCTCCCCAGCACTTAGTACAGTGCTTTGCACAAAGTAAACACTTAACAAATGCCATCATCATTATTATTAGTATTGAGACGGTGAGCCCCTTGTGGGATAGGGCCTGTGTCCAACCTGATTTTGCTTGTATCCATCCCAGCATTTAGTACAGTGCCTGGCACATAGTAAGCGCTTAACAAATACCATAATTATTATTATTGCTGTACTTGTCAACTCTGTTGATTCCCTCTCCCTGCTGTTTATTTTAGAGTCCGTTTCCCCATTTGGTTGTAAGTTCCTTGAGGGCGGGAATCATGCCTGATAATTCTGTTAAATTTTACAAAGTTCTTAGTGCAGTGCTCTGCCTAGAGTAAGTTCCCAATAAATGCTATTGATTGATTATTATCCTGGATGGTATCCTTGATATGCCTGCTAACTCTCTTCTCTCCCACGTGCTTAGTACAATGCTCTACACAGAGGAAATGTTCAATCAATACTGTTGATTGAGGGATGCAGTCTTACTGTCAGCAGTGTCATCTTTGAACCAAAGGACAGCCCCAGTTGCAGCCCGGGATCAATAGATCAATCAGCTAATGGTATTTATTTAGCACATACCATGGTCAGAGCACTGTAGTAAGCACTTAGGAGAGTACAATAGAGTAGCGTTGACACGTTCCCTGCCCACAAGGAGCTTACAGTCTAGAGGGGGAGACAGACAGGGTGTACGTAAGGGGTGAGGGTGAGGTGAATGAATGAATTAATGAACTGCTTAAGGGCACAGTTCTAAGTCCATAGGTAATGTAGAAGGGTGAGGGACTAGGGAGAAGAGGGCTTAATCAGAGAAAGCCTCTTGGAAGAGATGTGATTTTAAGGATGGAGAAAGAGTGGTCTGTTGTATAATAGGGAAAGCAGCGTGGCTCAGTGGAAAGAGCACGGGCTTTGGAGTCAGAGGTCATGGGTTCAAATCCGGCTCCGCCAATTGTCAGCTGTTTGACTTTGGGCAAGTCACTTCTCTGTGCCTCAGTTACCTCATCTGTAAAATGGGGATTAAGATTGTGAGTCCCCCGTGGGACAACCTGATCACCCTGTAACCTCCCCAGCGCTTAGAACAGTGCTTTGCTCATAGTAAGCATTTAATAAATACCATCATTATTATTATAGGGAAAGGGATTTCCAGGTTAGAGGGAAGACATGGGAAAAGGTCGGTGGCGAGATGAATAAGAGCAAGGCACAGTGAGCAACCTGGTGTTAGAACAGTGAAATGAGCAGCCTGGGCTGGAGTAGGAAGTCAGAGAGGTGGGGTAGGAGGGGGTGAGCTGATTGACTGCTTTAAAGCCAAAGGAAAGGAGTTTCTGTTTGATGTGGAGAAGGATGGGCAACCACTGGAGATTCTTGAGAAGAGAGGAGACCTGGATTGAACATTTTTTAGAAAAATGATCCAGGCAGCAGAGTGAAGTCAACTAACTCTAGACTATAAACTCATTGTAGGCAGGGATTGTCTGCTACTCTGCTATATTTGTATTCTCCCAGGCATTTAGTACAGTGGTCTCCACATGGTAAGCACTCAGTACATATTGATTGATTGAAGTATGGACTGGAGTGGGGAGAGAGGCAGGAAGCAGCGAGGAGTCTGACGCGGTGGTCAAAACGGGATGGATCGGTATAGTAGCAGTTTGGCTGGAGAAGAAAGGGTGAATTTTAAGGAAGTTGTAGAGTTTGAACCGACAGGTTTTGGTGACATTGAATGAGAGACGAGTCAAAGATAATGCCAAGGTTTTGGGCGGTACAAAGTGAAGGGAATATTAGATGCCTAGGAGCAAAATAGAACTTATAGTGGAAGAGTTTAGTCTTTGTGGGGTTTTTTCTCCAAGTTACCTTTTTAAATTGTAGGCGATTCAAATAGACACTGTAATTAAATAAGGAAACTTGCAGATTCATATCAAGCTATTTATAAAAAGTGATTCTAAAGGCCAAGGACTGTCATCTGTTAACTGCCTCGGCTACTGCTTCTGTGGTGAGTGAGCCACTGTGGACTTTGAAACAAATTTGCAATCAGTTGAGGATAGAATGAGAAATGTGAACAATGAAGTTTGTTTATATTATAAGTGTACGTTTTTATATAATCAGCGCAACATTTCACAGCTCTTGTGCTCCATCCTTCTTTGCACTGGGCAGATTCTGTCAATTGGTTGCTGTTCTGTTCCTGGTAAACAAGCAGATTTAGAGGAAGACGGTTTTAATTTGGGATTGGGAACATCGGACAGTTCTTCTCAAAGAATTTTGTAGGTGAAAATCTTGGTGATGGTGTAAAACAGCTTGTTTTCTCAAAAAGGAGGATAGTTTTTACGTTCATTTCAAAGGATTATTGTAATTTGGTCATTTGTTAAGCACTTACTGTATGCCAATTGCTGCAGTAAGTGTTTGGGAAGATGAAGAAAAATCAGGGGTGGATGCAGAGTAAGGTGGAGGCTATTGTTTGTAGTGTGTGAAATATAAGAACAGGTTTGAAAAACAACAGGTAATTATAGAAAGATCATCTCCTGTTTTCTGGGGGAAGTGTAACCAAACGGACTTCCTTTACCTATTCCCACTAAACACCCAACTCTATAAATTCTAGCGAGTTGGGTGTGGGGTGTTGGTGGAATTAGAGTTATAAATTAAAGCAGTGCACAGGGCACAAGGAGTCCTTCTGCCTGAGGGCTGGGAAAACTGATTCCTGACTCCATACAATAGCCGGAGTAAAAATCCCCGCAACTCACAGTAACAACCTCCTTCCCTCCCCACTCCTCCCCCAAGGAAGGTGATGATGATGAGGATGATGGTATTTGTTAAGCGCTTACTATGTGTCAAGCACTATTCTAAATGCTGGGGTAGTCCCTGTCCCATGTAGGGCTCACAGTCTTAATCCCCATTTCAGAGATGAGGTGACTGAGGCCCAGAGAAGTGATGTGACTTGCCCAAGGTCACATAGCATACAAGGGACGGAGCCAGGATTAGAACCCGGGTCCTTCTGACTCCCAGTTCTGTGCTCTATTCTTTATTCATTCATTCAGTTGTATTTATTGAGCGCTTACTGTGTGCAGAGCACTGTACTAAGTGCTTGAGAAGTACAAGTTGGCAACATGTAGAGATGGTCCCTCCCCAACAGTGGGCTCACAGTCTAGAAGGGGGAGACAGACAACAAAACAAAACATATTAACAAAATAAAATAAATAGAATAAATATGTACAAGTAAAATAAATAAATAGAGTAATAAATATGTACAAACATATATCCATATATCCATATATACAGGTGCTGTGGGGAGGGGATGGAGGTAAGGCAGGGGAGATGGGGAGGGGGAGGCCATATCCATTAGGCCATACTGCTTCCCTAGTGGATAGTGCTGTCGTTGCCTCTGGCCTGTATTGGGTTCTAGGGGAATCAGTCGATCAATGGTATTTCTTGAGTGCTTACTGTGTGCACTGTACTAAGCAATTGGGAAAGTACAGTATGATAGACATATTCCTTGCCCACAGTGAACTCACCATCTAAAGGGGGAGACAGTTTTGAGGAGAGCATAGCTTCAATTCTGGGGGGCTCCTGTGCTGACTTCATTCCAGTACTTCATCATTGGACATGCTGTTCTTCCATTTGATCACTCAATCGTATTTCTTGAGAGCGTACTGCGTGCAGAGCACTGTACTATACTCTTGGGAGAGTACAATCCAAAAGAGTTGATAGCCGTATGCCCTGCCCACAGTGGAGCTTACAGTCTAGACCGTGATCATTGTTGACGTAGTCCTATCATTGTCTTGTTATGGTTGGTGGGGAACAGGTCTACTAACTCTGTTAGAGTGTATGCTCAAAAGCGCTTAATACAGTGTTCTGCACACAGTAAGTGCTCAATAAATACAGTTGATTGATGGTCCAGAGAGATGTGGATCTCTAGGCGGGGACCATGACGAGGAGTGCCAAACATCCTGTGGGGATGCAGTTGTCTTGACTTCTCTGCAGTGGGGTGCAATGAGGGGGTTGCAAGAGGGTCTCGTGTAGGAGACAGAGACAGTGCCTTACAGCAGGAATGAAGAGCAGAGGAAGCTACAAAGTAGCCTTTATCATGTAAACTCAAAATCAGAAGTATGGCAGTCCTCCCCTTGATTCATAAGACATGGCTCTACCTGCTAATTATGCCGAAATAATAGCAGAATTGGCATTAGTAGTAGTAGTGGCATGTAAGTGCTTACT
Organism: Tachyglossus aculeatus; assembly: GCF_015852505.1. Classification (NCBI taxonomy): domain Eukaryota; kingdom Metazoa; phylum Chordata; class Mammalia; order Monotremata; family Tachyglossidae; genus Tachyglossus; species Tachyglossus aculeatus. The sequence goes on from NC_052069.1 coordinate 43,636,617, forward strand.
ATTTGCCAGGCACTGTACTAAACACTGGGGTAGATCCAAGGTGGTCAGGTTGGACAAAGCCCTGGCCCATGTTGGGTTCACAGTTTTAATCCCCATTTTATAGATGAAGTAACTGAGGCACAGAGAAGTGAAGTCACTTGCCAAAGGCCACACAGCAGACAAGTGGCGGAACGGGATTAGAACCTAGGTCCTTCTGTCTCCCAGGCCCAGGCTCTATCCACTAGGTCTCCCTGCTTTCCCAAAAGAGAGACGTTTTTAAAGAGAGCTAGTTAGGAGCGGAATCAGCATTTGCAAGCTCTTGTTTGAATAATAATAATAATAATGGCATTTATTAAGCGATTACTATGTGCAAAGCACTGTTCTAAACTCTGGGGAGGTTGCAAGGTGATCACGTTGTCTCATGTGGGGCTCACAGTCTTAATCCCCATTTTACAGTTGAGGTAACTGAGGCACAGAGAATAATAACAATAATAATAATAATAATGGCATTTATTAAGCGCTTACTATGTGCAAAGCACTGTTCTGAGCACTGGGGGTTACAAGGTAATCAGGTTGTCCCACGGTGGGCTCACAGGCTTCATCCCCATTTTACAGATGAGGGAACTGCGGCCTGGAGAAGTGAAGTGACTTGCCCAAAGTCACACAGCTGACAATTGGCGGAGCGGGATTTGAACCCATGACCTCTGACTCCAAAGCCCGTGCTCTTTCCACTGAGCCACGCTGCTTTCCACACCCACCACCAAATTCATCTGTTGAAGGGGTTAAGGCCAGCCTGTTAAGGGTTCTGATGTCAAGCTACTGTAAAGCAAAAATACACACAATGCACACGTGCTGAACCTTCCTGGGGAATTCATTTTCTACCCACAGTCTTGCTTTATGCCCAGCCATAGTCATTTGTCGATTTTTATTCAACTTTTTCATTGTTTGTATTATTTTCCTAAAGTACTCCCATACCAACCAGCTTCACTATTTATGAATTTTTAAGTTTAAATTAAAGCCTTTTTGTGTGAAAATTGGGAGTGTTTTGCATCCAGAATTGCTGTAACACGAAAAGCTCTTTTTTCCCTCATATTAAGGAGCAAGGAGGTTAACATATGCATGGTTCTCAATAAGGAGTCCCTGCTTTAGTGGCGGTTGGGACAAAGTAAAGAAGTGGTGGTAGTAAATATGTCATGTCAGTAGAGAAGCAGCGTGGCTCAGTGGAAACAGCACGGGCTTTGGAGTCAGAGGTCATGGGTTCGAATCCTGACCCCGCCTCATGTCTGGTGTGTGACATTGGGCAAGTCACTTAACTTCTCTGAGCCTCAGTTACCTCATCTGTAAAATGGGGATTAAGACTGTGAGCACCACATGGGACAACCTGATCACCTTGTATCCCCCCAGCGCTTAGAACAGTGCTTTGCACATAGTAAGCACTTAACAAATGCCATTATTATTACTATTATTAGATCTTTCTAAAAGACCAATTCAGAGCATATGTCCATGTATTGCTTGAAGCTCTTTTTAGCATGTGGACAAGAAAATAAAACTCTGACATTTGTTTTGGAGGTAAGATCAAGCGAATCCCCTCTCTCCACTCCTTCCACTGCCCCATTATACATATGTTCTCTCATCTTGGGGCAAAGCATCCATGCCTTTGCATACATTTCTGAGAGGTCACATCTCCGATAGAAGACAGTATTGAGAGCTCAGAGAGGCCTACAGCGTTTTCATCCAAGTCTGGGGCAAAATTGGAGTTATTTTCTCACTTTAAAAGTGCTGCAGTAGTGTGCAAAAGGCCAGAGAACTTCTTGAGTGATCTCTAGGAGTAGTAGTAATGTCAGTCAATCAGTCAGTTGTATTTATTGAGCACTTACTCTGTGCAGAACACTGTACTACACACCAGGAAAGTATACAGTTGTGGGAATGAGACGAAGCCTTGGATCTCTACAGCTTTGGAGTCTCACCATCTGTCCCACAGGTCTACCTGCCTTGCATTCATAACAAGATTCACTTTGCTCATTTTTCTTAGCTTCTCATTTGCATTTTGTCAGATTCCAATATAAGCTTATTAACAAGAAACCTGGGCATCTCAAATTTTCCTTTAGAGAAAAGATCTAAGCAGAGTGGCAAATTTGGCCTCAGCTGTGAGTGTTTAATGAGCTAGGATTGTTTGAAAAATTATGAAGTGAAACAAAATGACTTAGAAGAATTCTGTACCTGAGTTCCGTGAAGGCAGTCATTCAATCAGTGGTATTTATTGAGTGCTTACTTAAGTGTGCAGAATACTGCAATAATTACTTGGGAGAGTTCAGTACAACAGAATTGGTAAACATGTTTCATGCCCACAAGGCAGGGTCCAGTGCCATTCATACAATCGTATTTATTGATTATTTATTTATGTTTTTGATGGTTTTTGTTATGTACATACTATGTGCCAAGCACTGTTCTAAGCACTAGACTCTGTGCAGAGCACTGTACTAAGCGCTTGGGCGAGTACAGTACATGAATAAACAGACATATTACCTGCCCACAATGAGCCTACAGTCTCGGGGTGGGAAGGAGACAGACATTAATATAAATAAATAAATGTCTTTTTCTTCCTCAGCAATCCTTCAATCAATCAATCAATCGTATTTATTGAGTGCTTACTATGTGCAGAGCACTGTACTAAGCGCTTGGGAAGTACAAATTGGCGACACATAGAGACAGTCCCTACCCAACAGTGGGCTCACAGTCTAAAAGGGGGAGACAGAGAACAGAACCAAACATACCAACAAAATAAAATAAATAGGATAGAGATGTACAAGTAAAATAAATAAATAGAGTAATAAATATGTACAACCATATATACAAATCCTTCAAATCCTTAATATGAAACCAAGTCTTTCCGGCTCCCAGGCCCGTCTCTAGCCATTAGGCCAGGCTGCTTCTCTTGCTTGATTACCTGGAAAGGCAAATTTGGTTCAGTCATACATTCATTTAGTCAGTCATATTTATTGAATGCTTACCGTGTTTAAGGCAGTATACTAAGTGCTTGGGAGAGTAAAATACAACAACAAACAGACACATTCCCTGCCCGCAATGAGCTCACAGTCTAGAGTGGTTAGGGTCAGGGGTGTGCTGATGCGTAGGGTTAAATGTATAAAAGGGTGAGTTCAGTGCTCTGCACACAGTAAGCGCTCAATAAATACGATTGATTGATTGATTCAGGAATGTTGAACTGCATGTTAGCCTGTTAGCCATTTCTGTGTTTCCGGATTGCATTTAGGTTCTTCATCCTGGGCCTGCAGACTTTTCATTCTTGGCACCCACAGGCTCTCTGTTATAATAATAATAACTGGTATTTCATTCATTCAGATGTATTTATTGAGCACTTACTGGGTACAGAGCACGATACTAAGTGCTTGGAAAGTACAATTCAGGAACAGAGGCAATCCCTGCCCACATGGGCTCTCAGTCTAGAAGGGGGGAGACAGGTATCAAAACAAGTAAACAGGCATCAATAGCATCACTATAAATAAATAGAATTATAGATATATACACATCACTAATAAAATGAATAGAAAAATAAATATGTACATATATATACACAAATGCGATGGGGCAGGGAGGGGGGTAGAGGGACGAGTGGGGGCGATGGGGAAGGGAGGAGCAGAGGAAAAGGGGGGCTCTTAGTCCAGGAAGGCCTCCTGGAAGAGGTGAGCTTTCAGTAGGGCTTTGAAGGGGGGAAGTGTGCTAGTTTGGCGGATGTGAGGAGGGAGAGCATTTCAGGCCAGAGGTAGGATGTGGGCCAGGGGTCGACGGTGGGACAGGTGAGAACGAGGCCCAGTGAGGAGGTTAGCGGTGGCAGAGGAGCAGAGAGTGCGGGCTGGGCTGAAGAAGGAGAGAAGGGAGGTGAGGTAGGAGGGGGCGAGGGGATGGAGAGCTTTGAAGCCAGTACTGAGGAGTTTTTACTTGATACTAAAGTTGATAGGAGATTTGTGAAGACGGGGGTGACGTGCCCAGAGCATTTCTGTAGAAAGATAATCCAAACAGCAGAGTGAAGTATAGGCTGAAGTGGAGAGAGTCAGGAGTTTGGGAGATCAGAAAGGATGCTGATGCAGTATTTAAGTACTTACTATAATAATAATAATAATAATGGCTTTCATTAAGCGCTTACTTTGTGCAAATCACTGTTCTAAGGGCTGGGGGGGTTGCAGAGTGATCAGGTTGTCCCACGGGGGGCTCACAGTCTTAATCTCCATTTTACAGATGTGGTAACTGAGGCCCAGAGAAGTAAGTGACTTGCCCAAAGTCACACAGCTGACAATTGGCGGAGCTGGGATTTGAACCCATGACCTCTAACTCCAAAGCCCGTGCTCTTTCCACTGAGCCACGATGTGCCGAGCACTGTTCTGAGCACTAGTGTAGATACAAGTTAATCAGGTTGGACACAGTCCCTGACCCACATGGGCCTCACAGTCTCAAATCCCATTTTACAGGTGAGGTAACTGAGACACAATGGAGAGAAGTGACTTGTCCACGGTCACAGAGCAAACAAGTGGCAGAACCAGGAGTAGAACTATGTCCTTCTGTCTCCCAGGCCCGTGTGCTATCCACTAGGCCATGCTGCATCTCTGTCCTTAAGTGTTCATCCTGTCATCTCCAACTTACATCTTTAAATTTCTGTGATCTGCTCCAAGCTCATGGGATCACTGAGGCAATCAGTCACACACTCTTTATCCTTCAGGGGGCTGACTAGGTGGTGCTGAGAGATTTCCCACTCCCACAATTTTAATGTTAATTCTTCAGGTTCCATCCATCCACACCACTGGCCCACAGTAAAAATTCCTAAGTCACTTTTTTTTTTTAATGGGAATTTCAGAGAGTGAATTTTAAGTGTGCTTTAAAAGAAAACTCTGAAAACCTTGCATGGGCTTTCTCTCCATGGGCTTTGGAGTCAGAGGTCATGGGTTCAAATACCGGCTCCACCAATTGTCAGCTGTGTGACTTTGGGCAAGTTACTTAACTTCTCTGGGCCTCAGTTACCTCATCTGTAAAATGGGGATTAAGACTGTGAGGCCCCCATGGGACAACCTGATCACCTTGTAACCTCCCCAGCGCTTAGAGCAGTGCTTTGCACATAGTAAGTGCTTAAAAAATGCCATCAAGAAAGAGAAAAACTCCTCCCCAAATGAGTTGGTGCTGGGGACAAGCTGCAGGCCACTCTCTCCCCACCACTGATGATGATGATAATAATAATAATAATAATAATAATAATAGTGGTATTTGAGCACTTAATGTGTGCCAGGGACTGTATTAAGCTCTGGGGTGGCTACAAGCAAATCAAGTTGGACGTAGTCCCCGTCCCAGATGGGGCTCACAGTCTCAATCCCCATTTCACAGATGAGGTAACTGATGCACAGAGAAGTGAAGTGACTTGCCCAAGGTCACACAGCAAATGTGACGGAGTCGGGATTAGAACCCACAACCTTCCGACTCCCAGGCCTGTGCTCTATCCACATCGCCATGCAGCTTCAGTGGTCATGGCCCCGTATGCCACATGGCCCCATATAATAATAATGATGGTTTTTGTTCATTCATTCAGTCATGTGCAGAGCAATCAATCAATCAATCAATCGTATTTATTGAGCGCTTACTGTGTGCAGAGCACTGTACTAAGCGCTTGGGAAGTACAAGTTGGCAACATATAGAGACAGTCCCTACCCAACAGTGGGCTCACAGTCTAAAAGAGACAGAGAACAAAACCAAACATATTAACAAAATAAAATAAATAGAATAGATATGTACAAGTAAAATAAATAAATAGAGTAATGAATCTGTACAAACATATATGCACATATACAGGTGCTGTGGGGAAGGGAAGGAGGTAAGACAGTGGGGATGGAGAGGGGGACGAGGGTGAGAGGAGGAGGGGGCTCAGTCTGGGAAGGCCTCCTGGAGGAGGTGAGCTCTCAGTAGGGCCTTGAAGGGAGGAAGAGAGCTAGCTTGGCGGATGGGCAGAGGGAGGGCATTCCAGGCCAGGGGGATGATGTGGGCTGGGGGTCGACGGCGGGACAGGCAAGAACGAGGTCCAGTGAGGAGATTAGCGGCGGAGGAGCGGAGGGTGCGGGCTGAGCTGTAGAAGGAGAGAAGGGAGGTGAGGTAGCAGGGGACGAGGTGATGGACAGCCTTGAAGCCTTGAAGCTCTGAAGTACAGAGCACTGTACTAAGCACTTGGAAAGTACAATTCGGCAACAAACAGAGACAATCCCTACCCAACAACAGGCTCACAGTCCAGAAAGCACTTACTATGTGCCAAGCACTGTTCTAATCTCTGGGTAGGTACAAGATAATCAGGTTGTCCCACGTGGGGTTCACAGTCTTCATCCCAATTTTACAAATGAGATAACTGAGGCACAGAGAAGTGAAGTGACTTGCCGAAAGTCACACAGCTGATAAGTGGCGGAGCCGGGATTAGAACCCACGACCTCTGACACCCAAGCCCAGGCTCTTTCCACTAAGCCACACTGCTTTTGTGCCCCATAAGTCATGTCAGTATAGCATGGCCCCACAGTGATTCCAAGCCGTGCAGAATGGCGTGTGCCTGGAGCCACTGATAATAACAATAATAATAGCAATGGCATTTGTTAAACGCTTACTATGTGCCAAGCACTGTTCTAAGCACTGGGGTAGATACAAAGTAATCAGGTTGTCCCATGTGGGGCTCATAGTCTTAATCCCCATTTTACAGATGAGGTAACTGAGGCACAGGGAAGTGGTGATTTGCCCAAAGTCACACAGCTGACAAGTGGCGGAGTTGGGAGTAGAACCCACGACCTTTGACTCCCAAGCCTGGGCTCTTTCCACTAAGTCACGCTGCACTAAGCAAAAGAGTAGTTAGGAAGAAGGGGGCCTCCTGTTTTACTGACCAAGTAATATAGGCTAAGGATCCTAGGGAGTAGATTGGCTCGTTTAAAAATAAAAAAAACAAAACACACACACACACACACACACACACACACACACACACACACACACAAAAAAAAACCCCTCATAAATGGTTTCTCACTCACCTGCAAAGCCGACATAAGCAACAAGATAAGCTTCATTTGAGTCTAACTTACATCCATCCGATGGTTTTGTGGTTTTGAGGGGCTGGGAGGGACTTTCATCAACCTGCCTATATATTGCTTCCGTAACAGAGCTTCATTCAGTTACAGAAAGAAGTATTTTACCCAAAATTTATCCCGGAATCTGACCCACATTTTTCTCTTTCTCTACCCTCCCATTTCCCCTCCCACCTTCCACTTGCTCTCCTCCTGTGTCTATTAGTCTTTCATCTCATTTCTTAACAAAAAGTAAGACCCCATGTGAACTGACTGTGCTCCAGTTGAAGTAGTAATTGAGTATAATAAGTGGTTCCATCAATTCTGATATTACGTGCACCCTAGGGAGAGGGGAGAACCCTCGATTTGCATTTTGTCATGAATGAGGTGAGCAGGAAGAAGGGAAAGGCAGAATAGGAAAGCCCCCCCGTCCCCACCACTTGCTTTTTTTGTTGGCAGTATCATAGTACACTGACATTTGAGGAAGTGGAACATAAGTAAGATTGAGCTGTTGGTACATGTCTTTTAAAGCTCCCGATTTAAGTAAAGAAAAAAGCCTTTTATGAAGCTGAGCACACGTCTAATCCTTGAATGGGTGACGAAGCAAACAATGCTTAAGTGATTTGAATTTTGATATCTCCAAGTATCGAATCCAAGCAGGCATAGTAATTAAATTGCAAACTCTTTGTGGTACTCTAAAACTTAGGATGGAGTTTGAAGGTTTTCACTGCAGGAGAATTCCCTATTGAGTTTCTTTCTTTTTTTATGGTATTTGTTAAGCTCTTTACTGTGTGCAAGACACTGTACTAAGCCCTGGGGTAGATTCATTCATTCAGTCGTATTTATTGCACGCTTACTTTGTGCAGAGCACTGTACTAAGCACTTGGGAGAGTAATAATAATGATGGCATTTGTTAAGCGCTTACTATGTGTGAAGCATTGTTCTAAGCACTGGGGTGGATACTAGGTGATCGGGTTGTCCCACGCGGGGCTCACAGTCTTAATCCCCATTTTACAGATGAGGTAACTGAGGTACAGAGAAGTGAAGTGACTTGCCCAAAGTCACACAGCTGACAAGCGGCGGAGCCGGCATTAGAACCCATGACATTTGACTCCCAAGCCTGTGCTCTTTCCACTGAGCCGTGCTACTGTACTAAGCACTTGGGAGAGTAATAATAATGATGGCATTTGTTAAGCGCTTACTATGTGCAAAGCACTGTTCTAAGCACTGGGGGTGATTCAGGGTGATCAGGTTGTGCCACCTGGGGCTCACAGTCTTCACCCCCATTTTACAGATGAGGGAACTGAGGCACAGAGAAGTTAAGTGCCTTGCCCAAAGTCACACAGTTGACAAGTGGCAGAGCCGGGATTAGAACTCTTGACCTCTGAATATCAAGCCCGTGCTCTTTCCACTGAGCCATGCTGTTTCTCAATAAAATAGAGTACAATACAAAAATAAACAGACACATTCCCGGCCCACAATAGGCTTACAGTCTCGAGGGGGAGATACAAGTTCATCAGGTTGGACACAGTCCCTATCCCACATAGGGCTCACAGTCTTAATCCCCGTTTTACAGATGAGGAATCTGAGGCAGAGAGAAGTTAAGTGACTCACCCAAGGTCACACAGCTGACAAGTGGTGGAACTGGGATTAGAACCCAGGTCCTTGTGACGCCCATGCTCTATCCACTGGGCCATGCTGCTTCTAATGTTGCCTTTCAGTTATTTTTCTGTGCCAATCACTGTTTTCCAAAGCACATCTGCAGTACTATTTCACTCTACTGTCCTTCGTGATTTTTTTCCTAAAGCATTTTTCCTGTCTTCCCCTCTGACCTGACCTTTCTTTCAGAAATCATCAGTAATTCTATTAGCGCGATGTTCCTTTGTTGAGACATTCCATCAGCCTGCCCTCGGTCTCTCTCTTGCCTTCCCGCCACCCCCCCCCCCCCCAATCCCCTTTCAAAGAGTGCAAGTGGAAAGTGAGGAAAGGGCATAAATGATGATGATTATGATGATGGCATTTATAAAGCACTTACTATGTGCCAAGCACTGTTCTAAGCGTTGGGGAGGTTACAAGGTGATCAGGTTGTCCCACAGGGGGCTCACGGTCTTAATCCCCATTTTATTCATTCATTCATTCAATCGTATTTATTGAGCGCTTACTGTGTGCAGAGCACTGTACTAAGCGCTTGGGAAGTCCAAGTTGGCAAAATATAGAGATGGTCCCTACCCAACATTGGGCTCACAGTCTAGAAGGGGGAGATGGGCAACAAAACAAACAGAATAAAATAAACAGAATAAATATGTACAAGTAAAATAGAGTAATAAATACGTGCAAACAGATATACAGGTGCAGTGGGGAAGGGAAGGAGGTAAGGGGGTGGGGATGGAGAGGGGGCTCAGTGCCCGGCCTGGAGTGGGCGCTCAGCACGTACCACCACCGCCACTGTGGTGATGAAGTAAGCCCCACGTGCAAAGGGGCCACCGCTTGTGGCCAAGCTCCCTGCGTCCCGGCCCATTTTACAGATGAGGTAACTGAGGCACAGAGAAGTTAATTGACTTGCCCAAAGTCACACAGCTGACAATTGGCAGAGCCAGGTTTTGAACCCCTGACCTCTGACTCCAAAGCCCGGGCTCTTTCCACTGGGCTACGAAAGCTGGGCGACCCCTGGTCCAGAGCAAAGACACTTTTTACTCATATAATTGCCTCAGGTGTAGGTTCTGGCTCTCTGAACGGAGCAAACTTCAGGGCAGGAGGAGGAGAGGCTGGTGGGGGGAGTTTGTTGTGGGGGGAGTGCTGGGAGCAGCATGACTCAGTGGAAAGAACCCGGACTTTGGAGTCAGAGGTCATGGGTTCAAATCCTGACTCCGTCAGCTGTCAGCTGTGTGACTTTGGGCAAGTCACTTAACTTCTCTGTGCCTCAGTTACGTCATCTGTAAAATGGGGATTAAAACTGTGAGCCCCCCCCGCCCCGGGACAACCTGATCACCTTGTAACCTCCCCAACGCTTAGAACAGTGCTTTGCACATAGTAAGCGCTCAACAAATACCATCATTATTATTATTATCATTATTATTTACCATAATTAATTGAGTGCCTATTGTTACTCAACACTTAGGAAAGTTCACTAGAAATAAGAGAACTAGCCTCAAGTGCCCTCTTACCTTTCTTTTCCTTCTCCCCTCCTTCCCTCCTCCTATCTCCTCTGTCCTTATTGGTAGATTTAATTCCCGAATAATAGCCCCTCTCCTGTTTGGGGGTTGCATGTATGCCCCAAAGTGGAACAACTTTGCAACGAAATACATTATGCAGTTGGGCTCCGGGTTAAAATCATTCAGAAACATGGATTCCATAATGGTTTTTCAACCTGCAGTTTGAAGCTCTCTGTCGAGACTAGACCCATCTCGTGTGCTACTCTCTGCGGCTCCCACAGATGTGTTGTTGCGGCATGGCATAGTTGATGGAGCACAGGCGTAGGAGTCAGTTGGTCAAGGGTTCTAATCCTGGTTCCACCACTTGTCTGCTGTGTGACTTTGGACAAGTCACTTTTCTTCTCTGTGCCTCAGTTCCCTCACCTGTAAAATAGAGATTAAGACTGTGAGCCCCACATGGGACATGGACTGTGTCCAACTGGATTTACTTGTATCCACCCCAGTGCTTAGTGCAGTGCCTGGCACATAGTAGGTGCTTAACAATTTCCATCATTATTATTATTATTTTTATCCTCAGTTGTCATGAGTGGAAGCGTTCGGCTCCATAACTGTGAGCCCGTTGTTGGGTAGGGACCGTCTCTATATGTTGCCAACTTGTACTTCCCAAGCGCTTAGTACAGTGCTCTGCACACAGTAAGCGCTCAATAAATACGATTGAATGAATGAATGAATAACAGTGCATTGAACTCACCATTGGGGTCACAGTAATGTAATTTGGCTACAAGTCCGTGGATCTGGATTCTAATGTCGCCTCCACCACTTACCTGCTGTACGACATTGGGCAAGTCACTTAACTTCTCTATACTTCAGTTTCCTTATCTGCAAAATGAGGATTCAGTACCTGAATCTCCTACTTGGGCTGAGAGCCCCATGTGGGACCTGATTATCTTAGGACCATATGCTTCGTACCGTGCTTGGCACATAGTAAGTGTTTAACAAATACCACAATTATTATTATTTCAAATCCCAACCACCGTTAGGGGTAATAATAATAATAGTTATTGTTATTAATAATTGTTAAGCGCTTACTATGTGCCAGGCACTGTACTAAGTGCTGGGGTGGATACAAGCAAATCAAGTTGGACACAGCCCCTCTCCAATTTGGCTCACATTGTCCATCCCCGTTTTACAGATGAGGTCACTGAGGCCCAGAGAAGTGAAGTGAATTGCCCAAGGTCATACAGCAGACGAGGGACAGAGCTGGGATTAGAACCCATGACCTTTTTACTCCCAGGCCCATGCTTTATCCACTTTGCCATGGTGCGTATGGGGTCAACTGTCCTGACCCCGTCACTCTGGGGATAATGGGGTTGTCCTACCTTGCTTCATCCATAACTTTAATGGAGAGATACCCACTTGGCCCATTCCAGGGCTGTGCCAGCTGCCAGATTAGCAGCCCCGCTGTTAGCGAAAGCTGGAACCATCACGCAACCTATCTTGCCACCCTCTTCCTCCTTCTCCTTCCTCCTCCTCCAACCCCTACCATCCCTAACCTCGCCCTCTCATTTACCTTGTCTGTGTCACTTGGTTGATGGTATTTATTGAGCGTGTAAAGTAGGAGGGGGAAGGAGATTGAGTGCTTTAAAGGCATTTGAAAGGAGGTTTATTTGACGCGCTGGTGGATGGACAACCACTGGAGGTCTTGAGGAGAGGGAAACATGAACTCAGCCTCCCATTTCCACTTGATCCTTTAGGTCCCATCTTCACAACATCATTAAAATCCGCCCTTCTCCATCCAACCTGCTACCACGTTAATACAGTCACTCATCCTGTCCCGCCTGGATTACAGCGTCAGCCTCTTTGCTGACCTCCCATCCTCCTGCCTCTCCCACTCCAGTCCATATTTCACTTTGCTGCCTGGATCATTTTTCTACAGAAACGTTCAGGACATGTCACTTCGTTTCTCAAAAAACTCCAGTGGTTGCCCATCCACCTCCGCATCAAACAAAAACTCCACACCATTGGCTTTAAAGCACTTCATCACTTTGCCCTCTCCTACCTTACCTCGCTTCTCTCCTACCACAACCTAGCTGCACACTTGGCTCCTCTAATCCTAACCTTCTGATTGTATCTCAATCTCGCCTATCTCGCCGCCAGCTCCTCTCCCATATCCTGCTTCTGGCCTGTCCTCTCCTCAAATTTGACAGACAATGACTCTCCCAAGCCATATTGAAGGCACATCTCCTCCAAGAGGCCTTCCCTAACTAAGCTCCCTCTTTCCTCTTCTTCCACTCCCTTCTGGGTCGCCCTGACCTGCTCCCTTAGTTCTTCCCCGCTCCCAGCCCCACAACACTTATGTACATCATATCTGTAATTTATTTATGTTAATGTCTGTCTCCCCTCTGCCCATGCTAGACTGTCAGTTCATTGTGGGCAGAGAACATGCCTATTTATTGTTATAGTGTACTCTCCCAAGCGTTTAGTACAGCGCTCTGCACACTGTAATTGCTCAATAAGTACAACTGAATGAATGAATGAATATTCACACTGCCCCTTGCCACTATTGTACTAACTAGAATGCAGGCAGGGTGGGCATATGGAAGCCACAGAGAGAACTACCAGTGTGGAGTCTTTGTAGGAGAGGATACCCTCGGAAATAATAATAATAATAATGATGGCATTTATTAAGCGCTTACTATGTGCAAAACACTGTTCTAAGAGCTGGGAAGCTTACAAGGTGCTCAGGTTGTCCCATGGGGGGCTCACAGTCTTAATCTCCATTTTACAGATGAGGTAACTGAGACTCAGAGGAGTTAAGTGACTTGCCTGAGGTGCAAGCTAATGATCAGTTCAACCCTACAGGAGAAGAGTTTATACATTATAACGGTCCTTATTCAACAGAGACCTATTTAGAAGGGGGTAATGGGCCTCAGCAATAATTTATTTTGTGTGTGCCCACTGGTGGAATATATTGAGCCTATTTAGGCTGATGATTTCATTCTTAGTTGGGCCTCACCCAGAAACTGGATACTTAAATCTTAGATCTTTGCTCTTTTGGAGTGCCTTCTCAAGAATTTTGTGGGATGGGATGTGGTTAGATTTATCTGCACCCGCCATCATGGGTAAGGAAAAGACAGGTCGGTGCGTGGACCATCTGTTTCCCTTGTTTGAGCATTAAAAGTTATCGCGTTACTTGAGGCTTCAAAGTGTGTGTGTTTGTGTGTGGGTGAGCACGCTTGCTGGCATACACGACGTCTCCCTGGGTGTCTATCTCTCTACTATCTTTAATAATTATAATAATGATGGTATTTGTTAAGCACTTACTATGTGTCAAGCACTGTTCTAGCTTTCTAACGGGCTCCCTTCTGCTCCAACTACTTAGTACAGTCCCTGTGCCGAGTTGGCGCTCAGTAAATGTCATTGCAGCAGCGTGGCGCAGTGATAGGAGCAAGGGGTTGGGAGTCAGAGGTCATGAGTTCATATCCCAGCTCCGCCAACTGTCAGCTGTGTGACTTTGGGCAAGTCACTTAACTTCTCTGTGCCTCATTTCCCTCATCTGTAAAATGGGGATTAAAGCTGTGAGCCCCCTATGGGACAACCTGATCACCTTGTAGCCTCCCCAGCATTTAGAACAGTGCTTTGCACATAGTAAGCGCTTAATAAATGCTATTATTATTATTATTATTATTATTAATGCCTGTGACTTCTTTTTAACCTCTCCTGGCTGTGCTTTGACTTCGTATTGACGCTACTTGTCCGGGTTTCAAAAGATAAACAGGGCTCACCTGCCATTCTGTTACCGTAGGCTGTAAGCTCATTTCGGATAGGGAATATGTCTGTTTATTGTTGTAATCTCCCAAGCGGTTAGTACACTCAGTACTGTACCCACAGCTCTGCACATAGTAAGTGCTCAGTAGATGCGGTTGAATGGATCCTGGGCAGTGTGAGCCGAGCGGATGTCCACAAACTCTCTTCCATCCCCTGGGAAGAAGGATACAATTTTAAATTGACAAAGGGACGGGTGGAAAATAGAAGGAGATATGGGAGGGTAGATTAGTCTTTAAGAGTAATAGAGGAAGCCAGGATTTCAGCGCTTAGAACAGTGCTTTGCACATAGTAAGCGCTTAATAAATGCCATTATTATTATTATTATTATTATTATCACTATATTATTATTTACTGTGTGCAGTGCACTGTACTGAGCACTTGGGAGGGTACAATACAATAAACAGACACGTTCTCTTACCACAGTAAGCTTACAGTCTAGATGGGGGGAGACAGACATCAATACAAATAAATAAATTACAGATATGTCCCTAAGTGTTCTCAGACTGGGGTGGGGAGGAAAAAAGGGATGGGAGAAGAGGAAATGGGGACTGACTTAGTCTGGAAAGGCCACTTAGAGGAGACGTGCCTTCAGTAAGGCTTTGAATGGGGGGAAGAGTAATTGTCTGTCGATTTGAGGACATGGTTCCAGGCCAAAGGCAGTATTTGGGCTAGGGGTTGGCAGTGAGATAAGTGAGATTGAGGCACAGTGAGAAGGTTAGCATTAGAGGAGCGAAGTTTGTGGGCTGGGTTGTAGAAGGTGAGTAGCGAGGTGCGGTAGGAGGTTGGCAAGGTGGTAGAATGCTTTAAAGTCAGTGGTGAGAAGTTTTTGTTTGTGGAGGTTTGATGGGCAACCACTGGAGTTTTTTGAGAAGTGGGGTGACACATCCTGAATGTTTTTGTAGAAAAATGATTCAGATTTCACTGCAACTGCTGGGATTTCTGTATCTCTTAGGGAGATTGTTTTGGAAATTGAGTTGGGTCTGTTGTGAGGATACCTCATTCATGCTCAGACTCTGAGAGCCCTACCTTTTCCCTCCCTGCTGGTAAGTTCAAAAAGATCTTTGACTTTCCACGTTGCCATCGAGACGGCCAGCCTAAGCTGTCATCCACCATCCCCTCCCCCTACCCCCCTTCTGTAGACTCCCAACACAGATCCTAAAATTAAAGCTCTTTTGGCTTTTATTCCCTTCCTCCCCCTGTGGAAGAAATGAGCCTTTGTAAAATGTTTGTCCGAGCGTGAGCCTTTGTGAGTGAGTACCATGCAAGTGTCAGCCCATTTTCACTTATTCCCTGACCTTTCCTTTGGCATCCCCTGCCAGGCACTGGAGGTGATCATCAGTAATGTCCCACTGTCTGCCCTCCCCGGAGAAGACCGCCTGCCAGTTTTGCCAGATTGTCCGGGGGTTTAATGTTCCGGGGTTTGGAGTGAGACCAACCGATTTGTCTGCCCTTATAATAAACTCTGGGTAAGAACCGAATGAAAGGCCCTGGGACCTCAGGGTCAGAGGTCAGACCACGAGGCCACCCACAAGTCAGGATGAAGAAAATGCTCTCCCTCAGCACTTTGAAGGTTTTAGCCTTGAAAGCATTTTGAACCATCAGCAGTTGGTATGATGTTTAAAAAAATCATCCTACTCTCACGGCAGAAACAATTAAAAAGTCGCTTGACCTCAGCCGTTTCTGTATTTCACCAACTTACCCGGAGAGATGAGGAAAGTGTGCCAGGCTAAACTGGCCGTTTCAAAGAGCATCGAGTTCCCCTTCCCAGGTATCAGCCTTTTGATCACTCCACGGTGCCTTTCTGTCCTGGTTAGCAGCAGCCCTCTCCGCCCTTCCCCCTCCTATTCCCAGCAGAGATGTGCTCCAACAAGAAAAACAACTCCCAAAGAGCAGGATATTGTTTCGCTTGAAGATTCTGTTTGGGAACCCGAAAGCTAGCTAGATTCAGACCAAAGAAGTGCTCCTTTATCTTCACCTCACTGGCCTTGTGTAACCTCACTGCCCAATTCCCTCCGCCCTCTTTCGGTTTCTTTACTTTTCCGACACCTGGAGTGAGTGTCTCTCTTGCATGCACACGCTGTCTCTCCCTACCTTCTAGCTATTCTGGTTCCTTCCAGATTGGAGTCCACAGGGCCACCTTGCTTACCCACCATTTCTTTGTGTATCATCATCATCAATGGTATTTATCAAGTGCTTACTAGGTGCAGAGCATTGTACTAAGCACTTCATCTTCTTGTTGTATAAGCACGGGTCTTGCCTTAATAGTAATAATAATAATAATAATGGTATTTTTTAAGCTCTTACTGTGTGCAAAGCACTGTTCTAAGCGCTGGGGAGGTTACAAGATGATCAGGTTGTCCCATGGGGGGCTCACAGTTTTAATCCCCATTTTACATATGAGATAACTGAGGCTCAGTGAAGTGACTTGCCCAAAGTCACACAGCTGACAGTTGGCGGAGCTGGGATTTGAGCCCATGACCTCTGCCTCCAAAGCCCAGGCTCCTTCCACTGAGCCACAATGCTTCTCTAAGCAGTGGGATCAGAAGAAATTGACAGAAAGTAAAAATCACTGGCTTCAGGAGGAGAGAGAAAAGAAGGAAAATAAGGTGTGTGGGATAGGAAGGAGACCGACTATAATAATAATAATAATAAGTGTTGTATTTGTTAAGTGCTTACTATGTGTCAAACACTGTTTTAAGCATTGGGGTAGATACAGGTTAATCAGGTTGGACACAGTCCCTGGTCCCACATTGGGCTCACACTCTTAATCCCCATTTTTTAAAGATGAGGCAACTGAGGCACAGAGAAGTTAAGTGCCTTGCCCAAGGTTACAGAGCAGACATGTGGTGTAGCTGGAATTAGAACCCAGGTCCTTCTGACTCCCAGGTTTGTGTTCTATCCACCAAACCATGCTGCTGGGAATATGTATGGATGCTCCTATTCCTTTCTCCTGATTGGGACTCTCCCCCCCTAGACTGTAAGCTCGTTGTGGGCAGGTAATGTATCTATTATACTGTTATACTCTCCTGTGCACTTAGTACGTAGTAATTGCTCAATAAATAGGATTCACTGATTGACAAATAGTGACGCGTGTCATTACAGCAGTTGTGATTGGAGTGAAGCTGGAGGTGACCACAACACTCCTATTTTAGGGTTGGCAAATCTATCAAGCTAATATCCCTCCTCTCTCCCACATCATTTGTGGTGTTTCAGGGTTTCTGAATGGAAGGCAAAAATAAATGGATAGCCTAGCTAATTCGAATTTTGGTCATCAGAACTAATAGACTAATGAATGTTTTCCAAGTGAGGTTAGGGTTTTCCGTTAATACTCAAAGTTGGCAAGGGCACCAGAAAGCATTTATGTGCTGAAAAAATGCCAATCTTGGACTAGCCTTTGTTAAAAAGTTTAGTAAAATTGCTTTGCTTTCCATAGCCTCTAAGTTTTCTTAGATGTGAGGATTGAAAATCTCCTGGGCTTTCAACTTTTTAGGCCTAAAGAGGTCTTCCAAAATGTTTCACTTGTATTTAGTTAGAGCTCCTATAAAAACTTAAATTCTTCCCCTGGTTTTGCTGTTGCAAGCAGGAAGTGCTTGGGAAATAGAATAAAATACATTATTTATATCCTCAAGGAGCTTATAATATAGCTCAAGTGTTTGGAGTGGTTTTGAGTACACAAATGAATAGTGAGTGTAGAGTACTGAAATGGTAGTTGATATCTAACCTTGTGGCAATTTCCCTAGACTGTCCATCAGTTGATCATATTTATTGAGCACTTACTGTGTGCAGAGTAGTCTACTAAGTGCTTGGGAGAGTACAATACAACAGTGTAATAGACACATTCCCTGCCCACAATGAGCTTACAGTCTAGCTGTAAGCTTGTAATGTCAGCTCATTGTGGGCAGGGAACGTGTCTGCCAACTCTATTTTATTGTACTCTCCCACAAGCTTAGTACAGTGCTCTGCACACAGAAAGTGCTCAATAAATACCATTGATGAAGATGATAATGATGATGAAGAGGAGAAAATAAGTGGGGAAACCTTACTGGGAGATGTGATTTCAGAAACACTTTGAAGGGGAGAGAGGCTTTCTGAAGGAAGATCTTGTACATATTTAGTATTCTATTTATTTTCTTAATGATGTGCATCTACTTTTATTCCTATTTATTCTGATGACTTGACACCTGTCCACATGTTTTGTTTTGTTGCCTGTCTCCCCCTTCTAGACTGTGAGCCCGTTGTTGGGTAGGGACCGCCTCTATATGTTGCCAACTTGTACTTCCCAAGCACTTAGTACAGTGCTGTGAACACAGTAAGCGCTCAGTAAATATGAATGAATGTGATTTCAGAAGAGTTTTGAAGAGGGAGAGATTCTGAGGTCTGGCAAATTTGAGGGGAAAGGAGTTCAAGGAGACCATGAGAAAGAAGTTGCAGAAAGGAGTTCAGTGAGCAGGTTAGCTTGAGAAGAATGCCAAGTGCTAGCTGGAATATAGGGAGAAAAGATGGGCCAAGTTGGAGGGCAAAAGCTGATTGAATGCCTTAAAGCCATTGATCAGGAGTATCTGCTTGATGCAGTGAGGAATGCGGAATTTATGTCTAGAGCAATTTCTACAGTTGGTGCTTCTTCTTACAACCTGCAAAGGCTAGTGCTCAATAAAAGCAATTGATTGGTTGATTGATAGGCTGTGGAGTGAATTCCTTAATAAAGATAGGGGTTCAGTCCAGAATGGGTGAAACCAATGAGGAGGAGAATATATGGCAGTTTTAAATCCTCCCCATCCCCCCAGCCTTACCTCCTTCCCCTCCCCACAGCACCTGTATATATGTATATATGTTTATACGCATTTATTACTCTATTTTATTTGTACATATTTATTCTATTTATTTTATTTTGTTAATATGTTTTGTTTTGTTGTCTGTCTCCCCCTTCTAAACTGTGAACTCGTTGTTGGGTAGGGACCGTCTCTATATGTTGCTGACTTGTACTTTCCAAGCACTTAGTACAGTGCTGTGCACACAGTAAGTGCTCAATAAGTACGATTGAATGAATGAATGAATGCTAAGGGCTGGATCTGATAAAGAAAAAGGAAAGTGGGAAGTCAAAGGTCACCAATACCACTAGAAAACAAAAAAACAAAGTGCGTATATACCGTAGTTGCCAACTTAGTTTGAGCTCAGGAACTGAAAGGAGGCGGGAATTTTGAAGGGGATGAAACAGCCTTTAAAGAAAAAGACCGACTAATAATAATAATAATAATAATAATAATAATAATGATAATAATAATGTGGCATTTATTAAGTGCTTACTTTGTTCAAAGCTGTGTTCTAAGCGCTGGGGAGGTTACAAAGTGGTCAGGTTGTCCCACGGGGGGCTCACAGATGACAGAGGAGGTAACTGAGGCACAGAGAAGTTAAGTGACTTGCCCAAAGTCGCACAGCTGACAATTGGCGGAGCTGGGATTTGAACCCCAGACCTCTGACTCCAAAGCCCGTGCTGTTTCCGCTAAGCCACGCTGCTTCTCGACCAATCATTCAGTGGTATTCATTGAGCACTTACTACGTACGGAGCACGTACTAAGCACTCTGGAGAGTACAGTGTGACAGAATTAGCAGTCACAGTCACAGCCCATAATGAGCTTATATTCTGGAGGGGTGTCTTTAGCCCTGACTAAAAACTTTTTTTTAAGAGATATGAGTTGAATGAGGCTGAAAGTCCAATACCTAGCTGTGGGGATTTGGCATCTAAGCTATATAGATGTAAATGCAAAGTGGGGACAGAGGGAAGGAGGGATGGGTAGAAAGAGAATGAGAGAGCGATCAACAAGAGCCATTTTTCTGGTAGATTGACGTTCATTGTCTTTTTAGGCATGTTATATAAAATGGATCAGAAAACTCCTGTGATCATATTGAGGGAAAAAAATCCACATTGGAAAGGGATTAAATTTCATTTTGGGGTTGTTGTTTTTTTGGTAGATGTGGACTTTGACAATTAATTTTGAAGAGTAAATTCTAGCATTATTGACAGAGATAAAGCCATATTCTTGGAAGGCTAGTAAATATTGATATTGGCTTCAGGCCATTGGATGAATGGTCTGAAATTAATAAAATATTAAATGCGAAAGTCGATTGTAGCTAAGCACTAATGCTACAAGTTAGGTGCCCAAGAGAAAGAGATTCAAGTTTTCCCGGATGTATTAGCCTTCTCCTTATACTTACTGTAAGTGTATAAATCAGCATATATTTATCATTCATTCATTTGTATTTATTGAGCGCTTACTGTGTGCAGAGCACTGTACTAAGCGCTTGGAAAGTACAATTCAGCAACATTATATAGACAGTCCCTACCCAACAACGGGCTCACAGTCCAGAAACAACGGGCTCACAGTCCAGAATCAGCCTAATTAGTAATCCACAGTGCTCTTTATTGCAGCAAGATAATTATTGCTGTGAACAACCTCTTTGTGCATGCCTTTCCTGGTTTGTTGGCCTAACGTAAATGTTACTACAAGTTGCAGTTCTAAATTACTTTTCCTTTTTTATTGAGCATTCTCCCTTTTCAATATCATAAAAGAGCCTACATTTTGATCCCTCCTTTAAAAAAAACCTCTCACTTGGCAGAGTTAAAACAGAAACTTTGTCATGTCACTATAGCTAAAGCTTCTGAGAATGCACTTCTGTACTCCAATTTTGTGATTGTGGGTACAGTCAGGCTGAAGGCCTTAGCCTGATATTTCATTCCATTTGGTATTATCTTCTTCCCCTTTTTCCTCTCTACCCTTAATTCTCCATAAGTGTATTTTTGAAGCCAAGACCTGCATTCTTCTCTATAAAGAAGTCTTATTATTAGAGAAATATCCTTCAAGCTTCCAGTGAAGGATCTCTGGAGCAAACGCCAAGGCAGGAGGGCTGCAGCTCAAAGGAAACATTTTTTTAAAGTGTGAGCAAGTGAAAACAAATGGTGGTTCAGATGTTCATACAGAGTAACTTTTACTGTCCTTGCTACACTACTAGTTTTGCAGTAGAAACAATTTAATGATTTTGCAGGCAAAAAAATTTGGTTTGAAATACCTGATTTAAAGTGAGGTTTTGACTATAAATTCGAGGCCTATAATAGAGGAATTAAATCTGAAATCCTCAAAAATCCTCATGATACTACTACTACTGATAACAACGGTGGTACTTAAGTGCTTTCCAGGTGCCAAGCACTGTACTAAGCATTGGGTTAGATACAAGATAATCAGATTGGACACAGCCGCTGCCCCTTCTTGGGGCTCATAGTCTGAGGACGGACTCTCCATTTTGTAGGTGGGGAAACTGGGGCTCAGAGAAATTAAGTGACTTGCCCAAGACCACACAACAGGCAAGTGGCAGTCACGTTTAGAACCCAGATCTCTTGATTCTATGGCTTGGGGTCTTTCCACTAGGCCTGGCTGTTTTGAAGTGAGTGGGTATATGCCAGACCTTTTATTCCCAATTGTCTTATGCTATCAAGACATCTGCGAGCCATAGTGACACCACGGAAACGTTGCTCCCAGAATGCCCCAAATCCATCTGCAATTGTACTAGTAGTGTATCCATACAGTTTTCTTGGTAAAAACACGGAAGTGGTTTACCATTGCCTCCGTCCACACCGTAAATATGAGTTTCCACCCTCGATTCTCTCCCATGCCACTGCTGCCTAGCAAAGGGGAATTTTGACTTGTAGCAGATTGCCTTCCACTCTCTTATTCACTGGCCAAGCTAGAAATGGAGTGGGTATGCTCTGCTTGACTCTCCCTCCCATAGTCGAGACTGGTAGAGTGCTGGAAACTCTCCAGATGCCACAATGAAAAGGAATGTATATGCCAGAGGATCCAGTGGTGAGTTAAGGAAGATCCCCTTCCATTCCCCAGCCCCTTCCCCTGGCTCCATTTCTACCTCCTTTCCCTGTCAATTAACCAAATGAACCAGACGGTCCTGTAATTGGTGAGGAAGGGAGATACCAGTTTGGCCCCAAAGGATGCCAGTTTCCTCCTGCTAGATGAAGGTCTCTACATGTTTGCTTCAAAATTCTGGTCAGAGTATCAAAAGTACCTAGGCTTGCCAGAAAACAAATCCCATCAAGGTCAGTTCAATCACTGATAACTTCTCTTATTCATTCAATCGTATTTATTGAGCGCTTGCAGCAAGAAGTTAGATTGTAGTCTTGAGGATTGTTCTTTTTTTTTTGGGTCATTGCCAGTTATTACCATCCTGGTGTTTGGTTCCACCGTCTCCCCCTTTTAGATTGTGAGCCCATTGTTGGGTAGGGACCGTCTCTATATGTTGCCTACTTGTACTTCCCAAGCGCTTAGTACAGTGCTCTGCACACAGTAAGCATTCAATAAGTATGATTGAATGAATGAAGCAAGACTCAGCTTTGTTTTCCAGTACAAATTTTGTTGTGCTGAGTTGGGGATGGAATGTTGGAGAGAGCCTCTGATCCTATGCCTTGGCCTTGCCTATGAATTTTCCCCAAGATCTCCCTGAGGAAACAGGGGATGATAAATCCAGCTGCTGCTTCCTGTTCCTAGGACTTCTTAGATTTTGGGGGGTGGTTTTTTTTAAAAAATGGGTGGAACATCTTATTTTTAAACCAGTGGAAAATATCCCTATTGTATCCCAAGTAGTGCTTGCTTAAATACTAGTTGAACACACTTGGGTTGGGAGTCAGAGGGACAGAGACAGAGCGAGCGAGAGAGTGTGTGCATACGTGTGTATAATTCCCATAGCGCTTATCCAGTCTCTCAGGAGACTGTGCTAATTCAGACCTTTCAACAACAAAAAAGCTAATTAAAGGGAATTTGATTGGGCAGGCAGCACTACTTATGTGAGCGTGGTTACAGTTCTTGATTTAGAAGCAGCCTGTAATTTAGATCAGTGGTATCATTATCTTTTGGTCTGGTTCTGCGTATGTAATTCCGGGCCAGTTCTTGTTCGGCTTCTGATCTTTTCCTTACTCAGTAATTTCCCTGGCTGTGTGAGACATGGTATTTTTCATACCATTTTACCACGCTCTTACATGAAGAAGAAAAACCCTTCACTCCAGATTATTAGGAACCAATTAAAGAGGTGATTTCAAGGTAATTCTGATATTTCCTTGAAGCTAATGTCATCTCTTTCCCAGTCAAAGAGGGAATTTATTTGGATGGATTTGGATTGCTGTTAAAATTTTCAAAAGCACCTAAAGGGAAAAGTTTGGAGCATTTTAGATGGGGAAATGAGTAGTGTTACCCAATTTGACCACAGACCATCCCAGAAAATAATAATAATAATACTGACAGTATTTGTTAATCGCTTACTATGTGCCAAGCACTGTTCTAAACCCTAGGGTAGATACAAGGTAATCAGGTTGTCCCACATGGGGCTCACAGTCTTAATCCCCATTTTACAGATGAGGTAACTGAGGCACCGAGAAGTAAAATGACTTGCCCACAGTCACCCAGCTGACAAGTGGTGGAGCCGGAATTAGAACCCACAACCTCTGACTCCCAAGACTGTGCTATTTCCATAAGCCGCGCTGCTTCTCGAAAAGAATCCCTAGGGTTTATGTGTCTTCATTTCCTTTTTGGGAAGACAGATTGAGGTAATTTGTTTGGACACATTGGTGTTATACTGTTCCATGAATTTGTGCAGGAAAAGTGAATGTCATCATGCATTCATTGTCAGTTGTGTTTTTGGAGCCCTTACTGTGTGCATTTGGGAGAATACACTATAGCAGCAGACACATTCCCTGCCTATAACGAGCTTACAGTCTAGAGGGGAAGACAGACATTAATATAAATAAATAAATTACAGATATGTACATAAGTGCTGCAGGAC
Organism: Tachyglossus aculeatus; assembly: GCF_015852505.1. NCBI lineage: Eukaryota > Metazoa > Chordata > Mammalia > Monotremata > Tachyglossidae > Tachyglossus > Tachyglossus aculeatus. The sequence continues at coordinate 43,660,504 of NC_052069.1, forward strand.
TGGCGGGGGGGGGGGGGGATTGCATAAAGGGAGCAAATCAGGGTGATGCAGAAGGGAGAAGAGGAAAGGAGGGCTTAGTCAGGGAAGGCCTCTTTGAAGAGATGGGCCTTCAGCAAGGCTTTGAAGTGGGGGAGAGTCATCTGTCCTGGATGGTCTAGGCCAGGTTGCTGCCACAAGACATGCACAAGCAAACCCCACCCCTACCGGCCCCCACTGTCAGTCAATCAGTGTTTTTTACTGAGCTCTTACTGTGGGCAGAGCATCCTCTGAAGCAGAAAAGGGAACACTTCCTCCTTCTGTCAAGTAAGCAGAAGGAGGAAGGGACGTACCGTACCAAGGAGGTCACTATCAGCCTTGGGCTTCTCCCTCTACCATAACTAAGTCATCCCATTGGGAAGCAGTCATGTGCCCCAGAAAGGCAGCTGTGCCCATCAGTTAATCAGTGGCATATTCAGTGCTTAGAATAGTGCTTGGCACATAGTAAGCGCTTAAATACCATTATTATTATTTATTGAGTGCGAACTGTGTGCAGAGCCCTGTAATTTCCTTGTGGGCGAGGAATGTGTCTGTTATATGTATCTGTTTTATATATATGTACACACATAACATACATATATATAACATACCAAGCACTTAGTACACAGTAAGCACTGAATAAATACGATTGATTGGTTGGGGAGTGCAGTACAACAGAGTTGGTAGACAAGTTCTCTGCCCACCACGAGCTTCCAGTCTAGAGGACTGTAGACTTAGAGCCCGGGATTAGTCTGTGCCGTTGACGTTATTGCCACCTCCTCTGCCAAAACAGTTTCCTCACCCGGCGGCAGTGGCTCTGAGCAAGGCGTGGAACTCCAGCACCAGGAGAGATGGTTCAGGTGGAGCCACATTGGGCTGTTCTTCTGGAGTTGAGTCATATATAACTCCATCTTTCGATCAGTGGTACTCAGTTGAGCACTTAATTTGTGCATAACAGTATACCAAATGTTTGGGGTTGGGGTGGGGGTACAGCACAATACATGTCTTCTTCTTCCCTTAGTCCCCACATTCCTAGAAACGGCCCAACAAGAACCAACAAAAAGGCTTTGAATCACTAATTTGGCAACCCACCAAGAAGCCTTCAGAAGTGGACTTCCTGTTTTGTTATGATTTCCCGTTATCTCACATTTCGGTTATCGTGGTGTTGCTCTTTGCAAAAGAGCTGCCTAAACTGGACCAGGAGTGGTAATATAATTGTTGAGTATTTAAATTCTGGGTTTATTAAGTGAATTTAGTGCTGTGATTGGGCTCTTTGGAACTGTGTTGTATTACAAGGAGTTAAAATAGCTTAATGTCCAACAGGAAGTTAGGTAACTGGACCGACTTAAATATAAACGCTTCAAAACTGCTCAGGTATTTAATGCGGCAATCACAGAGGGAAGCACCTTTACACTGAGAAGTCAGGAAAAAAGGAGTAAAGAATGGTTTGTCTCAATCTGCAGCTAAAATTGTTAGCATTGAGGTTAGCTTAACTGCATGGTTACTTTTTTTTTCTCCTGGTGTAAGGTTTAGGACACGGAAGAGTTTCTGTAAAGTTTGTTTTAAAGGGTAATTTGGTTTTGCAAAACTAGCACTGGTTCGTCTCTTGTTTCCCTGGGCTGACATCCTTTATGGGCTTGATTAAGTGGCAGGTGAGGGGAGGTGATGATGAGGGCTATAAATAAGGAAGCAGCAGCTTTAGGTGTGGCCCAGACCAGAAAAGTTTGAGAGGGTTGACTTTAAGTGAAGGTAAGAGTCGGAGGTTGGGGGGGAGGGGTGTGTGTGTGTGTGTGTGTGTGTGTGTGTTTTCAAATAATTATAGCTGTAGGGTGGTTGGTTAATATGGAAACCAAGCTTTGATGGTTTCTCCTCTGAAGAGTCTGTCAAATCATGGTGCTGGGGGAGTAATAATAATAATTGTGGCATTTGCTAAGTGTCTTCTATGTGCTAAGCACTGGTCTGAGCACTTGGGTAGATACATGAAGCAGCGTGGCTCTGTGGAAAGAGCACAGGCTTTGGTGTCAGAGGTTGTGGGTTCAAATTCTGACTCCGCCAATTGCCAGCTGTATGACTTTGGGCAAGTCACTTAACTTCTCTGTGCCTCAGTTACCTCATCTGTAAAATGGGGATTAAGACTGAGCCCCCCGTGGGACAACCTCATCACCTTGTAACCTCCCCAGTGCTTAGAACAGTGCTTTGCACATAGTAAGCACTTAATAAATGCTATCATTATTATATTACAAGTTCCCTCCAAGGCCCTACTGAGAGCTCACCTCCTCCAGGAGGCCTTCCCAGACTGAGCCCCCTCCTTCCCCTCTCCATCCCCTCCGCCTTACCTCCTTCCCCTCCCCACAGCACCTGTATATATGTATATGTTTGTACGTATTTATTACTCTATTTATTTTACTTGTACATATTTATTCTACTTATTTTATTTTGTTAATATGTTTTGTTTTCTGTCTCCCCCTTCTAGACTGTGAGCCCACTGTTGTGTAGAGACCGTCTCTATATGTTGCCAACTTGTACTTCCCAAGCGCTTAGTACAGTGCTCTGCACACAGTAAGCGCTCAATAAATACGATTGAATGAATGAATGAATGAATGAAGTTAATCAGGTTGGACCCGGTCTGTATCCCAAATGGGGCATGCAGTCTTAGTCCCCATTTTACAGATGAGGTAACTGCGACCCAGAGAAGTGAAGTGACTTGCCCAAGGTCACACAGTAGATGTTTAATTCATTGTCGTATTTATTAAGCACTTCCTGTGTGCACAGCACTGTACGAAGCACTTGGGAGAGTACAATATAACAATAAACAAACACATCCCTGCCCATAATGAGTGTACAGTCTAGAAGGGGAGGACCTGTGGAAGACCAGGATTAGAACCCATGACCTCTGACTCCCATGCCCGCACTGTAAACGAGCACTGCTGTGGAGGCTGTGTACCTCACTCTTCGGGGCAGTAGGCTTCTAGCAGGCTGGGTAGAGAGAGGAAGGAGGCTAGCTACACCCCAAAGATATTTATGGGTGTGTCTGAGGATGTGAGAATAATAATAATAATGGCATTTGTTAAGTACTTACTATGTGCAAAGCACTGTTCTAAGTGGTGGGGAGGATACAAGGTGATCAGGTTGTCCCATGTGGGGCTCACAGTCTAAATCCCCATTTTACAGGTGAGGTAACTGTGGCACAGAGAAATTAAGTGACTTTCCCAAAGTCACACAGCTGACAATTGGCGGAGCTGGGATTTGAACCCATGACCTCTGACTCCCAAGAATAATAATAATAATAATAATAATGGCATTTATTAAGCGCTTACTACGTGCAAAGCACTGTTCTAAGCGCTGGGGAGGTTACAAGGTGATCAGGTTGTCCCACCTGGGGCTCACAGTCTTAATCCCCATTTTACAGAGGAGGTAACTGAGGCACAGAGAAGTTAAGTGACTTGCCCGAAGTCACACAGCTGACAAATGGCAGAGCTGGGATTTTGAACCCATGACCTCTGACTCCCAAGCCCGTGCTCTTTCCACTGAGCCACTCTAGGTCCTCATTGGCCATTTTGCCCAATGCTGGCCACATCTCCTGGGGCCAACTGGTCTTTCCTGCCAGGAGATACTGGCCTTCTGTCTTCATTTGTATTCATTCAGCTCAATCATTTATTGAGCACTTACTGTGTGCAGAGCATTTTCCCTGCTGTGTGACATTGGCCTTAGTTTTTACAATTCAATTCAATCATATTTATTGAGCACTTACTGTGTGCAGAGAGAGCACAGTACTAAGCGCTGGGGTAGATACAAGTTAATAAAGTTGTACACAGTCCTGGCCCAGGTAAGGGCTCGCAGTCTTCGTACCCATTGTACAGTTTAGGTAACTGAGGTACTTCTCTGTGAAGAGAAGTGAAGTGATTTGCCCAAGGTCATACACAGTAGACTAGTGGAAGAGCCAGGATTAGAATCCTGGTTCTTCTGACTCCAAGGCTTCTGCTTCAAATAACAATAGCAATGATGATGATGGTGGTATTTAAGGGCTCACTATGTGGCAAGCAGTCCGTGGTACTCTGCCCACCAAGAGTTTACAGTCTAGAGGGGGAGATAAGACATTAAAATAAATTACAAATATGTACATGAGTGCTGTGGGGCTGAGGGTGGGCTGAATATCAAGTGGTTCAAGGTTACAGATGCAAGTGCTGTACTAAGCACTGGGGAAATACAAAGACAATCAAGTCAGGCATCGTTCTTATCCCATCAGGGTTCACTGTATAAGTAGGAGGGAGAATGGGTATTGAATCCCCATTTTACAGATGAGGAAACTGAGGCACAGAGAAGTGAAGTAACTTGACCGAGGTCACGCAGCAGGCAAGTGGTGGAGGCAGGATTAGAACCCAGGTCCTCTAACTCCCAGACCCGTGCTCTTTCCACTCGGCCATGTGCTTCTCAAGCAGATGTTCCCCCAATGGGATTTAAAGAGGCCTCACTTCCGACATCCTCTCCCCAATCCTTCTGTGTGCACCCCTCCCTGGGTTCTAATCCTGGCTCTGCTACATGTCTGCTGTGTGACCTTGAGCCAGTCACTTCACTTCTCTGGACCTCAGTTACCTCGTCTGTAAAATGGGGATTAAGAGGGTGAGCCCCATGTGGGACAGAGACTGTGTCCAACCTGATTGATTGAGACTGAGCCCCCTTTTTCCTCTCCTCCCTATCCCCCCGTCCTACCTCCTTCCCCTCCCCACAGCACCTGTATATATGTTTGTTCAGATTTATTACTCTATTTATTTTACTTGTACATAGTTACTATTCTATTTATTTTGTTAATGATGTACATCTAGCTTTAATTCTATTAGTTCTGTTGACTTGACACCTGTCCACATGTTTTGTTTTGTCGTCTGTCTCCCTCTTCTATATAGTGAGCCCGTTGTTGGGTAGGGACTGTCTCTATATGTTTCCAACTTGTACTTTCCAAGAGCTCAGTACAGTGCTCTGCACACGGTAAGCGCTCAATCAATCAATCATATTTATTGAGCACTTACTGTGTGCAGAGCACTGTACTAAGCGCTTGGGAAGTACAGGTTGGCAACATATAGAGACAGTCCCTACCCAGCAGTGGGCTCACAGTCTAAAAGGGGGAGACAGAGAATAAAACCAAACATACTATCAAAATAAAATAAATAGAATAGATATGTACAAGTAAAATAAATAGAGTAATAAATATGTACAAACATATATACATATATACAGGTGCTGTGGGGGGAGGGAAGGAGGTAAGATGGGGGGGATGGAGAGGGGGACGAGGGGGAGAGGAAGGAAGGGGCTCAGTCTGGGAAGGCCTCCTGGAGGAGGTGAGCTCTCAATAAATACTATTGAGTGACCCCAGCGCTTAGAACTGTGCTTGGCATATAGTAAGCACTTAACAAGTACCATAATCATCAGTACTAGTAGTAGTATTTTAAGATGGCCCCCTCCTCCACTTGGGAACAAGGCTGGGCCCAAGGGGAGGAGGCCAGTGCTGCCCTGGACTCCCACCATGCCCGTAGCCATCTCCCGGCTCGGAAGGACTCTGGGACAGTGGCCGAGGTGCATCCTTTGTGACACCCTTGGCCACCATGGTGTTGTCACAGCCAGAAAGATGTAAGTCAGAAGGTCATGAGTTCTAATCCCAGATCCAACACTCGTCTGCTGCGTGACCTTAGGCAAGCCCTTTCACTTTTCTGTTCCTCGATTACCTCATCTGGAAAATGGGAATAGAGACTGTGAGCCCCACGTGGGGTAGGGACTGTGTCCAACATGATTTGCTTGTATCCACCTCAACGCTTACTACAGTGCTTGGCACATATTAAGTGCTTAACAAATACCATTATTATTATTATTACAACTGGCACCCAGGTTGCTTGGCAGTAACTATAACAATTGGGTGTCCCCTAGCTGGAGGTGGTGTTTTCCAACCTGCTGCCGTTCATTCATTCAATCATTTAATCATATTTATTGAGCGCTGACTGTGCAGAGGACTGTACTAAGCACTTGGGGGAGTACAGTATGACAATAAACAGACACATTCCCTGTCCACAATGACCAACAGTCTAGAGGGGGAGACACACATTAATATAAGGTAATAAATTACAGTTATGTACATAAGTGCTTTTGGGGCTAGGAGGGAGATGAATGAAGCAAGTCAGGGTGATGCAGAAGGGAGAGGAAGAGGAATGAAGGGCTTAATCAGGGAAGGCTTCTTGGAGGAGATGGGCCCTTGGCTGAGATTGGGGCTGCCCAGGCCTCACCCCACCTCTGAATGTACCAAAATGGAGGCGTGTTGAGCAGAAAAAAACACAAAATTGATGTCTCCTCCTCCTTCTCCACCTTCTTCCTCCTTGTCCTGTGTGGGAGGGCTGTTTGCAACCCTGGAGAAGGTCTGTGTGTAGAGCAGGATGGTCTTCTAGACTGTGAGCCCACTGTTGGGTAGAGACCGTCTCTATAGGTTGCCAACTTGTACTTCCCAAGCGCTTAGTACAGTGCTCTGCACACAGTAAGCGCTCAATAAATATGATTGAATGAATGGTTGTGGGGGCTCAGAGCAGACTCCTTTGCTCAGGACCCGGATTGCTGAGAATTAGCACTTAGCATATTAGCACACCACTGGTTTGTACTTCCTTCTGACTGCTCGCTTAATCCATGGCCACAACTAGAGAAACAGTGTGCCTTAGTGGAAAGAGCACGGGTTTGGGAGTCAGAGGTCATGGGTTCAAATCCCGGCTCCGCCCTTGTCAGCTGTGTGACTCTGGGCAAGTCACTTGACTTCTCTGTGCCTCCGTTACCTCATCTGTAAAATGGGGATTAAGACTGTGAGCCCCACGTGGTTACCTGTATCTGCCCCAGAGCTTAGAACAGTGCAAAGCACATAGTCAGCACTTAACAAATTCCGTTATTATTATTATTATTATTAAAAAAGTTCTCATTTCTGATGTATAATAATAATGGCATTTGTTAAGCGCTTATTATGTATGAAGCATTGTTTTAAGCGCTGGGGAGGGATACAAGGTGATCGGGTTGTCCCACGTGGGGCTCACAGTCTTGAATCCCCATTTTACAGATGGGGGAACTGAGGCTCAGAGAAGTGAAGTGACTTGCCCAAGGTCACACAGCAGACGTGTGGCAGAATGGGATTAGAACCCATGACCTCTGACTCCCAAGCCCAGGCTCTTTCCATTGAGCCACGCTGCTTCTCCACATGTATCCAGTGGTCGCCAGTGACAAACCCTACCTTAAAGGTCAGTGTAGACCATTCAGTGGTATTTATGGAGTGTTTACCATGTGCAGAGCACTGTACTTAGGCAAGTTACTTAACTTCTCTGTGCCTCAGTTACCTCATCTGTAAAATGGGGATTAAGACTGTGAGCCCCACGTGGGCCAACCTGATTACCTTGTATATACCCCAGCCCTTAGAACAGTTTTTGGCACATAGTAAGCACTTAACAAATACCATCATTATTATTATTATTATTATTATTACTAAGCACTTGGGGGAGTGCAATACAACAGAGTTGGTAGTGCATTTCCTTACCACAGTGAACTAAATCTAGAGGTAGATAGAGGTTTTTATTTCCAAACTGCTTTCCTGTAGCTTGCTTTTGCCCTCCCAACATCTCTGGGGAGTAGGGAAAGGTAGGGGGTATTATCCCCATTTTGCAGCTAGGGAAACCGAGGCACAGAGAGGCTAAGTGACCTAGCTGAAGCTACACGGCAGGCAAGTGGCGGAGCTGGGTGTAAGGGCCTCCAGCTCTGAATCCCGGACTTTTTCCGCTACACATCGCTGCCCCAACACTAGTGTTATCAGAGAAAAGGCACATTCCAAGGGGCACCAGCCAGGTACCAAACCCAGAGGTGGAACCAGATGCACCCCAAGTCAGTCAGTCAGTCATTTATTGAGCGCTTACTCTGTGCAGAGCACTGTACCAAGCACTTGAGAGAATTCGATGTAGCAGACACGGTCCCTGCCCACAACAAGCTTTTAGTCTGAAGGGAGCTTACAGTTTTGAGTTTACAGGGGTCTGTGTGTTCTCCTAGGATTCTTCAATCTCACTTTGCTCAACTAGCAGCAAATTACAATCCTCCTCTCTCTTCCTCCTCTTTCTCCTCCTCCTGCCTGTCCCCCTCAAGGCCACTTGGCAGCTGGAAATAGTTTTGAATTGTTTACACTTTGTAAAGACTTGTATTTGGAGAAAAAAGTGTAGTGCTTGGCCTAATGGAAAGAAAACCTGGGTTCCAATACCAGCTCCACCACTTGTGTGCTCTGTGACCTTGGACAAGTCAGCTTCTCTGTGCCTCAGTTATTATAAAATGGCTATTAAGAGTGCGAGCCCTAGCTTGTATGTGCCCCACTGTTTAGTACAGTGCCTGGCAGATAGTATGTGCTTAATAAACATCCTACCATTCCTCTCCAAACTTCCCTAGAGAGAGTTGTGTACACCCACTGCCTCCACTTCTTCCCCTTCATTTTTCTCCTTGATCCTCTCCATTCTGGCTTCTTACCCCTTCACTTCACAGAAACAGTCCTCTCTCTAAGGTAAGCACTGACCTTCTTCTCTCCAAATCTGATGGTCTCTACTCTATCCTAATCCTCCTTTATCTCTCAGCTGCTTTCAACCCTGTGGACCACCCCCTTCTCCTGGAAACATTATCCAACCTTGGCTTCACTGACTCAGTTCTTCTCTGCTAGTTCTCCTATTATCTCTCTGACCCTTCATTCTCGCTCTCCTTTCCCGGCTCCTCTTCTGCCTCCCACCCTGTGACAGTGGGATGCCCTCAAGGCTCAGTTCTGGGTCCTCTTTATTCTCCATCCACAGCCACTCCCTTGGAGAACTCATTCTCTCCCTTGGCTTCAACTACCATCTCCTTGGAGATGATTGTAAGCTGTAGACTGTAAGCTCATTGTGGGCTGGGAATGTATCTATTGTTGTATTGTACTCTCCCAAGCGCTTAGTGCAGTGCTCTGCACACAGTAAGCTCTCAGTAAATACAACTGACTGAATGAATGCACGATTCCCAAATCTACACTTCAGTTCTGACCTCTCACCTTCTCTGCAATTTCGGTTTTTTCCTTGCCTTCAAGGTATTTTTACCTCAATGTCCCACTGACATCTCTGCGTCTTAAACTGAACTCCTCATATTCCCACCTAAACCCTTCCCTTCCTCTGTCTTCCCTCTGTGCTCTGTATTTGTTAAGCGCTTACTGTTTGCCAGGCACGGTACTAAACTCTGGGTTGGATACAAGCAAATCGGTTTGAACGCTGTCCCTAGTCCACATGGGGCTCACAGTCTTAATCTCTATTTTACAAATGAGGTCACTGAGGCCCAGAGTAGTGAAGTGACATGCCCAAGACCACACAGACAAGTGGCAGAACTGGGATTAGAACTCATTCATTTATTCAATCAAATTTATTGATTGATTACTGTGTGCAGAGCACTATACTAAGCGCTTGGGAAGTACAAGTCGGCAACATGACCTTATGACTTATGACCTTATGTATGTACTACACCATGCTGCGTGTCTAATTAGATTTAGCCAGAAGGAGATCAACTCCCTCATTCTTTTCTCCTTTTGAAAGGGAAAGCAAAGCATTCCTTTCTTCTTCCCTCATTTGTTTCCTCTCTTGTTCCACATCCCCACCTTTCATTCTCTATTCATCCCACACTCACCTCACCATGCCTCATTTTCAACTCTCCCAGCAATGACCCTACCTTCTTCTACCTGGAACTCCCTCCCCCTTTCAAATCAGTAAATCAATCAATCAATATTATTTACTGAGCATCTACTATGTTCAGAAAACTGAGCGAAGCACCTGGGAAAGTACAACAGAACTACACATTCCCTGCCCACTCACATCCTCCTGTAGCATTCTGTTATTTGAGCATTTCTTCCTCCTGTTTGTAAATTGTTTTATGTGCCCCTCCAACCCATTAAATCATAATTCCTTGAAGGCAGGGATCATATCTTCTATATTAGTGTTTCAAATGCATAGTAGAATGTTCTGCACATAATAGGCCCACAGTCAATGCTTTAGATTGATTGCAGACAAGTTCTGTTGATGAACTTCAACCGGTAACCTAATTGTCTTTCCCATAAATGTGTTTTTTTAATTGTATTTAAGCACTTACTATGTTCCAAGCACTGGTTGGACACAGTCCATGTCATTCATTCATTCATTGTCATATTTATTGAGCACTTACTATGTGCACAGCACTGTACTAAGCGCTTGGGGAGTACAAGTCGGCAACATATAGAGGCAGTCCCTACCCAACAACGGGCTACAAGGGGCTCAAAGTCTTAATCCCCATTTAGCAGATAATGTAACTGAGTCACAGAGAGGTGAAGTAATTTGCCCAAGGTCATGCATCAGGCAAGTGGCAGAGCTGGGATTGGAACCCAGCTCCTTCTGACTCCAGGCCTGTTCTCTATCCACTAGGCCATGCTGCTTCTCTAATTGTGAAAAAGACCTAGTTCAATCTCTGCTTCCGTTCAGTTTTGTAATTGTGAGCAAGTCATTTAACGTCTCTGGGCCTCAATCTCCTCTTCTGTTAAATGAGGGTAATAATTCCTCCCCCTCTCTACCTCTCAGGCCAAGCCAATGAGGTGATAGATGTGAAAGTGCTTTGACTATTAATCATGTTATATCAGTTAAAACTCTCGACTTTAGTATTTTGTAGTCCTGTGATGCCAGTCAAGATATTTCACACACTGACCAGAATTTCCAAACTTCTTTTCAATCTAAAAAGTCCCCGTGAAAGAATGGCAGTTTAAGGAGTTCTAGGATTTCATGGCCCTCTCCAAGGGAAACAAAAATTCAACATTTCATCATTGTAAAAATTACCATTTGGAGAGATTGGATGAGATATGTGAGCCCAGGACTGAACTCTTGTTCTGGGTGGGAGAATTTTTGTTGGCGACTGGCTTGGTGAAAAGGAAAAGGAGAGAGAGAAGGTAGGGCAGAAAAGGAATGGGAATTATTCCTAAGAAACTAGTGGACTCAAAATAATAAGAATTGTAGTTCTTTGTTAAGTGCATACTTTGTGCCAAGCACCATACTAAGCCCTTTGGTAGATACAGGTTAATCAGATTGGACATAGTCCAATGTGTGTTTACCGTCTCTATTATATTGTACTCTCCCAAGTGCTGTGTACACAGTAAGCCCTCAACAAGTCCAACTGTAGAGTGAGTCCCTGTCCAATGTGGGGCTCATTGTCTAAGGAGGAGAGAGAACAGGTATGTAATTCTCATTTTACAGCTTAGGAAACTGAGGCACAGAGAAGTGAAATGACTTGCCCGAGGTTGAACCAGAATTAGAATCCAAATCCTCGGACTCCCAGCTCTTTCCTCTAGACCACACTACTTCAGTGACTCACTGGGAAGCAACATTGGCTTAGTGGACAGAACATGGGCTGGGAGTCTGAGGACCTGGGTTCTAATTCTAGCTGTGCCACTTGCCTGCTTTGTGACCTTGGACAAGTCACTCCATTTCTCTGGGCCTCATTTCCCTCATCTGCAAAGTAGGGATTCAAAACCTGGTCTCCCTCCTACTATGATTGTGAGCCACTTATGGCTTGTGAGCCAAGTGCTTAGTACAGTGCTTGGCATATAGTAAGCATTTAACAAAAAACACAATTATTGTTAATAATAATAATAATAATAAATAATGGTACTTGTTAAGCATTTACTATGTGCCAAGCACAGTTCTAAGCAGTAGGGTAGGTACAAATTAATCAGGTTGGACACAGATCCTGTCCCACCTGGGGTTCACACTCTTATCTCTGTTTTACAGATGAGGTAACTGAGGCCCAGAGAAGTGAAATAACTTGTCCAAGGTCACACAGCAGCCATGTGGCAGAGCTGGGATTAGAACCCAGGTCCTTCTGACCCCCAGGCTCATGAGCTATCCAGTAAGCCATACTGCTGGAGTTCCTTTCAATGTCCCTCAACTCGTGTGGTATTTCTTAGGGGATGTGAGGAAGGACGGGGGTATTATTATCTTTTTCCTTGCTGGCTGGCTTGGGATGGGGATCAGAGAACTTAATCACACTACTGCAGGGAAGAGTGAAGTGCTCTTCTCACTAACCCTTAATGATAACAGTATGAGAACATTTATTGAGTGCTCATTATGAGCCAAGCACCAGGTTAATCACTGGGGTGGAGTCAGGATTATTAGATCAGACACAGTCCCTGTCCCACACAGTCTATCTCCTCTCTATTTTCAGTAGTTCATTCAGTGGTATTTATTTAGCACTGTGTGCAGATCACTGTACTAAGCACTCGGGAGAGTACAATACAATGATAAACAGACACATTCCACATCGAGCTTAAAGTCTAAAAGCAGGGAGATAGACATAAATATAAATAAATAAATTCAAGATCTGTACGTAAGTGCTGGGGGTGGGGGACACAAAAGGTATTGGGAGAAAAGGAAAAGGGAGCTTAGTTGGGGAAGGCTTCTTGGAGCAGATGTGCCTTAAAAAGGCTTTGAAGGTGGGGTGAGTAATTGTCTGTCGGATTTGAGGAGGGAGGGAAGAGGAAACTGAAGCCCAGAGAAAATAAGTGTTCTGCCAGCAGGCCAGTGGCAGATTTGGAACTCAAACCTGGATCTCCTGACTCCAAAATCCTTTGCTCTTTCTGTTAGACAATGCTACCTCTCTTGAAGCCAAATCTAGCAGAGTCCAAATGGGGTGGTCAGAAAAGCTTCTCCTTCAAGGACTGTTTAGTGAGAGAGTCTCTTGAAGGGAGAAACCTCACCTCTGTCAAATTCCGGACCTGCCAGAAGAGCATTCTCTAACCTGCCTTAAACTCCACTTTCTTAGCAGTCATAGCGTTTCTCAGCCAGTGTGTTTTATTCAGTAGTGAGAATGAATTCCTGTAAGAACCGACCTGTGTTTTCTCTCTTGTCTGTAACCTAGATAGTCTCTTGGACTTTGATCCTGGGAAGGCAAGATAACACTAAACAGCCAACTGAAATGTTTCTTCTGTGGTGAGCGCCTATCAGGTCATCTCAATTAGGAGATTCCATGGCTCACCTTGCAATTCCCTCCAAATTCCTAGGAATGCACAAATTGCCCCATTTATATGTGTGTGTGTGGGGGGGGGGGGGGGTGTTTATATATATATATGTAAAATTCAGATGGAAATGGAAAGGGAACGTGTCTACTTATTGCATTGTACTCTCCCAAGTGCATAATACAATGCTCTGCACACAGTAAGTGCTCAATAAATACGATTGAATGAATGAATAAATAAAAAATACAAATTTGTTACAATCTTACAGCTTCTGAACAGAAAAAGGCTTAAAATTATGTACGCCCACTATTTTACTGTGTTTTCTGCAAAATAAGCCTCAGAGCTGTGTTAGTTGGTTTTTTCCCAGGGGCAAGTCCCAACATGGGTGAGGAACTTGGATGGGTTTGACTTACTTTGTTGCCTGTGTGCCTCTTGGGGGGCTGAAAAATTTTGGACCACTGTGGCACAAGACTGACTCTCTGGACTCTTGAGTTGTTCATACCAGAAGACTGGGAGGTTTTTCAGAATTGCACAGAGCTGTCCCTTAGGTTCGAAGATGAGATTTTTATTGGTATATGTGGGTGTGGCTGATAAGCAAATGCGTGACAATCCCATCCATATTATATGTATGCTTGTAAATGTTGTCTCTTGCTCCATAAATGCATTTCTTACTCTGCCTATCATGTTTTTTGCCTCTTTTTCTTGGTGTCATGATCGTCCCAAAGTCTTTGATGCAAGGCATCGCCGGGTTTATCTGTCTGCTGCCCACCTTGATACCACCTAATTTGAGGTTTCATTTCATTATTTCTTTAAAGGCTTTTTTTTTTAACCCTTCATTTTTATGCCTCTGGTCTGGATCTCAGAGCTGTAAAGATTAGATGATATGATATCTGTATAGGCCTTTAGGTTGGTTTAATTTTTTTATGGTGTTTGTTAATCACTTACTATGTGCCAGGCACTCTACTAAGTTATGGGATAAATACAAGATCATCGGGTTGGACACAGTCCAGGTCCCACTCTTGTAAGCGCTTAGTACAGTGCTCTGCACACAGTAAGCACTCAGTAAATATGATTGACTGACATGCTGCCTTAATGAACTTTCTACCTCCTTATCGTATCCTTGATTCATTGGACATTGTGCTACGTAGTGGGCAGGGAATATGTCTGTTGTATTGTTATGCTGTACTCTCCCAAGCACTTAGAACAGTGCTCAGCTTACAGTAAGTGTTCCATAAATAATAATAATAATGGTATTTTGTTAAGTGCTTACTATGTGCCAAATAGTGTTCTACACGCTGGGGGAGATACAAGATAATCAGGTTGACCCACGTGGGGAATCACAATTTTAATCCCCATTTTACAGATGAGGTAACTGAGGCATAGAGAAGTGAAATGACTTGCCCAAATTCACACATCTGACAAGTGGCGGAGCAGGGATTAGAACCCATGACGTCTGACTCCCAAGTCCATTCTCTTTCCACTAAGCCACGCTGCTTCTGGCCAAGTGGCAAAATTTGGTGTCTATCTTGAAATTATAGGTCCTTGGCTGTATTTGTGGTTTATCAGCTATGGGCTTTTAGTAAATCCTAGTGAAAAATAATCTGCCAGGGTCAGAATGCTAATGTGAGTAATCTCTTGGTTCAGTAAACCAAGAGAGACTCATTGAAGTAGGTGAATCCTATAGTACAGCACATCTCATAATAAGTGGTATTTGTTAAGTGCTTATTATGTGTCATGCCATGCCAAATTATAAATTGTAAATTATTTATATTCATGTCTGTCTCCCCCGCTAGACTGGAAATGCGTTGTGGGCAGGGAACATGTCTACCAACTCTGTTGTTTTGTATTTTCCCAAGTGCTTAGTACAGTGTTCATTCATTCATTCAAACGTATTTATTCATTCATTCAATCATATTTATTGAGCGCTTACTGTGTGCAGAGCACTGTACTAAGCGCTCGGGAAGTACAAGTTGGCAACATATAGAGACGGTCCCTACCCAACAACGGGCTCACAGTCTAGAGGGGGGAGACAGACAACAAAACAAAACATGTGGACAGGTGTCAAGTCGTCAGAACAAATAGAATTAAAGCTAAATGCACATCATTAATAAAATAGAATAGTATGTACAAGTAAAATAAATAGAGTAATATATCTGTACAAACATATATACAGGTGCTGTGGGGAGGGGAAGGAGGTAGGGTCGGGGGGATGGGGAGGAGGAGAGGAAAAAGGGGGCTCAGTCTGGGAAGGCCTCTTGGAGGAGGTGAGCTCTCAGTAGCACAAGTATTGAGCGCTTACTGTGTGCAGAGCACTATACTAAGCACTTGGGAAGTACAAATCGGCAACATATAGAGACAATCCCTACCCAACAATGGGCTCACAGTCTAGAAGGGGGAGACAGACAACAAAACAAAACAAGTAGACAGGTGTCAATACCATAAGAATATATAGAATTATAGCTATATTCACATCATTAATAAAATAGAGTAATAAATACGTACAAATATACACAAGTGCTGTGGGGAGGGGAAGGGAGTAGGACAGAGGGAGACAGTTTTCAGCACATGGTAAGTGCTCAATAAATACCACTGATTGAATGTGATAAACATGGGCATATAAAGGATAATCCCATCTAAGACAATTTGGTAGAAATGGTCCCAGATTCTTATAATTAAGGAGAAACAGAAAATCTTAGTATGGCAGGTTGATAGATGTTTCTTCCTAGTGGTAACTTAGAAAGTTAAGAAAACATTTTTCTTTGACCCACAGAATTCATCCAGATGTATTATTGCATGGTTTTCACATGGTGTAACTGCTGATGTATTTTGAAAACAGCATCGGCAGTAACTTCGGCCGGAAGAAAAACTTGTTCCCTAGTTGTGAATTTTTTGTTCCTAATTCTTATTGCATCATTGGAGCGAATCATGCTTTTTTCAAATCTTTTTCTTTGGTAGTTGTTAAGCACTTTTGTGACTTGCACTGGGGTAGATACAAGATAATCAGGTTGGACACAGGGACTAAATAGGAGTTTAGTACAGTGCTCTGCACACAGTAAGCACACAATAAATATGATTGAATGAATGAATGAGATAGAATAGGTGTTGAATCCCCGTTGTATAGATGAGGTAGCTGAGGCTCAGAGAAGTTAAGTGACTTCCCTGAGATCTCGCAGTAGACAAGTAGTGGAAGCAGCATGGTATAGTGGATGAGCCTCAGTTACCTCATCAGTAAAAATGGGGATTAAGACCGTGAGCCCCATGTGGGACAACTTGGTCACATTGTATCTCCCCCAGCGCTTAGAACAGTGCTTTGCACATAGTAAGCGCTTAACAAATGCCATTATTATTATTATTATTATAGAGCACGGGCCTGGGAATCAGAAGGTCATGGGTTCTAATCCCAGATCTTCCACTTGTCTGCTGTGTGACCTTGGGCAAGTCACTTCACTTGTCTTAGCCTCAGTCATCTCATCTGTAAAATAGGGATTGAGACGATAAGCCCCTCTTGGGGGAGGGACTGTATCCAACTTGATTTGCTTGTATCCACCCCAGCGCTAAGTACAGTGCCTGGCACATAGTAAGTGCTTAATAAATACCCCAATTATTAGTGGAGCTGGATTGGTAGCTCTCAGGTCCTCCAACTTCCGGGCCCATGCTCTTTTCACTCGATCACGCTGTTTCCCAGTGGTAGATAACAGGTGAAGTGGTTGTTTTGCCCCCTGTAATAATTTTCTGAAAATAATTTCTAAAAATAAAACTGCCTAGCATACTTCATATTTTATGAAGAACTACCTACTTAGGTTTACAGATTGCATTTTCATGTAATACCCAATATTTGCTAGAACTATCTAGGATACCTTGGTTTTCTTTAGCACTTTTATTCCCAAAGCGCTCACAGCAACCCTTTGAGGTAGTCAAGAAGGTCAGGTATTAATTTTCCCATTTTGCAGACGAGGAAATTGAGGTACGGAGAAATTAAATGACTTGTCCATGGTCACACAGCAGGTTAGTGGTACATCTTAGACCTCAAACCCAGTGTCCCCCCCCCCCCCCCCCCCGAGAAGCAGCAGGGTTTAGTGAATAGAGAATGGGCCTGGGAATCAGAGAGACTTAGGTTCTAATCCCGGTTCCAGTACTTGACTGCTGTGTGACCTTGGATAAGTCACTTTACTTCTCTGGCCTCAGTTGCCTCATCTGTAAAATGGGGATTAAGACTGTGAGCCCCATGTGGGGCAGGGACTGGGTCCAACCTGCTTAACTTTTATCTACCCCAGCACTTAGAACAGTGCTTGGCACATAGTAAGTGCTTAACAAGTACCATAATAGTAATAATAATGATTATTATTAATTATTAGTAGACTGGCACTGTGCCACTTCACGCCGATTCCCCAATGTTCATACTCCCATCTGTCACTACTGAATCGTTAAAAAAGAGTACACTCGGTTATTGTAGCAGTGTGTCAGAAAGACTGGTACACTTAATTCTTGCCAAACATACGCTTTCGCCACACATTTTGGATAGAATGCCATTAAGGAATTAGCAAACCTACTTCTGGAAACCATTGTGTATTTGTGAGCTGGTGGTCAAACAGTGCCAGCTGTGATGTGAGTCTCGTGGACTGTGGGTGGGGAAAGTGTCTACCAACTTTGTTGTACTCTCCCTAGTTCTTAGTACAGAGTTCTGCACACAGGTGCTCAATAAACACCACTGATCACCAACCGATTTTGTTTGTTGAAAAGCCAAGTGTAAATTGACCATTCTTCCAGTTTAATACCTGAAGTAATTTGCTAGTTAAATCATTCTTTTCTTCCCAACTGCTACCTGGATTTGAGTAAAATTATAGTTAAAGATGCAGAATACAGTATATCTAGTCTTGCAGCGTGGCTCAGTGGATAGACTTTGGGCAAGTCACTTAACTTCTCTGTGTCTCAGTTCCCTCATCTGTAAAATGGGGATTAAGACTGTGAGCCCCACGTGGGACAACCTAATCATCTTGTAAGCTCCCCAGTGCTTAGAACAGTGCTTTGCACCTAGTAAGCACTTAATAAATGCCATCATTGCTATTATTATTATTATTATTGCTTTGCCATTGGCCTTATCTGAAAGATGACCTGTCGACTCCATTGCTCTGCACACAGTAAGAGCTCAATAAACTGACTCACTGACTTTATAATTGGTCTCTGGAGGCAGCTCACCTAGTCACGATCCCAGTCAAACTGAAGGCTCAAGAAATTATTGGGCCCAAGGTTTTCATTGAGCAGTAAAACTTGATGCCTCTCTTCTGAGCAGTGTGTGTTTTTCGGTTTGTTTATTTTACCATGGTATATGTATATATGTTTGTACATATTTATTACTCTATTTATTTTACTTGTACATATCTATTCTATTTATTCTATTTTGTTAGTATGTTTGGTTTTGTTCTCTGTCTCCCCCTTTTAGACTGTGAGCCCACTGTTGGGCAGGGACTGTCTCTATATGTTGCCAATTTGTACTTCCCAAGCGCTTAGTACAGTGCTCTGCACACAGTAAGCGCTCAATAAATACGATTAATGATGATTGATGATGAGCACGTACTCTATGCAGAGCACTGTACTAAGCTTGGGAGAGTACAATACAACAGTGATGGAAGATGCATTCCCTGCCCACAACGAGCTTATAATCTAGAGAGGGAGACAGAAATTAATGTACATAAATAATTTATAATATATCATTTAAAGCTATATACGTAAGTGCCAAGGGGTTTAGGGGGTGCATAGCAAATGCCTAAAGGTCACAGATGTTCTGTGCTTAATTCCCCCAGTAGTTAAAGAATAAGTGTGTTGCTAGTTTCAACCCAAATATTTGCCATATTACATCTTTATCAAATTGATATTTTAACCTACCTCTTATTGAATCAATCAGTCATATTTATTGAGAGCTTACTGTGTGCCAGGCACTGTACTAAGCATTTGAGAGTACCACATAATAATAAAACAGACACATTCCCTGTCCACAACAAGCTTACAGTGTAGAGAGGGAAATGCCAGGTGACTCTAGAATGCACTAGTGAAATTGCAGACATTAATGGTGAGTAAAATTTTCAGTTCTTGTGAAGTACTCTGGCCTAAAGATTCCAAAATTCTCATTCTCCTGTTTTGGTACTTGGGGGCCTTCATTTGTAATGATAATAATAATAATAGTGGGACTTGTTAAGCGCTTACTATATGCCAAGGTGGGGTGGATACAAGAAAATTGGGTTGACCGAAGTCCCTGTCCTATGTCTTAATCCCCACTTTCCAGATGAGGTAGCTGAGGTACAGAGAAGTGACATGACTTGCCCAAGGTCACACAGCAGACAAGTGGCGGAGTCAGGATTAGAACCTAGGTCCTTCTGACACTCAGGCCCTTGTTCTATCCACTAGGCCATGCTGCTTCTCTGTAGTCACATACATCTCAGTCTGCACAAGCTGTTGCCCCTCAGAATCCCCATGGAACCATGCATGCTTCAGTCAGGTGAGCTGACTATCACCAGCAGATAATTCAGTCGTTCATGAAATGTGCCAGAAATCTGCTTTCGCTTTGATAAATTGACTTGATTTTTTAAAAGCGGTTTCCCTTTGCCTCTTAAATCTTGTTCCATTTGTTAATCTGGTTATAGTAAGCACAGGCCTTCCCCTTAAATGAATTTTATATATGAATGTGAAGTTGGAAAAATGCTTGACTCCTTTATTTTTGGCATCTGAGAAGGTTTTCGGGTGACAAAGACAGATGAGGTTTAGATTGTTTAAGTCTTTAGCAATGTATTAAGTTGCAGATTCCCCCAGTGGTCAAATTAGAAGCGTATTTTGCTGTATTAATAGATTTGTTTAAAGGGGTGTATGCCTGCTTACATTTGTCTGGCAGATGGCAATCTAAAACTCACTCTAAATTTAAAACGCCGTAGAGGACATGCTGTATTGAAGTCCTAGCAGGAGAAAATACACTGACAGGCTTCTTAGAGCCTCTTAGAGCAGTTTTCTAGGTGTTTGAAATACTTTATTTAGGAAGGCCCTAATTAATTGTAGTCAGTCAGTGGTGTTTGTTGACTTCTTATTGTGTAGAGTACAACCCAGCTCTGCTGGGTGATGTGGAGCAAGTCACTTAACTTGTCTGTGCCTGTTACCTCATCTGTAAAATGGAGATTAAGGCCCTGAGCTCCATGTAGGATAGGGACTATGTACAACTGGCTTATCTTTTATCTATCCCAGAGCTTAGTACAGTACCGTGCACATAGTAAACGCTTAAAAAATATTTTTTAAAAAAGAGGAGGGGAAGTCTGGGAAAAAGAGGGCTTAATTAAGGAAGGCCTCTTGGAGGAGATTCGACCTTAGTATTTACATTAGTTTGGATAGGGTTACACAGACCTAGGTTACATACAATATTGGTAACATAGCCTGTTCTTAGAGAGTTTGCCAAGTTTAAGATTTTGCTATTGGCTGAAAGTCATTACTTATAATAATAATAACGATGAAGGTATTTGTTAAGCGCTTACTATGTGCCAAGCACTGTGCTAAACCCTTTGGTAAATACAAGGTAATCAGGTTGCCCCAAGTGGGGCTCACAGTCTTAATCCCCATTTTACAGATGAGGTAACTGAGGCCCAGAGAAGCCCAAAGTCACACAGCTGACAAGTGGCGGAGCCGGGCTTACTCGCCACTTTTCTCTCTAGACTGTAAGCTCACTGTGGGCAGGGAATGCGTCTCCCAACTGTATTATATTTTACTCTCCCACGGTCTTAGTACCAGGCTCTGCAAACGGTAAGCGCTCAATAAATGCAACTGATGGATTGATGGGTTGATTTTCTTCTCTAGTTTTCCTCCTCACCATTATAATAATAATAATAATAATAATAATAATAATGGCATTTATTAAGCACTTACTATGTGCAAAGCACTGTTCTAAGCACTGGGGGAGATACAGGGTGATCAGGTTGTCCCACGGGGGCTCACAGTCTTCATCCCCATTTTACAGATGAGGTAACTGAGGCCCAGAGAAGTGAAGTGACTTGCCCAAAGTCACACAGCTGACAATTGGCAGAGCCGGGATTTGTATCCATGACCTGTGACTACAAAGCCTGGGCTCTTTCCAATAAGCCACACTGCTTCTCTACATTATATAATGGTGCAAACCCCCTTAGGGAAGCAGTTACATTCACTAGGAGACCAGGGAGAGAGTTCAGTGGAAAAAGTTCATTTTTCAGGCTTACTTCATTTAACATATCTAGTATTCAAGCTTAGATAAATGAACACGGGTGCCCCAGATTAGAGAAAGTTTATGAAGTATCCATGCACAAGGGTCACTCTGACAGAAAGAGTTATACGGTAACATCTTGTCAAAGAAAGGCACAGAATGCAACTTGGAGTGAAGAGGTAGGAAGAAATGGGAGCCCGGAGCCAAGACTCATCAAACAATCAATCAATAGTATTTATTGAGAGCTTACTGTGTGCAGAATATTAAACTAAGCCCTTGGGAGAGTACATTATTACAGAGTTGGTAGACATGCTCACTGCCCACATGGAGCTTCCAGTCTAGAGCAGATGCGGGGAATAAAGGGTGCAAAGGTGAAATCCAAGTGTAAAGGCTAAAATCCAAGAAAGTTCCCTTTCTAAGTTTAAATCCCAGGCCTTGAGTCTTCTTTGGTCTTGTTTCACTCCCTGGCTCATTGCCCAAGGCCGTTTACCTCCTTTAGAGGACCCTAAGCTGCTTGGGACAGGAATCTCATTGCTAAACCCTGTGCTATGGAAAACACCATTTGTCTTCCGTCAATTTATTACCAGGATTTCCTTTATGATGAAACTTAGCAAGATTGAGTTCTGGCCCCTTTCTTCACCCTGGCAGCGCCCTGCAGTCTCCTATAATAATAATTATAATAATGATGGCATTTATTAAGCGCTTACTACGTGCACAGCACTGTTCTAAGCACTGGGGAGGTTACAAGGTGATCAGGTTGTCCCACAGGGGGCTCACAGTCTTAATCCCCATTTTACAGATGAGGTAACTGAAGCCCAGAGAAGTGAAGTGACTTGCCCAAAGTAACGCTGAGAGTCACCAAATTTAGTGATGGAGCATGATACTAACCCCAGCCCCACAGCGCTTAGGTAAATATCCTTATACTGTACCATTTCCTCTAGCCATAATTTATTTTGGCCATAGACTGTAAGCTCCTGGTGGGCAGAAATTGTATCTGCCAACTCTGTTAGGACTAATAATAATAATTGTAGTATTTAACGCTTACTATGTGCCAAGCATTCTACTAAGCACTGGGGTAGATACAAGATAATGAGGTTCCGCATGGGGCTCTCAGTTTAAATAAGAGGGAGAACTGATATTGAATCTCCATCTTTCAGTTGAGGAAACTGAGGCACAGAGAATTAAGTGACTTACCCAAAGTCACGGAGCAGGCAAGTGGTGTAACCAGGACGGGAACCCAGATCCTTTGGCTCCCACATCCGTGCTTTTTCCACTAGACTACACTGCCTCCTCTGTTGTACTTTCCCAAGCACTTTGTAAAGTGCTGTACATGCAGTAAGCACTCAATTGATTGGAGATAATGAAGAACTATTACGCTGGTTCTCTGTTGAGTCAAAAGAAGGCAGTGTAACCTAGTGGAAGGAACATGGTCCTGGGAATCAGGAGGCCAGAATCCTCATCCCGATTCTACCGCTTGCCTGCTGAGTGACCTTGGACAAGTCACTTGATGTTTCTGTGCCTTGGTTCCCTCATCTGTAAAATAGGGATTAAATGCCTGTTCTCCCTCCCACTTAGACTGTGAGCTCCCTGAGGGACAGGGACTGTGTCCAACCTAATTATTTTGTATCTCTCCCAGAGCTTACTACAATCAATCAATCAATCAATCAATCAATCGTATTTATTGAGCGCTTACTATGTGCAGAGCACTGTACTAAGCGCTTGGGAAGTACAAATTGGCATCACATAGAGACAGTCCCTACCCAACAGTGGGCTCACAGTCTAAAAGGGGGAGACAGAGAACAGAACCAAACATACCAACAAAATAAAATAAGTAGGATAGAAATGTACAAGTAAAATAAATAAATAAATAAATAGAGTAATAAATATGTACAACCATATATACATATATACAGGTGCTGTGGGGAAGGGAAGGAGGTAAGACGGGGGGATGGAGAGGGGGACGAGGGGGAGAGGAAAGAAGGGGCTCAGTCTGGGAAGGCCTCCTGGAGGAGGTGAGCTCTCAGCAGGGCCTTGAAGGGAGGAAGAGAGCTAGCTTGGCGGATGGGCAGAGGGAGGGCATTCCAGGCCCGGGGGATGACGTGGGCCGGGGGTCGATGACGGGACAGGCGAGAGCGAGGTACAGTGAGGAGATCAGCGGTGGAGGAGCGGAGGGTGCGGGCTGGGCAGTAGAAGGAGAGAAGGGAGGTGAGGTAGGAGGGGGCGAGGTGATGGACAGCCTTGAAGCCCAGGGTGAGGAGTTTCTGCCTGATGCGCAGATTGATCGGTAGCCATTGGAGGTTTTTGAGGAGGGGAGTAATATGTCCAGAGCGTTTCTGGACAAAGATAATCCGGGCAGCAGCATGAAGTATGGCGTCATGAAGTATGAAGTCTGCCACTGCCACTACAATGCTTGGTACATTGTAAGTGCTTAACAAGGATCACGGTTATTACAAAGGAAATACGTTAGGTGATGAATTTTTTACTCTGTAAAGAATTTTCATATCAAAGAGAAATAGTAACAGTCTGGTAAATTGTCATTCACACTGATTATTTTTTTATGGTATTCAATCGTATTTACTGAGCTCTTACTCTGTGCAGAGCACTGTACTCAGTGCTGGAGAAAGTACAATAAAACAATAAACAAGACACATTCCCTGCCCACAACGAGCTTACAATCTAGAGGGCGAGACTGACATTATTTTAAATAAAGGAGTTACAGATATGTACATAAGTGCTATGGGGCTGGGACAGGGGAATGAATAAAGAGAGCAAGTCAGGATACCGCAGAAGGGAGTAGGAGAAGAGGAAAAGGGGCCTCTTGAAGGAGATGTTCCTGCAATAAGGCTTTGAAGGTGTAGAGAATAATTGTCTCTCGGATTTGAGGAGGAGAGCATTCCAGGCCAGAGGTAGGATGTGGGCAAGGATTCAGTGGTGAGATAGTTGAGATTGAGGTACAGTGGTTAGCATTAGCTAAGGTTGAGGTTATCATTAGATGAGCGAAGTGTGCGGGCTGGGTTGTAGAAGGAGAGTAGTGAGATGAGGTAGAAGGGAGAAAGGTGATTGAGTGTTTTAAATCCAATGGTGAGGCGTTTTTGTTTGATACAGGGGTGGATGGGCAACCACTGGAGTTTCTTGAGGAGTGGGGAAACCCCCGTCTAGACTGTGAGCCCACTGTTGGGTAAGGACCATCTCTATAATGTTGCCAACTTGCACTTCCCAAGCGCTTAGTACAGTGCTCTGTACACAGTAAGCGCTCAATAAATACGATTGAATGAATGAATGAAATGGCCTGAACGTTTTTGTAGAAGTACAGACTGGAGTACTTCCCAAGTGCTTAGTACAGTGCTCTGCACACAGTAAGCGCGCAATAAATACGATTGAATGAATCAGTGGGGAAAGATAAAGGGCTGGGCGGTTGGTAAGGGGGCTGATATAGTAATCAGGACAGGAGAGGATAAATGATTCTATTAACATGGTAGCAGTTTGGATGGAGGAGAAAGGGTGGATTTTAGCAGTGTTGTTACTGTGTGCTAAGCACTGTACTAAGAGCTTTGCAGAGTACAATATAACAATGAGCAGACACATTCCCTGCCCACAACGAGCTTACAGTGTGGTCTAGTGGATAGAGCAAGGATCTGAGAGTCAGAAGAACTTGCCACTCGTCTGCTATGTGACCTTGGGCAAGTCACTTCACTTCTCTATGTCTCAGGTACCACATCTATAAAATGAGGAATAAGACTGTGAGCCCCATGTGAAACAGAGACTGTGTCTGTCCTGATTAGCTTGTATCTACCTCCGCGCTTAGAACAGTGCGTGATACAGAGTAAGCGTTTAAAAAGTACCGTTAAAGAAAAGGTGATGGTGGTATCATAGTCATCATCATCATCAGTCGTATTTATTGAGCGCTTAATATGTGCAGAGCACTGTACTAAGCGCTTGGGAAGTACAAATTGGCAACATATAGAGACAGTCCCTACCCAACAGTGGGCTCACAGACTAAAAGGGGGAGAATCTAGGAACGAGCCCTGAATCTTTGGGGTGCCTCCTCTTTCCCCCGGAAGTCACGTGAGGAGAATCGTTGGTACTCCTTTCCGATTCTTCCACGTGCTTCTGTGGGCGCCTCCTCATCCGCAGGAGGCCGGAATCGGGTTTGTTGTCGAATGAGAAGCAGCGTGGTGTGGTGGCTAGAGCACGAGCCTGGGTGTCAGGAGGTCATGGGTTCTAATTCTGGCTCCGCCACTTGTCTGCTGTGTGTCCTTGGACAAGTCACTTCTCTTCCCTGTGCCTCAGTTCCCTCACCTGGAAAACACGTCCCACATGGGACGGGGACTGTGTCCAACTCAATTTGCTCGTATCCACCCCAGCGCTTAGTACAGCGCCTGACACATAGTAAACACTTAACAGATACCATCACCATTGCGGTCTGCGCCCCTGCGGTGACACGTCTTTTCTGCTTTGTCGTAGGAATGTTTACCCTCGCGGAAGTTGCATCGCTCAATGACATTCAACCGACTTACCGGATCCTGAAACCATGGTGGGACGTGTTTATGGATTACCTGGCCGTCGTGATGCTGATGGTGGCCATCTTCGCCGGAACCATGCAACTCACCAAAGACCAAGTGGTATGCTTGCCCGTGCTGCCGACTCCCGTCCATCCGAAAGCCCAGCCAGGGGCGGGAAACGCCGACGTCACCCCGGACGTGCCCAAGCCCGTCACGGCGACGGACCCGGATCCGGACGGGTGGGAGGCGGAGACCCTTCCCTTAGGGGCATCGGCCGTTACGCCCGGCAGGCCTCTCAGCCAGACCCCCTCCTCTGGCCCTTCCACCACCGTGGCCCACCCGGAGGCGAGGAGAGGGCAGAAAGAC
This sequence comes from Tachyglossus aculeatus, assembly GCF_015852505.1. Taxonomy (NCBI): domain Eukaryota; kingdom Metazoa; phylum Chordata; class Mammalia; order Monotremata; family Tachyglossidae; genus Tachyglossus; species Tachyglossus aculeatus. The sequence continues at coordinate 43,686,623 of NC_052069.1, forward strand.
GCCACCGGTCGCAAGACGAACTTGGATTTCCAGCAGTACGTCTTCATCAATCAGATGTGTTACCATCTGGCCCTCCCTTGGTACTCGAAGTACTTTCCCTACCTCGCCCTCATCCACACCATCATCCTGATGGTCAGCAGCAACTTCTGGTTTAAGTATCCCAAAACCTGCTCTAAAGTGGAACACTTCGTCTCGATACTGGGGAAGTGCTTCGAGTCGCCTTGGACCACCAAAGCACTGTCCGAGACGGCCTGCGAGGACTCGGAGGAGAACAAGCAGAGGATGACAGGCACGCAGTCTCTCCCGAAGCACGTGTCGACCAGCAGCGACGAGGGGAGCCCGAGTTCCAGCACCCCGATGATTGGCAAATCCGGCTTGAAGTTCTCCGCCGAGAGGCCGGTGGTCGAGGTTCCGAGCATGACCATTTTGGACAAGAAAGACGGGGAGCAGGCGAAAGCCCTGTTCGAGAAGGTGAGGAAGTTCCGGGCCCACGTGGAGGACAGCGACCTGATCTACAAACTCTACGTGGTCCAGACGGTCATCAAGACGGCCAAGTTCATCTTCATCCTCTGCTACACCGCCAATTTCGTTAACGCCATCAGTTTCGAGCACGTCTGCCATCCCGAGGTCGAGCACCTCACCGGCTACAACGAGTTCGAGTGCACCCACAACATGGCCTACATGCTGAAAAAGCTGCTCATCAGTTACATCTCCATCATCTGCGTGTATGGCTTCATCTGCCTCTACACGCTCTTCTGGTTGTTCCGGATCCCCTTGAAGGAATACTCATTCGAAAAAGTGAGGGAGGAGAGCAGCTTCAGCGACATCCCCGACGTCAAAAACGACTTCGCCTTCCTTCTGCATATGGTGGACCAGTACGACCAGCTGTACTCCAAGCGTTTCGGGGTCTTCTTGTCGGAGGTCAGCGAGAACAAGCTGCGGGAGATCAGCCTGAACCATGAGTGGACCTTCGAAAAGCTCCGCCAGCACGTGTCGCGCAATGCCCAGGAGAAGCAGGAGCTGCATCTCTTCATGCTCTCCGGGGTCCCCGACGCCGTGTTCGACCTCACGGACCTGGACGTGCTGAAACTCGAACTGATCCCGGAAGCCAAGATTCCGGCCAAAATCTCCCAGATGACCAACCTCCAGGAGCTCCACCTCTGCCACTGCCCGGCCAAAGTGGAACAGACAGCCTTCAGCTTCCTCCGGGATCACTTGAGATGCCTTCACGTGAAGTTCACGGATGTCGCCGAGATCCCCGCTTGGGTCTACCTGCTCAAGAACCTTCGGGAGTTGTACCTGATAGGCAACTTGAACTCTGAAAACAATAAGATGATAGGGCTGGAGTCCCTCCGGGAGCTGAGGCACCTGAAGATCCTCCACGTCAAGAGCAATCTGACCAAAGTCCCGTCTAATATCACAGATGTGGCTCCGCATCTGACGAAATTAGTCATTCACAACGATGGCACTAAGCTCGTGGTACTGAACAGCCTTAAGAAAATGATGAATGTAGCAGAGCTCGAACTCCAGAACTGCGAACTGGAGAGAATTCCGCACGCCATTTTCAGCCTCTCCAATTTGCAGGAGCTGGATTTGAAGTCGAATAGCATACGCACAATTGAAGAGATCATCAGCTTCCAGCACTTGAAAAGACTGACTTGTCTAAAGTTATGGCACAATAAAATCGTCAACATTCCTCCTTCTATTACCCACGTAAAAAACTTGGAGTCACTTTATTTCTCGAACAATAAACTCGAATCCTTACCCGTGGCAGTGTTTAGTTTACAGAAACTCAGATACTTAGACGTGAGCTACAACAACATTTCCGTGATCCCCTTAGATATAGGATTGCTTCAAAACCTGCAATATTTGCATGTCACCGGGAACAAAGTGGACGTTTTGCCCAAACAGTTGTTCAAGTGCATTAAAATGAGGACTTTGTGTCTGGGGCAAAACTGCATCACCTCGATCCCGGACAAAATCGGTCAGCTGGCGCAGCTCACTCAGTTGGAACTGAAGGGGAACTGTCTTGACCGCCTGCCTTCCCAGCTGGGCCTGTGCCGGCTTCTCAAGAAAAGCGGGCTTGTCGTGGAAGATCACCTCTTCGACACGCTCCCTCCCGAAGTCAAAGAATCACTGAACCAAGACACGAACATCCCCTTTGCTAACGGGATTTAAACTGAGCTCACACCCAACCACCCCCACACCCGCACAGTACTTCCTAGGTTGCAAATGCTAAAAGTACAGGTTATTGCAAGACGGTGCGTCTTAGGAGTAGCTGAAACTTTAAAGAGAGATGGGAGGAGGGGAGAAGACAGAGTGAGGAGAAGGCGGGTAGAAGATGTAACTGAATGTTCAATGTTTGTAATGTTTTTAAGGCATCATTTCCGATTTTTTTTCTTTTGTTTTTTCTTTTGGTGTGAGGGAAAGAAAAGCTGTAATCACTAATCTCAATGTCTTTTTAAATTGTTAACTTGGATGCTGCCGCTACTGAATGTTTACAAATGCTTGCCTGCTTAAGTAAATGATTAAATTGGCATTTTCTTACAATATCAGTTTCTTAGGTATCTGGTTTTCATTCCGGTCCTAACTTTACTTAAAGCCCTGCAAAAAAAAAATAATAAAATCCTAGAGTGTGATCCCACGACCACAACAATTTTGAAACAGAGCATAATTTAGTGTTTGCAGCTCAAGGTGCTAGCAACTGATTCCGACACCAAAGCCATTAACTACTCTGAAGTTTAATTGTATTGTGCTAGTCCTTCTAAAGGTGTGGAATACAGTAAAGGTGTGTGTTTGTGTATGCACGTATTTTAAAAAACAAAAGTAAGAAAAGCCCTGCTGTGTTTTCAAGCCCAAATAACTTCATTCCCTCCCATCCACTCCACAAAAACATCCACAGTGCCGCACATGAGTATTCATCAGAATCCATGCTCTTTCTTTCAATGATTCCACCCATTTCTCTAAAATGGTGATCTTTTTGGCCAATTGGGAATTTGAGAGTTCTCTGAGAGGGAGTCTTGAGTCCTGTGAAAAGTGCACATTAGATAATTGGATAACTGCTTTAAGATAGTCCACTAAAAATCATTGTTATCTGCACATGCAAGTAATGATATCCACATTGGGCAGAAGGAACTTAGATGCAGAGAGACTAGGCAATGGTCCTGAGTTCACATGGCAGTTTTCCTGAGAAAGTCATCGCTTGCTTGCCTGTAAAAACTGGCAGGCAAGAAATGCCTTTGAGTCACCCTTCTTTTGATACTGAGTGTGTTATTTGGTGAAGCACTGCTTTTTAAACACCACAGTTTCAGAATAAAACTGCTTCTGCTGCAGCATTCCCTATTCATCTGTTCCGAGACTGAGAAGTAGATGTGGAAATCTTCAGGTGATCAGAATATATAATAATGCTAATAGGTTCTTCCTACGTGCTAAGCCCTGGGGTAGATGCAAGATCATTACATCGGACACAATCCCTGCCCCAATGAGGATTACAAACTAAAGAGAACAACAGGTATTTTATTCCTATTTTATAGATGAGAAAAAAGACATAGAGAAGGTTATTGATTTGCCCCACAGTCCCACAGCACGCAAGTGGTGGGGCTGGGAGTAGAACACAGGTCCTCTGACTCCCGGTTACATTCTCTTTGGTATGGCTAGATCCCTGGACTTTTATCTAACCAGTAAAAAAATGCTCATCTTCCAATGTTCTTAATCAGTGGCATTTCTTGAGCGCTTTCTGTGTGCAGAGCACTGTACTAAGTTCTTAACTAGTAAGCATTTACTTCATTTAAAAATTACGATTTACTTTCAATCGCTTCAACTTTTGGCAATGAAACTGCTCTTCTACTTTTTTTTTTCATGGGCTTTAAGCGCTTACTATGTGCCAGGCACTGTACTAAGTGCTGGGGTAGATACAAATTAATCAGTTTGAACACAGCCCATGTCCCACATGGGACTCACAGCCTTGATTCCCCGTTTACAGCTAGGTAACTGAAGCACAGAGAAGTTGTGACTTGCCCAAGGTCACACAGCAGACAGGTGGTAGAGCTAGGATTAGAACCCAGGTCTTTCTGACGCCCAGGCCTGTGCTCTCTCCATTAGGCGATGCTGCTTCTACTGATCAGAATTGTTTCTGCCTTTCACTCGAGCTGATGTGTTGCTGCTTTTATATAAACTAACCTTATGGTTTGGGATTCTGCATGTATTTGTTAGTTATCCATTTGTTAGTATTCTCCAGCAAGATTGTCTCACATGATATTAAAGCCAACTTGTCTTATGCCAACCACTCCCATGGCTCAGTCTTAGTTTAACACCACTCCAGGTGATTGCTTGCCCTGTGCAGGATACTGTACTAAGCATTTGGAAAAGTGCACTACAGTGGAATTGAAAGACCTGATTCGTATGACTTCCTGGCTGTGATACCAATAGAGAAGGACCAGATATATGCCTCAAAAGCCAGTCTTCCGTGACACCTATCTCCTATGACTTGCGGCATTTCCCATAAAATGTTAGCAAAAATTTGTATTTGAAGGATGATTTTCTATAGGTCGCTTACAATGTGTCACACACTGTTCTAATCTCTGGGGTAGATACAAGTTAATCAGGTTGGGAAAAGTCCCTCTCTCGCATGAGGCTAACAGTCGAAGTAGGAGGGAGAACACGATTGAATCCCTATTTTGCAATTCCTTAGAGTTGGCCATCACTAAAACAGCAGTTTAGCAGAGGACATATCGGTATTTGGGGTACAAAGAAAAGTCTCAACTGCCAAATGATCCCTCTTTTTTGTGACATTCCTCTTCTCCCCCACCCAACAAGGTGAAGGGATTCCCTTTGGCTTCTTGGGCCTGAGGCAATGGTAAACCACTTGCGTATTTTTACCAAGAAAACACTATGGATTCTCTACCAGAACGATTGCAGTTGGAAGCAGGATGTTCTGGGAGAAATGTCTCCATGGAGTCGCTACGGGTTGGGAATGACTTTATAGCATAAAACAAGACAAGAATTATAACTCTGACAAGACTTCCAAAGTTAATGAGCCAAAGGGCCAGCCTTACAGTTTCTCTAAATATCATTGAACTTTGTTGATTGGAACTCTTTTTGCAATATCTACTTCAGCACATTGGGCCTTGGACTTTTAGCACTAAAAACCGATTAAAAGAAGCAGCATAGCCTAGTGGAATGATCCTAGGATCTGTCATTCTAGCTCGGCCACTTGTCTGCTGTGTGACTGGGAAAGTCACTTAACTATTCTGTGGCTGTTACCTCAAGTGTAAAATGAGGATTAACCCTCCTCCCTCTAATTTAGACTCTGAGCCCTGTGTGGGATTGGGATTGTGCCCAACATGATTCTATTGGATCTACATCAGTGCTTGACACATAATAAATGATTTAAAAATACCATAAAAAAGATCAGAATGACCTGCCTTCATACAGAAGCAACTGGGCATTTATCTACCACAGAATTTCTATTAGCTTTCTGTGGAAGGACCTTAATTTTTTAGACTGATTGAACTCTGAAATGATTTCAACCAACCTATTCCAGTGTCCCATTGTGATTCCCAAACTTGCAAATGGTAAAGGAATCTTTGCCTCAAAAACAAAAGTAACTTCACGTTGGGACTTGTGAAACTGAAGTGGTTCAAATAATATATCAGTCTATCAATAGTTTTAACTCAGAACTTACTCTGTAAAGCACTCTACTAAAAATGTGGGAGAGTGCAGTAAGAGTATGACCCCATGACCCCTGCCTTCTAGGAACTTGTAATCTAGTGGGAAAAGTAAAATGCTTGGCTTGTGGGAGGAAGGCAACAAGGATTGTTTGTGCCCCAAATATAATAATAATAGTATTTGTGTCCTGCTTGCTATGTGTCAAGCACTGCTGTATGCACTGGGGTAGGTACAAGTTAATCAGGTCAGATCAATCAATCAATCATATTTATTGAGTGCTTACTGTGTGCAGAGCACTGTACTAAGAGAAGCAGCGTGGCTTAGTGGAAAGAGCATGGGCTTTGGAGTCAGAGGTCATGCGTTCAAATCCCGGCTCCGCTAATTGTCAGCTGTGTGACTTTGGGTAAGTCACTTCACTTCTCTGGACCTCAGTTACCTCATAAAAATGGGGATGAAGACTGTGAGCCCCCCGTGGGACAACCTGATCACCTTGTAACCTCACCAGCACTTAGAACAGTGCTTTGCACATAGTAAGCGCTTAATAAATGCCATTATTATTATTACTAAGCGCTTGGGAAGTACAAGTTGGCAACATATAGAGACAGTCCCTACCCAACAGTGGGCTCACAGTCTAAATAGGAGGGAGAAGAAGTATTAAATCCCCATTTTACAAGTGAGGAAACTGAGGCACAGAGCAGTGAAGTAATAATAAAAATTGTGGTATTTGTTAAGCATTTACTACGTGCCAGACACTACTAAGTGCCAGGGTAGATACAAGCAAATCGACTTGGACACAGTCTCTGTCTCTCATGGGACTCTCAGTCTCAATGGCTTGCCCAAGGTCACGCAGCAAGCAAGTGGCAGAACTGGAATTAGAACTGAGGTCCTTTTAGAACCGAGGTCCTTTGACACCCAGGCCAGGGCTCTTTCCACTGGACCACACTGCTCTTTCTGTGTACCTACAAAATCTGGAGAACGACCTGTCTAAGCCCTAGGACCTGGCTGACATCTCCACCACCTTCCCCGCCACACACAAGCTCTCCAGATGCCAGCTGTTGTCTGCCACCATTACTGTCCCTCCAGCTTTGTGCCTGAGGAACAGTATACCTCTCCCTCCACCCTCAGCTCTGGGGCTGAACCAGCTTGGACCTGTCCATCTGTTGGTCTCAGAGCAGCTCTCTCCCTTTGCTCTCGATCTCCTGCAACCAGTCCTCCTCATCTAAGTTCTCCCTCCTAAATAGGGGGAGCTGGAATTTCATCCCCCATTTTACAGATAAACTGTGGTACAGAGAAGGTAAGTGACTTGCCTAAGGTTACCCAGCAGGCAAGCGGCAGAGCCGGGATTAGAACCTAGGCCCTCTGATTCCCAGGCCTGGGCTCTTTCCACTAGGCCATACTGTTTTTCCTCCGTCACTGTCCCCTAGTTCCTCTGCTTAGCTGAAAGTCCAGAATGTTCCCTACTACAAAAAGGCCTCAGCAGCAATTAATTAAAATTTTAAAAGATATCACTTTACCATCTGGAAAACTTTTCCTCTTACTGCTATTCATAGTTCATAAAGAAATGAATACTTCATATTAACGCCTATGCGAAGGATTCAAGCTACCTTGTGTAAACAAGAACTTCCCATCTCTGAAGCAAATGAACTGATTGTCTTTTACTACCCCTGAGTTTAGTACTGTGCTTGACACATAGTAAGTGCTTAACAAATACTAGTATTAAAACTATAAGCTCATTGCCAGGAAACGTTTCTGCCAACTGTGTTGTACTCTCCCAGACCTGTACAGTGCTCTGCATATGGTAAGCCCTCAATAATTACCCTTGATTGATTGGTTTAATGAGAGTTGACCGTGATGTTTCAAATAAACTCCCGGATTTTTATGAAATCCTTCCTTTGGTTTAGCCTAAAGTTTTCCTGTTACAGTTTAGACCCGTTTCCTCTCTCATCCAGCCCTCAGTTGAGATGAAAACAGTGAGTCTGACTGATAACCTCTCGTCTTCTTGAAGATTATCATTTAACTCACTCCTTTGTGCCTCTTCTACAGGATGTGGTGAGCCTGGTGAATAGACATGGTGCGGTTCTTTGACTTTCCTAAAGACAAATGCTACATGAATACAGCGTGTTACTCATCCATCATCATCAAAGAACATTTAGGGGGTATCAGAAAATTCAGCTGAAGAAAAATGATCCGAAGTAGCTGATCTTCAAAATTATTCCTTGAGTCTATTCAAAATGAATGTTATGCCTAAATTCCAGTTGCCTTTACAAGCCCTCGCTTCCCGGAAAATGTACTGGGTGATGGATGATGTGAAGATGAGTGATTTGGGAGATTTTCAAGGTTGGAGATGAAGTTTTGAATTATGTTTTGAAACCTAGTATTAAGTAGAATCTTGTCTTATGATGTCTAGTCATTTCCAACCCATAGCAACTTTTCTATGAACTAATAATAATAATAATAATAATTATGGTATTTTTAAGCACTTACTATGCGCCAAGCACTGTTCCAAGCACGGGGGTAGAAACAGGGTAATCAGGTTGTCCCATGTAGGGCTCCCACTTTTAATCCCCATTTTACAGATGAGGTAACTGAGGCCCAGAGAAGTTAAGTGGCTCAGTGGAAAGAGCATGGGCTTTAGAGTCAGAGGTCATGGGTTCGAATCCTGGCTCCGCCAATTGTCAGCTGTGTGACTTTGGGCAAATCATTTAACTTCTCTGTGCCTCAGTTACCTCTTCTGGAAAATGGGGATTGAGACTGTGAGCCTCCCGTGGGGCAACCTGATCACCTTGTAACCTCCCCAGCGCTTAGAACAGAGCTTTGCACATAGTAAGCGCTTAATAAATGCCATCATTATTATAAATATTAAGTGATTTGCCCAAGATCATACAGCTGGGATTAGAACCCATGTCCTCTGAGTCCCAAGCCCGTGCTCTTTCCACTAAGCCACGCTGCTTCACCATCTCTCCCAGCACACCCCACCTCCATTTGCAGTCGTTGGGTAGCGTATCCATGTATGGAGTTTTCATGGTAAAAATATTTAAGTGGTTTACCATTGCCTCCTTCCGTGCAGTAAATTTAAGCCTCCACCCTCGACCCTCTCCCATGCTGCTGCTGCCCAGCATGGGTGAGTTTTGACTTGTAGCAGATTACCTTCCACTCGCTAGCTACTGGCCGAGCTAGGAATGGAATGGGGATGCTTCGGCTTCACTCTCTCTCCCATAGCCAAGGTTGGTAATGTACTGGAAACTCAGTGCCATCCTGAGAAGAAATAAGCAGAATGGCCTAAGGGAAAGAGCACGAGCCAGGGAGACAGAGGACATGTGTTCCAATCCAGGATCTGCCACTTATCTGCTCTGTGACCTTGGGCAAGTCACTTCACTTTTCAGTGCCTCAGTTTCCTCATTTAATAATAATAATAATGGCATTTGTTAAGTGCTTACTGTGTGCAAAGCACTGTTCTAAGCGCTGGGGGGGATACAAGGTGATCAGTTTGTCCCACGTGGGGCTCACAGTCTTCATCCCCATTTTACAGATGCGGTAACTGAGGCTCCGAGAAGTTAAGTGATTTGCCCAAGGTCACACAGCAGACATGTGGGGGAGCCGGGATTCAAACCCATGACCTCTGACTCCAAAGCCCGGGCTCTTTCCACTGAGCCACGCTGCATCTCTCATTTGTAAAATGAAAGATGAAATACTTGGTTCCCCTTCCCCCTTAGAATGTAAGTCTAAGGTGGAGTAGAGACTGGGTCTGACCTAATTATCTTACATCTACCCCATGGTTCTAACAGTGTTTATTAATAATTATGATAATAATAATGATTGTATTCATTAAGCACTTCCTATGTCCCAAACCCTGCACTAAGAACTAGGTTAGGGGTGACATATCTAGCTCAGACATAGTCCCTATGCAACATGGGACTCTTAAGTTTAAGCAGAAGGCAGAACTGGTCATTTATTGTCCATTTTACAGATAAGGAAATTGAGGCATTGAGAAATTAAGTGGCTTGCCCAAGGTCATTCATTCATTCATTCAATCGTATTTAGGAATACAGCACAGCTGTATTCATACAGCTGAAGGTCACACAGCAGGCTAGTGGCAGTGCTTGAATTAAGATGCAGGTGCTTTGATACCCAGGCCTGTGCTTTCCACTAGGCCATGCTGCTTCTGTTGGCACATAATAAGTGCTTAGCAGACATTATTATTATTATCATTACTATTATTACTAAATATCCTTTTAGCAACCTTTTTCTGCATTAGGTTTCATGCCAGGCTTTTGATCCATCCTCTGCTTTATTCTGAGTTTTTCCCCCTCTAGACTGTAAAATCCTTGTGTGCAGAGAACTTGTCTACTATCTCTGCTGAATTATACTCTTCCAAGTGCTTAGTATAGTGCTCTGCCCACAGTAAGTCTTCAATAAGTACCATTGCTTAACTGATTGATGAATTTCTCATTTTTGGCCAGGCAGGGAAGTCATAAGGAAAGTGTTGTTCAACCCAGTTAATTCCCCCTCCTGAATATTGTAGAAAGCTCTTTGTGGGCAGGGACCATGTCTTCCAACTGTATTGTATTGTAATAATAATAATAATAATAATAATAATAATAATGGTATTTGTTAAATGCTTACTATGTGCAAAGCACTGTTCTAAGCGCTGGGGAGGTTAGGTGATCAGGTTGTCCCACAGGGGGCTCACAGTTTTAATCCCCATTTTACAGGTGAGGTAACTGAGGCACAGAGAAGTTGGCAGAGCTGGAATTTGAACCTGTGACCTCTGACTCCAAAGCCCATGCTCTTTCCACTGAGCCATGCTGCCAAAGTGCTTAGTACAGTGAGCATTCAATAACTACCATTGATTGGGCTGTGGATTTATCCCACGCCCCCATGAAGTACAATAGTTTACTCAGAATAAAATAAAGCAGTTGGTGATTTCATGTAAAACGAGTGAAATGGGAGAATAATAATAATGGTATTTGTCAAGTGCTTACTACGTGTCAAACTGTTCTAAGCGCTGGGGTCTACAAAAACTAATCAGGTTGGACACAGTCCCTGTCCCACATGGGGCTTAAAGTCTTAATCCCCGTTTTACAGATGAGATAACTGAGGCCCAGTGAAGTGACTTGCCCAAGGTCACACAGCAGACAAGTGGCGGAGCTGGCATTAGAACCCAGGCCCTTCTGACTCTCAAGTCCATGCTGTAGCCATTTAGGCCTCGCTGTCATTACCCTTCAAGTGCCCTTAGATAAATCCCACTGACTTCTACCATTCCCCTGTGAAGTACAGTTGTTTACTCAGAAAAAAATAAAGCTATTGGCTACACAATATAAAACAAGTGAAGACGAGAATGAAGGTGTTACCCCTCGAGTGCCCTTTGATAAATCCCTGTTACCTGTACTGTGCAGAAGGCAGAATTTGGTTCCAAAAGGAAAAAGATCCAGAAAGGTGGGCCCACAAAAACACTATAACATTTGTCGGAGCCCTCGGGCTACGTATGACCTTTCTTTCCACCATGGCATTTCCAACATAGATCGGGAAGTGGTTCCAAGTCGGAGCTACAAAGTGTTGCTGCTTCATTTTGACCTTTACTTCTGCCGGCTCATTTGCATCGGCTGTGTCCAGTCACCCCACTCCACTATGTGGGTTGCGGCAGGAATCAGGAGTGTGTGGTTTGGGTGGGATAAGAACTGGTTTTATGTGAAAGAAACTGGTTTTAAGATGGCAGGAGCACAAAGGCTGGGAGAAAGGGCATTCCTATCCCTCCCCCTTTCAAGCATTCCACAAATCTACACACCACCTCCAGTTTAGGCTTTGAAGTCTCCAGTGTATTCTGATTCCTTTCTTGACATTTCATCCTCTTTCCCCTGGAGGAAGTAGTAGCTTACAGGAAACATGAACAGAAGATAAAATTCAATTCAAATTTACAAAGGAATTTAGTTTTATTAATCTAGCAATGTAGTTTACTAAGCATCTCCTGGGTGCAGAGCAGCATAGCTAAGCATTTGGGAGAGCACAATGAAAGTTAATGACATGGTCACTGCCTTCAAGGAGCATACATTCTAATAATAATAATAATTGTGGTATTTGTTCATTCATTGTCGTATTTATTGAGCACTTACTGTGCGCAGAACACTGTACTAAGTGCTTGGAAGAGTACATTGTAACAATAAACAGTCCCATTCCCTACCCACAATGAACTTACAGTCTAGAAGTGAAGACAGATATTAATATAAGTAATTCAATTAGCGATATGTACATAAATGCTATCGGGCTGGGAGGGGGAACGAATTAAGAGAGCAAGACAGGGTGTTGTGGAAGGGAGTGGGAGAAGAGGAAAGGAGGGCTTAGGGAAGGTCTCTTGGAGGAGATATGCCTTCAATAAGCCTTTGAAGTGAGGGAGAGTCATTGTCTGTTGAATATGAGGAGGGAGGGCGTTCGTTGACGAGAGGTCGGCCATAAGGTAGACAAGATTGAGGTACAGTGCGAAGGTTACCATTAGAGTAGCAAAGTGTGTGGGTTGTAGTAGGAGAGTAACGAGGTGAAGTAGAAGGGAGCAAGGTGACTGAGTGCTTTTAAGTCAGTAGCAAGGAATTTCTGTTTGATATGGAGGTGGACGAGCAACCCCTGGAGTTTCTTGAGGTGTGGAGAAACATGGCCTGTACTAAGCGCTTGGGAGAGTCCAATGTAACAGAGTTGGTAGACATGTTTCCTATCCACAAGGAGCTTAGTCTCAAACAACTTGGCATGGTAGAACTTAAGGCCTTCTGGAAGCGGGTTTTCAGGGGGCTTTGAGGACAGAGAGAGCTGAATTAGAGGGTAGCTACGGGCATGGGTTAACAAATCAAGAGCGAGGAATGGAAAGAAGCTAGGCTTGGGAGGAGCAGCTGTGGTGTAGCAGAAAAAGGAAATGGTTAATGAAGGAGACGTCTGGTAGAGAGCTTTAAATCCAACCAACAGGAGTTTCTGCTCGACGCCAAGGAATGTAATAATAATTAATAATTCTGGTAGTTGTTTAGCGCTTACTATGTGCCAAGCAGTGTTCTGAGCACTGACGTAGATACAAGTTAATCAGGTTGGACACAGTCCCTGTGCCACTTGGGGCCCACGCTCTAAATCCCCATTTTTCAGATGAGGTAACTGAAGCCCAGAGAAGTGAAGTGACTTGCCTGAGGTCACACAGCAGGCAAGTGGCAGAGCCAGGATTAGAACCTAGGTCCTGACTCCAAGGCCTGTGCTCTATCCACTGAGCCATGATGGGTGGAAAGACATAAGGCAAATAGTGTTTCAAAAGGATTATCAGGAAGCAAGATGTAATATCATTCATTCATTCATTCATTCAGTTGTATTTATTGAGCACTTATTGTGTGCAGAGCACTGTACGAAGTGCTTGGAAAGTACAATTTGGCAACAAATAGAGATAGTCCCTACCCAACAACAATTAAAGAGGGAAGAGGTTGAAGGGTGGGAAATCAATGAGGGGCCTAATGTAGTTGTTACATTACACTACACAAGTAATGTAGTGTAGTTGAGGTCTAAAAAAAGCCTGAACCAGGCTGGTAGTTGTTTAGGTGGAGAGGAAGGGGTAGATCTAGGAAATTTTGGGGGGGAAAAAATGTCCAGATTTAGTAACAGATGAAGCAGCATGGCTTAGTGGGTAGAGCAAGGACCTGGTGAGTCAGAGGACCTGGATTCTAGTCCCAGCTCCGACACTTGTCTGCTCAGTGACTTTGGGCAAATCACTTCACTTAACTTCTCTGTGCCTCAGTTACTTCATCTATAAAATGGAGATTAAATCCTACCCCTTCCAAATTAGACTGTGAGCCCCCTGTGGAACAGGGATTGTGTCCCTGGCATCAAGTATAGTGCTTGGCACGTTGTAAGCGCTTTAACAAGTGCCATAAATGTTAGAGTCAGAAGATAGAGAGGAATTGAAAATGACACTTAAGTTGAAATTTCTAGGCCAGGGAATGTGGTGGTGGTGTTGACCATTTACCTGGAAAGTGAAGAGGAGTATATTCAGGAGGAAAGCTATGGAAATTAGTTTTAGCCCATTCTATAGACTGCTTTTAGAAGTGAATGCCACTGATTGTGATATCTGAAGAGTAGTGTGGTCTAGTGGAAAGAGCAAAGGCCTGAAAGTCATGGGTTCTAATCCTAGCTTTGCCACCTACCTGCTGTGTGATCTTGGGCAAATCACTTAGCTTCTCACTGCCTCAGTTTCCTCATCTGTAAAATGGGGATTCAATGTTTGTTCTCCTCCTTCTTAGACTTTGAGTCTGACATGGGGCAGGGGGGACTGCATCTGATCTGATTAACTGTACCCACCCCAGCACTTAGAACGTTGCTGGACACATAATAAGTGCATAACAAGTACATAAGCAATGTGGCTCAGTGGAAAAAGCACAGGCTTTGGAGTCAGAGGTCATGGGTTCAAATCCTGACTTTGCCAATTGTCAGCTGTGTGACTCTGGGCATGTCATTTAACTTCTCAGTACCTCAGTTACCTCATCTGTAAAATGGGGATTAAGACTGTGAGCCCCCCGTGGGACAACCTCATCACCTTGTAACCTCCCCAGTGCTTAGGACAGTGCTTTGCACATAGTAAGTGCTTAATAAATACGATTGATGATGAATAAATGCCATTATTATTATTATTAATAATAATAATCATAATGCCAATAATAGTATCTAATATAGCTTGTTAAGAATATAATCTTCATAAAGGTGACATCCCCTTATAACAAATTCTGACATAGCGGAGGATGCATTACAGTGATATTTTTTTACAAATCCTTGGCCACCTACCCTTAATGACAATGAATTTGTTATTATTATTATTATTATTATTATTATTATTATTATTATTATTATATTTGTAAGTGTTTACTATGTGCCAAGCACTGTAGTAAGTGCAGCGGAAGATCAATTAGTCATATTTATTGAGTGCTTGTTATGTGCAGAGCACTATACTAAATATTTGGGAGAGTACCATACAATAGAATTAACAGACAAGTTCCTTGCCCATAACAATCTCACAGTCTAGAGGGGGAGGAGAAGGATCAGAGGAGATAATAATAATAATAATTTTGGTATTTGTTAAGCACTTTGTGCAAAACACTGTTCTAAGCGCTGGGGAGGATACAAGGTGATCAGGTTGTCATTCATTCATTCATTCAATCATATTTATTGAGTGCTTACTGTGTGCAGAGCACTGTACTAAGCGCTTGGGCAGTACAAATTGGCAACATAGACAGACCCTACCCAACAACGGGCTCACAGTGGGGCTCACAATCTTAATCCCCATTTTACAGATGAGGTAACTGAGGCACAGAGAAGTTGTGACGCCCAAAGTCACACAGCTGACAAGCGGCAGAGCCGGGATTTGAACCCATGACCTCTGACTTCCAATCCCGGGCTCTTTCCACTGAGCCACGGAGATGTGACCTTAGTGTTGCTTTGAAGGTGAAGAGGTTTGTGATTTGGCATATATGAAGGGGGAGGGAGTTCCAGGCTAGTGGAAGGATGTAAGAAAGGGGTTGGTGGTGAGATAGACCAAACTGGGGAAAAGTGAGTTGGCTTGTGCTTGAGGAGCAGAGTGTGCAGGCTGGGCTCTAGCAGATTAGTAAAGTGAGGTGGGCTGGGGCGAGCTGATTGAGTGTTTTAAAGCCAATGGTGAGGAGTGTCTGTTGGATGCGGAAATAGATGGGCAGCCACTGGAGGTTCTTGAGGAGTGGGGAGAAATGAATGATTTTGTTGATAAATGATTCGTGAAGTATGGATTGGACTAGGGAGAGACAGGAGGCCGGGAGGTCAGTGACGAGGCAGATGCAGTAGTCAAGGTGAGGTAGGATTTGTGCTCGGATTGGCATGGTAGCAGTTTGGAGGGAGAAGAGAGGGCGGATTTTAGTGATGCGTGAAAGTAGAACCTACAGGATTTGTTGACACTGAATACGTCGGTGGAATGGGAGAGATGAGCCAAGGACAATGCCGAGGTTACGAGTTCGTGAAGTAGGGAGGGTAGTGGTGTTGTCTACAGTGATAGGGAAGACGGGGAGTTCAGAGTTTGGGTGGGAAGATAAGAAGTTCAGTTTTGGACATGTTTAATCTGAGGTGTTGGCGGGACTTCCAATTAAATATGTCTTGAAGGCAGGAGGACATGTGAGATTGCAGGGAAGGAGAGAGACCAGAGCGGGAGATGTAGATTTGGGAATCATCTGCATAGAGATGATAATTGAAACCATGGGAGCAAATGAGTTCTCCAAGGGAGTGGGTGTAGAGGGAGAATAGGACAACTAGAACTGAGCCTTGAGGGGACCCCTATTGTCAGAAGGTGGGAGGCAGAGGAGGAGCCAGCAAAAGAGACTGAGAAGGAGCCATCAGAGGGTTAGGAGGAGAACCTAGAACACACATATTCGTACATATTTATTCTATTTATTTTATTTTGTTAATATGTTTTGTTTTGTTCTCTGTCTCCCCCTTCTAGACTGTGAGCCCAGTGTTGGGTAGGGACCGTCTCTATATGTTGCCAACTTGTACTTCCCAAGTGCTTAGTACAGTGCTCTGCACACAGTAAGCGCTCAATAAATACGATTGAATGAATGAATGAATGAACCTAGAAAGAACAGTGTCAGTGAATCCAAGATTGGATGATGTTTCAAGAAGGGGGTGGTCTACAATATCAAAGGTGGCTGAGAGGTCTAGGAGGATTAAGATGGAGAAGGGACCATCAGATTTGGTGAGAAAGTCATTGGTTACCTTAGGGTTGTTGCTGTGGACTGAAGGGGGTGGAAGCCAGATTGGAGAGCATCTAGGAGAGAATTGGAGGAGAGGAAGTGGAGACAATGGGTGTAAACAACTTTCTCAAAAAGTTTGGAGAGAAATGGTAGGAGGGAGATGGGGCAATAACTGGAGGGAGCTGTGGGGTCAAAGGAGGGTTTTTTTAGGAGAGGGGTACAGAAACATGTTTGAAAGCAGTGAGAAAGAAGCTGTTAGAAAGTGAACAATTGAAGATGGACGTCAAGGAGGGAAGGAGGGAGGGAGCAAATGTTTTTAAAAGGTATGAAGGGATGGGGTCAGAAGCACATGTGGAAGGAATAGCAGCTTGGCTCAGTAGAAAGTGCATGGGCTTTCTAGTCAGAGGTCATGGGTTGAAATCCCATCTCTGCCAATTGTGTGACTTTGGGCAAGTCACTTAACTTCTCTGTGCCTCAGTTACCTCATCTGGAAAATGGGGATTAAGACTGTGAGCCCCCGTGGGACAACCTGATCACCCTGTAACCTCTCCAGCACTTAGAACAGTGCTTTGCACATAGTAAGCGCTTAATAAATGCCATTTAAAAAATAGATTTAGAGAGGAGGTGAGAGATTTCATCTTGGGTTACTGCAAGGAACATACGGAGAGTCAAAGAGGGTGGAGGAGGGGAAATTTTAGGGAGGTCACCCTGATGGTTTCAATATTGTTGATGAAGTAGGTAAGCCAGGTCATTAGGGGAAGGAGAAAGTGGGGGCGGAGGGCAGGAGGTTTAAGGGAGTTAAATATCTAGAACAGCTGGCAGAGACAGTGGGTATGGGAGTGAATTAGGAAGGAGAAATATTACTGTCAGGCAGTGGAGAGGTCCGAATTGAAGCAGATAAGAACAAATTTAAAGTGGACAAAGTCAGAGAGATGTCTGGATTTCCTCCAACAGTGCTTCATGGCTTGGGCACAGAAGCAGAAAAAGCAGACTGTGGAGGGTTGTGGGTTAATGGTATGAGACCGGCGGAGGGATAGGGGAGCAAAAGGGAGTTTAGTTCAGTGGAGAGGGTGGTGTCGAGTGTCATTTGGGTAGATATGTCTGGAAGGCAGGAGGAAATGAGAGGTTGCCGGGAAGGAGAGAGGTCAGGACGCGAGATGCAGATTTGGGAATCATAATAATCAGATCAAAGTTATCAGACCAAACACAGTCCCACATTGGGTGCACAGCTTAAATAGGAGGGAGAGTAGAGATTGAATCGCCATTTTGCAGATGAGGAAACTGAGGCACAGAGATGTTAAGTGACTGGCCCAAGGTCACAGAGTAGGCAAGTGGCAGAGCCAGGATTAGAACCCAGGTCCTCTCTAACTACCAGGCTTGTATTTTCTCATTCATTCATTCATTCAATCGTATTTATTGAGCGTTACTATGTGCAGAGCACTGTACTAAGCACCTGGGAAGTACAAATCGGCAACATATAGAGACGGTCCTTACCCAACAACGGGCTCACCATCTAGAAGGGGGAGACAGACAACAAAACAAAGCAAGTAGACAGATATCAATACCATCAGAATAAATAGAATTATGGCTACATACACATCATTAATAAAACAGTAATAAATGCTAAATACACTGCTTCCCATTAAATAATAAAGTGAAATGTTTTAAAGCAAATGAAACAAAAATTATTTTAAATCTAGTGACTTTAGCTATAAAACCATATAATCAGACTGGAGCCATCTTCATAGGAGGCAATCTTTGAATGGATAATTGCCACCCCTCCACCCAGTTGGAGCCAGTCTTCGATCAGAAATTATTTGTGTCTCATGGGCGCGACAATTATTGCAATTATTCTAATATCTGCGACCAGGAATTTAACACCCGCCTCAAACCCCTGCCCTCCTGCTCCCTCCATCTCGTGCCCCAAATGACTAGGCCACGTTCTTAATTGACAAAATAGAAACCATTAGTGTGATCTCTGTAAAATCTCTCCTGCCCCTCTATAGTCTCTTTCCTGCTCCTGCCCTCTTTTTGACTCTCCCATCTTTCCCAGCCGGATCTGAAGAGGAGAGCTCCCTCCTCTTTTCCAAATCTTTCCTCTCTGACCCCAGCTGTTTGTACTTTATGAAAACAGTCGTCCTCTCCCACCTTCCCTCCTTGTCCACCATCTTCAACTGTTCACTTTCCAATGGCTGCTTCTCCACTGCTTTCAAGCATGCTCATGACTCCCCTATCCTATAAAAAATCCTTTCCTTGGCACTATGGTTCATTCCAGTTTTCACCCCATCTCCTTCCTACCATTTCTCTCCATACTGTTTGAGCAAGTTGTCTACCCCGAGTAATAATAATAATTGTGGCATTTGTTAAGCACTTACTGTATGCCAGGCACTGTACTAAGTACCAGGGTGGATACAAGCCAATTGGGTTGGACACATCCCCTGTCCCACATGGGACTCAGTCTCAATCCCCATTTTACAGATGATGTAACTGAGGCACAGAGAAACGAAGTGACTTTCCCAGGCCACACAGGAGACAGGTGGCAGAGCCAGAATTAGAATCCATGACCTTCTGACTCTGAAGCCCATGCTCTATCCACTATGCCAGGCTGCTTCCTGATGCCTCCACTTCCTTTCTTCCAGTTCTCTCCTTGACCCCCTCCAATGTGGCTTCCTCCCCTTCGCTCAGCCAACCCTGCCTTCTCAAAAGTCACCAATTACCCCCTTTTTGCTAAATCCAATGGCCCCTATCCATCCTAACCCTCCTTGACCTCTCTGCTGCCTATGACACTGTGTATCACTCCCTTCTCCATGAAGATTATCTAACTTGGGCTTCACTGACACTGTCTTCTCCTGATTCTCCTCCTATCTCTCTGGACGCTCAATATCAGTCTCTTTCACAGGCACTTCCTCTGCTTCCCACTTTCTTACTGTGGGATTCCCTCAAGACTCAGTTCCCCTTCTATTCTCCATCTACACCCACTTCCTAAGAGAACTCTAGCTCCCATGGCTTCAGCTACCACCTCTATGAAGACGATCCCCAAATCTACTTCTCCAGCCCTGATCTTTCTCCCTTTCTGCAGTCTCGCATTTCCTTCTGCTTTCAGGAGCTATTTGGATGTCCCGCTGACACCTCAAACCTTGCATGTCTGAAACCAAACTCCACATCTTCCCTCCCAAATCCTGTCCTCCCCATGTCTTTCCCATCACTGTTGAAAACACAGCTACCCTCACTGTCTCATGAGCCCAAAACCTAGGCATTACCTCAACTCATCTCTTATTCAACCTACATATTCAATCTGTCACCAAATCCTGTCGGTTCTACCTTCACAGCATCACTTGTTTTGATGTGTATATATCTATATTCTATTTATTTATATTGATGCCTGTTTGCTTGTTTTGATGTCTGTCTCCCCCCTACTAGACTGCAAGCCCATTTTGGGCAGGGATTGTCTCTCTTTGTTGCTGAATTGAACTTTCCAAGCACTTAATACAGTGCTCTGCACACAGTAAGTGCTCAATAAATACGATTGAATGAATTGATTGAATGAATAAAATCTTCCCTTTTCTGTCCATCCAAACTGCTACTATGCTAATCAGAGCATTTATCATACCTCACCTTGGGTACTGCATCAGACTTCTCTCTGACCTCCCTTTCTCCTGTCTCTTCCCACTCCACTCCATACTTGCCTCTGCTGTCTCCTCAAGAATCACCAGTGGTTATTCAACAGTACTCTGCACACAGTAAGTGCTCAATAAATACGATTGAATGAATCCACTGAAACTACACTCCTCTAATGCCATCCTACTCGATTTTTCTCAATCTCATCTATCTGGCCACCAACTCCTTGTCCACATCTTGCCTCTGGCCTGGAATTTCCACCCGCCCCCCAGCTTCAAATACAAAAGACCACCATTACATTCCCCGGAAACTGCCCTCTCAAAGGTCTCCTGCTTGCCAAATCCAACGGCTCATACTCTATCCTAATCCTCCTCGACCTCTCAGCTGCCTTTGACAGTGTGGACCACCCCCTTCTCCTCAACATGCTATCCAACCTTGGCTTCACAGACTCCGTGCTCTCCTGGTTCTCCTCTTATCTCTCCGGTTGCTCATTCTCAGTCTCTTTTGCAGGCTCCTCCTCCCCCACCCATCCCCTTACAGTGGGGGTTCCTCAAGGTTCAGTGCTTGGTCCCCTTCTGTTCTCAATCTACACTCACTCCCTTGGTGACCTCATTCGCTCCCACGGCTTCAACTATCATCTCTACGCTGATGACAGCCAAATCTACATCTCTGCCCCTGCTCTCTCCCCCTCCCTCCAGGCTCACATCTCCTCCTGCCTTCAGGACATCTCCATCTGGATGTCTGCCCGCCACCTAAAACTCAACAAGTCCAAGATTGAACTCGTTGTCTTCCCTCCCAAACCCTGCCTGCTCCCTGACTTTCCCATCACTGTTGACGGCACTTCCATCCTTCCCGTCTCACAGGCCCGCAACCTTGGTGTCATCCTTGACTCCACTCTCTCATTCACCCCTCACATCCAAGCCGTCACCAAATCCTGCCGGTCTCAGCTCTGCAACATTGCCAAGATCCGCCCTTTCCTCTCCATCCAAACTGCTACCATGCTCGTTCAAGCTCTCATCCTATCCCGTCTGGACTACTGTATCAGCCTCCTCTCCGATCTCCCATCCTCGTGTCTCTCCCCACTTCAATCCATACTTCAAGCCACTGCCCGGATTGTCTTTGTCTAGAAACACTCTGGGCATGTTACTCCCCTCCTCTAAAATCTCCAGTGGCTACCGATCAATCTGTGCATCAGGCAGAAACTCCTCACCCTCGGCTTCAAGGCTGTCCATCACCTCGCCCCCTCCTACCTCACCTCCCTTCTCTCCTTCTACGGCCCAGCCCATACCCTCCGCTCCTCTGCCGCTAATCTCCTCACCGTGCCTCGTTCTCGCCTGTCCTGCTGTCGACCCCCGGCCCACGTCATCCCCCTGGCCTGGAATGCCCTCCCTCCCAACATCCGCCAAGCTAGCTCTCTTCCTCCCTTCAAGGCCCTACTGAGAGCTCACCTCCTCCAGGAGGCCTTCCCAGACTGAGCCCCCTCCTTCCTCTCCCCCTCTCCATTCCCCCGTCTTACCTACTTCCCTTCCCCACAGCACCTGTATATATGTATATATGTTTGTACATATTTATTACTCTATTTATTTTACTTGTACATATCTATTCTATTTATTTTATTTTGTTAATATGTTTGGTTTTGTTCTCTGTCTCCCCCTTCTAGACTTTGAGCGCACTGTTGGGTAGGGACCATCTCTATATGTTGTCAGCTTGTACTTCTTGAGCGCTTAGTACAGTGCTCTGCACACAGTAAGTGCTCAATAAATACAATTGATTGATTGATTGATTGATTTTCCCTACCTTCAGTGCCTTATTAAAATTATACCTCCCCAAAAAGGTTGTTTTCCCCAGCTAAGCCCTCATTTCCCCTGTTCCCTTACTCTTCTGTGTTGCATATACACTTAGATCCGTACCCTTTAAGCACTTGATGTGTCCCCCCCCACCAACCCCCCAGTACTTATGTATATATCCACAATTTATTTTAGCATCTATCTCCCCCTTGAGACTGTAAGCTCCTGATAGGCAGGGATCATGACTTCCACCTTTGTATTATACTCTCCCAAGCGCTTAATACAATGCTCTGCACAAAGTAAGCCCTTGATAAATATGATTTATTGACTAATAGTGGGGCTTAACAAAAATATCAGTTATTATTATTATTATTATTATTATTATTATTATTATTATTCTGTTCTGAATATGTGCCTCAGTTACCCCATCTGTAAAATGGGGTTTAAGACTTTGAGTCCCATGTGGAACAGGGACTGTGTCCAACCTGATTAGCTTGTATCTACCCCAGCGCTTAGAACAGTTTTGGCACATAGTAAGCACTTAACAAATACCATCATTATCGTCATGCAGAATACTCTTGAATATGACCTTGAAGTGAAAAAATATGATTTCTGCCTTCAGGAATGTGGGAGAAAAGACCATGGCGAGAAATCTTTTCCTGGCATTTGCTCCTAGATTCCACTGTTGGACTTTCCCAGAGCTCCTGCTTTCGGTTAATTTTTCCCTGCCAATATCCTCATTTTCCTCCCACTATTTACTACTAGTCCAGTGGTATTGGCTGGGTCTCTTGTTAAAAATAGTGATTTCTGGAAAACCTAATTAGTGTAGCATACCGCATTAGTGATTTTACAACCGGAAGAATTTCAACAATTTTCTTTTTAATTTTATAGGCAATTTGCAGAGACCATATTGAAATAACTTTCCCATTCCTAAATTGCAGCCGCTTCTGGCAGGAAATGTTAAGCAATGGTCTCTGAGGAGAGAGCCTCCAGTTCTTGTTCTGAACTTAAGACAGGACTGCGGTGTGTTATAAAGCAGCATTTTTTCTTCCCAAAGACATAGTTGGCTTCCGTTAATGATCGGAAATTCTCTGCTGATGAGTTC
Source organism: Tachyglossus aculeatus (assembly GCF_015852505.1). Classification (NCBI taxonomy): domain Eukaryota; kingdom Metazoa; phylum Chordata; class Mammalia; order Monotremata; family Tachyglossidae; genus Tachyglossus; species Tachyglossus aculeatus. The sequence goes on from NC_052069.1 coordinate 43,709,524, forward strand.
TAGTCTCAGAGTTTGGGGATGAAAGACATTACATAAGCGGAAGGTATTTAATGTACATTTAGGAACAGCTCAACAGGAAAGCAAATCAAATTTATGGGTGTGATTGAACTATGAGGATTTGGGGGCTTGCCTTCTTTTTTGTCAGTGTCACTAGTAATATAGACAACCCTCTCAGGATAGCACCTGGAGAGTTTCCAGTACTCCAACAGTGTTGGCTACAGGAGGGAGAGTCAAGCAAAAGACTAACCATTCCATTCCTAGCTTGGCCAGTGGCTAGTGAGTGGAAGGCAATCTGCTACAAGTCAAAACTCACCTGTGCTGGGCAGCAGCAGCATGGGAAAGCATCAAGGGTGGAGACTCAAGTTTACTGCGTGGAAGAAAGCAATGTTAACCACTTCTGTATTTTTACCAAGAAAACTCTCTGGATACACTACCAGAAGGATGGCAGATGGAGGTGGGGCATTCTGGAAGAGATGTGTCCATGGAGTCACTATGGGTCGGGAACGACTTGACAGCATAAGACAAGATTCTGCTTATTACTAGGTTTCAAAATATAATTCAATGCCTCATCTGTCGACAGCATAAGACAAGACAAATACTTAGTGTAGTGTTTTGCACAGAGATTCTCAGTAATACTACTGATCAGCATGGCCTAATGGAGAGAGCACAGGCCTGGGAGTCAAAAGCCCTGGGTTCTAATCCCACCTCTGCCAGTTGCCCACTGTGTGACCTTGGGCGAATCACTAAATTTCTCTGAGCCTCAGTTCCCTCATCTGTAAAATGGGGATTAAGGCTGTGAGCCCCATGTGGGACAGGGACCGTGTCCAACTTGACTAGCTTGTATCTTCCCCTGAGCTTAGAACAGTGCTTGATGCATAGTAAGCGCTTAACAAATACCATTATTATTATTCCAGCCTATCCCTGTCACCTCTCCGAGTTGAGAGCAGGCATTTGTCAGGGCTCCTGCTGCAGTCTGGGGACAATTTCTTTTCTTTTTAATCATCAATCATATTTATTGAGCGCTTACTGTGTGCAGAACACTGTACTAAGCGCTTGGGAAGTACAAGTTGGCAACATAGAGACAGTCCCTACCCAACAGTGGGCTCACAGTCTAAAAGTAATGGTAATGGTATTTTTAATGGTATTGTGAACTGCTAAGACCCAGGCTCCAAAGACCCATGCTCTTTCCACTAGATGGTTAACTCTCTCTAGACTGTAAACTCCTTCTGGGCAGAAAATGTGTCTAGAGAAGCAATGTGGCTCAGTGGAAAAATCCCGGGCTTGGGAGTCAGAGGTTATGGGTTCTAATCCCGACTCCACCACTTGTCAGATGTGTGACTTTGGGTAAGTCACTTAACTTCTCTGTACCTCAGTTACCTCATCTGTAAAATGGGGATTAAGACTGTGAGCCCCATGTGGGACAACCTGATTACCCTGTATCCCCCCCAGCACTTAGAACAGTGCTTGGCACATAGTAAGTGCATAACAAATGCCATCATTATTATTACCAACCTCGTGATATTGTATCAATCAACCAAGCAATCAATATTTATTGCACATTTACTGTGAGCAGAGCACTGTAGTAAGCACTTGGGAGAAAACAATGCAAGGCTTTCTGTTAGATGGGGAGGTGGATGGGCAACCACTGGAGGTTTTTCTTTCATTTATTCATTCATTCAATCAATCATATTTATTGAGCATTTACTGTACGAAGTGCTTGGAAAGTACGATTTGGCAACATGTAGAGACAGTCCCTACCAAACAACGGGCTCACAGTCTAGAAGTGGGAGACAGACGGCAAAACAAAACAAGTGAGCGTGGCTCAGTGGAAAGAGCGCGGGCTTGGGAGTCAGAGGTCATGGGTTTGAATCCTGCCTCCCCCACATGTCTGCTGTATGACCTTGGGCAAGTCACTTCACTTCTCTGTGACTCAGTTCCCTCATCTGTAAAATGGGGATTAAGACTGTGAGCCCCACATGGGACAACCTCATCTCCTTGTGTTCCCCCCAGCGCTTAGAACAGTGCTTTGCACGTAGTAAGCACTTAACAAATACCAACATTAAGTAGACAGGTGTCAATACCATCAAAATAAATAGAATTATAGTTCTATACACACAATTAATAAAATATGTAGAGAAATATGTACAAATATGCACAAGTGCTGTGGGAAGGGGAAGGTGTTAGGGCAGAGGGAGGGAATGGGGGCGAGGGGAGGGGAAGAGGAGCAGAGGATAAGGGGGGCCTCAGTCTGGGAAGGCCTCCCTGGAGATGGTGAGCTCTCAATAGAGCTTTAAAGGGAGGAAGAGAACTAGTTTGGCGGATGTGTGGAGGGAGGGCATTCCATGCCAGGGGTAGGATGTAGGCCAGGGGTTTGGAGGAGAGGAGAGATATGGACCAAACTTTTTTTAGAAAAATGATCTGGGCAGCAGAGTGAAGTAAGGACTAGAGAGGTGAGAGGCTAGAAGAGGTAGGGAGATTGGCGAAGAACTTGATGCTGTAGTCAAGGTTGGTTACAATAAGTTTTAGACTGTGAGCCCACTGTTGGATAGGGACTGTCTCTATATGTTGCCAACTTGTACTTCCCAAGTGCTTAGTACAGTGCTCTGCACACAGTAAGCACTCAATAAATACGATTGATGATGATAAGTGCTTGGATTGGCATAGGAGCAGTTTGGATAGAGATGAACCCAATTGCTTAGTGCAGTGCTCTGCACATGGTAAACGCTTAATAAATACCATTGATTGATTTGTGTCTCCCAAAATATTTTGTCCTTTCTTCCATCTACTGCCATTTTCTCACAGCTTTTACAGGCTAACTGCCTTCCTTCAAGGCCCTACTGAGAGCTCACCTCCTCCAGGAGGCCTTCCCAGACTGAGCCCCCTCCTTCCTCTCCCTCTCGTCCCCCTCTCCATCCCCACCGTCTTACCTCCTTCCCTTCCCCACAGCACCTGTATATATGTATATATGTTTGTACATATTTATTACTCTATTTATTTTACTTGTACATATCTATTCTATTTATTTTATTTTGTTAATATGGTTGGTTTTGTTCTCTGTCTCCCCCTTCTAGACTGTGAGCTCACTGTTGGGTAGGGACTGTCTCTATATGTTGCCAACTTGTACTTCCCAAGCGCTTAGTACAGTGCTCTGCACACAGTAAGCACTCAATAAATATGATTGATTGATTCCTTGAAGTTGCTTCCTTTGCTCTTCTAAATAGCTTCTAATCGCTGTACAAAGAAAGGTGTGAAGCATCTAGTAGCATTGAATGTGTTTAATATCCAGAAGGTGAGGAGCTATTAGATAGAGAGATACAATCACTTAGTTTACCCACTCACAACAGAGTGCAACTGATGTGGCAGAATAATAATAATAATAATAATAATAATAATAACAATAATAATTGTAGTATTTGTTAAGTACTTACTATGTGCCAGATGCTATATTGAGTGCTGGGGTAAATCGTGTTGGACACAGTGTCTATCCCACATAGGGATCACAGTCTTAACCCCCATTTAGCAGATGAGGGAACTGAGGCACAGAGAAGTAAAATGACTTGCCCAAGGTCACACAGCAGACCAGTGGCAGAGCCAGGATTAGAACTCACCCAGGCCGTGCTGTTTCCAGTAGGCCACACCATGGAGACATTGTTTTTCAGGTCTGGGGTCCATGCAATCCTGTTTATAAATATCCTATGCCCCTGGGGTGTGCAGAGGAGTATGACAGACACTAGTTAGCTCCAGCAGAAACTAGCTTCCTTCCTTAAATTCAGATTCACCATGCCCCCAAATCCAGTGCCAAACCAGCTGATGGATTTCACATTTTTCTGACAAAGAATAAGGTCAAGGAAGCAAGATAAACAGAACTACTTTAAAGATAAACTATGTGTCGGCATATTTATGTAAAATGTGTAAAAATAAACCTCAGTAAAATTGCCTTTTCGGTAAGCACAAATTGGAACCCTCTATCTCTCCTAATGTACTGTAGAAGTATCCATATTAGAGCTGATTATTTTTCTTTGAACTTAAATCCGTCATGAAGATTCAGAAGAAAAATGAGCAAAAACCTGGGTCATGCCATCTGAGAGTTCAAAAGGCAAATTTCATGCTTAATGCTGTTTTTGTGATTAATCACTCTGGTGATTAAAATTCTCTGGCAAACAGGAGCCTGTATTATAATACTAGTTCAAAGAGCTTCATTGTCCCAGCCTGGTGCTTTCAAATAGAACTGAACTATTTTGTAGAGTAGAGGTGGGAAGAGAGTTGGGATTTTTTTTTCTGAAGAAGCAACAGTAAAGAATTGAAACCTCTCCCTGTTGTATTGTTTTCTTCCCGTGTTACCTGGTTCCTGTGGCTTGACAACCCATAGGGAAAAAAGCCTCCGTTTTTTTCCAGTTCTGTCTCAAATACACACTGGGAAGAAGCTCCTACTTTGAAGCAAGAGGGGATGGCTGAAGTTGAATTATTGTTTTAAATCCCGTGTTTTTCCTTTCTCAGAGTTGTTTTCCCTTCCAGGGATTTCTTTGTCCTTGCCGGGTTAATGAAGTCAAGGCCGTAGAAAAATACTGAAAGATTTTGGAGTACCCTTTTGTAAATTTTTGAACTCTAATGACCTATCCCATGAGAAACTAGAAGGGCCCTAGGTTTTTTAGGATAAATCTTGGCTTCCTTGATTGGCTGGAGCAGGAAGGCTACATTGCTTTCTCACTTGAGCTTTGTTCTCATATTTATTCCTGAAATGGGACCTTGGGAGTCCCCGACGAGCCCATCCCTGGTTTAGGTGAGGATCCCAGAAGGCTCTCACACGTCTCTTAATCTTGGTTCACTTTGTCTTGTTGACCTGGGAGAAACACGGATTAAGAAGTGAGGGGCACAGTGCATTGTGGCTTAGTGGAAAGAGCCCAGGCTTGGGAGTCAGAAGTCATGGGTTCTAATCCCAGCTCTGCCACTTGTCAGCTGTGTGACTTTGGGCAAGTCACTCAACTTCTCTACGCCACAATTACCTCATCTGTACAATGGGGATTTAGACTATGAGCCCCACATGTGGCAAGCTGATTATCTTGTATCTACTCCAGGGTTTAGACCAGTGCTTGGCACCTAGTAAGTGCTTAACAAATACCATTCTTATTTTTGTCTGGTGATTATGGGCTCAATCAATCAATCAATGATATCTATGGAGCACTTAGTATGTACAGAGTACTGTACTAAGCACTTGGAAGAGTACAATCAAATCTACATCTCCACCCCTGTTCTCTCTCCCGCCCTCCAGGCTCGCATCTCCTCCTGCCTTCAGGACATCTCCAACTAGATGTCTGCCCACCATCTAAAACTCAACATGTCCAAGACTGAGCTCCTTATCTTCCCTCCCAAACCCTGTCCTCTCCCTGCCACTGTGGATGGCACAACCATCCTTCCCATCTCCCAAGCCCGCAACCTTGGTGTCTTCCTTGACTCCGCTCTCTCATTCACCCTGCACATCCAATCCGTTACCCAAACCTGCCGGTCTCACCTTCACAACATAGCCAAGATCCGCCCTTTCCTCTCCATCCAAACCGCTACCTTGTTGGTACAGTCTCTTATCCTATCCCAAATGGATTACTGCATCAGCCTCCTTTCTGATCTCCCAGGGATTGTCTCTCTCTGTTGCTAAATTATACTTTCCAAGCGTTTAGTACAGTGCTCTGCACACAGTAAGCTCTCAATGAATACAATTGAATGAATGAATGAATACAATCAACAAAATTAGCAGAAACATTCCCCCGCCATAATGAGTTTAGAGTGTAGAGAGGGAGAAAGACATGAATATAAAAAATAAGTAATTTACAATATATAAAGATATGTATGTAAATGCTGTGGGGTTGAGGGTGGGGAAAATATCAAATGTCCAAATTGGAATTTCCCAATTGGAAAGTGTTTGAGAACCCCTGTTCTGGTAATTTGGGAGAGCTTCTAGCTTCTTTTCCCCTCCTTCAGTCACTAGTGATATTTACTGAGCACTTACTGTGAGCAGAACACTGTACAAAACGCTTGGGAGATTTGGTAGGCATGTTCCCTACCCAGGAGGAGTTTACAGCCTAGAAGGGATTTAAGTTTCTGGATGCTCTAGTTCTGAATTTGTCCTAATTATCATCAGTATGTTCTTCCTTTAATGAGCTTTGTACATTTTCTGTTTTAAACTTCCTGGCATGTGTTTTCATATTTTACAGAAATTTATTTTAATGGTGGTCTCCCTAGAGGACAGAGATTATGTCTACTAACTCTACATTTTTACAGTATTTGTTAAGCATTTACTACGTGCAGGCACTGTACTAAGCACTGGGGTAGATACGAGGTAATTGAGGTGGATACAGACCATGTCCCATATGGGACTCACAGTATTATACTCTTCCAAACCCTTAGTACCGTGCTCCATACAAAATAAACTCTCAAAGCATACTTTTGTTCTATCTATTCTAATGGTATTGACACCTGTCTACTTGTTTTGTTGTCTGTCTCCCCCTTCTAGACTGTGAGCCCATTGTTGGGTAGGGACCGTCTCTATATATTGCCAATTTGTACTTCCCAAGTGCCTAGTAAAGTGCACTGCACATAGTAAGCGCTCAATAAATATGATTGAATGAATGAATGAATCAAACCGCCAACTTTATGAGATTTTAAATCTAGTTCTAAAACTCACATACTTTGTATAAATCTATTGAAACCAATTTGTACTTCCCAAGTGCCTAGTAAAGTATTCTGCACATAGTAACCGCTCAATAAATATGATTGAATGAATGAAACCACCAACTTTATGAGATTTTAAATCTAGTTATAAAACTCACATACTTTGTCTAAATCTATTGAAATACTGTTCATGTAGCATTACATTTTATAATGTGTTTAATATGCTATTTTATTTAGCATTTTGGGGGGTATACCTTTCAGAACTGAGAGAGGATTACAGGATTAGATGTGGTCGCTTAGTGGAAAACTGGGAGACAATTGAGGCAGACCCCACAGCAAAGCATACTGCACTCGAGAAAGGAGCCATTCTTTTTGAGCAGAGCTCTGAGAGGATTGGGGGATAAAGAGGAAAAAGCAAGAATGACACCAATCTGCAGACAGCAAACACAACAGCCCATTAGGCAGTTTTTGTGTATGCATAGTTTGGTCATTCCTGTAGGTCTTGCGTTGACCTCTTCAGCATCTGTACACACAGCCATGGGTGAATATCATCAGTGTTGTCATTTTCAAAGCATAGTTATATTGTGTGTGTGTGTGTGTGTGTGTGTGTGTGTGTGCATTGTTTTTTCAAATCCCATCAAGTCGTTTTTGATTCATAGAGACTTTATGGACATATTTTCTCCAGAACGTCCCATCTTCTGCCGTAATCTGTAACTTTACTAACGGGTCTTCCGTTATCACTGTTTCTGGTTTCTATCCATTTGGCTGCTGCTCTGCCTCTTCCAAGTTTTCCTTGGACTTTTCTTATCACTAGTGTCTTCTCCATAGAATTGATCCTGCTGACAATGTGTCCAAAATATGCTAATCTAAATGATTTGATTTAAAGACCAAAGACCACATTGGCTTCTTGTACTCCAGAACCCATTCGTTTGTTTGTGTGTGTGCGTGATGAAAAAAGGGATACATGGGAACTAGGAGAAGCAGTTTGGCCAATGGCCTAGTGGAAAGAGCATGGTCCTGGGAATCAGAGGACCTGAGTTCTAATCCCGCCTCTGCCAATTGCTTGCTGTGTGACCTTGGGCAAGTCACTTAACTTCTCTGTGCCTCAGTTTCCTCAAATGTAAAATGGGGTTTAAATACCTGTTCTCCCTCCTACTTAGACTGTGAGCCTCAAGCAGGACAGGGACTGTGTCCAACCTAACTGGCTTGTACCTATCCTGACACTTAAAAGTGTCTGATAAATAGTAAGCACTTAACAAATATCACAAAAAAAAAGATGACCAGAAAGACAAGAGGCTAACTGGATCCAAAGACAACAGCTGCAGAGAGTTCCAAGAATGAGACGGGCCAGTGGTTAATGGATGACATTTTGCCATTTCCTACATTTTCTGATTTCTTATCATTATAGATAAATTTAATAGTATCCTCTAGATATCTCTCACCTTCTGACAACCCCATTCTTCCTGCCGTTTGATGCTGGGCAGTAACTGTCTTGCCTTGTCTCCCCTCTGCAAGGAGAAAGAGGGCTCAAACCAAGAACAAAGCAGTTGCTTAACCATTTCCTCTTGTCACTCAGACCCAGGGCAGGACCATGTCAAGGGTGCGGTCAAGTTGGAAATCATCCTAAACTAAATGCTGGGGTGTGGGTTTTGTGGGGGAGATTATGTGAGGAAATCTGAGTGACTAAGCCTTAATTTAAAGCATTGTATTTATAAAACATTGCCCCCAGGTTCAGTCAAGTTTCTGGTTCTTGAAAGTTAAGCGTTGGGTGTGGGGAGTGAAAGCGGGAATGGAGAGGAGGCTGTTGTGGGGTGAAAGGATCCGATTTAACGCTTTGATTGTTCTCTGTTTCCATGCAGCCCTTTACCACCCTTTGAAGGGGACTGGCTGGGAGGAGGGGGCTGAGCTCTGTTGGGGTGAAGGGAGTGAGTACTGTTCGGCCTGATGAAGGGTGGAGTGGAGGTGGAGCCACTATTGAGGAAGCGTGGTTTCGTGGATACAGACGAGCCTGGGAGTCAGAAGGGCTTGGGTTCTAATCCCGGGTCTGCTGTATGTCTGCTGTGTAACCTGGGGCCAGTCACTTCACTTCTCTGGGCCTCAATTACCTCATCTGGAAAATAGAGATTAAGAAGACGGTGAGCCCTAAGTGGAACAGGGACTTTGTCCAACCCAATGACCCTGTATGTACCCCAGATCTTAGTACAGTGCCTGGAACATACTAAGCACCTAATGAGTACCATGATTATTATTATTATTATTACTGGATGGCCCGCGTTAGTGGGTGCTCTTTTCCCACCTCCTCAAATAAGCCTTCCCTGATTCATTTCCTAGCACTTTAAGTTATAAACTCATTGGCCAATTTAAAGCACTTATAAATTTATTTGTACCCATCATCAGCATTCATGTATATGTGTTGATTCAATTATCTACTATTTTGTCTGCTCTAATTATAAATAATTTTATGTTTGCCTCTCCCATTCCTCGTGAGCAAGGAATGTGCTATTTCTTTATTCTGTACTTCCCAAGCGCCTAGTTCAGTGAACTGCACCAAGTGGGCACTCAATAAATGCTACTACTAATCAATCAACTGTATTTGAGTGCTTACTGTACTAGACACTTGGGAGAGTACAAAAGAGTTCATAGACAAAATCCCTACTCACAAGGAGCTTACAGTCTATACAGTATAGAGGAGAAATGTATACAACAGAGTTAGTTGACAGGATCCCTGAACTCAAGAAGCTTACTATATAGTGGAGGAACTGCCAATTTCCTCCTCTGCTTTGTTCTCCTCCTCCTCTCCCTCTTCCTCCTCCTTTTCCTCCTCTTCCTCCTTCTTTTGTCATCTATTACCTTATCTACTAACTCAGCCATTAAATCCCCTCATTTCCCAGCAGTTAAAATAACATGACCTAGTGAAGCATGACCTAGAGAAGCAGCGTGGCTTAGTGGAAAGAGCACAGGCTCTGGAGTCAGAGGTCATGGGTTCAAATCCTGGCTCTGCCACTTGTCAGCTGTGTGACTTTGGGCAAGTCACTTCACTTCTCTGGGCCTCAGTTCCCTCATCTGGAAAATGTGGATTAAGACTGTGAGCCCCCCGTGGGACAACCTGATCACCTTGTAACCTCCCCAGTGCTTTGAACAGTGCTTTGCACATAGTAAGCACTTAATAAATGCTATTATTATTATTATTATTATTATTATCATTATTATTATAAAGAGTGAGTACTAATCCTAGCTTTACCAAATTAATCCTCATTTTACGGATGAGGTAACTGAGGTACGGAGAAGTGAAGTGAGTTGTCCAAGGTCACCTAGCAGGCAATTTGGTAAAGACTGTGAGCCCCAAGTGGGACTGTGTCTAACCCAATTACTTTGTATCTACCCCAGCGTTTAGTGGAGTGCCTGGTACATAGCAAGCACTTAACAAATGCCACTATTATTAGTAGTAGTCATCGTAAGAATAATAATAACAATAATGATATCCTGAAATCCTCTGGGAGCAGCTCTTAGATGCCTCTGGCGTAATTTATGAAAAGGAATGGTGCCCTTCATAGCCCTGTAGAAATATTCCTACAGTTGTGAGGAACACAAAGTTCTTTGGGCCCTTGGGTGGTATTCTTGTCCACCATGACCCTCCTGCTTAGAGTCTTCATGAGGCAGGAGCTAGATTGTTTTTAGCTAGGTCCCAATGGCTCAGGTTCACACCACTAGGCTTCCAGTAATCTTACTCTGACCTCAACAATGGACAGTCAACGGATGAAAAGGAGGCCCCACAGGAAAGCCAAGGGCAGAGAGGGTGTGAAGAGCAGAGATAGGGATCTTAGGGAGCAGTGGAGACTAAAATACTAATTTACCCTTCAGAATTGTTGTATATGTGTGTGGGGAGGGGTCGGAGGGAGGGTGAGCTTATCTTGGAGAGTTTTCTTGTCCTGGAAATTCTATAACAGGAAGAGCTCAGGAGCATATTTCAAATAAGGGAAGGGCAGAGAGTTTAGAGGGAGAAATTGTCCAAAAGCAACAAAAGACTTTCTTTCTGCAAAAGCAAAGAACAAATGCCAAAGTCCAGGTGTGCAAGCCCTGGTTTCCGTGAGTCAGGCCCTGAATTAATATTGAAAACATTGAGTGCATTGCTGGAAATGCTAACTTCTTCTAGGGCCTCAAATAATCCTCATATAATTGTTATTATGGAATTTGTTAAGCGCTTACTACGTGCCAGGCACTGTTCTAAGTGCCGGGGGTAGATACAAGGTAGTCAGGTTATCCCATGTAGGGCTTGCAGTCTTAATCCCCATTTTACAGATGAGGTAACTGAGGCCCAGAGAAAGGAAGTGACTTTCCCAAGGTCACCCAGCAGACAAGTGGCAGAGCCAGGATTAGAACCCATGAACTTCTGACACTGAGGCCTGTGCTCTAGCCACAACACCATGATGCTTCTCTACTACGCCATGATGCTTCTCATATAGGGAGGAAAAGAGTGGTGGAGGAAAGGAGAAGGGGGGAAGGAAGTGGAGATAAAGAGGGAAAGGAGGGAGAGAGAGGGAGGAGGAGGAAGGTACTCCTGAGTCCTTTTCTTTGGCCACTCCTGCTTTTGTGTCCTCTCCTCAGGGTTCATTGCATGGGAAGTAGCGTGTCTCAGTGGAAAGAGCACGGGCTTTGGAGTCAGACGTCAATCAATCAATCAATCAATCAATCGTATTTATTGAGCGCTTACTATGTGTAGAGCACTGTACTAAGCGCTTGGGAAGTACAAATTGGCATCACATAGAGACAGTCCCTACCCAACAGTGGGCTCACAGTCTAAAAGGGGGAGACAGAGAACAGAACCAAACATACCAACAAAATAAAATAAGTAGGATAGAAATGTACAAGTAAAATAAATAAATAAATAAATAAATAGAGTAATAAATATGTACAACCATATATACATATATACAGGTGCTGTGGGGAAGGGAAGGAGGTAAGACGGGGGGATGGAGAGGGGGACGAGGGGGAGAGGAAAGAAGGGGCTCAGTCTGGGAAGGCCTCTTGGAGGAGGTGAGCTCTCAGCAGGGCCTTGAAGGGAGGAAGAGAGCTAGCTTGGCGGATGGGCAGAGGGAGGGCATTCCAGGCCCGGGGGATGACGTGGGCCGGGGGTCGATGGCGGGACAGGCTAGAGCGAGGTACGGTGAGGAGATTAGTGGTGGAGGAGCGGAGGGTGCGGGCTGGGCAGTAGAAGGAGAGAAGGGAGGTGAGGTAGGAGGGGGCGAGGTGATGGACAGCCTTGAAGCCCAGGGTGAGGAGTTTCTGCCTGATGCGCAGATTGATCGGTAGCCATTGGAGGTTTTTGAGGAGGGGAGTAATATGTACAGAGCGTTTCTGGACAAAGATAATCCGGGCAGCAGCATGAAGTATGGATTGAAGTGGAGAGAGACACGAGGATGGGAGATCAGAGAGAAGGCTAGTGCAGTAGTCCAGACGGGATAGGATGAGAGCTTGAATTAGCAGGGTAGCAGTTTGGATGGAGAGGAAAGGGCGGATCTTGGCAATGTTGCGGAGCTGAGACCGGCAGGTTTTGGTGACGGCTTGGATGTGAGGGGTGAATGAGAGAGCAGAGTCGAGGATGACACCAAGGTTGCGGGCTTGTGAGACGGGAAGGATGGTAGTGCCGTCAACAGAGATGGGAAAGTCAGGGAGAGGACAAGGTTTGGGAGGGAAGACAAGGAGCTCAGTCTTCGACATGTTGAGCTTTAGGTGGCGGGAGGACATCCAGATGGAGATGTCCTGAAGGCAGGAGGAGATGCGAGCCTGGAGGGAGGGGGAGAGAGCAGGGGCAGAGATGTAGATCTGGGTGTCATCAGCGTAGAGATGATAGTTGAAGCCGTGGGAGCGAATGAGGTCACCAAGGGAGTGAGTGTATATTGAGAACAGAAGGGGACCAAGCACTGAACCTTGGGGAACCCCCACAGTAAGAGGATGGGAGGGGGAGGAGGAGCCTGCAAAAGAGACTGAGAAAGAACGACCGGAGAGATAAGAGGAGAACCAGGAGAGGACGGAGTCTGTGAAGCCAAGGTCAGATAGCGTGTTGAGGAGAAGGGGGTGGTCCACAGTGTCAAAGGCAGCTGAGAGGTCGAGGAGGATTAGGACAGAGTATGAGCCTGTCATGGGTTCATGGGTTCAAATCCCAGCTCTGCCAATTGTCAGCTGTGTGACTTTGGGCAAGTCACTTAACTTCTCTGGGCCTCAGTTACCTCATCTGTAAAATGGGGATTAAAACTGTGAGCCCCCGTGGGACAACCTGATCATCTTGTAACCTCCCCAGGGTTTTGCATATAGTAAGCGCTTAATAAATGCTATCATTATAGTTATTATTGTAGGATGCCTGGGTGTGACTCTAGCTGTGGGTCTAGCTGTGGGTCCCTGTGGGGCAACCTGATCACCTTGTAACCTCCTCAGTGCTTAGAACAGTGCTTTGCACATAGTAAGCACTTAATAAATGCCATTATTATTATTATTAAAGTTAATCAGGTTGTACACAGTCCCTATACCACATAGAGTTCACAGTCTTAATCTCCATTTTACAAATGAGGTAAGCGAGGCCCAGATAAGCGAAGTGACTTGCCCAAGGTCACACATCAGATAAGTGACAGAGGAAGGATTAGAACCCAGGTCCTTCAGAATCCCAGGCCCGTGTTCTGTCCGCTAGACCACACTGTTTCTTAAGCCACTCAGCTCTCTCTCCCCCAACCTTATCTCACTAATTTTGTACCGCAACCCAGCCTGCACACTCACTTCTCTAACACCAACCTCCTTTCTGTACCTCGATGTCATCTATCTTGCTGCCAGCCCCTTGCCCGTATCCTGTACTGTGCTGTTCTAAGCGTTTGGGAAAGTACAACACAATTTAGTTGGGGGGAGACATGATCCCTGCCCATGAGTTTACAGTCTAGAGGGGAAGACGGACATTAAAATAGATTACAGAAAAGGCAGAAAAGAGTGTAAGGATACGTACATAAATTCTGATACCGGGGTGAATATTATGTGCTAAAAGTACATAGATCCAAGTGCACAGACAATGCAGCTGGAGGGGAAATGAGGGTTTAGTCGGGGAAGATCCCTTGGAGGAGACGTGACTGTAATAATAATAATGATGATGGCATTTGTTAAGTGCTTACTATGTGCCAAGCACTGTTCTAAGCGCTGGGGGATACAAGGTAATCAGGTTGTCCCACGTGGGGCTCACAGTCTAATTACCCATTTTACAGATGAGGGAATTGAGGCCCAGAGAAGTGAAGTGACTTGCCCAAGGTCACACAGCAGACAAGTGGTGGAGCTGGGATTTGAACCCATGACCTCTGACTCCAAAGCCCGGGCTCTTTCCACTGAGCCATGCTGCTTGCTTTGAAGGTGGAGAGAATGGCAGTCTGTGGGGTGTGAAGGGGGAGGGAGTTTCAAGCAAGAGGGAAGACTCGGGCAAGGGGTTGGCAGCAGGATAGACGAGATTGAAGTACAGAGGGTAGGTTGGCATTAAAGGAGTGAACTGTACGGGATTGAGCTGTAGTAGTAGATCAGTGAGGTAAGGTAGGAGGGAGACAGCTGATTGAGTGCCTTAAAGCTGATGATGAAAGGGAAGCCCTACTGAGAGCTCACCTCCTCCAGGAGGCCTTCCCAGACTGAGCCCCCTTTTTCCTCTCCTCCTCCCCATCCCCCCTGCCCTACCTCCATCCCCTCCCCACAGCACCTGTATATGTGTTTGTACAGATTTATCACTCTATTTTACTTGTACATATTTACTATTCTATTTATTTTGTTAATGATAATAATAATAATAATGGCATTTATTAAGCGCTTACTATGTGCAAAGCACTGTTCTAAGTGCAGGGGAGGTTACAAGGTGATCAGGTTGTCCCTCGGGGGGCTCACAGTCTTAATCTCCATTTTACAGATGAGATAACTGAGGCCCAGAGAAGTTAAGTGACTTGCCCAAAGTCGCACAGCTGACAATTGGCTGTGATGTGCATCTAACTTTATTTCTATTTGATGTGCATCTAGCTTTATTTCTATTTATTCTGATGACTTGACAACTGTCCACATGTTTTGTTTTGTTGTCTGTCTCCCCCTTCTAGACTGTGAGCCCGTTGTTGGGTAGGGACCGTCTCTATATGTTGCCAACTTGTACTTCCCAAGTGCTTACAATGCTCTGCACACAGTAAGCGCTCAATAAATACAATTGAATGATTGAATGAATGAATGATGGGCAGCCACTGGAGGTTTTGGAGGAGGGGGGTGTTATGAACTGAAAGGTTTATTAGAAAAATAATCTGGGCAGCAGGAGCTAAGTGTGGACTCAAGAAGGAGAGAGGCGGCAGGTCAGCGAGGAATCTGAAGCAGCAGTCAAGACGCGATAGGATAAGCGCCTCAGCAATAGGTGTGCAGATGATGATCGCGCAAATGAAACTTCTAAGGACAAAAATAAATGAGCTAGATTGTGTGCTATTAAGTGATTTTCATAATAATAATAATGTTGGTGTTTGTTAAGTGTTTACTATGTGCAAAGCACTGTTCTAAGTGCTGAGGTAGATACGAGGTAATCAGGTTGTCCCACGTGGGGCTCACAGTCTTCATCTCCATTTTACAGATGAGGAAACTGAGGCCCAGAGAAGTTCAGTGATTTGCCCAAAGTCACACAGCTGACAAGTGAAGAAGTAGCATGAGAAGCAGCATGGCTCAGTGGAAAAGAGCATGGGCTTTGGAGTCAGAGGTCATGGGTTCAAATCCTGGCTCTGCCAACTGTCAGCTGTGTGACTTTGGGCAAGTCGCTTAACTACTCTGTGCCTCAGTTACCTCATCTGTAAAATGGGGATTAAGACTGTGAGTCCCCTGTGGGACAACCTGATCACCTTGTAATCTTCCCGGCGCTTAGAACAGTGCTTTTCACATAGTAAGCGCTTAATAAATGCCATTATAAGTGGCGGAGCTGGGATTAGAACCCACAACCTCTGACACCCAAGCCTGGGCTCTTTCCACTGAGCCACGCTGCTTCAGGTGAAGCATTTCCCCACTCATTTTGTTGTAACTAATATACTAATGTGTGGCAAGCTCTTTCCCCTCAGGAGGACAGCTAATTAAACCTCCTATTCCCAATAAATACTGCAGCTCTTGTTGAAGCCAAACAACAAAACAAAACACATTCTGGGTTCAAATCACCAAGTAGCAAAATCACTAATAAAAAATTGTTTTTCTCTGCAGTTTCAGGAGGAACCATGAGTGCTTTCTCCAAGAGGAGAGCACAGCAAACTGTATTTCCGATAGAATCTCTTCGGCCTTCCCTATCCGGAGGTTTAATTGTCCTGTCATTTGATTTCCTTGGGAGTCAGCCTGGGTCTGGTGTACCGCAAGTGGCAGTGGAGGCCCAGGTGAACCAGTGGCTCTACTGTTAGGGCATCTTCCTTGGCAACCTGTCATACCTTCCCTATTTTCCCACCAGAGTCACTGCTCCCTAACCCCTGATTCCAACCCAACGCCTCTTACCTCATTTCAAAATAGGCCAGGATTTATGCGATGATCTTACGGCTGGTGAATGGATGTGGCCCAGCCCTGGCCCTAGTCCTGGTTAGGGCTTCGCTATCAATAGCATCATCTTTGTATTTGAAGGCCAGTGTGGAATGATAAACACAGAGGTGGCCTTCATTCATTCAATCGTATTCAATTGTATTTATTGATTGCTTGCTGTGTACAAAGCTCTTCATCTCTCCCTCTCTCATTTCCTCCTTTCTCTTTCTCTCACTCAAAATGGGTAGACATAAAAAAAATCCATTTGTTGGAATTCTGGACCACTTAGCTCACTGTTGTCCTGTGACCCGCATTATTTCCTGTAGGACTTAGTACTCCTTCCTGATTGATCTCTCATCTACCCACCCTATATCTTCCCCTCATGCCACTTCAGCACTTCTACATCTCACCTAAGCTCTTGGGTACGTAGCCCACACCCAGCAGCCCATAGCACTGTTGTACATATTTTGTCTTATGCTGTCAAGCAGTCTCCGACCCATAGCGACACCAGGGATGTGTCTCTCCCAGAATACCCCACCTCCATCTGCCATCGTTCTGGTAGCAGATCAATAGAGTTCTCTTGGTAAAAATCATAAAGTGGTTTACTATTTCCTCCTTCCATGCAGTAAAATCAAGTCTCCGCCCTCGACTCTCTCCCATGCCACTGCTGCCCAGCACAGGGGAGTCTTGACTTGTAGCAGGTTGCCTTCCTCTTGCTAGCCACTGGCCAAGCTAGAAATGGAATGGGTAGGCCTCTGCTTGACTCTCTCTCCCATAGTCGAGACTGGTAGAGTAATAATAATAATAATAATTATGATGGGATTTTCTAAGTGCTTACTATGTGCAAAGCACTGTTCTAAGTGCTGGGGTGGATACAAGGTGATCAGGTTGTCCCACATGGGGCTCACAGTCTTAATCCCTATTTTACAGATGAGGTAACTGAGGCCCAGAGAAGTGAAGTGACTTGCCCAAAGTCACACAGCTGACAAGCGGCAGAGCTGGGATTAGAACCCATGACCTCTGACTCCCAAGCCCGTGCCCTTTCCACTGAGCCACGCTGCTTTTCCACTAGAAACTCTCCAGGTGCAACCCTTAGAGGGTAGGGTACGTATCTCAGGGTATTGGGCACTAGGGAAGCGGCATGGCGTAGTGGATAGAGCATGGACCTGGGAATCAGGAGGTCATGGGTTCATTCATTCAATCATATTTATTGAGCGCTTACTGTGTGCAGAGCACTGTACTAAAAGCTTGGGAAGTACAAGTCGGCAACATTGAGAGATGGTCCCTACCCAACAATGGGCTCTAATCCCAGCTCTGTCACTTGTCTGCTGTGCGACCTTGGGCAACTCACTTCACTTCTCAGGCCTCGGTTACCTTATCTGTAAAAATGGGGATTAGATTGTGAGCCCCATGTGGGACAGGGACTGTGCCCAGCCTGATTAGGTTGTATCGACCCTAGTGCTTAGAATAGTGCTTGACACATAGTAAGCGCTCAACAAGTACCTTCATTATTATATCTGTAAGCTCTAATTCTTTCCCTCCCCACAATTTATTCTAGTGTCTATTTCCTGCACTCTACCGTTGTTAGGGGCAGGGATCATGTCTACTAACTCTATGCAATTGTGCTCTCCAAGCACTTGGCACCCAGGAAGTGCTCCATGAATATTATTGATTACTCACTGGAGGTGGATAGGAAAGGATGAGCCAAAGAACAAAGGTGAAATACCTGAGTGTGAAAACTTGTCCTTGGAAACTTCTCCTCCTCCTCTGGATCCTTTGGTCAGGCAGTAGAGCCATCTTAAGGCTGTCTCCTTTGGGGAATAATAACAACAACAGCAATAATAATAATAATGGTATTAAGCACTTACTATGTGTCAACCACTGTTCTAAGTGCTAGGGTAGATACAGCTAATCAGGATGGACACAGTATCTGTCCCACATGGGGTTCACAGTCTTAATCTTCACTTCACAGATGAGGTAATTGAGGCATAGAGAAGTGAAGTGACTTGCCCAATGTCACCCAGCAGACAAGTGGCAAATCTGGGATTAGAACCCAGGTCCTTCTGACCCCCAAGCCCGTGCTCTATCCACTAGTCCTTACAGCTTCCCAGTCTTAGCTTGGGAACACCAGGATTTCAACCTTGGGCAAGGCTTATAGGGGAGAACCTGACAAGGCTGTTTTCTGATTTATTTCAACATTTTAAGATTGAAAAAAGTCCCCAAGGAGTTCCACTCCAGTGCCTTTAGGAGTTGTGTGTCAAAAACTGGAAACCAGAAGAGAACTTTGTACTCTTCGGTTGATGAAGCTGGGTATCTGGTCTCCCATTTAAATGAGCAGAAGTTAGATTAGTGCAGAGATTTTATTCCTGTTTTAACCAGGTCTCTCCCTCGCCCTATCGGAGCTGGAGCCAGAAGCTTTTAAAGCTTCCAAAATGTTCTCCAAAGTCAACATCACACTTCAGAATAGCCTTTCTACTGCCTGGTGGATGATTTGACAGTGCCTATGGAGAATCATGCAGTGTAGCAAGATTAGGGCACTAGGAAACAGGGCATGGGTAGGAAACAAACTCCTGATATGTCTGTGCGAGTGGGGCAGAGGAAAAGACAAGGAGGGGGAGATAGGAGGAGCGGCAAAGAGTTGGGTCATCCTGTGTAACCTTTTCCATATTTGGCTGTTTTCTCTGAGGGAAAGGGAAACGTTGGTATTGACGGACATGAGTGCTGATTTCTTTGCTTTCTTCTTCAATCAGCTCATAGTCATAAGGCATTGGGGGAAAACTCAAACATCCACAGACCATTTAGAAGATAGCAATGTAGGCCAAGCAGTGGCCTTCATGGACAGGACACGGGCTGGGAGTCGGAAGGACCTGAGTTCTAATCCCTGCTTCGCCACTTGTCTGCTGGGTGACCTTGGACAAGTCACTTCTCTTCCCTGGGTCTCAGTTTCCTCATCCGTAAACTGAGGATTGAATCTGTGAGCCCCACGTGGGACAGGGACTGTGTCCAATTCGACTTGCTCGTATCCACCCTAGAGCTTAGTTCAGTGCCTGGCACACAGTAAGCGCTGAACAAATACCATTGTTATTGTTATTATTACTTCTCTGGGCCTCAGTTCCCTCATCTGTAAAATGGGTATTAAGACAGTGAGCCCCTCTGTGTCTAACTCCGTTAGCTTGTATCTACCCCAGCACTTAAACAGTGCCTGGCACATAGTAAGCACTTAACAAATACCACGGTTATTATGATTGTTATTATCATCTGTGAACTATGAAGTTGAGAAGTTGAAGAAAATGACAGGAATGTGACTAGTGACTATTGTACTCTCTCAAGCATTTCTTACAGTACTCTGCATATTACAATGCTCTGCAGGCCCTTATTACAGTAAGTGCTCAATAAACACCACCGATGATAATGATGATTTTGAACATAGAAGTAGTAGTAAGAATATTTATGAAGTGCTATGCACAAAGCACTATACTAAGCTGTGGGGAAAAAATATAATGGGGAGAAATCGACATAGTCCCTGGCCCCTAAGAGCTCACAATCTAAGAATAAAATATGGAGAGGAGACTGACAATGGACACAGGAGAAGATTAAACAACAAAAACACAATACTATAGGAGGCAAGGGCCATAGAGAAGTAGCGTGGCTCAGTGGAAAGAGCACAGGTTTAGGAGTCGGAGGTCATGGGTTCTAATCCCAGTTCTAACCACTTGTCTGCTGTGTGACTTTGGGCAAGTCACTTAACTTCACTGTGCCTCAATTACCTCATCTGTAAAATGGGGATTAAGACTGTTAGCCCCATGTGGGACAACCTGATTACCTTGTAACACCCCCAGCGCTTTGAACAGTGCTTGCAATATAGTAAGCGCTTAACAAATGCCATCATTATTATTATTATAAATAGTATAAGGGTACTAGGAGGCTGAGGTTAGAGGAGCAGAGTTTCTGACTCTTTGTAGCACAGGGTTCAACTGGCACAATATCAGTAATACTTACTTACTTAATAAGTACTTACTGAGTACTTACTGTGCACAGAGCACTATACTAAGCACTGGGGAGAGTACAATACATCAGAGTTGGTGGACACATTCGCTGCCCCCAATGAGTTTACAGTCCAGAGGAGGAGACAGACATTAAAATAAATTATAGATACATACTTAAGTGCTGTGGAGCTGAGGGAGGGATGAATGACAACAGCATTAAGGGTTCAGACCTGAGGGCTTAGGCGACACAAGGAGAGTAGGGGAAATTAAGTAACAGTAGAGAGTGGGCTTAACTGGGGAAGGCCTCTTGGAAGAAATGTGATTTTAGTAAGGCTTTGAAGGTAGGGAAAGTGGTAGGCTGTAGGATGAGAAGCAGCGTGGCTCAGTGGAAAGATCACGGGCTTTGGAGTCAGAGGTCATCGGTTCAAATCCCAACTCCACCACTTGTCAGCTGTGTGACTTTGGACAAGTCACTTAACTTCTCTGGGCCTCAGTTACCTCATCTGTAAAATGGGGATTAAGACTGTGAGCCCCCCCCATGGGACAACCTGATCACCCTGTAACCTCCCCAGCACTTAGAACAGTGCTTTGCACATAGTAAGCACTTAATAAATGCTATCGTTATTATTATTATGAAGGGGGAGGGAGTTCCAGGCCAGAGGGATGATGTGGGGATAGGTTGTAGTGAGACAGGAGGGGGCAAGGAGATTGACTGCTTTGAAGCCACTGGTAAGGAGTTTCTGTTTGAGACCGAGGTGGATGGGCAATCACTGGAGGATCTTGAGGCGTGGTGAAAAGTGCACTGAACTGTTTTTTAGAAAAAGGATCCAGGCAGCAGAGTGAAGTATGGACTGGAATAGGGAGAAGCAGGAGGCAGGGAAGTCAGCAAGGAGGCTGATGCAGTAGTCAGGGTGGGATAAAATAAATGCTTGGATCAGCATGATAGCAGTGTGGATGCAAAGGAAAGGATAGATTTTAGAGATGTGAAAGTGGAAGTAACCAGATTTGGTGAGGTGAAATATGGGTTGGATGAGAGACTTGAGGTGAGGATGGTGCCGAAGTTATGGGCTTGTGAGACAGGGAAGAGAGTGCTGTGGTCTACAGTGTTGGGAAAGGCAGGGGGAGGACAGGGTTTGGGTGGGAAGATGTGGAGTTCTGTTTTGGACATGTTAAGTGTGAGATGGTCATGGGACATTCAAGTAGAGATAATTATAATAATAAAAATAATAATAAATAATAAAAATAATAATAATGGCATTTATTAAGCACTTACTATGTGCAAAGCACTGTTCTAAGCACTGGGGAGGTTACAAGGTGATCAAGTTGTCCCACGGGGGGCACACAGTCTTCATCCCCATTTTACAGATGAGGTAATTGAGTCCCAGAGAAGTGAACTGACTTGCCCAAAGTCACACAGCTGACAAGTGGCCGAGCTGGGATTTGAACCCATGACCTCTGACTCCAAAGCCCATGCTCTTTCCACTTCAAGACAAGAGGAAATGCAAGACTGCAGAGAGGGAAAGAGACCACAGCTGCAGCCACAGCTGCTTTTCAAATGTTGAGAGTGTCTCACCCTGCTGCCAAACTTTTGTTACCCTTCTGGGGTGGCGTGGGGACTGATGGGAAGGCTTGCTGAGTGGGGATGGGCAGTTTCTTTCCTAGGCTGCCGGCCTCTGGTCCAGTGGTGAGGGAGTGGCTGAAGGAGGGGTTTAAGGGGATCTCTTTACAATGTCACATTAAGCTTCTCTTTCTGGAACTGAAAGCAGTAGGAAGCAGTGTGGTTTAGTGGATAGTCACCAAAACCTGCCGGTCTCAGCTCCGCAACATTGCCAAGATCCGCCCTTTCCTCTCCATCCAAACTGCTACCCTGCTCATTCAAGCTCTCATCCTATCCCTTCTGGACTACTGCACCAGCCTTCTCTCTGATCTCCCATCCTCGTGTCTCTCTCCACTTCAATCCATACTTCATGCTGCTGCCCGGATTATCTTTGTCCAGAAACGCTCTGGGCATATTACTCCCCTCCTCAAAAACCTCCAATGGCTACCAATCAATCTGCGCATCAGGCAGAAACTCCTCACCCTGGGCTTCAAGGCTCTCCATCACCTCGCCCCCTCCTACCTCACCTTCCTTCTCTCCTTCTACTGCCCAGCCCGCACCCTCCGCTCCTCCACCGCTAATCTCCTCACCGTACCTCGTTCTCGCCTGTCCCGCCATCGACCCCCGGCCATTCCCCGGGCCTGGAATGCCCTCCCTCTGCCCATCTGCCTAGCTAGCTCTCTTCCTCCCTTCAAGGCCCTGCTGAGAGCTCACCTCCTCCAGGAGGCCTTCCCAGACTGAGTCCCTTCCTTCCTCTCCCCCTCATCCCCCTCTCCATCCCCCCATTTTACCTCCTTCCCTTCCCCACAGCACCTGTATATATGTATATATGGTTGTACATATTTATTACTCTATTTATTTATTTATTTATTTTACTTGTACATATCTATCCTATTTATTTTATTTTGTTGGTATGTTTGGTTTTGTTCTCTGTCTCCCCCTTTTAGACTGTGAGCCCACTGTTGGGTAGGGACTGTCTCTATGTGTTGCCAATTTGTACTTCCCAAGCGCTTAGTACAGTGCTCTGCACATAGTAAGCGCTCAATAAATACGATTGATGATGATGATGATGATGATAGAGCATGGTCCTGGGAGTCAGAAGGAGCTGGGTTCTAAGTCCAGCTCTTCCACCTGTTTCCTGGGTGACCTTGGGCAAGTTACTTCTCTGTGCCTCAGTTACCTCATCTGAAAAATGGGGCTTAAGACTGTGAGCCCCATGTGGGACAGGGACTGGGTCCAACCTGATTAAATTGCATCTACCCTAGCACTTAGAACAGTGCCTGTCACATAGTAAGTGCTTAACAAATGCCATAAAAAAGCAGTGAGGCCTAGTAGAAAAGGAATGGAGCTGGGAGTTAGGGGACCCCAGTTTTGATCCCAGCTCTGCTACTTGCCTGTTGTGTGACCTTGGCCAAGTCATTTAACTTTTGTGTGTCCCTGCTTCCTCATCTGTAAAATGGGGACTCAAGACCTGTTTTCTCTCCTCTTAGATTGTTAGCCCAACATGGGACAGGGACTGTGCTTAGTCTGATTATATTGAATCTGCCCCAGAGCTTAGTACAGTGCAAAGCATGTAGTGTTTAACAAATATTATTATTATCATTGTTATTATAATAAGTATTTGTTAAGCACCCTCTCTCAGGATTGCATCTGAAGAGTTTCCAGTACTCTACCAGTCTTGGCTACAGGAAAGACAGTCAAGAAGAGGCCTACCCATTCCATTCCTAGCTTGGGCAGTGGCTATCAAGTGGAAGGCAATCTTCTACAAACCAAAACTCCCCTGTGCTGGGCAGCAGCGGCTTGGGAGGGAGTTGAGGGTGGAGACTCAAGTTTTACCACACTGAAGGAGGCAATGGTAAACCATTTCCATATTTTTACCAAGAAAACTCTATGGATATGCTACCGGAACAATTGTAGTTGGAGGTGGGGCATTGTGGAAGAGATGTATCCATCGAATCGCTATGGGTCAGAAACGACTCAACAGTTTAAGACAAGACAAGATTTGTTAAGCACTGTAATAATAAGTAATTAGTTGTTTTTATTAAGCCCTTGTTCTGCGGAAAACTGTACTATGCATTTGGAAAAATAAAATAGTTAATAGACATGACTCGTGTCCTCAAGAGATTTACAATCTAGCTGGGGAGACTGACACTTTAATGACTTGCAGGTAAGAGGAAGAAACAATTATTAGATATCTACATCTTGACTGTGAGCTTGTTGTGGGCAGGAATGTGTCAAGTGCTTCGAAATGTGCTTTGCACACAGTAAGGGCTCAATAAATATCATTTAATGAATAAGTGCTATGTGTTAGGGACAGGGGAGGGAAAACCCAAGTGCTTAGGTGATGTGGAAGTCCTGAAGTGGTAATATGGGGTGGGGAATTAGGCGGGGAGGTGAGAGATTCATTCATTCGTTCAATCATATTTATTGAGTGCTTACTGTTTTCAGAGCACTGTACTAAGTGCCTGGGAGAGTACAGCGTGGCTTAGCGGAAAGAGCCCGGGCTTTGTAGTCAGAGGTTGAGGGTTCTAATTCTAACTCCACTACTTGTCTGCTGTGTGACTTTGGGCTTCTCTGTGCTTCGGTTACCTCATTTGTAAAATGGGGATTAAGACTGTGAGCCCCACATGGGACAACCTGATAACTTTATATCTACCCCAGTGCTTAGAACAGTGCTTGGCACACAGTAAGCGCTTAACAAATACCATCATCATTATTGCCACCTTGTACTTCCCAAGTGCTTAGTACAGTGCTCTGCACACAGTAAGCAGTCAATAAATATGATTGATTGAATGAATGAATAAACAATAAACAGACACATTCTCTGCCCACAACAAGCTTACAGTTTAGAGGGACTACCTCCTGGAGAAGATGCAGTTTCAGAAAAGCCTTAAATAGGAGAGGAGTGGTCTACTGAATATGAGAGGGGTGGGAGTTGCTGGAAGAAGATGAGGTGTGAGTGAGAGGTCAGTAGTGAGAGAGTAAAAAAAAAATGCAGTGAGTAGATTGGCTTGAGAGGAGTGATGTGGGTGAGGTGGGTTGTAGTGGGAGAGGAAGGAGACCTAGACCTGAGCTTTGTGGGAGGCAGAGGAAGAACCAGAGAAAAAGGAGAAGGAGAGGCCAGAGAGGTAGAGAGGCAGGTAATAATAATAATAATAATGGTGGTATTTGTTAAGCGCTTACTATGTGCAAAGCACTGTTCTAAGCACTGGGGGGGATTCAAGGTGATCAGGTTGTCCCACTTGGGGCTCACAGTCTTAATCTCCATTTTACAGATGAGGTAACCGAGGCACAGAGAAGTTAAGTGGCTTGCCCAAGGTCATACAGCTGACAAGTGGTGGAGAACTCATGACCTCTGACTCCCAAGCCCGCACTCTTTCATTCATTCATTCATTCATTCATTCATTCAATTGTATTTATTGAGCGCTTACTGTGTGCAGAGCACTGTACTAAGTGCTTGGGAAGTACAAGTTGGCAACATATAGAGACGGTCCCTACCCAACAATGGGCTCACCGTCTAGGAGGGGGAGACAGGCAACAAAACAAAACATATTAACTAAATAGAATAAATAGAATAGTAAATATGTACAAGTAAAATAAATAGAGTAATCTGTACAAACATATATACAGGTGCTGTGGGGAGGGGAAGGAGGTAGGGTGAGGGGGATGGGGAGGGAGAGAGGAAGGAGGGGGCTCAGTCTGGGAAGGCCTCCTGGAGGAGGTGGGCTCTCAGTAGGGCTTTGAAGGGAGGAAGAGAGCTAGCTTGGAGGATGTGTGGAGGGAGGACATTCCAGGCCAGGGGGAGGATGTGGGCCGGGGTCGACAGCGGGACGGGCAAGAACAAGGCACAGTAAGGAGGTTAGTGGCAGAGGAACGGAGGGTGCGGGCTGGGCTGTAGAAGAAAAGAAGGGAGGTGAGGTAGGAGGGGGTGAGGTGATGGACAGCCTTGAAGCCAAGAGCGAGGAGTTTTTGCCTGATGCGTAAGTTAACTGGTAGCCACTGGAGATTTTTGAGAAGGGGAGTAACATGCCCAGAGCATTTCTGCACAAAGATGATCCAGGCAGCAGCATGAAGTATGGATTGAAGTGGGGAGAGACAGAAGGATGGGAGATCAGAGAGGAGGCTGATGCAGTAATCCAGTAGGGATAGGATGAGAGCTTGAACGAGCAGGGTAGCA
The DNA here is from genome assembly GCF_015852505.1 of Tachyglossus aculeatus. Classification (NCBI taxonomy): domain Eukaryota; kingdom Metazoa; phylum Chordata; class Mammalia; order Monotremata; family Tachyglossidae; genus Tachyglossus; species Tachyglossus aculeatus. The sequence continues at coordinate 43,735,475 of NC_052069.1, forward strand.
GTTTGGATGGAGAGGAAAGGGCGGAGCGTGACGATGTTGCAGAGGTGAGACCGGCAAGTTTTGGTGATAGATTGGATGTGAGGGGTGGACGAGAGAGCAGAGTCGAGGATGACACCAAGGTTGCGGGCTTGTGAGACGGGAAGGATGGTAGTGCCGTCAACAGTGATGGGAACGTCAGTGAGAGGGCAGGGTTTGGGAGGGAAGACAAGGGGTTCAGTCTTGGACGTGTTGAGTTTTAGGTGGCGGGCAGACATCCAGATGGAGATGTCCTGAAGGCAGGAGGAGATGCGAGCCTGGAGGGAGGGGGAGAGAGCAGGGGCAGAGTTGTAGATTTGGGTGTCATCAGTGTAGAGATGATAGTGGAAACCGTGGGAGTGAATGAGTTCACCAAGGGACATAAGTGTAGATAGAGAACAGAAGGGGACCAAGAACTGACCCCTACAGTAAGGGGATGGGAGGGGGAGGAGGAGCCCGCAAAGGAGACTGAGAATGAACAGCCGGAGAGATAAGTGGAGAACCAGGAGAGGACAGAATCTGTGAAGCCAAGGTTGGATAGCGTGTTGAGGAGAAGGGGGTGGTCCACAGTGTCGAAGGCAGCTGAGACGTTAAGGAGGATTAGGATAGAGTAGTTGCCATTGGATTTGGCAAGAAGGAGGTCACTGGTGACCTTTGAGAGGGCAGTTTCTGTGGAATGTGGGGGACGGAAGCTAGATTGGAGGGGGTCAAGGACAGAGTTGGCATTGAGGAATTTGAGGCAGCGGGTGTAGACGACTCGTTCTAGGAGTTCGGAAAGGAATGGTAGGAGGGAGATAGGGCGATAACTAGAAGGGGAGGCGGGGTCGAGAGGGTTTTTTTAGGATGGGGGAGACATGGGCATGTTTGAAGGCAGAGGGGAAGGAACCAGTTGGAGAGTGAGTGGTTGAAGATGGACGTTAAGGAGGGGAGGAGGGACGGGGCGAGAGATTTCATAAAATGAGAGGGAATGGGGTCAGAAGCACAGGTGGCCGGAGTAGCACTTGAGAGGAGGGAGGAGATCTCATCTGAGGTTACTGCTGGGAAGGATGGGAGAGTAACGGAGAGGGTTGAGAGCCAAGGGGTTGCAGAAGTGGGAGGAGTGACTTTGGGGAGCTCAGACCTGATGGAGTTAGTTTTACTAACGAAGTAGGAGGCTAGGTCATTGGGGGTGAGGGAAGGAGGAGGGGGAGGAACAGGGGGCCTGAGAAGGGAGTTAAGTGTACAGAAGAGCTGACAGGGATGATGAGCATGGGTGTCAATAAGGGAGGAGAAATAGTTTCGCCTGGCAGAGGAGAGGGCAGAGTTAAGGCAGGAAAGGATAAACTTTCCTGGTGAACGAGGTTGGCTTGGTGTTTAGACTTTCACCAGCAGTGGTCAGCAGCTCGAGCATAAGAGTGAAGGAGGCGGACAGTGGCAGTGATCCAGGGATGTGCTGTAGTTTTCTGGGTTTCTCCTCCTATATTGTTGTAGGCTGTCCAGGCTGAGGCTGGATATTTGTGTCTGGGAGAAGCAGACTGCTCTTTGTCTGAAAGGACAATAATAAGATGTGTTTCATCTTTACTCATGGAAAGCCCTTGAACTCAACACAATGCACCTAGAAAAGCCCTCTGTTAACACTGGGTGAAGCTCAGAGGAGATCAACCTAGAATAACGATGAAATAATAATAATAATGTTGGTATTTGTTAAGTGCTTACTATGTGCAAAGCACTGTTCTAAGCACTGGGGAGAGTACAAGGAGATGAGATTGTCCCATGTGGGGCTCACAATCTTAATCTCCATTTTACAGATGATGGAACTGAGGCACAGAGAAGTTAAGTGACTTTCCCAAGGTCACACAGCAGACATGTGGGGGAGGCAGGATTCGAACCCATGACCTCTGACTGCACCCTGAAAGCCTGCACTCTTTCCAACTGAGCCACGCTGCATTAAGCAGATACTCAGCACCAAACACTGTAGCAAGTACTGCAGGAGGTATAAGAAAATCAGATTGGGCACCATTCCCGTGACCATGGAGCTCACAGTCTATGAGGTGGGTATTATTATTATTATTATTATTATTATTAGCAATTATAATAATAATAATTTTGGTATTTGTTAAGCACTTACTATGTACCTTGCACTGTTCTAAGCACTGGGGGAGATACAAGGTAATCAGGTTGTCCCACATGGGGCTCACATCTTCATCCTCGTTTTCCAGATGAGGTAACTGAGGCACAGAGAAGTTAAATGACTTGCCCAAAGTCACACAGCACTAAGTGGTGGAGTTGGGATTAGAACCCATGACCTCTGACTCCCAAGCCCGCACTCGTTTTACTGAACCATGCTGCTTCTCTGAGCAGCATGTTATCTTCTCCCTATTTTACAGAGGAAGGTTAAGTGACTTGCCCAAGATCACACAGTAGTACATTAGTGAGAAGCAGTGTGGCCTAGTGGATGGAGCACAGGTCTGAAAGTCAGAAGGACCTGGGTTTTAATCCCAGCTCTACCACTTCATTCATTCATTCAATTATATTTATTGAGCACTTATTCTGTGTCCTCTGTGTGACCTTGGGCAAGTCACTTCACTTCCCTGTGCCTCAGTTACCTCATCTGTAATGACACTAATAATCATACTACTAATAATCGTGATATGTAAGTGCTCAGCGTGGCTCTAATGGAAAGAGAACGGGCTGGGAGTCAGAGGTCATGGGTTCAAATCCCTGCTCCGCCAGTTGTCAGCTGTGTGACTTTGAGCAAATCACTTAACTTCTCTGGGCCTCAGTTACCTCATCTGTAAAATGAGGAGTAAGACTGTGAGCCCCCCATGGGACAACCTGATCACCTTGTAACCTCCCCAGCTCTTAGAACAGTGCTTTGCACATAGTAAGCGCTTAACAAATGCCATTATTATTATTACTAGGTGCTAAACAGTGTATTAAACACTGGGCTAGATACAAAATAACCAGGTCAGACACAGTCCCTGTTCCACATGGGAGGGAGAACAGGCTTTGAAGTCCTATTTGACAGCTGATGAAAATGAGCCACAGGAAAATGAAGTGATGATGGTGGCATTTGTTAAGCGCTTACTATGTGCAAAGCACTGTTCTAAGCACTGGAGAGGATCAAAGGTGATCATCATCATCATCATCATCATCAATCGTATTTATTGAGCGCTTACTATGTGCAGAGCACTGTACTAAGCGCTTGGGAAGTACAAATTGGCAACATATAGAGACAGTCCCTACCCAACAGTGGGCTTACAGTCTAAAAGGGGAAGACAGAGAACAAAACCAAACATACTAACAAAATAAAATAAATAGAATAGATATGTACAAGTAAAATAAATAAATAAATAGAGTAATAAATATGTACAAACATATATACATATATACTGGTGCTGTGGGGAAGGGAAGGAGGTAAGAACGGGGGATGGAGGGGGGACGAGGGGGAGAGGAAGGAAGGGGCTCAGTCTGGGAAGGCCTCCTGGAGGAGGTGAGCTCTCAATAGGGCCTTGAAGGGAGGAAGAGAGCTAGCTTGGCGGATGGGCAGAGGGAGGGCATTCCAGGCCCGGGGGATGACGTGGGCCGGGGGTCGATGGCGGGACAGGCGAGAACAAGGTACAGTGAGGAGGTGATCAGATTGTCCCACGTGGGGCTCACAGTCTTCATCCCCATTTTACAGATGAGGTAACTGAGGCACAGAGAAGTTAAGCAACTTGCTCAAAGTCACACAGCTGACAATTGGCAGAGCTGGGATTTGAACCCATGACCTCTGACTCTCAAGCCCGGGCTCTTTCCATCAAGCCATGCTGTTTCTCTTACCTCAGGTCACACAGCAGGCAAGTGGCTGGATTAGGCCCCAGGTCCTCTGACTCTCAGGCCTAGGGTCTTGGCACAATCAGAGTAGCTACCAAGGTTTGGTGTGAAAGCAGAACCTACCTAGTATTACAAATATCAAGGCTTCCTACCCTCAAAAGGTGTAGTTAGAGCTAGTGGCATGGGCACTTGCGGTGGAGACCGAGGCTTGTCTTATAACGACAGGGTTGTAGATTCTTTTTATTGTCTCCTCATGTAAACTGCAAGTTTCTTGCGGGCAGGGATTATGTCTACCGGCTCCATTGTAGTCTACTTTCCCAAGGATAATAATAATAATAATGATGATGATGGCATTTATTAAGCGCTTACTATGTGCAAAGCACTGTTTTAAGCGATGGGGAGGTTACAAGGTTATCAGGTTGGCCCACGAGGGGCTCACAGTCTTAATCCCCATTTTACAGATGAGGTACTGAGGCACAGAGAAGTTAAGTGACTTGCCCAAATGAGCTTGGGGGTCAGGGGACCTGGGTTCTAATGTTAGCTCTGCTAATTGTTTGCTGTGTACCTGTGGGTGAGTCACTTAACTTCTCTGAACCACCATTTCCTCATCTGTAAAATGGGGATTCACTACCTTGTCTTCCTCCTACTTAGACCATGAGGTCCATGCTGTATTACTACTACTACTACTATTACTACTACTACTATACTACTATTAAAACAATAGTTAAAAAACGTTTGAGAGTAGATAAAAAATACAAGTGGATGAATGTCAACAAATAAAAGGCAGATAGGTACAGAAGAGGGTTGACATGACTGAGAGAGTGGCCTTTGTGGAAAAATGTAGCATTCACTGGGAATGCAGTGAGCCCTAGTCGATAGAGCACGAACCTGAGAGTCAGAAGAACCCGGGTTCTGATCCCCTCTCTGCCTCTTGTCTGCTGTGTGATCTTGGGCAAGTTGCTTAACTTCTCCATGCCTCAGTTACCTCATCTATAAAATGGGGATTAAGACTGTGAGCCCCATGTAGGATATGGACTGTGTCCAACCAGATTACCTTGTATCTACCCCAGCGCTTAGAACAGTGTCTGGCACGTAATAACCGCTTAACCAATATGTAAACAGATGCTTACTGTAGAGGTCATTATTTTGGAAGGGCCTTTGAAGGAAGGGAGGAATGCGGTTTGGCAAAGCTGGATATTCCAGCGCTGGGAAAGACTTGAGCAATGGGGACTAGGTGAGCAGGGCCCATTGTGCTAGATTTAATGTAGGCCTGGAATGGATGGAGTATAGAAGGGGGCAGGGCACGCGTTGGATTATCCGATGGATTCAGAAATGCCCATGCCCTGGTCTAGGCCACCTCTAAATGGGAGTCTAAATGGGAGTCTTTTAAACTGTGAGCCCACTGTTGAGTAGGGACTGTCTCTATATGTTGCCAATTTGTACTTCCCAAGTGCTTAGTACAGTGCTCTGCACACAGTAAGCGCTCAATAAATATGATTGATGATGATGATGATGAGGAACTCACAGGCAAAAGGCATTTCTTCTTCGCTCAAAGTACTCTGGTCTGAACTAGACCAAACTGGGGGAAAGGACCCCCCCCAAAATATCTGTGGGGAGCCCCAGCATAAACTCAATAAGCTTCCAGCTCTTTCCCAAGTCAAGGGTTATGCAAAGGGTGCTGTTATTTGATCATTTAACAAACTCATGAAAGGCAGGGTAGAGCTGACATGCTCCAGTACTGTTCTATTACACTGTGAGTTCCACCAGGGCAGGGGTCATGTCTATCAACTGTATCATACACTCTCAAGCCACTTACGAGAGGGCTGTGCACAAAATTAGTCCTCCGTCGATCCCTTTGATTGATTCTTTGATTATTCTCAATAGCTACTCTGTCGACCTAAAATAAGGATGTTTGGTGGCTCGGTGAAAAGAGCCCTGGCTTTGGAGTCAGAGGTCATGGGTTCAAATTCCGGCTCCGCCAATTGTCAGCTGTGTGACTTTGGGCAAGTCACAACTTCTCTGGGCCTCAATTACCTCATCTGTAAAATGGGGATTAAGACTGTGAGCTTCCCGTGGGACAACCTGATCACCTTGTAACCTCCCCAGTGCTTACAACCCCCGGCCCACGTCATCCCCCGGGCCTGGAATGCCCTCCCTCCGCCCCTCCGCCAAGCTAGCTCTCTTCCTCCCTTCAAGGCCCTGCTGAGAGCTCACCTCCTCCAGGAGGCCTTCCCAGACTGAGCCCCTTCCTTCCTCTCCCCCTTGTCCCCCTCTCCATCCCCCCATCTTACCTCCTTCCCTTCCCCACAGCACCTGTATATATGTATATATGGTTGTACATATTTATTACTCTATTTATTTATTTATTTATTTTACTTGTACATTTCTATCCTATTTATTTTATTTTGTTGGTATGTTTGGTTCTGTTCTCTGTCTCCCCCTTTTAGACTGTGAGCCCACTGTTGGGTAGGGACTGTCTCTATGTGTTGCCAATTTGTACTTCCCAAGCGCTTAGTACAGTGCTCTGCACATAGTAAGCGCTCAATAAATACGATTGATTGATTGATTGATTGATTGATTAGAACAGTGCTTTGCACATAGTAAGTGCTTAATAAATTATTGTTATTATTATTATTATTATTATTTCATTCATTCATTCAGTCATATTTATTGAGCACTTACTGTGTGCAAAACACTGTACTTAGTGCTTGGGAAATACAAGTTGGCAACAAATAGAGACGGTCCCTACCCAGCAACGGGCTCACAGTCTAGAAGGGGGAGACAGACAACAAAACAAAACATGTAGACAGGTGTAATGAAGATTCCGATTGCAATATTTTGGAAGTTTTAAGAGAGTTTAACCAATTTCCATGGCACTTAAGCCTGTATGGTTAATGGGAATTTAAGAAAACAGATCACAAAACAAAGAAATAGAGACTTTTTCCCCGGTGAGTAAGTCTAAAACACCCTTGCTGGGACAACTGCGACGAGCTCACGGAAGGGACACAAATAGCAGTAGTGGTTGTATAAAACTCCCTATTCTTCTTTATTAACAACTGACTATCTTTTTGTTCCTCTGGGGCTTAAAATAATTTTTGAAAAGGAACTAAGGCAGCAGGGTGCCAGGGCAAAAGGAGGAGGATAAATTTATGGCAGAGTCGCTCCTGAAATGTAACATTTATGCTTTTGATTAACAAGAACGGCTAAAATAGGTTTGGCTCTCCCGCCCCTTTATTGGACTCCCTTTTGTTTTTATGATTTTACTTTGATGTTTGCTTTCTGGAGTCCCACAGCATCTAAAGAAGGAGGCTTTGTTTTTCAGGGAAGAAAACAAAACCAACATTCATCCATTGGGCCCAAGTTGGCCATTCTTCAATGGGTCTCTGCTAGGAGGAATTGTGAATTTATATTTAGTTGTTGTTACTTCTTCAGATGCCGGCCGGCAGATGCAGTTTTTTGTTATTCCATCTCACCTTCTAAGCTTAATGCTTGTCAATATAGAGCTCAGAGCCAAATGGCTCCTTTCCCCCACTACTATGGGAATTCAGAGTTGCCTCATCCATTAAACAAACTGAGCATTTGCCCAAGGAGGCCTTCTGTCTTCGGCGCCACATCCCCTTCCTCCCCATCTCCCTCTCTTCCCCCACCATCCCAGACCCCCACTTCCACCAGATTGTCAGAAGCCCACCACCATGGACTCAGCACCCACCCCCAGCTATAACTGCAGCATGGCCTAGTAAATAGAGCCTGGGAGTCAGAAGGTCAAGGGTTCTAATCCTGACTTCGCAACTTGTCTGCTGTGTGCCCTTGGGCAAGGCACTTCACTTCCCTGTGCCTCAGTTACCTCATCTGTAAAATAGGGATTAAGGCTGTGAGCCCCATGTGGGACAGGGACTGTGTCCAACCTGATTAGCTTGTTTCTACCCCAGCGCTTGACACATAGTACTATTCTATTATTTTGTTAATGTTGTGCATCTACCTTTACTTCTATTTATTCTGATGAGTTGACACCTGTCCACATGTTTTGTTTTGTTGTCTGTCTCCCCCTTCCAGACTGTGAGCCCGTGGTTGGGTAGGGACCGTCTCTATATGTTGCCAACTTGTACTTCCCAAGCTCTTATTACAGTGCTCTGCACACAGTAAGCGTTCAATAAAAATGATTGAATGAATGAATGAATAGTAAGCGCTTAAACACCATCATCATTAACTCTGTTTAATTCTGTTCTCAATCAATCAATCGTATTTATTGAGCACTTACTGTGTACAAAGCACTGAACTAAGCACTTGGGAGAGTACAATATAATAGAATTAGTAGATGCATTATATGTATATATGTTTGTACATATTTATTACTCTATTTATTTTACTTGTACATAACTATTCTATTTATTTTATTTTGTTAATATGCTGAGTTTTGTTCTCTGTCTCCCCCTTCTAGACTGTGAGCCCACTGTTGGGTAGGGGCCGTCTCTATTTGTTGCCAACTTGTACTTCCCAGGTGCTTAGTACAGTGCTCTGCACACAGTAAGCCCTCAATAAATATGATTGATTGATTGATTGGTTCCCTGCCCACAACAAGTTTACAGTAGAGGGGGAGACAGGCATTAATATAAATGAAGGATTAGAACCCAGGTCCCCTGAGTCCCAGTGCTCTTTCCACTAGCCTGTTTCCCAAGCTTACCTCTCAGTTTGAGAGATGGTGAGGAAGGAGGTCATTAATGGCAAAGGACTCAGCTGGTGGCTTATGCTTATTAATGTAGTATCTTATATATTGGTTTGACCCAGCTTTGAAAGTAGGCTCCTCCATTCTGTTCTTCATTTTCACCTGGAGAGGAAGATCTGAATATAGCTACAGAAGACAGTCGTAGGACTCAGAAAGAATGATCTAATTTTTTTATAGTATTTGTTAAGTGCTTACTGTGTGTCAGGCACTGTACTAACTGTACTGGAGTAGATATAAAATAATCAGTTTGGAAACAGTCCCTGTCCCACATGGGGCTCACAGTCTTAATCCCCATTTTACAAATGAGGTAACTGAGGCCCAGAGAAGTGAAGTGACTTGCCCGAGGTCATACAGCAGCGAACTAGCCGAGCTGAGATTAGAACCCGGGTCCTCTGACTCTTAGGCCTGTGCTCTTTCCACTGGGCCACACTGCTTCTCACTGTCACTTCTCTGTCACTCTGAGATCTGAATATTCAGAAACCAAGCGAACCATAAAATACGTTTTAAAAAAGTCCTCTCTAATTTTAGAAAGCAGGTGAAAAAAATGAGGGTACCTAAACACCTATTGTAAATCATTTTTTCCCAAACCCACAACTAAATATCTTTTGAAAAATGTGAGGATTTGTCATCTCTCAGTGACTGAAATTACCATAAAAATGTAGGAATCAATCAATAAAATATATTTAATGAGCAATTACTGTTTCAGAGCTCTTAGGATAAAATATAAATACCCTTTTTCTAAAGAACACTGAAGACTGGCCTATTGAAGAACAGTCCCGAAGTACTCAAACATCCCTGGACCTGACTTTTTTTTTTTAAAAAAGAATGGTATTTGTTAAGCACTTACTAAGTGCCAGGCACTGTGCTAACCACCGGGATCAATACAAGCTAATCAGGTTGGACACAGTCCACGTCCCACATGGGGCTCACAATCTTAAATCCCTTTTTACAGACGAGGTAACTAAGGCACAGAGAAGGTAAATGACTTTCCCAAGATCATACAGCAGACAAGGATAGAGTGGGGTTCAGAGCCCATGTCCTCTGACTCTCAGTGGAACGGTGAAACTAACCCACTTCTGGGTGAATATCGATATTTTCCAAAAATGTATTTCTAAATCAGAAAGTCCTGTGTTCATGGAAACCTATTTTATAAACTTCCTTTTAGAAAGGCCGTGAATAAGGGTCTTTCTGAAAACACAGCTTTGCTCGTGTCGACTCCTGTAAGCCTGCTGAGAAACACAGAAGTTCACTAAGCGTAAGAGGATACTTCTCTTGCAGATTGGTTAGGTACCGAAGATGTTGCCATGAGAACGGCTTCTTCCTCTTTCACAGAGCCACGTGTTAGAGAACTGCTGTCACTAAAATTGAATCTCAAAGCTCCTCTCATGAAAGGATCTAATGTCCTCACACATTTCCCAAGCGCTTAGTACAGTGCTCTACACACAGTAAGCGCTCAATAAATACGATTGAATGAATGAATGAATCTTTAGGATTGAAGTATCAGAAGACTTCTGGTTTTTTTGATGTTGCCTTTGTTTTTTTTCGTGGTATTTGTTATGTGCTTATTAAGTACCAGGCACTGTACTAACCGCTGGGGTAGATACAAGCTAGTCAGGTTGGATGTAGTCCCTGTCCCGTGTGGGACAGGAAAACCCCCATTTTCCAGATGAGGTAACTGAGGTGCAGAAAGACAAAGTGACTTGCCCAAGTGAGCCCTATGTGGGACAGGGGCTGTTTCCAACCCGATTTGCTTCTATCCACCCCAGTGCTTAGTACAGTGTCTGGCACATAGCACTTAATAAATACCACAATTATTATTAATTATTATTATGTGGCAGAGCAAGATTAGAACTCAGGTCCTCTGACTCCCGGGCCTGTGCTCTACCCCCTAGATCCAACTACTTCTCTTTTTTGAAACTCTTTTAGTTTTGCATGTCATCCCAGTCCTGGTGTCCCGACAATAATGCCATAAATTTGAGTATCACTCTTATTTTTTCCAAAGCACTTTCATATTTAAACCTAGACTGACCCCATTTTGGGAATTCCCTGAACAAACGCTGACTGTGTCCTGATACTGAGGGCCAAATACTTCCTCCCCTGTTAAATCTTTGATGGGAAGCAAAGAGATAAAAGAAAAGGAATGATGTTATCGCCGTTGGATTAAAGATTTTCGTATCATAATGGAAACGCTCCGAGGAGGATGTAAAGGAGACGTATGCCCTTAGGATAAGTCAGTCTTAGGGCTGTAGTGAGTACTCATTTATTATACTTAGTATTTATATAAGGCATTTCATGTTCAAAGCACTTTTGCAGTTATTAGCTAATTAGCTCCCATGGGTTGCAGGACCCAAGAGAGAAATTTGAAGCTAGTTCAGCTTCATCACTCTTAGATGTAAGGAGCTTATTTATCAGGGCTTGCAAACAGACTAGGGCTGTTTGGATTATTTAGGTCTTAGATGTCTTTCCAAAGGTATACCGGCAATTCCGGCACACACCCCTTCCTGGTGATCAGTTAACCTGGATGCTCTCTTCAGGGAAAATAGATTGAAGAAGCGGCATAGGGTTGCTTTCCAATATCCACATATTGCCAGACTCCAAATAACAGTTTTGTTTGAGTGAAATAAGAAAGGAGGGGTTTCTTACCACTCAGAAAAACAGGAAATGGAAAAGTTACACCCAGGAGATAGTTTTGCACAAACTAATATTTTTCCAAAGGTGATATTTATTACATAAATATTTTTTAAGGTAGCATTTAGAAATTAAATATCTAATGGATACAGTCTATCGAAAGGGATACCTTAGGAAAATGCATGTTTTGAATTGGACCAAATTCTAGGGCATAGCAGCAGAATGGTCTAAGAATATAAAGGAAGTAGCCTCTCTTCTATTCCTAATTCTTCCTAACTCTTAAAGAAGCAGCGTGGCTCAGTGGAAAGAGCCCAGGCTTGGGAGCCAGAGGTCATGGGTTTGAATCCCAACTCCCCAATTGTCAGCTGTGTGATTTTGGGCAAGTCACTTAACTTCTCTGTGCATCAGTTCCCTCATCTGTAAAATGGGGATTTAAGACTGTGAGCCCCATGTGGGACAACCTGATCACCTTATATCTGCCCCAGTGCTTAGAACAGTGCTTTGCACATAGTAAGCGCTTAACAAATGCCATCATCATTATTATTACTAATTACCTTAAAAACCCAAGGCCATTGTCAGCAGTATGGCCTAGTGGAAAGAGCTCAGGACTGGAAATCAAAAGATGTAGGTTCTCATCTCTTCACTTGCTGTGTGATCTTGGACAAGCCACTAAACCGCTTGATGCCTCTGTAAAATGGGGATTCAATTTACAGTAAAATAATAAAATTATGAATAATAATAAAATATATTATATTATATAGTTAATATTATAACATACTATATAATATATTATGCATTATATTATATATTATAAATATAAAAAATAAAATATATGATAATAATAATGATGGTATTTGTTAAGCACTTACTATATGCCAAGCACTGTTCTGAGCACTGGGGTAGATACAGCGTAATCAGGTTGTCCCATATAGGGCTCACAGTCTTAATCCCCATTTTGCAGATGAGATAACTGAGGCACAGAGAAGTTAAGTGACTTGCCCAGGGTCATACAGCTGATCAGTGGCAGGGTCAGGATTAGAACCCACGACCTCTGACTCCCAAGCCCATTCTTCTGCCACTAAGCCACGCTGCTTGTGAGTTCTTTGTGAGATAGGGACTGCATCTGATCTACCTGTATCTACCACAGTGCTTGGCACATAGTAATAATTATTAGTATTATGGTATTTGTTAAGCACTGTGCTAGGCACTGGGGTAGATACAAGGGAATCAGGTTGTCCCACATGGGGCTTATGGTCTTAATCCCCATTTTACAATGGAGGGAACTGAGGCACAGAGAAGTAAACACTTAACAAATACCCTTATTTTTTATTATTGTCAGTGTTGGATCAGGTCCGGCTCAACCAACTCAGTATTCTGTCTTTAACAGTGGCAATAGGATAAATCAATTAATAATAATAATAATAATAATGGTATTTGTTAAGCGCTTACTACGTGCAAAGCACTGTTCTAAGCGCTGAGCACTGTTCTAAGCGCCGAGCACTGTTCTAAGCGCTGGCACTGTTCTAAGCACTGATTGAGCATTGATTGAGCACTTACTATGTGCAGAGCACTGTATTAAGTGCTTGGGAGAGCTCAGTACAAGAGAGTTGGTAGACACGTTCCCTGCCTAATACATTAGAAGGATCTGGGTTCTGATCCCAGCTTTGCGACTTGCCTGCTGTGTGAGCTCAGGCAAGTCACTGAACTTCTCTGTACCTCAGTTCCCTCATCTGTAAAATGGAGATTAAGACCGTGAGCCCCACGTGGGACATGGACTTTTGTCCAACCTGATCTCCTTGTATCTAATTTAGTGCTTAACACAGTGCCTGGCACGCAGTAAGCACTTAATGGATACCACAGAAAAACAAAAACAAAAAGCAAAAGGAGCTTACTGTCTGGAAAGGATGCTTGGGGGAAATGTGTACTACTACTACTACTAATAATAATGTTGGTATTTGTTAAGCGCTTACTATGTGCCAAGCACTGTTCTAAGCACTGGGGAAGTTGCAAGATAATCAGGTTGTACCACGTGGGGCTCACAATCTTCATCCCCATTTTCCAGATGAGGGAACTGAGGCCCAGAGAAGTTAAGTGACTTGCCCAAGGTCACACACACAGCTGACAAGTGGCGGAGCTGGGATTTGAACCCACAACCTCTGACTCCAAAGCCCGGGCTCTTTCCACTGAGCCACGCTGCTTCCTACTAGTTGTTCTGACATCTGCCCTGTTGTTATTCATTCATACAATCGTATTTATTGAGTGCTTACTGTGTGCAGGGCACTGTACTAAGCGCTTGGAAAGTACAATTCAGCAAGAAATAGAGACAATCCCTACCCAACAACGGGCTCACAGTCTGGAAAGGGGGAGACAGAAAGCAAAACAAAACAAGTAGTCAGGCATCAATAGCATCAACATAGGTAGAATTATAGATATATATGCATCATTAATAAAATAAATAGAATAGTAAACCTGTACATATATACACAAGTTCTGTGGGGCGGGGAAGGGGATAGAGCAGAGGGAGGGAGTGGGGGCAATGGGGAGGGGAGGAGGAGCAAAGGAAAAGGGGGGCTCAGTCTGGGAAGGCCTCTTGGAGGAGGTGAGCCCTCAGTAGGGCTTTGAAGGTGAGAAGAGAGCTAATTTGGCAGATGTGAGGAGGGAGGGCATTCCAGGCCAAGAGGTAGGACGTGGGCCAGGGGTTGATGGTGGGACAGGCCAGAACAAGGCCCAGTGAGGAGGTTATGGGTAATAATAATAATAATGAGGGCATTTGTTAAGCGCTTACTATCTGTGAAGCACTGTCCTAAGCGCTGGCGGAGGATACAAAGTGATCAGGTTGTTCCACGTGGGGTTCACACTCTTCATCTCCATTTTCCAGGTGAGGTAACTGAGGCCCAGAGAAGTTAAGTGACTTGCCCAAAGTCACGCAGCTGACAAGTGTATATATGTATCTATTTGTACATATTTATTACTCTATTTTACTTGTACATATTTATTCTATTTATTTGATTTTGTTAATATGTTTTGTTTTGTTGTCCGTCTCCCCCTTCTAGACTGTGAGTCCGCTGTTGGGTAGGGACCGTCTCTATATGTTGCCAACTTGGACTTCCCCAGCGCTTAGCACAGTGCTCTGCACACAGGAAGCGCTCAATAAATACGATTGAATAAAAGTAGCAGAGTCGGGATTAGAGCCCATGACCTCTGGCTCCCAAGCCCGTGCTCTTTCCACTGAGCCACGCTGTATCCATGGGTTCGAATCCCGGCTCCACCACCTGTCTGCTGTGTGACCTTGGGCAAGTCACTTGACTTCTCGGAGCCTCAGTTCCCTCATCTGGAAAACGGGGATTAAGACTGTGAGCCCCCAGTGGGACAATCTGATCACCTTGGATCCCCCCAGCGCTTAGAACAGTGCTTTGCACATAGTAAGCACTTTATAAATACCATCATCATCATCCCTGGTCCCTAACTCTCCCCTAAGTAGTTCCACAGAGGTGGCCTTCCTGGCAAGAAGGAATTAAAGAACTAGAAAGGAAGCCCAGACTCTTCTAGACTGTGAGCCCGCGGTTGGGTAGGGGCCGTCTCTATATGTTGCCAACTTGGACTTCCCAAGCGCTTAGTACAGTGCTCTGCACACAGTAAGCACTCAATAAATACGAATGAATGAATGAATGGTACTCTGGTCTGGACTCCAATGGGCGAATGGTGCCCTCTACTGGGCTTTTTAATGCATATCTATTTTATTTATTTTATTTTGTTAGTATGTTTGGTTTTGTTCTCTATCTCCCCCTTCTAGACTGTGAGCCCACTGTTGGGTAGGGACTGTCTCTAGATGTTGCCAACTTGTACTTCCCAAGCGCTTAGTACAGTGCTCTGCACACAGTAAGCGCTCAATAAATACGATTGATGATGATGTTTGGGTGTTTTCACGTGTGTCCAAGGCATTCACAGACATTACTGAGTAAGCAATCAATCAATCAATCAATCAATCGTATTTATTGAGCGCTTACTGTGTGCAGAGCACTGTACTAAGCGCTTGGGAAGTACAAGTTGGCAACATATAGAGACGGTCCCTACCCAACAGCGGGCTCACAGTCTAGAAGAGTCTTGGCTTCCTTTCTAGTTTTTTAATTCCTTCTTGTCAGGAAGGCCACCTCTGTGGAACCTTACAGAGTTTCCTTACTTTGGGTCTCCACCTCATATAACTGAAGCAGCAAAAGTAGAAGAGGTGGGTTGCTGGGCTTTTGTCCCCCGTTGCATGGCTTAGTGGCTAGAGCTCGGGCCTGGGAGTAAAATGGTCATGGGTTCTAATCCGAATATCATCACTTGGGTGCTGTGTGACCTTGGGACAAGTCACTTAATAATGACATTTATTAAGGACATTTATTAAGCGCTTACTATGTACAAAGCACTGTTCTAAGAGCTGGGGAGGTTACAAGGTGATCAGGTTGTCCCACGGGGGGCTCACAGTCTTAATCCCCATTTTACCGATGAGGTAACTGAGGCCCAGAGAAGTTAAGTGAGTTGCCCAAAGTCACACAACTGACAATTGGCAGAGCCCGGATATGAACCCATGACCTCTGACTCCAAAGCCCATGCTCTTTCCACTGAGCCATGCTGCTTCTCTGTGTCTCAGTTACCTCATCTGTAAAATGGGAATTAAGACTGAGAGTCCCAAGCGGGACTGTAACTGTGTCCAACCCGATTTGCTTGTATCCACCCCAGCGCTTAGTACAGCAGCGTGGCTCAGTGAGAAGAGCACGGGCTTGGGAGTCAGAGGTCATGGGTTCTAATCCCGGCTCCACCACTTGTCAGCTGTGTGACTTTGAGCAAGTCACTTCACTTCTCTGTGCCTCAGTTACCTAATCAGTAAAATGGGGATTAAAAGTGTGAGACCCTCGTGGGACAACCTGATTACCTTGTATCCCCCCAGCACTTGGAACAGTGCTTAGCACATAGTTAGCGCTTAACAAGTGCCATCATCATTATTATTATTATTACAGTGCCTGACACATAGTAAACATTTAACAAATACTATTATTTCCCTTCTAGACTGTGAGCCCACTGTTGGGTAGGGACCGTCTCTATATGTTCCCAACTTGTACTTCCCAAGCACTTAGTACAGTGCTCTGCACACAGTAAACACTCAATAAATGCGACTGAATGAATTGAATGAATGAATGAATATTATTATTAATATTGTTGTTGTTGTTGTTATTATCGTAAACTGGGATGCACCCTGTCTTGTTAATAATAATAATAATAATGGCATTTATTAAGCGCTTACTATGTGCAAAGCACTGTTCTAAGCACTGGGGAGATTACAAGGTGAACAGGTTGTCCCACGTGGGGCTCACAGTCTTAATCCCCATTTTACAGATGAGGTAACTGAGCCACAGAGAAGTGAAGTGACTTGCCCAAAGTCACACAGCCGACAAGTGACGGAGCCAGGATTTGAACCCATGACCCCTGACTTCGAAGCCCGGGCTCTTTCCACGGAGCCACGCTGCTTCTTGTTATAACGCTGAATGTGACTTCCAGGCTGTAGATTCCTGTGGGCAGGGATCATGTCTACCCACTCTATTGTATTATACTTTTACAAGTGCTTAGTACAGTTCTCTGCATACAGAAAGTGCTCAATAAATACCACTGATTTATTGGCTGATTTGATTATCAACCTTAAAGAAAAAAGGGAATTTATTGAACAAAGGGAATGAAGATTTTTTTCTTAATTATATATACCACTTAGTAAATGTTAAATCCAACCAACCTGCACTGTAAATGTATGATTCATTATAATCTATGTACACAGATAATAGATGATTCTGCTTGGCTGAAGCCAGTGAAGGAAGCTGTGGAAGTGATTAAGCACTTAGTACAGTGCTCTGCACACAGTAAGTGCTGAATAAATACATCTGACTGACTGACTGAATGAATGAATAACACTCTCCCTCCTCATATCCAACAGACTACAGCGTGGCTCAGTGGAAAGAGCACGGGCTTTGCAGTCAGAGGTCATGGGTTCGAATTCCGGCTCCACTGCATGTCTGCTGTGTGACCTTGGGCAAGTCACTTAACTTCTCAGAGCCTCAGTTACCTCATCTGTAAAATGGGGGTGATGACTGTGAGCCCCGCGTGGGACAACCCGATCACTTTGTATCCCCCCCAGCGCTTAGAACAGTGCTTTGCACATAGTAAGCGCTTAACAAATGCCATTATTATTATTATTACAACAGCTCTCCCCTCTTTCAAAGCCAAGTTGAAGGCACATCTCCTCCAAGAGGCTTTCCCTGGCTAAACCCTCCTTTCCCCTTTCCCACTCCCTTCTGCCTGGCCCTGACTTGCTCCCTTTATTCATCCCCCTCACCCAGGCCCTCAGGATTTATGTACATATCTGTAATTTCATTTATTTATATTAACGCCCGTCTCCCCCTCTAGACTGTAAGCTTGTTATGGTCAGGGAATGTGTCTGTTTACTGTTATACTGTATTCTCCCAAGCACTTAGTATAGTGCTCTGCACATGGTAAGTGCTCAATAAATACATAAGACTGAGCCATTGACTGGAAGTGACTAGTTCACCTTGAAGATCAAAGTTTGCACAAGATAAAGGTTTCCGGTCCATATAATTTGCTCTTCCATTAGAGGAGAAGGGTAGCACAGCTATCTTTATTTTTATTGTTATATCGTACTCTCCCAAGCACTTAGTGCAGTAGAGAAGACGAGAGAGTAGAGAAGCGGCGTGGCTCAATGGAAAGAGCCCAGGCTTGGGAGTCAGAGGTCATGGGTTCAAATCCTGGCTCTGCCAATTGTCAGCTGTGTGACCTTGGGCAAGTCACTTAAATGATCTGGGCCTCAGTTACCTCATCTGTAAAATGGGGATTAAGACTGTGAGCCCCATGTGGGACAACCTGATCACCTTGTATCTACCCCAGTGCTTAGAATGTGAGATCTCCTCCCTCCTCTCAAGTGCTACTCCATCCACCTGTGCTTCAGACCCCATTGCCTCTCATCTTATCAAATCTCTCGCCCCTTCCCTCCTCTCCTCCTTCCATCTTCAACCACTTGCTCTCCACTGGTTCCTTCCCCTCTGCCTTCAAACATGCCCACATCTCCCCCATCCTGAAAAAACCCTCTCTTGACCCCACCTTCCCTTCTAGTTATAGCCCTATCTCCCTCCTACCATTCCTTTCCGAACTCCTAGGACGAGTTGTCTACACACGCTGCCTCGAATACCTCAACACCAACTCTCTCCTTGATCCCCTCCAATCTGGCTTCCATCCTCTGCACTCCACGGAAATTGCTTTCTCAAAGGTCACCAATGACCTCCTTTTTGCCAAATCCAACGGCTCCTACTCTATCCTAATCCTCCTCGACCTCTCAGCTGCCCTCGACACTTTGGACCACCCCCTTCTCCTCAATACGCTACCCAACCTTGGTCGCTATATGTTGCCAACTTGTACTTCCCAAGCACTAAGTACAGTGCTCTGCACACAGTAAGTGCTCAATAAATGTGATTGAATGAATGAATGAATGAACAGTGCTTTGCACATAGTAAGCACTTAGCAAATGCCATTATTATTATGATTATTATTATTACTTTGCACACAGTAAGCTCTCAATAAATACGATTGTACGAATGATTATGTTAAATTATAATTGTGACATTTGTTAAGTGCTTACTTTGTGCAAGCACTTTAACAAGCCCTGGGGTAGATTAAAGATAACCAGTTTGGTCACAGTCCCTGACCCAAGTGTAGCTCACAGTCTAAGGGGGAAGGAGAACAGGTATTTAATTTCCATTTCACAGATGAAGGCATTAGATTGTTAACTGCTTGAGGGCAGGAAACTGGTGTCTTGATTCTATTATTATTATTACTATTATTATTAATCGCATTTATTTAGCACTTACTGTGTGCAAAGCACTATACTAAGCACTTGGGAGAGTATAATACAACATCAGACACATTCCCTGCCTACAATGAGCTCACAGTCTAGACGGCGAGACAGACATTAACATAAATAAGTAAATTACAGATATATACAGATATATACATTTGTGCTTTGGGGAAGGGAGGGAGGATGAATGAAGGAGCAAGTATGAGCAGTGCAGAAGGGAGTGGGAAAAGAGGAGAGAAGGTCTCAGTCAGGGAAGGCTTCCTGGAGGAGATGGGCCTTCAATAGGGCTTTGAAGTAGGGGAGAGCAATTATCAGTCTAAAATGAGGAGGGAGGGCATTCCAGGCCAGAGGTAGGATGTGGGCGAGAGGTCGATGGTGAAACAGATGAGAATGAGGTTCAGTGAGAAGGTTAGCATCAGAGGGACAATATGTGTGGGCTGGGTTATTGTAGGAGAGCAGTGGGTTGAGTTGGAGAGGGTGTCCCAAGGTGACCCTGGGGAACCGGCCATCTAATAATTATAATAATAATAATAATAATAATAATAATAATAACATTTGTTAAGCACTTACTGTGTGCAAAGCACTGTTCTAAGTGCTGGGGAGGTTACAAGGTGATCAGGTTGTCCCACAGAGGGCTTACAGTCTTTATCCCCATTTTACAGACAAGGTAACTGAGGCCCAGAGAAGTGAAGTGACTTGCCCAAAATCACACAGCTGACAGTTGGAGGAGCCGGGATTTGAACCCACGACCTCTGACTCCAAAGCCCGGGCTCTTTCCATTGAGCCACGCTGCTTCTCAAGGTCAAGGTCTCAAGGTCTCAAGGTCAGATGCTATCTTGTGGCCGCCTGAGCCAGCAGGTGGAACTCAGAAGTGAGGGTCAGATACCGCCCCCCACAACCAAAACGGTTAGATTGACAGCCCAAGCTGGGAATACAGAAGGTGTCTCTTGCCCCCATGCCAATCAAATTAGGTATGGAGGAGTGGGGGAGGACAGAGATTGGACAAACTGAGGCCAGAAGCTGGAGTGGCCTAGGAGCACGGGTGATAAATACCTGCAGCCTCTGATACTCTGTGCAGAGGATTGAGACTTGCAGCAGGGTGCCTCTGTCCAGAGCATGAGAAACCCGCTCTGCCTGCACCAAGTGAGGAGCTGAGGGATGGACAGGTGAGGATCCCATCCCGCTGGACGCTCGTAGGGCTGGAAGCTAGGTGCTTTTCCCTGGGTATGGACTGTGTGAATGGATTCCTCTCAAGGGGAAAATACTCGTGGGTGGGAGCTAGGGGCTTCCCCATGGGGGTGTAACTTGAGTGGATTCCTCCCAAGTGGGAAGTTTACGTGGGTGAGACCTATGGGGGTGCCACCCCACCAGGTACAAACAAACTTTCAGGAAATTCCTGACAGTTCCCTCATCTGTAAAATAGGGATTAAGACTGTGAGCCCTACGTGGGACAACCTGATTACCTTGTAGCTACCCCAGTGCTTAGAACAGGGTTTGGCTCACTGTAAGCACTTAACAAATACCATTATTATTATGGGAAGCAGCATGGCTTAGCGGCAAGAGCCCGGGTTGGGAGTCAGAGGTCGTGGGTTCGAATCCCAAATCCGCCACATCAGCGGTGTGACTTTAGGCAAGTCACTTAACTTCCCTGGGCCTCAGTTACCTCATCTGTAAAACGGGGTTGAAGACTGTGAGACCCACA
Source organism: Tachyglossus aculeatus (assembly GCF_015852505.1). Classification (NCBI taxonomy): domain Eukaryota; kingdom Metazoa; phylum Chordata; class Mammalia; order Monotremata; family Tachyglossidae; genus Tachyglossus; species Tachyglossus aculeatus. The sequence continues at coordinate 43,756,232 of NC_052069.1, forward strand.
TGGGACAATCTAATTACCTTGTATCTACACCAGTGCTTAGGACATTGCTTGGCACATAGTAAGCTCTTAACAAATACCAACATTATTATTATTATTGTTATTAACTCCGCATGGGTGGGACCTGGGGGTTCTGCCACATGCGACTAATGTATGAGTGTGATCCATTAGGAAAGCTCTAATATTACTAATTAATCACATTCCTCCCGAAAGTGGAGCTCAATTCACTGCACCTAAACAATTCAATAATTCAATCCGCAGGACTGTGAGCCCACTGTTGGGCAGGGACTGTTTCTATATGTTGCCAACTTGTACTTCCCAAGTGCTTAATACAGTGCTCTGCACACAGTAAGTGCTCAATAAATACGATTGATTGATTGATTGATTGATTTCACAACACTGGCCAATTCATTCAAACATAACTCATCCTAAACACACTTTCACACCGACGCAGGGGTAGAGCCAATTCCCCCGTATCAAGATGTTAATTTCCGCCCACCTTCAGGACAAATGCCTAAGTCTTTCTTCGTTTCTGCTCCCCCAGACTCTTTGTATAGGCATCAACTCAAATCTCAACTCTTTGGCGTTCCCAGAACGTCCTCCATTCTATGCACACAAAACCTAAGGGGGACGTGTTCCTGCAATCATTTCAACTCTTAAAGCAGAACACTCTTACTCGAAGAGGAGGGTGCACCCAACCCCACATTCACACAATGTTTTCAGTACTTTGAAACAGAACGGAGATGTTTTCTGGTCATCATCATCATCATCATCATCATCATCATCATCATCATCATCAATCGTATTTATTGAGCGCTTACTATGTGCAGAGCACTGTACTAAGCGCTTGGGAAGTACAAATTGGCAACATATAGAGACAGTCCCTACCCAACAGTGGGCTCACAGTCTAAAAGGGGGAGACAGAGAACGAAACCAAACATACTAACAAAATAAAATAAATAGAATAGATATGTACAAGTAAACGAAATAAATAAATAAATAAATAGAGTAATAAATATGTACAAACATATATACATATATATAGGTACTGTGGGGAAGGGAAGGAGGTAAGATGGGGGGATGGAGAGGGGGACGAGGGGGAGAGGAAGGAAGGGGCTCAGTCTGGGAAGGCCTCCTGGAGGAGGTGAGCTCTCAGCAGGGAGCATCATCAGGAACTTCTTTATTGGGGGCGTTAAAAATCAGCTTCCAGCACACACAGATCTCTCATGTAAGAATGGTTTGGTGCCTGCAACTTGAAACTAGATAACTTGGTTAGTGCTGGATTAATGGAGTGGGATTATTCCATAGGAAGGCACTAATCTCCTTCCCTGCAGGCTCCGGTGGATCGTCTGAGCCAAGTGCGCCACGAGGTCCAGAGGTCACGACCTTGACCATGAGTATGGGTCACGTCCACCCCTGGGCCCAAGTCTAGGTGGCTGCTTTCATGTGAACTCCCGCCCACCTGGCCGGCTGGCCCACCTCCATGCTTTCCACTCCTGATCCGCAAGGAGAGAAGCAGCATGGTTCAGTGGAAAGAGCATTGGCTTTGGAGTCAGAGGTCATGGGTTCAAGTCCTGGCTCTGCCAATTGTCAGCTGTGTGACTTTGGGCAAGTCACTTAACTTCTCTGTGCCTCAGCTACCTCATCTGTAAAATGGGAATTAAGACTGTGAGCCCCCCGTGGGACAACCTGATCACCTTGTAACCTCCCCAGTGCTTAGAACAGTGCTTTGCACGTAGTGAGCGCTGTGAGCCCACTGTTGGGTAGGGACTGTCTCTGTATGTTGCCAACTTGTACTTCCCAAGCGCTTAGTACAGTGCTCTGCACACAGTAAGCGCTCAATAAATACGATTGATTGATTGATTGATTGATTGATAAATGCCATAAAAAAGGAATGCAAACAGCCTCCCAGCTCTCTGTCAGAAAGCCTGAGTTTTATATAAAATGTATTCTGCGAGGCAAACTGAATTACTGAGGTGTTTAGGTGCAATGAATTGAACTCTCCCTTTTGGGAGGACTGTGATTAATAAATAATATCAGAACTTCCCTAATGGGAGGAACACACTCATATGCTACTGGCACGTGGCAGAACCCCCAGGTCCCACCCAGGTAGAATTCCCTGACAGCTTGTTTGTACGTGGTGGGGTGGCACCCCCATAGCTCTCACCCACGTGGACTTCCCACTTGGGAGGAATCCACTTGAGTTACACCTCCGTGGGGAAGCCCCTAGCTCCCATCCACAAGTATTTTCCCCTTAAGAGGAATCCATTCACACATTCCATACTCATGGCGAAGCACCTGGCTTCCAGCCCCATGAGCATCCAGCGGGACGGGACCTTCACTCCCCCATCTATCTCATGGCTCCCCACTTGGTGCAGGCAGAATGGACATCTCACACTCTGGACAGAGGCACCCTGCAGCTGTTTGCTGCAAGTCTCAATCCTCTGCACAGAGGGTCAGAGGCTGCAGGTATTTATCACCTGTGCTCCTAGGCCATTCCGGCTTCTGGCCTCAGTTTACCCAATCTCTGCTCTCCCCCAATTTGATTGGCAAGGGGGTGAGGAACACCTTCTGTATTCCCAGCTTGGGCTGTCAATCCAGCAGTTTTGGTTGTGAGGGGTGGTATCCCACCCTCACTTCCCAGTTCCGCCTGCTGGCTCAGGTGGTCACAAAATAGCATTTGACCTTGAGATGGCTGGGCGACGGGTGACAGGGGCAAGGTGGCTAACTGCTTTAAAGCCAATGGTGAGGAGTTTTTTGCTTGATGTGGAGGTAGATGGGCGACTACTAAGGAGTGAGGAAACGGTCTGAGCCTTTTTGAAGAAAAATGATTCAAGCAGCAGAATTCATTCATTCAATCATATTTATTGAGCGCTTACTGTGTGCAGAGCACTGTACTAAGCGCCTGGGAAGTACAAGTTGGCAACATATAGAGATGGTCCCTACCCAACAGCGGGCTCACAGTCTAGAAGAATGGAGTATGGATCGGAGTGGAAAGAGACAGGAGGCAGGGAGGTCAGCAAGGAGGCTGATACAGTAATCAAGGTGGGATAAGAAAAGTGCTTGCATTAATGTGGTAGCAGTTTGAATTGAGAAGAAGGGGCAGTTTTGGGCGATGTTGGGAAGATAGAACTGATAGGATTTAGTGATGGCATAAATATGTTTTACTCCCTTGTACCGCCCAGCAATTTGGTACAGTGCTACTCCAGAGGTGCTCAAATACCATTGATCGATTGGTTGATTGATAGAGAGGGACTTTGCTTCTGGGTTCCGAGGAGATAGTAAGCCTTTTGAAGCCATAGATCCTGTCCATTACATCTACTGAACTCTCCAAAGCATTCAATACAGTCTCCATATACAGTGATGCTCAATAAATCCTATTAATTGATGGATTGAGTGGGTTCCTTTCATGGGAAAAACAGGAGAGCCATGAGACTGTTTCAGTTCCTTGTACAGATGGGTAGAGTGGGCCCTGTCACTTACAAGTTTGGTCTGTGTTAGGGCTGTGTGGCAATAAAGTGTGTTTGAGGAATGGAAATAGTTTCTGGACTATAAGCTTGTTTTGGGCAGGGATTGTGTCATATTTTGTTATATTGTTGTGTTGTACTCGCCCAAGCACTTAGTGTCGTGCTCTGCACACGGTAATGATAATTATAATGTGGTATTTGTTAAGCACTTACTATGTGCCAGGCACTGTTCTAAGCAGTAAGCACTGTTCTAAATAGATATAAGATAATCGGGTTGGACATAGTCCCACATGGGGCTCACAGTTTCAATGCCCATTTTACAGATGAGGTAACTAAGGCCCAGAGAAGTTAAGGGCCTTGCCAAAGGTCACACAGCAGACAAGTGGTGGAGCCAGAACTAGGACCCAGGTCCTTCTGACTCCCAGCCTGGTGCTCTATCCACTAGACCACACTGCTTTGCTTAATAAATCCCATTGATTGATTGATTGATTGATTGGAATGAAGTACAGTAGTTCTGCACTTTCTTTTCCTTTCCTCCTCTGATCTCTGGGACAGACAGTTGAGTCAGTGGGTCCAGGATCTTGGCAGTAATCACTGACTTGGAATAAAATAAAAGCCCCTCCGTTTCTCTCCATCCAAACCACTACCACATTAACAAAATCACTCATCCTATCCCACCTGGATTTCTGCATCAGCCTCCTTGCTGATCTCCCAACCTCGTCTCTTGCCAATGTAGTCTATACTTCACCCTGCTGCTATCCGGAACATTTTTCTACAAAAATGTACAGGACATGTCACCCCCTCAAAAAGTTCCAGTGATTGCCATAGTAATAATAATGATGGTTTTTGTTAAGCGCTTACTATGTGCCAAGCACCGTTCTAAGCACTGGGGTAGATACATGGTAATCAGGTTGTCCCACGTGGGGCTCACAGTCTTAATCCCCAGATGAGGTAACTGAGGCACGGAGAATTTAAGTGACTTGCCCAAAGTCACACAGCTGACAAGTGGCAGAGGCGGGATTAGAACCTTAAACTCCTAAACCCATGTTCTTTCCACTGAGCCACACTGCTTCTCGTCCACCTCCATATCCAACAAAAACTCCTCACTCTTGGCTTTCTGTCACCATGCCCCCTCCTAACTCACTTCACTTCTCACCTTCTACAACCCAGCCCACACATTTCACTCCTCTAGTGCTAACCTTCTCACTGTGCCTCGAAATCGCCTGTCTTGCCACCAACCTCTAGCCCACGTCCTGCTTCTGGTCTGGAACACCCTCCCTCCTCTAATATGATAGACGATTACTCTCCCTGCCTTCAAAACCCTATGGAAGGCACATCTCCTCCAAGAGGCCTTCCCAGACTAAGCCCCACTTTTCCTCCTTTCCCACTCCCTTCTTTGCTCCCTTTGCTCTTCCCCCATCCCAGCCCATGACACCTATGTTTATATCTGTAATTTTATTTATTTGTATTGATATCTGTCTCCCCCTCTCTAGACCCTGAGCTCATTGTGGGCAGGGAATGTCACTGTTTATTTTTCTGTTGTGCTTTCCCAAGTGCACATACTAAGCACTCAATAAGTACGATTGAATGAATGAATACAAGTGTCTGAGGATTATATATATTTGTGCTTTGTATTAGAAGAAGATACCGCTAATAGCAAAGGTCACCCGTGAATGTGTGTATAGCTGATATTGCCAATGTGGGATTCACAGTCCCAACCACATCATGAATACATAAAGGTTGTCTCTTGTTGTGTTCGTCTGTTGAATATACTATCTGGCACAGTAGTCCTCTAGTCTGGAAGATCATTGCGGGCAGGGAATGTATCTGTTTATTGTTGTATTCTCCCAAGCACTTAGTGTTCTGGAGTGTGAGCCCGTTGTTGGGTAGGGACCGTCTCTATATGTTGCCGACTTGTACTTCCCCAGTGCTTAGTACAGTGCTCTGCACACAGTAAGTGCTCAATAAATACGACTGAATGAATGAATGAATGAATTCAAGTGTATTTATTCAGTAGGCGCTCAATAAATTCATTTGAATATTGTTCTCACTTTTGCTTCCTTGGCTTTCATTTCTTACAAAGTTTTTGGTCAAAAAGAGCTACTCCTTTCTTGAAGGTGGAACCCACGCTGGTCTCTCCTCAGCGATTGCTCAGCTGTGAGGCAGCATTATTTGATATTATTTTGGGTTTTTTTTCTTCACTTTGTCTTTACAACTACTACCTCCGCCCTCCTTGCTTTCACTTTCTCAATTTCAACTCTTCATAGTGCAGTTGGGTATCCGACTATTGTTCCTTGGCCACACGTGGGTCACCTATGGTAACTGTGTTGAGGTGAGCGTAACTTTGATGCTGGGAGAATGACTATGTCCTGGAAACAAGTTCGGCCCAGTGGATGGAGCACCAGGCCTGGGAAGCAGAACGACCTGGGTTCTATTCCCTGCTCCGCTATGTGTCTGCTGTGTGACCTTAGGCAAGTCACTTCACTTCTCTGGGCCTCATTTACCTCATCTGGAAAATGGGGATTAAGACTGTGAGCCCCATGTGGGACACGGACTGAGTCCAACCTGATTACTTTGCACTTACCCCAGCGCTTAGAAGAGTGCCTGCCACCTAGTAAGTGCCTAACAAATGTCATTAAAAAAACGGGAAAAAAACTTCACTGTTTGGGGCTTGTCTTGCCATTTGGTATTGCATATGGTCCACAAATAATAATAATAATGGCATTTATTAAGCGCTTTCTATGTGCAAAGCACTATTCTAAGCGCTGGAGAACTGCTGGAAGAGTCTGATGTGTCAGCATGGCTCAGTGCAAAGAGCACGGGCTATGGAGTCAGAGGTCATGGGTTCAAATCCCGGCTCCGCCAATTGTCAGCTGTGTGACTTTGGGCAAGTCACTTCACTTCTCTGGGCCTCAGTTCCAAGACTGTGAGTCCCACGGTGGGACAACCTGATGACCTTTTATCCCCCCCAGTGCTTGGAACAGTGCTTGGCACATAGTGAGTGCTTAACACATGCCATCATCATCATCATTATTACTATTATTAATAAATACGCTTGAATTCATTCATTCATTCATTCAATTGTATTTATTGTGCGCTAACTGTGTGCAGAGCACTGTACTAAGCTCTTGGGAAGTACAAGTCAGCAACATATAGAGATGGCACCTACCCAACAACGGGCTCACACTCTAGAACGAATGAATGAATGAATGGGCCTCAGTTCCCTCATCTGTAAAATGGGGATTAAGACTGTAAACCCCCCGTGGGGCAACCTGAGCAACTTGTAACCTCCCCAGTGCTTAGAACAGTGCTTTGCACATAGTAAGCACTTAATAAATGCCATTATTATTACTATGTGTCACCTTTGTGTGGTCCTGATCTCATAGCCATAGAGGAGGCTGGACAACAACTCACACCTAGTCCCATGCTCTAGCAACTACACCACACTGCTAGTTGTGTAGTTCCACATGGTGCCATTGCTGTGGACTCACACAAGGACACTACTGTTCTTGAGGAGCAGCGTGGCCTAGTGGAAAGAGCAAGGGCCTGAAAGAGGACTTGGGTTCTAATTCTGGCTCTGCCACAAATCTGCTGTGTGACCTTGGACAAGTCACTTATCTCTCTGTGCCTCACTTACCTCATCTGCAAAGTGGAGATCAAGACTGTGAACCTTAACTGTGAGCCCGTTGTTGGGTAGGGATTGTCTCTATTTGTTGCCAAATTGTACTTTCCAAGCTCTTAGTATAGTGCTTTGCACACAGTAAGTGCTCAATAAATATGATTGAATGAATGAATAAATGTGGGATAGGCACTATATCCAATCTAATTACCTTGTATCTACCTCAACACTTAGAACAGTGCTTGCCACATAGTAAGTGCTTAACAAATACCACAACTATTATTATTTTTATTACTACTGGGGTTCTATGAGGGGAGGAACTCCATGAAATGCTGATGCTCCCAGGGTTGTGCTAAGGGAGGGTTTCCAGAATCCAGTGCCATAGTGGACTTGCTATTTAGAGGAGAAGAGAGTAAGGGTGTCATTACTCTATTTATTTTACTTGTACCTATCTATTCTATTTATTTTATTTTGTTTATTTTATTTTATTTTATTTTGTTAGTATGTTTGGTTTAGTTCTCTGTCTCCCCCTTCTAGACTGTGAGCCCACGGTTGGGTAGGGACTGTCTCTATATGTTGCCAGCTTGTACTTCCCAAGCGCTTAGTGCAGTGCTCTGCACACACTAAGCGCTCAATAAATATGATTGATTGATTGATTGATTAATGCTGCCCTGCACCTGTGCCATGGACAGGGTCACATCAGATTGTGTCAGATGACTGGGTTGGGGGGAGAGGAATAGTGCCATATTGGATCAGTTCACTGTGGGCAGGGAACGTATCTAACAACTCTGTTATAGTGTGCTCTCCTATGCGCTTAGGACAGTGCTCTCTCTGCACTCAGTAGGTGCTCAATAAATACAATTGATTAATTGAATTCCACCTCTTTGCCTCAGGATTGGTAGGATTGATAAGATGTCCAGATAACTTCGTAAGTCAACCATCATCATCATCATCAATCGTATTTATTGAGCGCTTACTGTGTGCAGAGCACTGTACTAAGCGATTGGGAAGTACAAGTTGGTAACATGTAGAGACAGTCCCTACCCAGCAGTGGGCTCACAGTCTAAAAGGGGGAGACAGAGAACAAAACCAAACATATTAACAAAATAAAATAAATAGAATAGATATGTACAAGTAAAATAAATAAATAGAGTAATAAATATGTACAAACATATATACATATATACAGGACATATATACATATATACCACATTCATTCATTCAATCATATTTATTAAGCACTTACTGTGTGCAGAGCACTGTACTAAGCACTTGGGAACCGCATGCCTCTTATGCAAGTCACACCAGCATCACTTCTGTCTTGGACGTCCTACCAACACCTCAAACTTAACATGTCCAATACAGAGCTCCTTGTCTTCCCACCCAAACCCTGTCCTCCCCACAACTTTCCCCTCACTGTTGACAACACAACCATCTTCCTTGTTTCACAAGCCCGTAACCTTGGCATATGCTTGACTCATTTCTCTCTCATTCAACCCACATATTCAATCTGTCATGAAATCCTGTTGATTCTACCTTCACAACACCTCTAGTATCTGCCACATCCTCTCCATCCAAACTGCTACCCTGTGGTCCCAGCATTTATCGTGTTTCCCCTCTACTACTGCACCAGCCTTCTCGCTGACCTCCCTGCCTCCAGTCTCATTCCATTCCACTCCATACTAAATTCAATTGCATTTATTGAGCGCTTACTGTGTGCAGAGCACTGAACTAAGCTCTTGGGAGAGGACAATACAGCAATAAACAGATGCATTCCCTGCCCACAACAAGCTTGCCATCTTGATGCCAGATAATTTTTCTAAAAAACTGCTTTGTGCATGTTTCCCCCCTCTTTGAACATCTCCCGTGGTTGCCCATCTATCTCTGTATCAAACAGAAACTCCTTACCTTTGGTTTTAAGGCATTCAATCAGCTCTCCCCTTCGGATTTATGCATACTTTTGGAGCAGTTTATCTATTATTAGAACCGAGTCCACATGCTTTCATGTCTCTAACACCAACCTACTCACTGTACCTCAATCACATCTGTTTCATTCATGTCCTCCTTCTTGCCTGGAACTCCCTCCTTCATATCAGATAAAACACCTTTTTCCCCTCCTTCAAAACCCTACTTAACTCATATCTCTTCCCTGACTAACCTCATTTTGACATCCCTTATGCCTTCCCTCTTATTTTGTCTTACAATTGGGTCTTTACCCCTAAAGCAATTTGCTACTCACCTCACCCCCACAACGCTTATGTACATGTCTCTATACTCTGCAACTTCCTCTATGTGTAATTTATTTTAATGTCTGCCTCCCCCACTCTACTGTAAGCTCCTTGAGGGCAGAAATTATGTCCCTCAGCTCTTTTGTATTGTACTCTCCCAAGCACTTAGTACAGAGCTCTCCACACACCAAGCCTCAATAAATACCATCAACTAATTGATTGGGTAATTTTGAAGCAATTGTAAGGAGAGTTGGCTTAATGCAGGGAGAATTGAGTCGCCATTGGAGGGTTTAGAGGAGTTAGAGGTGAGTGCCAGATTCATTCATTCATTCATTCAGTTGTATTTATTGAGTGCTTACTGTGTGCAGAACATTGTACTAAGTGCTTGGGAAGTACAATTCGGCAACATATAGAGACAGTCCCTACCCAACAGTGGGCTCACAGTCTAGAAGGGGGAGACAGACAACAAAACAAAACATGTAGACAGGTGTCAAAATCGTCAGAATAAATAGCTAGATAATAATAGTAATGTTAGCATTTATTAAGCGCTTACTATGTGCAAAGCACTGTTCTAAGCACTGGGGAGGTTACAAGGTGATCAGGTTGTCCCACTGGGGGCTCACAGTCTTAATCCCCATTTTACAGATGAGGTAACTGAGGCCCAGAGAAGTTAAGTGACTTGCCCAAAGTCACACAGCTGGCTATTGGCAGAGCCGGGATTTGAACCCACGACCTCTGACTCCAAAGCCCGGGCTCTTTCCACTGAGCCACGCTGCTTCTCTTAAACTAGATGTTTAAGTTTAACATCTCAGCTAGATGTTTCAGAAAGTTGATGTTAGAGCCTTAAGGTACTAACATTTGGGTAAAAATAAGCTTATTTATTCGATGCATCCCTTTCCTCAAGAACCTAAGGGTTTAAGATGTAAAAAGTTCAAAGGAAGCAATGTAATCTAGTGGAAAGAGCAAAGTCTTGGTAAACAGAGGACCTGAATTCTAATCCCAGTTCTGCCACATCTGCTGTGTGAACTCAGGAAAGTCACTTCACTTCTCTGTTCTTCAGTTGCCTCACCTGTAAAATGGGGAATAATAATAATAATTATGATGGCATTTATTAAGCACTTACTATGTGCAAAGCACTGTTCTAAGTGCTGTGGAGGTTACAAGGTGATCAGGTTGTCTCACAGGGGGCTCACAGTCTTAATCCCCATTTTACAGATGAGGTAACTGAGGCACAGAGAAGTTAAGTGACTTGCCAAAAGTCACACAGCTGACAACTGACGGAGCTGGGATTTGAACCCATGACCTCTGACTCCAAAGCCTGTGCTCTTTCCAATGAGCCATGCTAAGACTGGAAGCCACAAGGTGGATATGGACATTGCCCAATCTGATTATCCTGTTTCTACCAAAGTGCTTTGTACAATGCTTGGCACATAATAAGTGCTTAACAAATATACTTACAAAAGTTACACAGTGAACTGCTTGAACAAAATCATGGGATAAGACTTTACAGTGAAAGGTGCTGGCAAGTGATTAACCATGATGCTATTTGTACTGCCCAGATCATGAGAGAAGCAGTGTGGCTTAATGAAAAGAGCACAGGCTTGGAAGTCAGAGGTTGTGAGTTTTAATTCTGGCTCTGCCACTTGTCAGCTGTGTGACTTTGGGCAAGTCATTTAACTTCTCTGTGCCTCAGTTGCCTCATCTGTAAAATGGGGATTAAGACTGTGAGCCCCACATGGGACAACCTGATTACCTTGCCCCAGCGCTTACAACAGTGCTTGGTACATAGTAAGCACTAACACATACCATCCTTATTATTATTATTGTGGGCATTTTTTTCCTTATTTTTTTTTAAAGTTACAATTTTTACTCATGTCCCCTGGCCAGGAACCGTATCACCCAAGGGCAATTCTGAGGGCTGTCCAAATAAACCAAAACCAAATCAAGCCCTTAGGCTAATTATCTACCTATCTATCTAATTATCTATCTATCTATCTATCTATCTATCTATCTATCTATCTATCTATCTATCTATATCATCTATCTATCTATCTATCTCTATCTATCATCTCTATCTATCTATCTATCTATCTATCTATCTATCTATCTATCTATCTATCTATATCTATCGATCTATCTATCTATCTATCTATCTATCTATCTATCTATCCATCCATCCATCTATCCACCTATTTCTCTATCGAGATATAGATGCTCCTTAGCCCCACTGAAGCTCATTAAAAGCACATCTCCTCTAAGAGGCCTTCCCCAACTGAGAACTCATTTCCTCTTCTCCCACTCCCTTCTGTATCGCCCTTGCATTTGGATTTGCACTCTTTATCCATCCATCAATCATATTATTGAGGACTTACTGTGTGCAGAGCACCATATTATGTATGTATATATATATGTACACTATCTACCTATATGTACATATATGTGTATTTTTTTTGTTAAGAACTTACTATGTACCAGGCACTGTGCTAAGCACTGGGTAGATATAAGATAATCAGGTGGGACACAGTCCACATCCCATGAGGGGCTCAAAGTCTTCCATGCTGACTTTTTTTCATTTTTCTTTTTGTAATTGTGATATTTGTTAAGTGCTTACTGTGTACCAGACACTGTACTAAGAGCTTGGGTGTATACAGACAAGTTGGGTTGGACACAGTCCCTGTCCCACATGGGGCTCCAAGTCTCAACCCCCATTTTACAGATGAGATAACTGGGGCACAGAGAAGTGAAGTGACTTGCTCGAGGTCACACAGCAGACAAGTGTGGCTTAGTAGACTCCTTCTGGGAATTAGAAGGACCTGGGTTATAATCCCAGTTCAACCATATGGCTGCTGAGTGACCTTGGGCAAGTCACTTCACTTCTCTAGGCCTCATTTATCTCATCTGTACAGTGGGGTAAGAGTGTGAGCCCCAGGTGGGACAGGGACTGTGTCCAACCTGATTAACTTGTATCTATCCCAGCGCTTAGAACAGTGCCTGGCACATAGTAAGTGCTCAACAAGTACCATAATTATTAATAAGTGCATGGCATGGTGGATAGAGCATGGGCCTGGGAATCAGAAGGTCATGAGTTCTAATCCTAGCTCTGCCACTTGTCTGCTGTGTGACCTTGGGTAAGCCACTTCACTTCTCTGTACCTCGGTTACCTCATCTGTAAAATGGAGATTGAGACAATGAACCCCATGTGGGACTGGGACTGTTTCTAACCCAATTTGCTTGTACCCACCCCAGTGCTTAGTACAGTGACTGGCACATTCATTCATTCATTCAATCATATTTATTGAGCACTTACTGTGTGCAGAGCACTGTACTAAGCACTTGGGAAGTACAAGTTGGCAACATATAGAGACGGTCACTACCCAACAGTGGGCTCACAGTCTAGAAGGGGGAGACAGACAACAAAACAAAACATATTAACAAAATAAAATAAATAGAATAAATATGTATAAATAAATAAATAGAGTAATAAATATGTACAAACATATATACATGTATACAGGTGCTGTGGGGAGGGGAAGGAGGTAAGGCGGAGGGGATGGAGAGGGGATATGTTTTGTTTTGTTCTCTGTCTCTCCCTTCTAGACTGTGAGCCCGCTGTTGGGTAGGGACTGTCTCTATATGTTGCCAACTTGGACTTCCCAAGCACTTAGTACAGTGCTCTGCACACAGTAAGTGCTCAATAAATACGATTAAATGAATGAATGAATGTATATATGTTTGTACATATTTATTACTCTACCTATTTTATTTGTACATATTTATTCTATTTTATTTTGTTAATATGTTTTGTTTTGTTCTCTGTCTTCCCCTTCTAGACTGTGAGCCCACTGTTGGGTAGGGACCATCTCTATATGTTGCCAACTTGTACTTCCCAAGCGCTTAATACAGTGCTCTGCACACAGTAAGCGCTCAATAAATATGATTGAATGAATGAATGAATGAAAGGAGGGGGAGAGGAAGGAGGGGGCTCAGTCTGGGAGGAGGGGGCTCAGTCTGGGACACTAACATAGTAAGTGCTTAACAAATACCATTATTATTATTATTATTATTATTATTATTATTATTATTATTATTATAAGTGGTGGAGCCGGTATTAGAACTCCCAGGTTCATGATCTATCATCACGCCACACTGCTTGTCTGTTCACCCCATATTAGAAACGTCCTCGTTAATAGATTAGTACAGTGCTCTGCATTCATTCATTAAATTCATTCAATCGTATTTATTGAGCACTTACTGTGTGCAGAGCACTGTTCTAAGCACTTGGAAGGTACAATTTGGCAACAGATAGAGACAATCCCTATGCAACAGCGGGCTTACATTCTAGAAGGGGGAGACAGACAACAAAACAAAACAAGTAGATAATGATGGCATTTAAGTGCTTACTATGTGCCAAGCACTGTTCTAAGAGCTGGGATAGATACAAAATAATCAGGTTGTCCGACTTGGGGTTCACAGTCTCAATCTCCATTTTCCAGATGAGGTAACTGAGGCACAGAGAAGTTAAATGGCTTGCCCAAAGTTACACAGCTGACAACTGGTGGAGCTAGGATTAGAACCCACGACCTCTGACTCCCAAGCCCATACTTTTCCCACTAAAACACGAAAGCGCTCAATAAATATGATTGAATGAATGAATGAAATCCGGTTTAGGCCCCGGCTTGTGGGTCACAAAATGAGGAGTCATCATCATCATCATCATCAATCGTATTTATTGAGCGCTTACTATGTGCAGAGCACTGTACTAAGCACTTGGGAAGTACAAATTGGCAACATATAGAGACAGTCCCTACCCAACACTGGGCTCACAGTCTAAAAGGGGGAGACAGAGAAAAAACCAAACACACTAACAAAATAAAATAAATAGAATAGATATGTACAAGTAAAATAAATAAATAAATAGAGTAATAAATATGTACAAACATATATACATATATACAGGTGCTGTGGGGAAGGGAAGGAGGTAAGATGGGGGGGATAGAGAGGGGGTCGAGGGGGAGAGGAAGGAAGGGGCTCAGTCTGGGAAGGCCTCCTGGAGGAGGTGAGCTCTCAGTAGGGCCTTGAAGGGAGGAAGAGAGCTAGCTAGGCGGATGTTGGGAGGGAGGGCATTCCAGGCCCGGGGGTTGATGGCGGGACAGGCAAGAACGAGGTATGGTGAGGAGATTAGCGGCAGAGGAGCGGAGGGTGAGGGCTGGGCTGGAGAAGGAGAGAAGGGAGGTGAGGTAGGAGGGGGCGAGGTGATGGACAGCCTTGAAGCCCAGGGTGAGGAGTTTCTGCCTGATACGCAGATTGATTGGTAGCCACTGGAGATTATTGAGGAGGGGAGTAATATGCCCAGAGCGTTTCTGGACAAAGATAATCCGGGCAGCAGCACGAAGTACGGATTGAAGTGGAGAGAGACACGAGGATGGGAGATCAGAGAGAAGGCTGATGCAGTAGTCAGAGTCAAAGGCGGCCAACCATTTAGGCCTCGATAAGTGGGCTGGTTCTCCATCTCCTCCCTCTGCCCTACTCCCTTCCCGTCCCCAAAGCACTTGTGTATATTTGTACATATTATTACTCTATTTATTTTATTAATGATGTGTATATATCTATAATTCTACTTATCTATTTTGATGGTATTGACACCTGTCTATGTGTTTTGTTTTGTTGTCTGTCTCCCCCTTTTGACTGTGAGCCCTTTGTTGGGCAGGGACTGTCTCTGTTGCCAAATTGTACTTTCCAAGTGCTTAGTCCCGTGTTCTGCAAACAGGAAGCGCCCAATAAATATGATTGAATGAATAAATACGATTGAATGAATAAATACGATTGAATGAATAAATATGATTGAATGGGAAGCAGTGTGGCTTAGTGGAAAGAGCATGGACTTGGGAGTCAGAGGTTGTGGGTTCTAATCCCGCCTCTGCCACTTAAGCGCTTAGTACGTGCTCTGCACACAGTAAGCGCTCAATAAATGCGATTGAATGAATGAATGCCACTTGTCAGCTGTGTGACCTTGGGCATCTCTTAACTTTTCTGTGCCTCAGTTACCTCATCTGTAAAATGGGGATGAAGACTGTGAGCCCCACGTGGGACAACCTGATCACCCTGTATCCCCCTAGCACTTAGAACAGTGCTTGACACATAGTAAGCACTTAATAATAATAATGGTCTTTGTTAAGCGCTTACTATGTGCAAAGCACTGTTCTAAACACTGGGGAGGTTACAAGGTGATCAGGTTGTCCCACGGGGGACTCACAGTTTTAATCCCAATTTTACAGATGAGAGAACTGAGGCCCAGAGAAGTGAAGTGACTTGCCCAAAGTCACACAGCTGACTGTTGGTGGAGGCAGGATTTGAACCCATGACCTCTGACTCCAAAGCCCGGGCTCTTTCCACTGAGCCACGCTGCTTCTCACTTAACAAATACCAGCAGTGTGTCTCAGTGGAAAGAGCCCAGGCTTAGGAGTCAGAGGTCATGGGTTCTAATCCCAGCTCCACCACTTGTCAGCTGTGTGATTTTGGGCAAGTCACTTAACTTCTCTGTTGGGTAAGGATCATCCCTGTATGTTGCTGACTTGTACTTCCCAAGTGCTTACAGTGCTCTGCACACAGGTTAAGCACTCAATAAATATAGCTGAATGAATGAAAGAATGGGCCTCAGTTATCTCATCTGTAAAGTGGGGATCAAGACTATGAGCCCCATGTGGGACAACCTGATGACATTGTATCCCCCCAAGCAATTGGAACAGTGCTTGGCACACAGCACCTAACAAATGTCATCATTATTGTTATTATTACAATTATTAATAAATACGGTTGAATGAATAAATACTCTTGAATGATTGAATGAATGGGCCTCAGTTCCCTCATTTGTAAAATGGGGATGAAGCCTGTGAGCCCCATGTGGGACAACCTGATGACCTTGTATTCCCCCCCCCAGTGCTTGGAACAGTGCTTGCTTGGCACATAGTAAGCACTTAATAAATGCCATCATCATCATTATTATTATTATTATTAATAATAATAAATACGATTGAATGAATAAATACTCTTGAATGAATGAATGGGCCTCAGTTCCCTAATCTGTCAAATGGGGATAAAGACTGTGAGCCCCCCATGGGACAACCTGATCACCTTGTATCTACCCCAGCACTTAGAACAGTACTTGGCACATAGTAAGTGCTTAACAAGTGCCATCATTATTATTATTGTTATCATTATTATTAATAAATTCGATTGAATGAATAAATATGCTTGAATGAATGAATGAATGGGCCTCAGTTCCCTCATCTGTCAAATGGGTCTGAAGCCTGTGAGCCCCATGTGGGACAACCCGATGACCTTGTATCCCCCCCAGAGCTTGGAACAGTGCTTGGCCCAGAGTAAGCGCTTAAGAAATGCCATTATTAGTGTTATTATTATTAATAAATATGGTTGAATGAATAAATATGCTTGAATGAATGAATGAATAGACCTCAGTTCCCTCAACTATAAAATGGGGATGAAGCCTGCGAGCCCCACATGGAACAACCTGATCACCATGTATACCCCCCAGCACTTGGAACAGTGCTTCACACATAGTAAGAGCTTAAGAAATGCCATTATTAGTGTTATTATTATTAATGAATACAGTTGAATGAATGAATGGACCTTAGTTCCCTCATCTGTCAAATGGGGATGAAGCCTGTGAGCCCCACGTGGGACAACCTGATCACCTTGTATCCCCCCCAGCACTTAGAACAGTGCTTCACACATAGTAAGAGTTTAAGAAATGCCATTATTAGTGTTATTATTATTAATGAATATGGTTGAATGAATGAATGAATGAATGGACCTTAGTTCCCTCATCTGTCAAATGGGGATGAAGCCTGTGAGCCCCACATGAGACAACCTGATCACCTTATATCCCCCCCAGCGCTTGGAACAGTGCTTGGTACATAGTAAGAGCTTAAGAAATGCCATTATTAGTGTTATTATTAGTAGTAAATACGGTTGACTGACTGAATGAATGAATGGACCTCAGTTCCCTCATCTGTCAAATAGGGCTGAAGCCTGTGAGCCCCACGTGGGACAACCTGATCACCTTGTATCCCCCCCAGTGCTTGGAACAGTG
The DNA here is from genome assembly GCF_015852505.1 of Tachyglossus aculeatus. Classification (NCBI taxonomy): domain Eukaryota; kingdom Metazoa; phylum Chordata; class Mammalia; order Monotremata; family Tachyglossidae; genus Tachyglossus; species Tachyglossus aculeatus. Next base: position 43,773,653 of record NC_052069.1, read on the forward strand.
CTTGGCACATAGTAAGAGCTTAAGAAATGCCATTATTAGTGTTATTATTATTAATAATTACGGTTGAATGAATGAATGAATGGACCACAGTTCCCTCATCTGTCAAATAGGGCTGAAGCCTGTGAGCCCCATGTGGGACAACCCGATGACCTTGTGTCCCCCTCAGAGCTCGAAACAGTGCTTGGCCCAGAGTAAGCGCTTAAGAAATGCCATTATTAGTGTTATTATTATTAATAAATACGGTTGAATGAATAAATAGGCTTGAATGAATGAGTGAATGACAGTTCTGAGGTGAGGCGAATGAATGAATGGACCTCCGTACCCTCATTTGTCAAATGGGGATGAAGCCTGTGAGCCCCATGTGGGACAACCCGATGACCTTGTGTCCCCCCCCAGAGCTTGGAACAGTGCTTGGCCCAGAGTAAACACTTAAGAAATGCCATTTTAGTGTTATTATCATTAATAAATACGGTTGAATGAATGAATGAATGAATGAATGTACCTTAGTTCCCTCATCTGTCAAATGGGGATGAAGCCTGTGAGCCCCATGTTGGACAACCCGATGACTTTGTGTGTCCCCCGCCCCCAGAGCTTGGAACAGTGCTTGACCCAAAGTAAGCACTTAAGAAATGCCATTATTAGTGTTATTATTATTAATAAATATGGTTGAATGAATAGCTTTATTTCTATTTGTTCTGACGACTTGACAACTGTCCACATGTTTTGTTTTGTTGTCTGTCTCACCCTTCTAGACTGTGAGCCCGTTGTTGGGTAGGGACCGTCTCTATATGTTGCCAACTTGTACTTCCCAAGCGCTTAGTACAGTACTCTGCGCACAGTAAGCGCTCAATAAATACGATTGAATGAATGAATGAATAAATATGCTTGAAAGAATGAATGGACCTCAGTTCCCTCATCTGTCAAATGAGGCTGAAGTCTGTGAGCCCCATGTGGGACAACCTGATCACCTTGTGTCCCCCCCAGAGCTTGGAACAGTGCTTGGCCCAGAGTAAGCGCTTAAGAAATGCCATTATTAGTGTTATTATTATTAATAAATACGGTTGAATGAATGAATGAATGAATAGACCTCAGTTCCCTCATCTGTCAAATAGAACTGAAGCCTGTGAGCCCCATGTGGGACAACCCGATGACCTTGTGTCCCCTCCCGCCCCAAGCGTGGAACAGTGCTTGGCCCAGAGTAAGCGCTTAAGAAATTCCATTATTAGTGTTATTATTATTAATAAATACGGTTGAATGAATAAATAGGCTTGAATGAATGAGTGAATGACAGTTCTGAGGTGAGGCGATTGAATGAATGGACCTCAGTTCCCTCATCTGTCAAATGGGGATGAAGCCTGTGAGCCCCATGTGGGACAACCCGATGACCTTGTGTCCCCCCCAGAGCTTGGAGCAGTGCTTGGTGCAGAGTAAGCGCTTAAGAAATGCCATTATTAGTGTTATTATCGTTAATAAATACGGTTGAATGAATGAAAGAATGAATGTACCTTAGTTCCCTCATCTGTCAAATGGGGAGGAAGACTGTGAGCCCTAAGTGGGAAACCCTGATCACCTTGTATCCCCCCCCGCAGCCAATCGTATTTGGCACATAGTAAACGCTTAAGAAATGCCATTATTAGTGTTATTATTATTAATGAATACGGTTGAATGAATGAATGAATGGACCTCAGTTCCCTCATCTGTCAATTGGGGCTGAAGCCTGTGAGCCCCATGTGGAACAACCCGATGACATTGTGTCCCCCCCCAGAGCTTGGAACAGTGCTTGGCACATAGTAAGAGCTTAAGAAATGCCATTATTAGTGTTATTACCATTAATAAATACAGTTGAATGAATAAATAGGCTTGAATGAATGAGTGAATGACAGGTCTGAGGCGAGGCGAATAAATGAATGGACCTCAGTTCCCTCATCTGTCAAATCGGGCTGAAGCCTGTGAGCCCCATGTGGGACAACCCGATGACCTTGTGCCACCCCCCCAGAGCTTGGAACAGTGCTTGGCACATAGTAAGAGCTTAATAAATGTCATTGTTAGTGTTATTATTATTAATGAATACGGTTGAATGAATGGACCTCAGTTCCCTCATCTGTCAATTGGGGCTGAAGCCTGTGAGGCCCATGTGGGTCAACCCGATGACATTGTGTCCCCCCCAGAGCTTAGAACAGTGCTTGGAACATAGTAAGAGCTTAAGAAATGCCATTATTAGTGTTATTATTATTAATGAATACGGTTGAATGAATGGACCTCAGTTCCCTCATCTGTCAATTGGGGCTGAAGCCTGTGAGGCCCATGTGGGTCAACCCGATGACCTTGTGTCCCCCCCCAGAGCTTAGAACAGTGCTTGGCACATAGTAAGAGCTTAAGAAATGCCATTATTAGTGTTATTATTATTAATAAATACGGTTGAATGAATAAATAGGCTTGAATGAATGACGTTCTGAGGGGAGCCGGGGAGGGGGCGGGGCCTGTCCTTGGGGCGCCCGATGATTGGCCCTCCGCCCGACACCGCCCCCTCCCCCTCCGCGTGGTGCCCTCCTCCTCGGGGTGGAGCCGGGCCGGGGCACGTGACCGCCGCTTCGTGCCAATCACGGGGCACGTTCCGGCGGGGGCGCGCACGCAGACGGCGGGCCGCGTGAGGGGGAGAGGAGGACGACGACCGCCGCCTCAGACGCCTCAGACGCCGCCATTGCCGTGGCTTGGCGGGGAGCCCGTCCCCTCAGGCCGCCGGCCCTCTCCCCTCTCCCCAAAATGGACTACGAGGAAGGTGAGCGCGGTGGGCGGGGGTTCGCGGCCCGCCCCCGGGCCCCCGCTTCATTACCGACCCAAAATGGCCGAGCCCTGCTTTTGTTCCTCCCCGGGGCCCACCCTCCTTTGCCCGCTCTAATAATAATAATAATGATGGCATTTATCAAGCGCTTACTGTGTGCAAAGCACTGTTCTAAGCGCTGGGGAGGTTACAAGGTGATCAGGTTGTCCCACATGGGGCTCACAGTCTTAATCCCCATTTTACAGATGAGAGAACTGAGGCACAGAAAAGTGAAGTGACTTGCCCAAAGTCACACGTGTGACAATTGGTGGAGCCGGGATTCGAACCCATGACCTCTGACTCCAAAGCCCGTGCTCTTTCCACTGAGTCACGCTGCTTCTGTAATAATAATAGTGATGGTATCTGTTAAGCGCTTACTGTGCGCCAAACACTGCGGTAGAAGAGAAGCAGCGTGGCTCAGTGGTAGGGACTGTCTCTGTATGTTGCCAATTTATAATAATAATAATAATGGCGTTTGTTAAGCGCTTACTATGTGCAAAGTACTGTTCTAAGCGCTGGGGAGATACAGGGTGATCAGGTTGTCCCACGGGGGGCTCACAGTCTTAATCCCCATTTTACAGATGAGGTAACTGAGGCACAGAGAAGTTAAGTGACTTGCCCAAAGTCACACGTGTGACAATTGGTGGAGCCGGGATTCGAACCCATGACCTCTGACTCCAAAGCCCGTGCTCTTTCCACTGAGTCACGCTGCTTCTGTAATAATAATAATAATAATAATGGTGATGGTATCTGTTAAGCGCTTACTATGCGCCAAACACAGTGGTAGAAGAGAAGCAGCGTGGCTCAGTGGTACGGATCGTCTCTGTATGTTGCCAACTTGTAATAATAATAATAGTAATAATAATGGCATTTGTTAAGCGCTTACTATGTGCAAAGCACTGTTCTAAGCGCTGGGGAGATACAAGGTGATCAGGTTGTCCCGTGGGAGGCTCACAGTCTTAATCCCCATTTTACAGATGAGGGAACTGAGGCCCAGAGAAGTGAAGTGACTTGCCTAAGGTCACACAGCTGACAAGTGGTGGAGCCGGGATTTGAACCCATGACCTCTGACTCCAAAGCCCAGGCTCTTTCCACTGAGCCATGCTGCTTCTCTAATTCAGTCTTGTACTTCCCAAGCACTTCGTACAGTGCTCTGCACACAGTGAGCGCTCAATAAATACCACGCTGCACCGAACGTACTCATCGATTCACTGGACAGAGGCAGGCCTCCTTCCTCAAGTGCCTCACTTCCTACCAGAGAATAGTAATAATGTTGGTATTTGTTAAGCGCTTACTATGGGCCAAGCACTGTTCTAAGCTCTGGAGTATATACACCTGCCCAAAGATACACTTGCCCACAGCCACACAGCTGACAATTGGCAGAGTCGGGATTTGAACCCACGACCTCTGACTCCAAAGCCCATGCTCTATTCCACTGAGTCACACTGCTTCCCTACTGTGTGCAGAGCACTGTACTAAGCGCTTGGGAAGTACAAGTTGGCAACATATTGAGATGGTCCCTACCCAACAGCGGGTTCACAGTCCAAAAGACACTTACTATGTGCAAAACACTGTTCTAAGTGCAGGGGAGGTTACAAGGTGATCAGGTTGTCCCATGGGGGGCTCACAGTCTTAATCCCCATTTTACAGATGAGGTAACTGAGGCACAGAGAAGTTGAGTTGCCCAAAGGCACACAACTGACAATTGGCGGAGCTGGGATTTGAACCCATGACCTCTGACTCCAAATCCCGGGCTCTTTCCACTAAGCCGCGCTGCCACTTGTCAGCTGTGTGACTTTGGGCAAGTCACTTCACTTCTCTGGGCCTCAGTTATCTCACCTGTAAAATGGGGATTAAGACTGTGAGCCCCCCGTGGGACAATCTGATCACCTTGTAACCTCCCCAGCGCTTAGAACAGTGCTCCGCACATAGTAAGCACTTATTAAATGCCATCATCGTTATTATCATTATTACAAGGTGATCAGGTTGTCCCACGGGGGGCTCATGGTCTTAATCCCCATTTTACAGACAAGGGAACTGAGGCCCAGAGAAGTGAAGTGACTTGCCCAAAGTCTCACAGCTGACAAGTGGCAGAGCCAGGATTAGATTGTGTGTCTCACCCTTCTATTCATTCATGGATTCAATTGTATTTATTGAGCGTTTACTGTGTGCAGAACACTGGACTAAGTGCTTGGAAAGTACAATTCGGCACACATATTCGTTCATTCAGTCGTATTTACTGAGCGCTTACTTCACTCTAGACTGTGAGCCCACTCTTCTAGACTGTGAGCCCACTCTTCTAGACTGTGAGCCCACTGTTGGGTAGGGACTGTCTCTATATGTTGCCATCTTGTACTTCCCAAGCACTTAGTACAGTGCTCTGCACACAGTAAGCACTCAATAAATATGATTGATTGATTCTCTGTGCTTCAGTTACCTTGTCTGTAAAATGGGGGTTAAGGCTGAGCCCCACGTGGGACAACCTGATCACCTTGTATCCACCCCAGTACTTAGAACGGTGCTTTGCACATAGTAAGCGTGGCTCAATGGAAAGAGCACGGCTGTGGAGTCAGAGGTCATGGGTTCAAAATCCTGGCTCCGCCAATTGTCAGCTGTGTGACTTTGGGCAAGTCACTTAAATTCTCTGTGCCTCAGTTACCTCGTCTGCAAAATGGGGATTAAGACTGAGCCCCACATGGGACAACCTGATCACCTTGTATCCACCTCAGCACTTAAAACAGTGTTTTGCACATAATAAGCGTGGCTCAATGGAAAGAGCCCGGGCTTGGGAGTCAGCGGTCATGGGTTCTAATCCCGGCCCTGCCACTTGTCAGATGTGTGACTCTGGGCAAGTCACTTAACTTCTCTGTGCCTCAATTCCCTCATCTGGAAAATGGGGATGAAGACTGTGAGCCCCAGGTGGGACAACCTGATGACCTTGTATCTACCCCAGCACTTAGAACAGTGCTTGGTACATAGTAAGTGCTTAACAAATACCATCATCAGTTGTCATCACTGTTCTAAGTGCTGAGGGGGTGGGGGGAATACAAGATAATCAGGTTGCCCCATGTGGGGCTCACTGTTTTAATTCCAGTTTTACAGATGAAGTCAGAGGCACAGAGAAGTTGTGACTTTGCCAAAGTCACACAGCTGACAAGAGGCGAAGCCAGGATTAGATCCCATGACCTCTGATTCCCAAGCCTGTGCTCTTTACACTGAGCCATGCTGCTTCTCTAAAGCTTAGTACAGTGCTCTGCACGCAGTAAGCACTCAATAATTACGATTGAATGAATGAATCTTCTGTTTCCCAGGGCCGGGGTCCTCCTTTGCCTTGGCAACACTTCCTGAAAAGCCCTTCTCCTCCAAGAGGACTTCCCCTCTTTAAGCCCCCTTTTTCCCTTCTCCCACTCCCTTTTGCATCATTCATTTAGTCGTATTTATTAGGTGCTAATTGTGTGTAGAGTGCTGTACTATACTTGTGTAAAATACAGCCATAAACAGTGATATACCCTGCCCAAAAGGAGCTCATGGATTTGCACCCTTTATTCACCCATCAATCCCATTTATTGAGTGCTTACTCTGGACAGAGCACCGTACTAAGCGCTTGGGAAAGTACAGTGCAGGCATAAACAGTGACATTTCCTGCCCACAACGAGCTCATGGATTTGCACACTTTACTTACCCGTCAATCATATTTATTGAGTACTTACTGTGTGCAGAGTACTGTACTAAGTGCTTGGGAAAGTACAATACAATAATAAACAGTAACATTTCCTGCCCATAACAAGCTCATGGATTTGCACCCTTTAGTCTCCCATCAATCATATTTATTGAGCACTTACTAAGTGCAGAACACTACTAAGTGCTTGGGAGAGTCCAGCGTGACAGAGTTGGTAGTCAGTTGTCCTGCCCACGGCGAGTTTACAGTCTAGAGGTCTGTCAGCCTCTCCCTCATCCCCACAGCACTTATGTATGTATCTGTAATTTATTTATATTAATGTCTGTTTCCCCTTCTAGACTGTAACCTCGTTGTGGTCAGGGAACCTGTCTACCAACTCTTTTATGTTGTACTCTCCCAAGCACTTGCTAAATACAAAGTAAACTCTTAAGATTCCCCCCCCCCCCCCCCCCCCCAGCCCCAAACCTCCCAATCCCTGAGCCCTTTCCCCTAATTTGGCCTCCAGCACTAGCATTGAGGGCAGGGCTTGGGTCCCCCCTGTTGCCAGCTCTCTGCAGAGGACAAGCCCTACCTGTTAAGTTCCTGCAGGTGATTATCATCCCGTTGGTGTACTGCTTTCCAGAAGCTTTTCCAAACTAAGAGTTCTGGGAGCCCCAGGCTTAGAAGGGGGGAAAACAGAATCCCAAGATAGCAAGATAAAGAATAGTAAGGCATGGTTATAAATCTGTCACTAATTTGTAATCATTTGCATACATCAGGGGAACCTTCATTGGTCCTGGTTGCTTATCTCAGTCCGATCTCCAGTCGAATTGCTGTCCAGGAAGGGTGAAATGTCCTTCAAAACTAGATTTGCCTGCAGATATGCCACTACAGTCCTGATAGGTGGAGTGTGATACAAACAACTCTGATGTAACCAGCCAGTGGAGGACATGGAACTTCACCCAAATCTCATTTTTAGCCCCACTTTTCCCTCCAAATGTCCTACTAGAATAGCTAAAAACTAGCAGCATTGGTAGGCTTGAGTTTTACTCTGTTTAGCTCAGTTGAAGGGGCAAAGAGGCTTTAAACCATTTGAGTGTGCCCATGTGGGGCAGAAACTCTTAAGATCATCATGTATTGCATCAACCCTGGGGTTTGGCAGAATGGTTGGCATATTCTATGTGCTTAAAAAATGCCATTATTATAAATAATGAAAGGCCACATGTCCCGACCCCTAGAGGTTGTGTATATAAACTCTATGGGGACAGATCCTGTTGTTTACTTGTATGTTCCCAAACACACCTCTACACGGCCCTTCTACTGGTGTCTAATAAATACTCTTGATTGGAAGAGGAAGAATAACTAGGTGATCTGACCCAGAATATTGGTAGCTGTACTTTTTTAGAAATAAGATTTCTGGAGTAGCTAGTTGGATCTGTTAAGATAGGCAAATTCATTTTCTGAATATACCACTAAATGATGAGGCACAGAACCATATTTATTGTTATTTAAATGCTTATAATGTATTTGTTAAGCGGTTACTAAGTGCCAAGCACTGTTCTAAGTGCTTATTCATTCAATCGTATTGAGCTCTCACTGTGTGCAGAGCACTGTATTAAGCGCTTATGTGCTAAGCCTTGGGGTAGTCAGCTCAGAGTCCCTGTCTCACCTGGAGCTCATAGTTTAAATGGGAAGGGAGAATAGATATTTAGTGCCCATTATGTGGATGAGGAAGCCAGAAATTTGGGCACTTACCCCAAGATACATTACAGGAAATTGGCAGAGCTGGGACTAGATCCCAGGCTTCTCAAAGTTCTGTCCAGTACCTTATCCACTAGACTGTGCTATTTCTCCCAAGGGATACAAGGTGTGTTCTTAGCAGTCAGCAATCATCAGTCAACCTTTGTTCCTTAGAAGAAGAAAAATGCTTTAAAGTGGTATAAATCCAAGTCTTAAGGGATATGGATTTGCTAACAATGCAGCAAATTACTCAAACCAATTTTGAGGGCCAGTTTTTTAGTTGATTCCATGTTCCTCTTTTAGATGTAGGATATCACATGTTTGTTAATGGCACAGCTCATGATTGGATTTGTGTATTAAGACCTGTCTTGATATATCATGAAAGAGGTGGGTAGAGATACACATTCATTCATTCAGTTGCACTGAGTGCTTACTGTGTGCAGAGCACTGTACTGAGCACTTGGGAAAGCACAATGCAACAATAAAACTGACGTGTTCCCTGCCCACAAGGAGCTTACAGTTTGGGGGTGGAGGCAGACATCAATACAAATAAATAAATTACAAATATGATTGATTGATTGATAAGTGCTGTTGGGCTGGGAGGGGGAAAAACAAAGGGAGCAAGTCAGGGGTTTGCAGAAGGGGCTGGGAGAAGAGGAAAGGGGGGCCTAATCTGGGAAGGCCTCTTGGAGCTGTGCCTTCAATAAAGCTTTGAAGTTGGAGAGAGTAATTGTCAGTTGGGCGGGAGAATGTTTCAGGCCAGAGGCAGGATATGGGCTATGGGTCAGGGGTGAGATAGAGGAGAGATTGAGTTACTGTGAGAAGGTTAACATTGGAGTAGAGAAGTGTGTGGGCTGGGTTATAAAATCTTACACAGCAGCAGATACAGGAAGCAACAGCTAATGATTTAATATACCTTTCACACAATTCTGACTTTAGAATGTATTTTTGCAGAGCCTGCATCCCATCTAGTTGTTGAATTTTGCCCGTTGCTTATCTATAGGACCCCGTATTATAATTTTAGACTTTTAGACTGTGAGCCCACTGTTGGGTAGGGACTGTCTCTATATGTTGCCAATTTGTACTTCCCAAGCGCTTAGTACAGTGCTCTGCACATAGTAAGTGCTCAATAAATACGATTGATGATGATGATGATAATGGCCCTTCAAATTAAAAGAAGATACAAACAGTTGGGAAAGAAAAGGTATATTTGCAACTGGAGCAGATTTCATCAGCCAGATGGCATCCTAGCTTTGATTTATAAACTATGCAGATTTCGAATCCTGGCTCCACCACATGTCTGCTGTGTGACCTTGGCAAGTCACTTAACTTCCCTGAACCTCAGTTACCTCATCTGTAAAATGGGGATTAAGACTGTGAGCCCCAGGTGGGACAACCTGATCACCTTGTATCCCCCAGTGCTTAGAACAGTGCTTTGCACATAGTAAGCACTTAACAAATGTCATCATCGTTATTATTATTATATAACATGGTGTTAGAATATGGATTAGCTATGCAAGGTGTTCTTTTAAGGTTGTGGCATAGACTACAGTCTGGGGCTCATACTCCACAATCCACACATTGCTTCTAAGTATGGACGTGTGCATAAAGCATGTAATGTCAAAATCAATCAGTCAGTCATATTTATTGAGCACTTAATGTGTGCAGAGCACTGTACTAAATGCTAGGGAGAGTATAACAGCATTGGTAAACAGGTTCCCTGTGCTTCATGATCTTTTAAGAAACTAAATATTCAGACTTTTCTAAGTGCAGACTGTTGATATCAACATTACATGTAAGAATGTGAAGACACATCCTTTTTTATGGGGTTTCTGCAGGAATATGTAAGATTAGGACTATAATGCTAATTGCCTCCTCTTTTCCTTTCTAGCCTTGTGTATAGAAGAAATCTTTTCCAGCCCATCTTCTTTGCAGTCACTGAAAATCACACTGCTATAGATCTGTCCCATCCTGTCCCATTTAAGTGGAGCTCTTGAAACCTCACTCAACCCTGTTATTTTAGGACTTAGTACCAAATCGAAGATCAGCTAGTCCAAAAAATCAGCTCTGTTTACTATGCAAGGCAGGGTGTGGCAGCATAACTATGTAATGTGTTTGGCAGTTGCATTTTAGAAGTGTTTGTTATATTTCAAGTAGTAAAACGGCTGAGGATTATTGGTATCCAATGCACAGAAAATTGTAGGGTAGTTTGAAAGTTGCAGGGGATTGTTAAAGGAAATCTGGTATAGCAGGAGACCTTTCTTGATTTTTTTATACCCTGGAATCATAATGGAATGATAGAGTTGAATAATAATAATAATAATAATTATGGCATTTGTTAAGTGCTTATTATGTGCCAAGCACTGTTCTAAGCGCTGGGGGGATACAAGGTGATCAGGTTGTCCCATGTGGGGCTCACAGTCGTAATCCCCATTTTACAGATGAGGGAACTGAGGCTCAGAGAAGTGAAGTGACTTGCCCAAGGTCACACAGCAGGCATGTGGCGGAGCTGGGGTTCGAACCCATGACCTCTGACTCCAAAGCCTGTCCTCTTTCCACTAAGCCACGCTGCTTCTAATTTAGGTTCCAAAGAGTGGTTTCCAGGAGCATTCTCTCCTCAGGGCCACAGCCAACAGTTAGTTGCATGTAATTTGTATTTCTCACATGAATGCTGTGTAAAGGTCATGGGTTCTAATCCTGCCTTCGCCACTTGTCTGCTGTGTGACCTTGGGCAAGTCATTTCACTTCTCTGTGCCTGTTACCTCATCTGTAAAACGGGGATTGAAACTGTGAGCCCCATGTCGGGCAGGGACTGTGTCCAACCTGATTACCTTGTGTCTACTCCGGCGTTTAGAACAGTGCTTGACACATAGTGAGTGCTTAACAAGTACCATAATTAAAGTAATTTTCAAGTTAAAATTTAATTATTGGTAATATTTAAACTGATTCTCCCACCACCACCTTTTTTATTCCTCATTCACCCATTCATACCAATCCAAATTTCTGAAACCAGAAATATATGGTAGAATATAAAGTGAAGAAAGTCATGGTGAGGATTTTTAGAAGACTGTTGGGCTTTAGCTTGGAGAACACTACCAAAAAGAAACCAGTTCCAGGCCCAGAGTTGGGAGACCATATTGGGCTGATATTTCCATTGTAGGAAAAAACACATGCCAGAGAATTATTGTAATAATCAGTGGAGGGTTAGATGGAATGTTCAGGAAATGAATAGGGTCTTCAAAAGAGCAAGCAATGGTGACTAATATTTGGTCTAGAACAGAGGAAACATAATAAAACCTGTTAAAATTAACAGTTGCCATAGCAGAGAGTTTAAGGAGCAGGAGCTCCAACTTCAACATGGACTTAGGGTATGGACCCTGTTGCAAAAGGCACTGAGAAGTGCAAGCATTAAATAAAGTATGATGGGGTGTATTTAAGAGATTTTTCTGAGAGAGAATTGAAGGAGAGCTATAAATGGTAATGTGGTCATAGTTGGTGTAGGATAGTCTTTGCATGTTTGTGGAAAATGGGAGGCATTTTAAATAAATTCACTTGCTGTAAACTGATGCAAAATCCTGCTGAAATAAAAAAAATTGTAGGCAGGAGTACTCAATTACGATAGTCTGAGTGTTCCTATGAAGAAATAGTGGGCTATGAGAGCACAGTTTAAATATCCCATTGAAATGAATAGTTAAATGCTTTCCATTTTTTAATAAACAGCTGGCAAATAAATTTTAATGGCTATCTTCAGAGGGCTAGTACAATTTTTTTCACTGGGTAATTTTTGATTGCAATGAGGTTTTGGCTTGAGTGGCTAACAGTTATAACCTTGGATGACTGATTTAACTGTTTGCTTCTTGGGAAAGGTTCTGGAGACTGGAAGGAAACTTATTTTTTGGGAGGTAAACCAGGACCCATCATGTCATTTTAGTTTTACCTGTAAAAGTCTGCAGAGTATTGATTTCCAAGTAAAAATTGGATTGTCTCATTGTGAGTAGTGTTTGGAAGACATTATTTGTAATGTAGTGCTTTGCCTTCAAAATTTTGTTATGTTTCTCTTATCCATTGGGTAAGGTGGCCTTGTAAGTGAATATTAAAAATCTTGCACACTTCTCTGTTAAATGCAGTGAAATCCTCATTTTCTGCCTACCTGACATTGAGTGCTACCCTGAATAGATGGGTGATCTGGAGTGAGGGTCACTATCTCTGCTAATTAACTTAACACAACACGTTAGAACTTGTGAATATGGCCCTTCCTGACATTTTTTTTTCTTTCTCTTCTAGGAATGGATCGTGATTATGGCCATGGATCCTATGGAGGTCTGACATTCATAGATACACAACTTGAAAAAACAGTTTTTGAGTAGTCGTAGAGGTGAACTCCATTTAATTTTTTCTTCTTTTTTTTCTTTTTATAGGAATGGATCGTGACTATGGCCATGGGTCCTATGGGGGTCCAAGATCCATGGACTCCTACATGAACCAGTCCTATGGAATGGATAGTCACAGTGGAGGTGGTGGAGGTAGCAGGTAAATCATTCAGACACTTGTCCAAAGAGTTCACCAGCTACTTTTGAGATTCAGAATGCATCTTTTAACTTGTGTTCCTTGGGCATGTTGTGTGATATAGGAAACCTGCAATTTTGGGTTGAATAGGTTATAAAGTCACCGGCAAACGTTATGCTGCTCATTCTTGTTTCTGAAGAAGATGAGATGACAGATGTTGGTATTCAGACAGTACAGTAACACTTTGTACCTTAATGATTTTACTGTTTTCTGCCTTTTAGACCATCAGCGAAACTTTTTGCTCACCTGTAATGTGTCAGCTTTATTGTGTTTTTAAATTTCTCTCATCTACTCCAGTGTGAGTGGCAGCAAAGCAGTTTGTAATTGGGGTGGCTTTAACAACCAGTCGAACAGCATTCCAATTCCAAGGAACATTTACGATAGGTATTTAATATTCTTTTAGTTTTCATGTAAACTATAGTAGAATTCCGTGTTGTTTTATGAAACACTTTTTTTCTTTAAATCATGTCCAGGTTATTTTATTGGCAGGTACTGCTTACATCAAACCCACACAAATTCTAGGGAATATGTAAATAGCTGGCATTGTTTGTTTTGCTGCGTGCGATCTTTAGAATTTTGTTTGAATAGTCATGATGTTGGGCTTGCAGTAGAGGACATGCAGACCAGGTTGACCTTCAAATACAGGGTATGCAGGGGGCAAGAAGTCCCACTGAACAAAATTTCAACTATAGGCTAAATTTGAAGCAGTCCTCATGCATAAATAGAAGGTTCTGGGTTTCTCAGTGTTGGAATGAACTCTGCTAGGTGGCTTCTACTTAACACCCTCCTGCTGCTCCAGATGTTCTTTTTGTATGGAAAAAAAATAGATGGGGAAGCTAAAGCCAAGCAGTTATAAATCGCTGTGAAACCTTGAGTAAAATGCGACTCAATAGTACTTATTAAGTGCTTACTTTGTGCAGAGCACTGTACTAACTGTTTGGGGTAGTAAAATCAATCAGTATATATTGAGGACTTACTCTGTGGAGAGTGCTGTTCTAAGCACACGATTCCTGCTCTCAAGGATCCTAGAATCTCATGGGGAGAAATAATTTATTATATGGTTAGTGGAATGCAGAAGTAAATAGTACCTTCCATTTAGTAATCTGTAAATGATTGACTCAAATGTAACATCTTTGGCTGTATTGAAATGACTGTTATTGCATTTTAAATTGTAATTATGCATGGATTGTTTCTGTAGACTTAACCTGTTACTGTGTAATGTGGTGGACCTATTATGAAGCTAAGTACTGAAGGAATAGGAGTCAGTAATTGTAGCTCATGTCTCTAAAACAGCATCTTGGCAAATCAGTTTTACTGTATAAAAATGTCTAATTTGTAAGTTTGGATTTGTATGACGAAAAATAGTTTGAAAATAGTTTGTTTCTCTCAATTTCTGTTGATTCTCCCTGTATTAAAACTCAGAGGAGACAAATGTGCTCCTTCCCCTAAGGCAGTTTCAGGGAACAAGGACTTTTTTTAAGAAAATATTTTTCAAGAATCTAAAGGCATGCATGATTTGTCAGTTATACGGTAAAGCCTTGTCATCTGCCCTGAAATTCCACACACAGAGTTCATGTGTTGTTGAGCGATTATACTGTGCAGTCCTCTTTGTGTCTATCCTTTGCTAGACTTTATAGTCTGCAAGTGAAAAATTCCCAAGGATTTGTAACTAACGTTGACTTTGAAGAATGGCAGATACTTACGTTTTATAAGCAGGGATGCAACAGTTGCAGTTCAGTTGTTTGGTTGTGTAGACTTATGGGGGTGTATAAGAATCACCTCTGGGTCAGAAATACCCACATCCAGGTGTTTTGGGATATTTTCCCAATTGGAAATTAAGCCATTAAAAATGCTGTGTGTAATTTCAATGCTAGGATAATTTGAAAGAAGAAGTAATTACTTGACTAGTCCATGAGCTGTGGAAGGTGACTTTCGTAGACTAGGGCTGGGCTTAAAAAATGGAAGAAAATCTTTTCTTTTAAACAACAGAAGAGCTTCTGAGAAACTGAATTTACAAAAGCTAAGGCTCACTAAACTTGGCTTTTCCTTGTTTAAAAATTGGCTCAGATAGCTTTCTATCTGGTCCCAAGTCGTGTTGCCCAGCCCTAATCAAACTAAAACAAAAACTAGAACTGTACAAACCAGATTAGTGTAAATGAATTTTAGTTGATAAATGTCAACTGATAATTTGTCTTTGAAATGTCTAACATTAGTAAGCTTACTTTTTTTTTTTCCCTCATTGTGCAATTTTTCCAGGTTTGGACCTTATGAGTCTTACGACTCCGGGTCTTCTCTGGGTGGGCGAGATCTGTACAGATCTGGCTATGGTTTTAATGAACCCGAACAAAGCCGCTTCGGAGGTAGTTATGGTGGTCGATTTGAGAGCTCCTACCGGAATAGCCTTGACTCTTTCGGAGGTAGAAACCAGGGCGGGTCTAGCTGGGATGCACCTTACTCCCGTTCAAAATTGAGGCCTGGGTTTATGGAGGACAGAGGAAGAGAGAGTTACTCTTCCTACAGCAGTTTTTCTTCACCCCATATGAAGCCTGCACCTGTAGGCTCTCGGGGGAGAGGAACGCCTGCTTATCCCGAAAATACGTTTGGAAGCAGAAACTATGATGCTTTTGGAGGACCATCAACAGGCAGAGGCCGAGGCCGAGGAGTAAGTACAGAATCTTTTCAGATTCTTTTCGCTAGTCACTCTTTTAAACCCTTTCAAGACCACAGCTTTAAAATGGACCTCACTGGGTATCACCGGGTACCTTTGGCTAAGCAAACAACTGAGTTGTGACTCTAACGGAAGTTGATTGGTGGTAGTTTCTAGTACCTCTTTGGAAAATAAGTGGCAATGTCAGACGTTTGACGAGATAAAGCTTTTTTTTTTAATCAACTCTCTCCTTTTATTGTAAAGGTGAGGAAAATGCAGGTTTGGTCTAAAAGGGGTTAAATGGAGTTGCGTTTTTCCTTGTCCACACTAGCATTCTTGCTAGTGGCACAATTCTGGGATTACTGTAAAAGGTTATTTTGAAACCTTTTGGGGGTCTTAGTAGGTTAAAGGTGCAATGTATGACATAAGCTTTTGCCTTGCTGCTGCACTCTGGCAAGTACAATGAAAATCTGCAGACTTAACATTAAGTAGCAAAGGGAAAAAGTGAAGGTTTTCAGTTTCAGCCTTGTGTACATATGGCGGGGTGTGTGTGTGTGGGAAGACATAAGGTAGGTCGTAGGATGTTGTTTTGTGGTCAGTTTATTTTCATTAACCCAACTTATTGTATGTCCTATTGGTTTTTCTTCTATAGCTAGTTCTATTGAGGAATAATTTTCTTCCAGTAGGTAGTATGCACTTATGCTTAAACCTGCCCTGTTTCTTTCTCATATTTTATAATGCCTTGTTTATAAACTAATGTTGAAAGGAGAATATTTTTATGGGGTTTCCTCAAGCACTTAGTTTCAGAAAGTTTAAGTTGAAATAATTATTTATGCCTTATGTTCTTAAGTAACTCGAATGACACAAAATAGGTTCATCTGTGCATGAATCTTATCTAATAAATTTGTAGATTTTAGCGGTTAACAGATCTTGTAAAGCATCTTTTTTCTAACTGCTTACTATTTGTCATACTGTTACTTAAGGGAAGGTTGAAAGTCTCAGTTCTGTTTTCAGAAGAAAATAGTACTGGGCACACTTTGAACTGTTAAGTAATAAATGGTGTATGGCACACTAGTTTACTAGTTGGTAGAAATTTCTCATTTTTACAGTTAATTTTTACCATATATAAAATGCATTGCACCTTTAATGTATATTTATTGAAAAGAGTTTTTACTTGTGGACTTAAGTCACCTGGAAACACTGATTGTTCAAGTGTACAAAGATCTAGTCAGATGCATAGCCAAGTAAGATACGTTATACTATTACTAGTTAAGGTGTAATGGAAAGTACTTGGGCATTGCAAACTGTAGGCATTAAAGACTGCAAATCAGTAACCCTGCTCTAGTTTTGACTTCAAAAATTCTTAAAATGTGAAAACACTTTTCACATGGTTAGGATTATGTTAATGGGTTTTGAAACATCAGTTTTGTTTTCATGGCAGTAAAACAGATATTTTTACTCTTTGGATTCACCAGTCCAGTATGAAAGACTCTTCTTTTTTCTTGTCGTTTTTTTCCCTTTCCCTCCTGTTAATGTAGATAAGCCAATAGGACTTTGATTTTTTTTTTTTGCACTTGTACAATTCCCATTGCTTCCTTCACTTCAGATCCTCCATTTTCTTATTCTTTAAGAGGTTAGTTGCCTAAATTGACTTCAGCTACGTGCCTTATGAATTTTTGTTAGAAAGATTTCACATGATTAGTTGGTTACATGCAGAAAGCTACCTGCAAGTTCTTTTTTACAATTTTTGGCAGGTAAAAATTCAAATGTAATAGAATGTCAGATTTTATTTTAGTTAAAATTGAATCAGGAAATCAACTCTTCCTTTCCACCTAGTTTGTCAGTGTAACAGCTCAACTTCTGACCTCCCTTCTTTCTAAAAGGGGAAAGTTTCGATGACTTGGATTTTCTGTAGCAACAAAAGTGTAGATTTTTGTCCTGTTAGCCAATTTTTGAAGCGCTTTGTTGCATCTTCCAGGATTTTTATTTGAGAATTTATATTGATAGGGAAATCTGAAGAGAAGTTATCAGAGAGAGTTGAACAAGTGTTAACGTATTGACAGACATGTTCTTTGTTTGGATTAATTATTTTTAATTACAGAAATTGGATGGGTAGGTAGGAAATATCCATATTTGTTCTACTGGTAATGAAACTATATACTGATACTCTGAGATTTCATTTTACATAGATTCTTGTAAAATTCAGTGTTTTTTTCCAGAGGGCATATGTCACGTTAAATTACGTTCTGGGGACTTTCAAGTGTAAATTAATGTATAGGTAACACATGTAGTTTTTGCATGAATTCTTATCTTTGTGACTGGTTCATAGTAGCATAATACTTCTGATCTCATAAATTTACAGCATATGGGAGATTTTGGTGGCATGCATAGACCCGGAATTGTTGTAGACTATCATAACAAACCCAGTAATGCAGCAGTTGCTGCAAGAGGAATAAAAAGAAAAATGATGCAACCGTTTAATAAGCCTGGAGGAACATTTATCAAGAAACCCAAGCTGACGAAACCTATTGAGAAGATAAACCAAAAAAAATCACCTAGTAAGTATTGGAATGAAGTCATTGCCTACTTTACATTTTATTTTGGCACCTGAAAATTGAACACTTTTTTTTTTCAGTTAGAGCACAAAAATTATTATTGCATTTTACCAAAAGATGCACCTATCTTATATTGCTTTCTAAAGAATTTTGTTGTACTGATTAAATTGGAAGGGCAGTATGACTTTTTTGGTTCCTTATGTTTTGTGAAGCAAATTCTTTGTCTGCAGTTATTAATATTTCTGGGGTGGTTGTACCTCCAGCCCCAGGATGTAGTAATTGTTCCCTCAATGAACTTGCTGTTGCATAATCACACAGAGTGAGGGATTTGGAGGAACAAGTTTAACACTTTCAGGTAAAGCAGCGGGAAGCAGCGTGGTTTAGTGAATAAAGCACATGCCTGGTCACCAAAACCTGCCGGTCTCAGCTCCGCAACATTGCCAAGATCCTGCCCTTTCCTCTCCATCCAAACCGCTACCCTGCTCGTTCAAGCTCTCATCCTATCCTGTCTGGACTACTGTATCAGCCTCCTCTCCGATCTCCCATCCTCTTGTCTCTCCCCACTTCAATCCATACTTCCTGCCGCTACCCGGATTGTCTTTGTCCAGAAGCGCTCTGGGCGTGTTTCTCCCCTCCTCAAAAATCTCCAGTGGCTACCAATCAACCTACGCATCAGGCAGAAACTCCTCACCCTGGGCTTCAAGGCTGTCCATCCCCTCGCCCCCGCCTACCTCACCTCCCTTCTCT
The DNA here is from genome assembly GCF_015852505.1 of Tachyglossus aculeatus. Classification (NCBI taxonomy): domain Eukaryota; kingdom Metazoa; phylum Chordata; class Mammalia; order Monotremata; family Tachyglossidae; genus Tachyglossus; species Tachyglossus aculeatus. The sequence continues at coordinate 43,792,387 of NC_052069.1, forward strand.
CCTTCTCCAGCCCAGCCCGCACCCTCCGCTCCTCTGCTGCTAATCTCACCGTGCCTCGTTCTCGCCTGTCCCGCCATCGACCCCCGGCCCACGTCATCCCCCTGGCCTGGAATGCCCTCCCTCCCCACATCCACCAAGTTAGCTCTCTTCCCCCCTTCCAGGCCCTACTGAGAGCTCACCTCCTCCAGGAGGCCTTCCCAGACTGAGCCCCCTCCTTCCTCTCCCCGTCGTCCCCCTCTCCATTCCCCACGTCTTACCTCCTTCCCTTCCCCACAGCACCTGTATATATGTATATATGTTTGTACATATTTATTACTCTATCTTGTACATATCTATTCTATTTATTTTATTTTGTTAATATGTTTGGTTTTGTTCTCTGTCTCCTCCTTCTAGACTGTGAGCCCACTGTTGGGTAGGGACTGTCTCTATATGTTGCCAATTTGTACTTCCCAAGCGCTTAGTCCAGTGCTCTGCACATAGTAAGTGCTCAATAAGTACGATTGATGATGATATGAATCTAAAGGCAAATATGAGCTTTACATAGTGTAGCAAACTTGCTGCTATGTGCTTTGTCCATTTTTATCGCCACCATTCCTGTTTCATATCAGGGGAGAAAATTAAATGAATTGCTGTTTTGGGGAGAGCTCATTCAGCAAGTACAGTAAACTATCTCCACACCTTTTCCTTTTGGTTCCCATTTCCATGTAGCATCGGTGGCCAAGAGGATAGAAGGTTGGAACTGAATGGTTGGATATAGAAAGCAGCTTTGAATGCTACTAAATGAAGAAGGGAGGCCTGGGGAAAAATGGATTTAAGTGGAGGAAGAAGAGTGATCACAGAAGGAAGACTAGTTGTGGGGTAGAGCAGAAGCTGAAAAGTAAATTCTGCTACAATTTTTAGGAAAGCAGCTTGGAATTTCTAACTTGGCGGTAAGGAATAATTTGGGGAACGTAGCTTTCTGTTCAAAGGAATATTATTCTCCTACAGTTTAACCGAAGAGCAGACAGCTAAGCCTGTTTTTATAAGTTTTAACGGTGAGATTCTGTTTGGAATGTTGTGTGACTGCGTTCATCAGGAATGTCAAGTTGACAAATATATGTGAAAGTATATTTCACTACAAGAATAGGATGCCATCATGTACAGAGTGAGAGATTAGGGTGCATGTATAGGCTCAGAATTTTGCTCTCCTGGTCTGGATTAAAGTGAATAGATTTAAAGTTATCTGGGCAATTTTAAAAGGACGAGATCAAGGCTATTGCTGGTCTCTCCCAAGCGCTTAATACAGTGCTATGCACTTGTATTGAGTAAGGGTTCAATACAGTCGATTGACATGTTCTGTAGTGAGTTAAAGGTTTGGCTGTGGAGAGTCCATCTTGGAGAGAATAATAGGAGGTGTAACTAAAAGGTAAAACCTACATGTCAAATAAAGAGCTACTGTATAAAAACATACAATATTTTAATATGGTAGGGTGTTTTTCTTGATGACAACTAATCTAGCAAGCACACCAAAATACTAGCATTTTAAAAGTTAATATTAATGATGGCATGTTAAAAGAACCACATGGCAAGCGCTGTCAAGTGGGGGGTAGATGAAATATAATCAGATTGGACACAACCACTGTATCAGTTGTATTTATTGAGGAAGCAGCTTGGTTCAGTGGAAAGAGCTTGGACTTTGGAGTCAGAGGTCATGGGTTCAAATCCCAGCTCTGTCACTTATCAGCTGGGTGACTTTGGGCAAGTCACTTAACTTCTCTGGGCCTCAGTTACCACATCTTTAAAATGGGGATTAAGACTGTGAGCCCCCCGTGGGACAACCTGATCACCTTGTGACCTCCCCAGCACAGTGCTTTGCACATAGTAAGTGCTTAATAAATGCCATCATTATTATTATTTATTGAGCACTTACTGTGTGCAGAGCTCTGTACTAAGCGCTTGGGAGAGTACAATAGAACAGTATAACAGACTTTCCCTGCCCACAACGAGCTTACCGTACAGGATCCATAATCTAAGGGAGGGAGACCAGGTATTTTCCATTTTACCAATGGAAATCAATTCATGGTATTGTGTAAGGACCATTGAACTGAGTCATAGTAGTTAAGTGCCTTGCCTAAAGTTACACAGCAGGCTAATGGCTGGAAATGAGGAGTAGAACCTGGACCATCTAAGACCCAGCCCTTTTGCACTAATCATGTTTGTGCTTGAATTTTGAGGTGGGCAGAGCAGGGATATTAGGGCATTAGAAAGGCTCAGGTCATCAGCTGATAAGAACTAAATAAATACTAAATACTAAGAACTATGGGTACTTCCCTCCCTTTCCCCCCTTTGGCTTTTCTCTTCTGAACTCTTCAAAGTATGCCAGTCAACTGGCAGGTCCCCATTTGGTTGACATTGGCAGTGCGTTGGGTTTCTGAAACTACCGTAGGTTAGTCCTCTCTGCTGCTGACGTGAGTACAGTAGAGCAGGGGTCTCAGGAAAAGTCAAAAGTTCTGCCCACCCTTCCTTAGTAATGCAGTAATGCATCTTTGGAAATTGGGAGATACATTTTTAAAATGGTCTCCCTAGTGTCCCTGTTGGGTGGGGAAGGAGGATTTGTATTTGGAAATGCCTATCAAATAATAATAATAATAATAATAATGATGATGGGATTTGTTAAGCGCCTACTATGTGCAAAGCACTATCATATCTAGGCAGGATGGGATTGGTTAGCTCTGACTCCAAATATTCTTTAAATGTTCAGATCTCAACTTCTAAAGGGGCTGAAGGAGCTATTACTGTCCCTCTTAGAATCTCTAAATCGTGGTTGCAAAACCTGTACTGTCTGGTAACCTTATGTAATGCATTAGCCAAAACAGATGCCAAAAGCGAAGAGGAAGAGAAACGGCGTATTGAGGCAAGAAGAGAGAAACAACGACGTAGAAGAGAGAAAAACAGTGAGAAGTATGGGGATGGATACAGGTTTGTACTGCTAATGGAATCGGTCAGTCAGTGGTATATAAGTACTTACTGTGTGCAGAGCACTAAATAATAATAATTGTGGTATTTAAATTTTTACTTTGTACTGGGCACTGTACTGAGTAGATTCAAGGTAATCAGGTTGGACACAATCTCTGTCCCCCTCCTTCCTCTGCCCCTCCCCCCGCCTTACCTCCTTCCCCTCCCCACAGCACCTGTATATATGTTTGTACATATTTATTACTGTATTTTACTTGTACATATTTACTATTCTATTTATTTTATTTTGTTAATATGTTTTGTTGTCTGTCTCCCCCATTCTAGACTGTGAGCCCGCTGTTGGGTAGGGACCGTCTCTATATGTTGCCGACTTATACTTCCCAAGCGCTTAGTACAGTGCTCTGCACACAGTAAGCGCTCAATAAATACAATTGATTGAATGAATGGGGCTGACCGTTTTAATCCCCATTTTATAGTTGAGGTCACTGAGGCACAGAGAAGTTAAGTGCCTTACCTGGGATTAGAACCCAGGTCCTCTGACGCCCAGGCCTGTGCTCTTGCCAGTAGGCTACTCTGCTTCAGGCAGAATGCTGTTTTCAGCTAAATAAGAATTAATCCTTTTTTTTCCCCCCATGGCCAAGGGAAAATAGGAATAGAGTCCTGATTTTTGAATTGACTTTGAGTCCATGTTATGGTAAAAATGAATAACTCATTTTATACTTTTGTACTCTGAAGAGTGTTCATTTTAAGTGGACTTGAGACCTTTAGTAATGTATGTCAGTCGTTTGATTTGGATATGATGTACTCATCCCGTCCTATAAGAACTATTTTGTGACTTGAATGGAAACGTGAAGGAATTTTCAAAGACTAGATCTTGTAAAACTTTCTGGCTTCCTAAAATGAATGCCTTGAACTTACTGGAAGAGTGCTTTCACAAATCTGGGTGGTCATTGGCGTGAACAAGAAGGAAGAAAATTTGAGAGAAAATCGAAGCAATTTTGTGTTATAGTTAGTATGAGGACTAAAATAATGTTCAGCGTATTTTGGAGAACACCGTACACGTAATGTGTACCTTGGTATGTATGCAAATTGAAATGTTGTGTAATCATGTTTTGCCTAAATGTGCAAACACTCAGGAAAAAAAAGATAGTCAATTCGCTTTGAGAGGTATCTCTTTTTTCTGTTCAGCTCAATATGAACATCCAACTGTTGACTTATAGTTAAATATTAGGTCAGACCTTTCTACCAACTGTCCAGCTTCCCAGCAATGCAGGCAACAATCAAATCAGCGATATTTTTTTAGCATCTACTGTGTGCAGAGCATTGGACTTTATACTCTAGAATAATTTGATGATGATAATGAAGCTGGTATAGGATAAGCGCTCACTATATGCCCCACACTGTACTAATTGCTGGGGTGGATACAAGCCAGATGGGTTGGACTCACAACCAATCTTAATCCTCCTTTTACAGATGAGGTAACTGAGACACAGGGAAGTGAAGTGACTTGTCCAAGGTCACGCAGCAGACAAGGGATGGAGCCTCTGACTCGCAGGCCTGTGCTCTATCCACTAGGCCATGCTGCTTCTCTAAGGAAGAAAATTCTGGGGAATCAGACAAATTAGAACAGGAAGGAGAGCACTGCAGTTGTAGGAGTCTGAAAGCGTGAATTGTTTTTTTAAAAAAAGAAGTTAAAGCAGATTTAGATGTACCTAAGTGTGATAGGCATATAAGCCTAAATGCTAATCGTGCTTGCCTCAGTTTGGTTTTTGTGGTTCATTTTTGTAAAATCAAATGCACCAGTGTTTTGGGTTTTTTTTTAAATATTGGGTTAAATTTGTAATTTTGCATATTTTTTTAGAATGGCAGTCACATGCTCATTTTGTAAATTTTGGACATTTGAGGAAAAAGGTTAAATTGAAATTTAAAATTGAATGATCCAATCTGGGAAGGGCAAGATGAAATGGCTCTCAGAGAAGGTGCATTTTCAGGAAAGCTTTGAAGATGGGGAAAACTGCAGACTAGCCAGATTTGAAGAGGAGAGGAAAGGGTGAGCGAGTGGAGATGAAGATGAAGCGTGAGACACTGAGATGGATAATTTGGGAGGAGTGGAGCATCTGAACTGTAGCATAGCTGGTGAAGAAAACTGTTTAGACGAAGGGCAATGCCTTGAAGCTAGTAGTTTCAAATTTCTGCTTAGCATCAGAGAAATGAAAGAAAGAATTAAAGTGGAAAAATGTGAGCTGAGTAGGGTTTTAGTAAGGTAATCTGGGCCACAGGGCATAGTATGGAAAGGAGAGGGGAGAGTCTTGGGTAGGGAAACCGGTGAGAAGAGTGAAGAAATGGTCCATTTGGGGATATATATGAGCACCTCTATCAAGGTGGTAGCCATTATGGTTTGGTTAGGAAGGGGCAGATCTGGAAAATCCTCATGGAGGGAAAACTGGCAAGATTTAGTGATAGAGGGAGTGTGAGACCTAAAAGAGAACAAGGAATCAAAGATGTTACCAAGGATGTGGACATCTGGGAATGTTGGCAGTCAGGGGAGAGAAGTGAGAAGAATTGCTTTAAACGTACTGAGCTGAAGTTGTTAGTGCATCCATAAGACATATACTGGTCCATATATACCATTATCCTCATTGTTCATAGGCAGTCATTTGCTAAATTTTGCTAGTCCTGTCCCCACCCAAATCATGTTTAGTTTCAATCGTCAGCATCTTGTCTTTGGTTCCTAGTCACCTCAACTGTTACACTTGCGTTTTTCAAACATTCTTGCCTTTGGTTTGGTTCCCTTGAGGTATATTTAAAGGGTGCATGCACAGTTGTTCTTAGACATCACCTAAAATACTCTGATAAGGTCATTCCAAGAATACATTTGTATAATAATGCTCTCAAAAACACTGATACATATTGAATCCTGTAAGCTGAAAGCATGTTCTCCTCCTCAAGCAGTTTGCATTTCTGGGATAAATTCAACAGAGATAAACACTTCACTAAGCCCACTTTCCAGAATATGTTCCAGTTTGCCAGCTTCCTGAGGAATTTTTAGGACAAAATTCAGACTTTGCTTGTGGTTGGACTGGCATCCTGGCTGTCCTAGAGTAAGTGCTATGTTAAGTAAATTAGGGTTAATCTGCAAGGGTCACATCCATCTTAAGGAAATATTTTTACAGTCGAGATTGGAACACTAATTGTGCTTGCCTCAGTTTGGTTTTTGTGGTCCGTTTTTGTAAAATCAAATGCACCAGTGTGGTTTCTTTTAAAAAAAATATTGGGTTAAATTTGTAACTTTGCATATCTTTTTAGAATGGCATTCACATGCTCGTTTTGTAAATTTCGGACATTTGAGGAAAAAGACATTGAAGTTCATCTTGAAAGTCCATCACACCAGGAAACACTAGATCATATTCAGAAACAAACAAAATTTGATAAAGTAGTCATGGAATTCTTGCATGTGAGTACAGTGAAGCTATGCTTTATAGTGGGGCCATATGGCCTCAATGGAATTAATTATAATTACTTGAAATTATATGCTCTAAAACCATTATTGCATTGTTTCCCTTTTAAAAAAGCTTTGTTTAGTTGAATGAAATTTGGGAAGAATATTCTTTGGTAACCACAAAAATTTTTATGTAGGGCAGCATACAGTCAGTGAGATTTGTGTGGAGGGGATATAGAAATAATCATATACCATTCTCTAGGAATGTATGGTGAATAAATTCAAGAAAACATCAATGCGCAAGCAGCAAACAAATAATCAAGCTGAAGCGGTTAAAGTTGTTGAAAAAGATGTAATGGAAGGCAAGTATCAATTCTCAACATTAGGCATTGAGAACGTTTTAGTCACTAATTTTTTGAGTTGGTTCTGTTTAGGCAATATTTCAAGTACAAAAGTTATGAATTAAACTTTTACCACTTCCAGGGAAGATTCAGAATCTTTCGACTTACTGTGATTTTTAGCTTGAAATCTTAGAGGCACCAGCCTCCTTAACAGAATGTCTTTCATTGTCAAATCTTCACACTCTGAAATTTCCCTGGGTAATTTTGGGATTGGATGAATTTGAGATTTCATAATAATAGTTATATTTAAATGGTACGTACAGTGCCAAGCACTGGATTAGGTCCAATATAATACATTCATGGGCCCTATCCTTCATAGCTCAAAGTCATATATGGGAGGGAGAGCAAGTATATATGCATGTTTACTTGTTTTGATGTCTGTCTCCCCCCTTATAGACTGTGAGCTGTTTATGGGCAGGGATTGTCTCTATTTCTTGCTGAATTGTACTTTCCAAGCGCTTAATACAGTGCTCTGCACACAGAAAGCGCTCAATGCAATTGAATGAATGAGTGAATTTGACCCCTGCTTTACCAGTGAGGAAACAGGCACTAAGAAGGGCCAAGGTCACACGGCAGCAAGGGGCAGAGCCAGGATTAGAACCCAGGTCTTCTGACTCCCAGGCGTCTGCTCCTTCCTTTAGGCCACACTGCTGCTGCTTTCAGTGGCTTGATTTATTTTTCAGGTGTCACAGCAGATGACCACATGATGAAAGTTGAGACTGTACATTGCAGTGCTTGCAGTGTATATGTTCCTGCCTTACACAGTTCTGTTCAACAGCACTTAAAGTCTCCCGATCATGTCAAAGGAAAGCAAGTAAGTCTTCAATAACTAAGATATGGAACTGGCAAATTAGTATACACATGGCTGATTACTGAAAAGGTATGTTTGTTACAAATTTAGGCGTCATATTTTTTCCAGATTAATTCCCATTTGTATGAATCCAAAAAAGATGCTAAGGATTATAATACTTTAATGTATAAACTGTCAGTTTTTGTTTTCTTTTAAAGGGAAGACTCTTAGTATTACTGCTGTGAGTTGTAAGGTCAGTAGAAAGCATAAATTGTAATCTCACACTCCATGCATCTATAATTAAAAGGATTTTTTAAAATGTACTGATTTTGAGACAGGCAAGGTTTTTTGTTGTTGTTTTTTTGCCAATAGGTAGGAAAAAAGTGAAAGAAAGTTCAGGGTTAGAAACTTCATAACCCTTTCCAAACTTAAATTTGAGAGATGAGCGTAGTTTAAAACAAACACTGACATTCTGAAGCAGGTGCTCTTTTTCTTGTTCATTGAGTTGGGTCGCTGCTTGAAGCCAATTTGTTTAGTGCCATGGTGACTTTAGACAGAGAAAAAAACCCAACTCTCCAGCTTTTAATATTGGCAGTATAGAGTGCTGAAACTAGGAAGATGTGGGAAGGTGGTGGGACTAAATTGGGGTTGTAATGTATTTATGTACTTTGAGAAATCATTCGAATAAATTGTAGACTACTAAGTCATTCATTAGACTCATAAAGGCATAATGTTTGAAGCCTACCTAAATGATATATCCAGGGCCTGACTAGTCCTGTGAATTCATCTGCATGTTCTGAGACTTCATTGAATCTCACATTTTGACTTTGGGATACCAATCTAGGATTTCGTTTCTTTGTAATTTGGTTGATGAATTTTAGAATCCTAATTGGAAACCCCCCACCCCGGGTTTTTGGGTTTTTTTTCCTTAATTAAATGGGAAGCTGAAGGTGCCAATGACAAAGTATATAGAATTTTGTCCTTGAAAATAACCTGATTTGAAGAATCACAAGGTCCAGAAATGGAAAAAAATTACATTTCATCATGTTTTACAATGTAATCTGATTCTACTTATTTGCCTAATGCAGTTTTCCAATTGCTGTTTTATCAAATTCTCACAGGACAAAATCTTTGTGTTCAGTCTAAGTGGTTTTATCTTATTAAGGTAAGAAGACTGGAAGACTTATGTTCAACTCATACCCAAACATCAGAGTGCCACTTCCTGCTTAAGGTCCTTTTAATAGCTCACTAATTTCCTTAGGAAAAACACTTACCTCTTAAAGACCAGTAATATGTTGGGGGAAATGGGCCTGATAGCTGTACAGGTAAAGTAATCAGATGCAGTGGTCCCACTTCTCTGTATACTCCCAAGTGCTTAGTGCAATGCTTTGCACACAGTAAGTGATCTATAAATATGATTGATCGAATGCCAGCCTATCAATCAGTTATTGGTATTTATTGAACTCACAGTTTGTTCAGAGTACTCTAGTAATGACATGGGAGAGTACAGAATGGCAAAACTGGTAGATGCATTCCCTGCAGTCTAGATGGGAAGGCAGACATAAAAATAAATTATGGATATAAGGGTTCTGGGGCTGAGGTTGGGGTGAATATCCAGTGATTAGAGGGTACTTCAAGTGCAAGGATGATGCAGAAGACCATTGACAGACCCTGTTTTTCAGCCAGGGTGCTGTGGCCAGATTTTGCAGTCACTACAGTATCGTATCGTATCTTGGAAAATCACTTCCCCCGCCCATCTCTTGAACCCCCTTTATCTAGATTGCGACTTTCTCATTGCCTGGCCATCTAGTCCCTTCTAGTTTCCTTCGTGGGCCTCTGGTATGTGAGCAGGTGTCACTCAGGCTTCCCCCTTTGCTCTGTTTCATCTCAAATCTAAGGTTGCTGAAGTCACTGTTATAAGAGACACAGCTGCCTTGCCTTCTTCTGACTGATCCCAGTCATTGATCAGAAAACAGATTTGGCTTTCCAATCAAAGATACAAGAGGCAACAGTTGCTCATAATAATAACTATGATAATAATTGGGGTATTAAGTGCTTCCTATGTGCCGAGCAGTGAACTAGGTGTTTGGAGTAGTTACATTACAATTAGATCAGAGACAGTCCCTAACCCGCAAAGGGCTCCCTAGACTGTGAGATCGTTGTGGGCAGGGAACGTGTTTGATGTTATATTGTACCCTCCCAAGCACTTAGTACAGTGCTTTGCACACAGTAAGTGCTCAAATACAATTATTATTAATAGTAAATAATAATAATAACAGGGCTTAAAGTCTAAGGGAAGGAGAACAGGTATTCCCTTGGTACAGATGAAGAAACGAGCGTTGAAAAATTAGGTGACTCATCCAAGGTCACACAGACAAGTGGCGGAGCTAGAATTAGGACTCAGATCCCCTGACTTCGAGGCCCATGCTCTTTTACTGGGCCATGATGCTTTTCTTCTGAGGGCTGAGGGATCAGTCAAGCAGTCATATTAATTGAAAGCTTATTGGGTGCAGAGCACTGTACTAAGCACTTAGGGAAGTAGAATTGGTAGATGTGTTTCCTGCCCACAGGTACAGCTGTTCTGGTGGCTGATTTTGAGAGAGACACCAAAGCACAAGTTCAGTGATGGTAAAAAGGAACATCCTGAATGTGTTCAGTTATGTGGCTTTGGAGAACGAATTTCAAGAACTCACCATTTGGTTTTCCTCATAGGCCTATAGGGAGCAAATAAAAAGGGAGAGCGTACTGACTGCTACTAGCATCTTGAATAATCCAATTGTGAAGGCACGATATGAACTTTATGTTAAGGTAAGATGCCACAATCTAAGGGTAGGAGATTGTATATGTAATGTGTAATGCAGGAATCTAGGACTAATTTTTGAAGTTGCAATAAAGCATCAGACTGAGATTTGCCTTATGTCGATGGAATCCTTAAATGAGTTTGTAGTTTGCTCATACCTAAAGAATAAGGTGAGAGTTAGACTATCACATTAGATGTAGTTAGAACTTCTTAGCTTTGACTAGTAATCCTGAACAGTTAAATACTGAAGCAGTGAAGTAGTAATGGATCTTGGTACGCCTAGGTACCCTGTGGTTTTGACAGTTCGTCAGCTTATGCACCTGCCAATGCTTCTCTTTTTTGAGTACTAACTTGAGATCCTGATCTTTGTGTAAATTTTTATTCATAGTCCATTATGAAACTGTTCATATAAATTTAAGGATGAAAATTTCCAGAAACTACTCAAAAAAAATTGGGGGTCATATTTCTGACCCTTGCCTTTTCCAGGACTGTCCCATAGCTTTGTGATAAGCTCCTATCTGCTTTTGTGACCCTAATCTATGATGGCTTCGCAGGACCCGTTAGGAAGAGAAGGAGGACTGTAAATGAGCCATTTGAAACGTCCCTTTATGACGTTGGAATAAGTGACTTCAGAGTCATATAAGGTTCTTTGTTACGCAGCTTTGAAAGTTGAATTTCAATTACATACCATTAAAATATCCCGTACTGTGAATTAAACCTGCTTTTGTGGTGCCAGGGTGAAAATCCTTTTGACGCTCCAGATCAGTCTCAGGAGCAGCAGACGGAGGGAGATGAGGAAGAAGAAAAGGCTGAAGAACCAGTTGAAGAGGAGGAGGAGGAGGAAGAGGAAGAAGAGGAAGAGGAAGAAGAAGGGGTAGAGGGGGTGGAAGAAGGGGTGGAAGAGCAAACTGACTTCACTGTAGATCAGACTGATGAAAACTGAAGAATTAGTCAATTAATGAGTTTTAACAGCCTTTAATTTCTATCATCAAGTGTAAGACTCCCTAAGAGCTTGAATCACGAGTGTTTAACACCCCTGTGCATGCATTCCATTATGTTAAAAAAAAGTTTATAATTTCTAAATGTTTTGCTTTCATTTAAAAAGAAGAATGAAGGTAATTCTATTTTAGTTGAGCTTTTATAGCAACCAAACTTAGATTTGATTAGAAATTGTAAAATTTTTAAGCTTACTTTTTACTTGGTGTTGAGAATAACGGATGTGTAGCATCAGTGTGTCAACTTTAATCATTTGAATTAAAACATAGCTCATGGGGGTAAATATTCTGTGTGTGAGCTTTTTGAATAATAGTTACTTATGAATATTAGAATGATGAAGAACTTTGTGCTGTAAGTCTGGCTTTTTTGACTGCATCGCACATTGTATAGTTTGTGTTATGACCTGCTCATAGCTATTCGTGACTATGTACCAATAAAACTTTTTTTAGTAAGAAGTTTTTCATTGAAGCGCCAATTTTAAATCACACTATTTCAGTAGTTCATATTTAAAATGTCTCCTTAATATGTGGTTTTTATTTCTACTTAAAGAAATTAGGAAATACCTTCGGTAGTTCTAGATTTATTATCACAAAGCCATGCCCTTGATTAGAAGAAATTTAAAGCAGCTAAACTGCAACGCAAAACTGCATGCTCCCTCTGGGCAGGGAATGTGTCTCTGTTGTTATATTGTACTCTCCCTAGGGCTTAGTACAGTGTTCTGCACACAGTGCTCAATTAATACTCTCCCTGGTGATATTCTTAGCCCTCCCTATCTCTGTTGACTGGACACTGGAGCCAGCCCTTCACTCAGCATTAAGGCTAGAGGAAGTGATCATGGAGATCATGTGAATTCCCTTTGCCACCTTTCCCCTCCCTATGGGAGGCTTGTTAAAAGGCTTAAACTAATCCCTCAGAGTTCTTCCAGGTGGATTTAAAATCTTGGAGATGCCATATATCCCTTTTTTACATATCCTAGTTGGGAAGAGAGAAGCGTGGTCATTGGACAAGGAGATGAGAGTAATATATAAGGATCCCCTTGGATCCTTTCTCTTTGGCCTGATTTACATTGGACTCCACTAGGCAAGCTGGCTTATTTCTCTGAAGAACTTCAAGGACTGTAACTAGCCTTGCCCAACCCAGTGTTAAAACTCAGGGACAAGGATCAGGGCCAAAAACATTCCTGGGAACCTTATTGTCACACCATAGTGGGCCTTGGGAGTCAGGGGTCGTGGGTTCTAATCCCAACTCTGTCACTCGTCAGCTGTGTGACTGGACAACTCACTCAACTTCTCTGTGCCTCAGTTACTTCATCTGTAAAATGGGGGTTAAGACTGTGAGCCCCCACCATGGACAACCTGATTACCTCATATCTACCCCAGTGCCTAGAACAGCTCTTGGCACATAGCACTTAACAAATGCCATTATTATTACAAGTGCTTAGTACAGTGCTCTGCACAGAAAGTGCTCAGTAAATATGATTGGATGAATGAATATTGGACTCAGACTGAGCCTAGTTGGTTGATTGAATGGTTAAAAGGACTGTAGGATAGCAGCCACAACACCCACCCCTCTGCCAAAGCCCAGGGAGGGTAAAGATACAGGACCATTCATCATCATCATCATCATCAATTGTATTTATTGAGCGCTTACTGTGTGCAGAGCACTGTACTAAGCGCTTGGGAAGTACAAGTTGGCAACATATAGAGATGGTAGGAGCAGTGTGGCCTGCTGGATAGAGCACAGGCCTGCAAGTCAGAGAGACCTGAGTTCTAATCCCAGCTCCTCAACTTGTTTGCTTTATGACATTAGGCATGTCCCTGCACTTCTTTGCACTTCTCTAGGCCTCAGTTATCTGTAAAATTAGGAATTAAGAATGTGAATCCCATGTGGGACATGAACTCTGTTTAACTGGATTAACTTGTATCTACCCAAGCACTTAGAACAGTGCTTAACACATAGTAGGTGCTAAATGAGTACTGTGATTATTATTATTAGGAAGGGAACTTCTTGGTGAGAGCAGAACAGACTGAAAAGTGGCCTGGAGTTCATCAGAAAGTTGAGGGAGGTGGCAAGCCATTAACCTTTCAAAGCACCAACCATTTAGCCCATTGTTGGGTAGGGATTGTTTCTAGCTGTTGCCAAATTGAACTTTCCATGTGCTTAGTACATTGCCCTGCACACAGTAAACGCTCAATAGAAGTAAAGGCTCAGAGAAGCAGCGTGGCTCAGTGGAAAGAGCATGGGCTCTGGAGTCAGAGGTCATAGGTTCAAATCTCGGTTCCACCAATTGTCAGCTGTGTGACTTCGGGCAAGTCACTTAACTTCTCTGTGCCTGTTACCTCATCTGTAAAATGGGGATTAAAACTGTGAGCCCCCCATGGGACAACCTGATCACCTTGTAACCTCCCCAGCGCTAGAACAGTGCTTTGCACATAGTAAGCACCTAATAAATGCTTAATAAATAAATAAATAATAACTGCATTATTAAATACAGTTGAATGAGTGGAAGGAAGATTGTGGGATTCATGTCTCAAAGGACTGTAAGGTAATCCCTGCCCAGCCTTCCTAACCCATTTGGCACTTTTAGACTGTGAGCCCACTGTTGGGTAGGGACTGTCTCTATATGTTGCCAACTTGTACTTCCCAAGCGCTTAGTACAGTGCTCTGCACACAGTAAGCGCTCAATAAATACAATTGATGATGATTTGGCACTGTCCCCAGTTTGGCACTATCCCCAGTGTGAGTAACTTGCAGTAAATTTCAGGTGTAAGCTGGGCTTCACCACCTGGGGCCCTTTGGTTGGTAAAGACTCACAGCCAGGTCTTGGTGAAAGGTCAGCAACAAGCCACTTAGTTAAACGCTTAGTACAGTGCTCTGCACACAGTAAGCGCTCAATAAATACGATTGAATTGAATGAAAGCCACGCTCCCCACAGTGAACACCAAAGCCAGAACAGATTCACGAGTTCCCTAAGCAGCTGAAGGGACACGGAAGGTGAGGTAATAATAATAATAGTGATGGTATTTGTTAAGCGCTTACTATGTGCCGAGCATTGTTCTAAGCACTGGGGTAGATGCAAGGTAATCAGGTTGTCCCATGTGGGGCTCACAGTCTTAATCTCCATTTTACAGATGAGGTAACTGTGGCTCAGAGAAGCTAAGTGACTTGCCTAAAGTCACACAGCTGAGAAGTGGCAGAGTCAGGATTAGAACCCATGACCTCTGTCTCCCAAGCCTGTGCTCTTTCCCTAAGCCATGTGGGAGTAAGTGCCTGGTTTACCATCGAAGTGGAGCTAGTCCTGTTGAGCCAGAAGGATCAACTGGGGTCCAGGTCCTCTGGGTCTGTGCTCTGCACACAGTAAGTGCTCAATAAATATGATTGAATGAATGAATGAAGGTGAATGATCAAAATGCATCCAAGTGGATTCCAGTAGACTCATTGACGGTGGGTAGAGTGCAAGCTCCTAGAGAAGTAGCGTGACCCAGTAGATAGAGCATGGGCTTGGGAGTCAGAAGGTCCTGGGTTCTAATCCTGCTCCACCACTTGTCTGCTGGGTAACCTTGGGTAAGTCAGTTCACTTCTCTGTACCTCAGTTACCTCATGCCACTATTACTATTATTAAGGGCAGGAATATGACACTATTCTGACCTTCCCACAGGTCTAGAACAGTGCACTGCATCAATCAGTATTTACTGAGTGCCTAGTGGGTGCCAATCACTGTACTAATGATGATGGCATTTTTATTAAGCACTTACTATGTGCAAAGCACTGTTCTAAGTGCTGGGGAGGTTACAAGGTGATCAGGTTGTCCCACGTGGGGCTCACAGTCTTAATCCCCTTTTTACAGATGAGGGAACTGAGGCCCAGAGAAGTGAAGTGACTTGCCCAAAGTGACACACCTGACAAGTGGCGGAGTCAGGATTTGAACCCATGACCTCCGACTCCAAAGCCCGGGCTCTTTCCACTGAACCACGCTGCTTCTCTAGCACTATACTAAACTATACACTATAAGCATTATACACATAGTATATATACTATACACTATAAGCACTTGGGAGAGTTATGATGTCACCAAGTTGAGAAGCAGTGTGGCCTGGTGGATAGAGCATGGGTTTGGGAGTCAGAAGGACCTGGGTTCTAATCCCAGCTCTCTCATTTGTCTGCTGTGTGACCTTGGGCAAATCACTGAGCCTCAGTTACCTCATCTGTATAATGGGGATTAAGATCCTGAGCTCTATGTGAGACAGGGGTTGGGCTCAACCTGATTAGCTTGTATCCACCCCACTGCCTGGTACATAGTAAGCACAACAAGTACCATAAAAAGAAAAAAAAGCCCACAAGGAGCTTGCAGACTGGGGGAAGAAGTGGATATTCAATAAGTGTGGCTGTTACTACTGCTGTAAAGATGGTGGGAAAGGACTGGAGAAGGGCTTCTCTTGTCTGCCAATCAATCACTGATATTTATTGAGTACTTATGTGCAGAGCCTTGTACTAAGCACTTGGGAGAGTACAGTGAAAGAGAATTAGCTGACACGTTCCCTGCCCGTAACGAGTATACAGTCTAGGGGAATTTACAATCAAGGGCGTGGGGATATTGATGCCTATTAATCCTGCATTAACTTCATATGTTAATGTGCCTAAAGAGCTTTAACAGGGCTATGAAGGCAGACTCATAGGTCTCCCCTGTAACAGCAAGACCACCTTTGCGGGGAAAATCCTGGCCCTTCTGGTAGACTTTAATGTGAGGCCTTTAAATGCCAGGGCCTAGTTTCTTCAAGAGATTGAGAGGCATTTTATCTTACTATTATTTTGAAGCCTACTTTGTCCATTTAATAGATAGGGCATGAGTTATGTCACCTGCAGATTGACTAGTCACAAATACTCCCTGCGACTCTGACGCTGAGCCCAAAAGATTTCCTTGAACGATAAGAAGTAGCAAATTCTACAGGCTTAACGTCAGAGTTCCCAATTTGTCCTGCGCCAAAGGGTTAAATCACTCCCCTCGTCTGGGATTTGAATTGCTTGTCAGGACTGAGGTCACTGTCACTGCTAAATGACAGATGTCTTCGTGAAAATCCCTTGCATCTCTTCTTGTGATGTGGAGTTCAGTGACTGCAATAACAGGGTGTTGTTCTTTAATAACCGTTAAATTTATTCTTTAGAGAATTGACAAAGATGTCCTATTGCTCCTGAAGGGGTCCCCCGACACCAAACGCTGCATTTTCTTTTTGCATAATGCCTACAGATTTAGAGTCACTGTATTCCCAGTTGGACGGCTTCTGTATCTCTTGTTTCAGTACAGCTGAAATACTCGTAAATCTCCTTTCTTCTAGTGGCTTTGTGCAGCAGCTGGGGTCTGACAATGAGGTCCCAGATCTACAATTCCAGACAGCCCCTGAGGGTAAGCGCGTTGGCCAATCCCGAGTCCCTACGTCAGGTGAAGTGATGAAGCCTGCAGAACTTGGTATCCTCATGAGGTAGTCCCGCAATGCTTTCCTATTTATATTCTGCCGGAAAACCCTTTCTTTCGCTGTTGTGCCATTTGCAATAGAAGTTACAAACATCCAGGAGGGAACGGACATGTCCAACTGCAGAAGGAAGGCACAGCGTGTGTCTCTCTAACATGAGCCAAAAAGGCCAGACAGCCCAGACGGTGCAAGCGATAACGTCACAGCATTCGTCAAAGCGTGATGTTCATATGTTGTGGGAACTCGTCGTCTAAGACTTCTAATTCCGGTGTTTCCGGTTAAACACGGGGCTCCATTCTAACTTTTTAAAGGTAGACATTGGAGATTGAATTAAGAAAAATATAATTGAGAAAAGTTTTGTTCGTTATCGCATCCTTTTGTTAGAAAACTTCATTGAAGTTGACTTTGGGCTGTATTTTAGAGAAACCTCAATATTTTAGTTTTTGTCCCTTTTGAGAGAGCTGTTTTCTCCTCGTGCCTTCTTACCGAGTTTCTTAGCGTTGCAAAATAATAAAAATGAGAGATCAGCAATTTGCCTATGCAATATGTATTTGTGTTTTACCAGCTCTAGGGAGAAAGTACTGATCGTAATCAATGTAATACTTCGAAGAGTGATTCCCACAACAAAAGACAAAGGGAAAATTGAGGAAATCATCCAGATATATAGCCAAAAAAAACCCCTTCTCAGTAGAATTTTCTTATTTTGCACTGCAGACCTGACTAGAGAGGTGAGAATGATGAATAATTTGATGCCATTTTAATGGATGAGAAACTCTGCCGAGGAGAGAACAACTAGTTCACGTCACTCTGCCTGTCTGAGAGAACAAGGAATAGAAAGACGCTCCTGACCCCCTTCCTCATGGCCTCAGTGAACGTTCTCATTCCAAGCATGCCTCTTGGCTTAACTCTGTGAGCCAATGTTCAAATGCTTAAAATAATTTCCTGGCGTCTACATGAGATTGATTTATAATTTTAAAGGTTATATTTCAAAACAATTCTGCATTCTGAACTAAATGTGTTGTTTTTTAAAGTGGAAAAATGTCAACTCTGTGTCAGAATAACGGTCCTTCCAGTCGCGTATTCTGTTGCTGATGGGCAACAAAGAATTCTCGTAATTGAGTAATTCAGTATAAAAATCCCAGCCTCTACTCTTTATGTAGCAGTGAGATGTTGACATCACTTCCTTAGGCTTGTTTAAGAACCGATGTCATTTCTTTGCCACATATTTTTTTGATTAGTTCTGCGTTTTCTCATTTTGTTCACTCAGGCACAATATAATGCAGACTCAAGAGAACAAACAAAAGGAAATTCAAACAGACATTTTTGCCCTGTTTTTCGGTCTCTTATGTTAAAGATAACTTATATTCATAGCCTCCAGTCTGTGTTCTATTCTACAAAGGGAAGGATGAAGAGCAAAAATCGCATGTAAGACTTAGAAGGAGAATCCATGTACCCTGCTGTCTCCTTCTATTCAGGAAAAAAATACAGCATGTCCTAAATTTAAGAAGAAGGTAAACATTAGTTTTCACTGTGAAGAGCTTAGGAAACTTTTTTTCTGGTAGAAGCGATGTACGCTGCACTACATCAAAGAATGCATTCCATAGTTCAGCATAGTGACATAGATGGTAATAATAATAAGGGTGTTTGTTAAGTGCTTACTACATGCCAAACACTTGTGCCAAAGCTAGGTGCCCAGTGTAACAGGGAGAGTGAACAGGTATTTAATCCCCATAGTGCAGATGAGGAAACTGAGATAAAGATAAGTGACTTGTCCAAGGTCTCACAGCATGCAAGCGTCAGAGTTGGGATTAGAACCTTCGTCTCCTGACTCCCAGTCCACACTGTTTTATAAAGAAGATTACTGCAAGATTAGAACTACCCCAGAATGTGAATCTCCTGCCGTTAAGTAAATGAACCTTCCACCAGACTTAGATTCAAAAATACGTTCAATCGTGAATTTAACTTTTATAGTACTAATTCAATCAGCAAAGCAAATGGTCACCCAGCCTGATCATTTGCTCAGAGAAACAGTTCTAATTCACACATTATAACCAAAGTTCGACTATTACACTTTTTGAGAATGTGTGGAAAGCCTTGAATTTTTATTCCTCACCCCAAAACCTTCCCTTTTGGTTTGCGCAGGCTCCTTTCCTGGAATGTTGTGAAAAGCTTTCTGGGAGGTCCTGAACTGGTCAGGGTGACTGAATTCTTCAGTGTAGGGATTGACTTAGGTTTCCTCTAAATTGCCCTAATTTGACAATCTCTGCAGAGAGTGGTCCTGCAGCGTTTAATCAGAGGCCTAAGGAGAGCCAGGAGGAGGAGAGTAATAGATGACCCCCTGGGCAGTGCCTACCCCTGTCAAGGGCTGCCTTTGGACATATTGTTGCCAGTCTTGAAACCCTTGCCTTCCCTCCCACCCTGCCAAGGTCTTCCCCTCCAAAAGAAACTGATCACAGCCCTCCCTGTTTCAAAGCCCACTTTCTCCACCTTGCCTTCTCTGATTCATTCATTCATTCAATCGTATTTATTGAGCGCTTACTGTGTGCAGAGCAATTCCCAGCATCCCAAGTCATAGAAACCCATCATCATCATCAATCGTATTTATTGAGTGCTTACTATGTGCAGAGCACTGTACTAAGCACTTGGGAAGTACAAATTGGCAACATATAGAGACAGTCCCTACCCAACAGTGGGCTCACAGTCTAAAAAGGGGAGACAGAGAACAAGACCAAACATACTAACAAAATAAAATAAATAGAATAGATATGTACCAATAAAATAAATAAATAGAGTAATAAATATGTACAAACATATATACATATATACAGGTGCTGTGGGGAAGGGAAGGAGGTAAGATGGGGGGATGGAGAAGGGGACGAGGGGGAGAGGAAGGCCATCATCCAATTCTAACACTTGTGTTCCTATTTACATGCATCCTCGGCACTTATTAGATGCGCTTTTCAATTGCAGATTCAACAATTTCTATTATTTACTCAACTTGCAAATGCTTTTATGTCCTCTCATCCATTAGGGTGTAAGTTCCTTGTAGTAGTAATAATAATTGCGGTATTTGTTAAGCACTTACAAATTATTGTAATAATTACTACAAATTGTTAGCACTATTGTACTAAGTGCTGGGATGGATACAAGTGAATCGGGTTGGACACAGTCCTTGTCCCTCTTTGAGGCTCACAGTCTTAATCCCCATTTTACAGATGGGTTAACTGAGGCCCAGAGAAGTGAAATGACTTGCCCAAGGCCACTTAGCAGACAAGTAGTGGAGCTGGGTTTAGAACTCATGGCCTTCTGACTTCTAGGCCCGTGTTCTAACCGCTATTCCGTGTAGTAAAAGTATTAGTAGTTATTGAGATATTACTTGGTGCATTGCAGTCTTAGGCACTTGGAAAGTACAGAACAAAGATGTGACCTGCTCCCAGCCCACAAGGAGCTTACACGCTAACATTCATTCATTCAGTCATATTTATTGAGCGCTTACTGTGTGTAAAGCACTGTACTAAGCACTTGGGAGGATGCAATACAACAACAAACAGACATTCCTGCCCACAGTGAGCTCGCAGGAAAGACCAACAAAAAGATTCATAACTAAAATGGTCAAAATAAATAATTGAACACATGTATGAGAACTGAGGAATGATATCAATCAATCAATCAATCGTATTTATTGAGCGCTTACTGTGTGCAGAGCACTGTACTAAGCGCTTGGGAAGTACAAGTTGGCAACATATAGAGACAGTCCCTACCCAACAGTGGGCTCACAGTCTAAAAGTCTTATATCAATAAGTTCATCCCTCTAGACTGTAAGGTCATTTTTTTATAATGGCATTTGTTAAGTGCTAACTTAACAAATCATCATCCTATTTAATCATCCTAGGTACAATCCCTGTCCCACATGAGGCTCAGAGTGAAAGTAGGAGGGAGAGCAGGTATTGAATCCCCATTTCACAGTTGAAACGGAGGAACAGAGAAGTTAAATGACTTGCCCAAGGTCACACAGCTGGCACGTGGAGGAGCCAGCACTAGAACCTAGATCTTCTGGCTCCCAGGCCTGTAGTTTATCCACTATGCCATACTGCTTCCCTCACTGTGGCCAGGGAACACATCTACCAACTCTGTTATGCTCTACTCTTCCAAGCGCTCAGTACAGTGCTTTATTGAGTAAGGACTCAAGAAAGACGATTGATAGTGCTGGAGTTGGCTATTTAGTTTGTATGGCTTAGGGTGCTGGGGAATTAGTCGAGAAAATCTTGTGAGGAGGGACTTGTCATTTGCTTGTTTTGTAGTTTCCAAGGGTTTAGTACAGAACATTGCATCCAGTGAGTGCTTTAATAAATGCTGTTGTTGTTGCTACCAGTACTATCCAGGAAGAAAAAAAATGCTGGCCCCTCCCTAAAATTTGAATACAAACTGAAAAGTAAATCTGCATGCATTTCCCCCAGGCATGAATGTAAAGCACCCGTGTCAAACAATGTTTTGTGGAAGCGTTTCTGGACTGAGGGCAGGAAGGAGATTCCTCATAACCTCTCATGACTTCAGGGTCTTTGAGTTCTCCTCCAGGTCACCATGGGCATGGGTTATGCTTCCAAAAGGAGAGAAGATGTATAATCAATCAATCAATCGTATTTATTGAGTGCTTACTGTGTGCAGAGCACTGTACTAAGCGCTTGGGAAGTACAAGTTGGCAACATATATCAAAAATCTATATGACTACGTGTCAAGACTGCAATAACAGTAAAAACAAATGATAAAAGCCAGCAATCAATCAATCAGTGGAATTTATTGGGTGCCTACTGTGTGCAGGGCACTGTGTTTAAAGCTCCTGGGAGAGAGTACAATATAAGAGTTGGTAGACGCATTCCCTGCCCACAGTGAGGCAATTTTAATATGGAGATGGTCCTAGGCGTGGGGTGGCTCTGTACTCTGAAAGGAGATGGGGTGGCTCCGTACTGGAGCCTTCTCTCTGATCTCCCATCCTCGTGTCTCTCTCCACTTCAATCCATACTTCATGCTGCTGCCCGGATTATCTTTGTCCAGAAACGCTCTGGGCATATTACTCCCCTCCTCAAAAATCTCCAGTGGCTACCAATCAATCTGCGCATCAGGCAGAAACTCCTCACCCTGGGCTTCCAGGCTGTCCATCCCCTCGTCCCCTCCTACCTCACCTCCCTTCTCTCCTTCTCCAGCCCAGCCCGCACCCTCCACTCCTCCGCCGCTAATCTCCTCACCGTACATCGCTCTCGCCTGTCCTGCCATCGACCCCCGGCCCACGTCATCCCCTGGGCCTGGAATGCCCTCCCTCTGCCCATCTGCCAAGCTAGCTCTCTTCCTCCCTTCAAGGCCCTGCTGAGAGCTCACCTCCTCCAGGAGGCCTTCCCAGACTGAGCCCCTTCCTTCCTCTCCCCCTCGTCCCCCTCTCCATCCCCCCCATCTTCCCTCCTTCCCTTCCCCACAGCACCTGTATATATGTATATATGTTTGTACCTATTTATTACTCTATTTATTTATTTTATTTGTACATATCTATTCTATTTAGTTTATTTTGTTAGTATGTTTGGTTTTGTTCTCTGTCTCCCCCTTTTAGACTGTGAGCCCACTGTTGGGTAGAGACTGTCTCTATATGTTTCCAATTTGTACTTCCCAAGCGCTTAGTACAGTGCTCTGCACATAGTAAGCGCTCAATAAATACGATTGATGATGATGATGATGGAGGGAGCCTGGTTAGATATAATAATAATAACAATAATAATAATTGGCATTTGTTAAGTGCTTACTATGTGCAAAGCACTGTTCTAAGCGCTGGGGAGGATACAGGGTGATCAGGTTGTCCCACACGGGGTTCACAGTCTTAATCCCCATTTTACAGATGAGGTAACTGAGGCCCAGAGAAGTTAAGTGACTTGCCCAAGATCACACAGCAGAGATGTGGCGGAGTCGGGATTTGAACCCATGACCTCTGACTCCAAATCCCGTGCTCTTTCCACTGAGCCAAACTCTCCATTAACTGAACTCAACCTTCTTATCTTGGACCTACTGCAGCATGTACTGTTGCAATATTTTACAGTTTAATAGGAGTTTCAAAATGTTAAACACTTAACAGTCCTCAAAACGTATCTGTATTTTAAAATTATTTCCAGCAGTCCCATTCCCTAAGGTAACTAACATGTAAAGTTTGCATCTACCATACATAATATGGATCTCAGGGAGCAGGTTTTAGGGTCCCTTCCCCCAAGCAGTGGATCTTCAGACCAGCGCAAGAAGCAGCATGGCCTAGTGGATAGAGTACGGACCCTGGAGTCAAAAGGACCTGGGTTCTAATCCCGGCTCTGCCACTTTGCTGTGTGACCTGGGGTAAGCCACTTCACTTCTCTGTGCCTCAGTTCTCTTATCGATAAAATGGAGGTTAAGACTGTCAGCCCCATGTGGGTCACCAACTGTGTCCAACCTGTGTAGCTTGTATCTACCCCAGCACTTAGTAAAGTGTCTGCTACATAGTAAGCACTTAACAAATACTAATAAAAAAGAAAGAAAAAGGGTGGACCAAACCCTAGTGTGCCCATGGATTGGAGCAGGTCTTGGCCCACCCTAGGGGTGATATTGGGGCCTCTAAAATCACCCTATGGATCAGGGGAAGGCAGTTGGAAGTTCCCGGGAGCCTAATCATGGCTCCCAGGCAGTTAGCAGGTGGCAGACAGACACTCCTGAGCAGCATTGCATTGCAGTATCTCCCGAGGGGCTGGGAAAATTGATTCCTTGGTTTGACAAGAACTCTAACCTGCTGGTAGAGTTGGGCTTCAAATTTCAAAATTTTATCTCTCAGAGCTCTAGCTCGTCTAGCTCATCATAGGACATTCTTTAAGGTCACTGGGTAGGCATAAAAACTAGCAAGATTCTGGAAAAAAAGAGAAGACAATTTTTTCTGGGCACTTAACTGTCAGGTCTCTAATAGATCTTTTGTGTACATTGCCCCATTTTCATTTCCCGGAGGAAGCACGGATATCTTGCTATCATCTCGATTGCTCGGAGGTAACCCAATTGTCTTTAAGACGTGATGCTCAAGGCTTGAAGTGGGCCAGATCTTCTGATTTTAAGACCAGGGAACGGCTTATTAAGAGGCTTCAAGATCTGAAATTGATAGCCTGAGAAGCAACATGGCCTAGGGGAAACAGCACGTGCCTAGGAGTCCAAAAACCTGGATTCTAATCCCAGCTCTGCCACTTGACTGCTGTGTGACTTTAGGCAAGTCACTTCATTTCTCTGTGTTTCAGTTACCTCATGTGTTGGAACTAAATCATACTCCCTCCTACTTAGGCAGTGAGCCCCATGTGGGACAAGGACTGTGTCCAACCAGGTTATGTTGTATCTACCCGAGCACTTAGTACAGTGCTTCACACATAGTAAGTGTTTAACAAGTACTGTAAAAAAATATGGTGGCTGAGGTGGGGTCAGAATACACAGTCTGGTCCGTTATGTTTAATGGACCTTTAGCAGGTGGGTGCTTTCTGTCTCTCTCCTCAACCCTGAAGAGAGGAATCAGGTTGGCACGATTACAACCTAAGCTGGGAAGTCTGAGCTCAATCAATTAATGATATTTATTGAACACTTGTGTATATATTGAGCATTTAACTGAGTTGTAGAGTTGCTTCTTTCTAATACTTGGATCCTTACAAATCACTTAGTTTTCGGTGCTTCAGTCTTGGGGTCAAAAACTTTCAACTGGCCTATCCAAAGGTTAACTGGTAAGTAATCACGGTGTTTTTTTTCAGATATAAAACACCATGGAATTGCTATAAAATCCCAGCTAACCCCACCAACTTAGAGCCTATCTCTTCCTGAAGCAAAACCCATGTATTTTAGGGGGGAAAAAAACCAACCTAACACAGCCCTAACCTTTGTGTCTTCTTTTTCAATTCAATAAAAAGGGGAATTTCAAGCAGCAGTTTTGCCATAAATCACCCAGAATGATAACTGACAATTTTAAGATGTAATTTTTTTTCCTGGAAGATTGCATCTTTCAATGGCCTGATTGCTCATTTTGATTGGCCGTTGCTACTAGAGGTAGAGATTCTAATTTTTCACCCAATCAAAGGTATTTATTGAGCATTTACTGAGTGCAGAACAATATGCTAAGCATTTGAGAGAGTACAATAAGGTAGATAGACATCATCCCTTCCCTTAAAGAGCTTATAAATTATAGGTAGGGAAAGCAACAACTATATAGCAATGTACAAAAAATGCTGTGTGTGTGTGTGTGTGTATGGTGGGTATCTAAGTGCTTAGGGGGTATGGACTAAATTGTGCTGATGATCCAGGAGGGAGAGAAAATAAGATTTGTGGTTTGTCAGTTTTGAAGGGAGAGAGATGTCCAGGCAGGAAGAAGCGGGTGATCAAGGAATTGGTGGCGAGACAGACGAGATCCAGATACAATAAGTAGTTTGGTGTTAAACGAATGAGGTTTGTGGGCTGGGTTGTAGTGGGAGAGCAGTAAAGTTAAGTAGGAGGGAGAGAGCTGATTGAGTTTCTTAAAGCCTATGGTTAGGAGATTCTGTTTGGTGCAAAGATAGATGGGCAACCATTGGAGGTTTATGAGATGTGAGGGGATATGCTTAGAACATTTTTTTTAATAATAATAATAATGATGGCATTTATTAAGTGCTTACTATGTGCAAAACACTGTTCTAAGCATTGGGGAGGTTACAAGAGAAGCAGCGTGGCTCAATGGAAAGAGCACGGGCTTTGGAGTCAGAGGTCTTGGGTTCAAATCCCGGCTCCGCCAGTTGTCAGCTGTGTGACTTTGGGCAAGTCACTTAACTTCTCTGTGCCTCAGTGACCTCATCTGTAAAATGGGGATTAAGACTGTGAGCCCCCCGTGGGACAACCTGATCACCTTGTAACCTCCCCAGTGCTTAGAACAGTGCTTTGCACATAGTAAGTGCTTAATAAATGCCATTATTATTATTATTTATTACAAGGTGATCAGGTTGTCCCACGGGGGGCTCACAGTCAATCCCCATTTTACAGATGAGGTAACTGAGGCGCAGAGAAGTTAAGTGACTTGCCCAAAGTCACACAGCTGACAATTGGTGGAGCTGGGATTTGAACCTATGACCACTGATTCCAAAGCCTGTGCTCTTTCCACTGAGCCATGCTGCTTCTCTAGAAAAATGATATGGGCAATGAAGTGAAAGATGCATTGGAGAGAGGAGAGGCAGGAGGCATGGAGGTCAGCAGAGGAGGCTGATGAAGTAATCGAAACGAGATAGGAGAAGGACTTGGACCAGTGAGGTAGCAGTTTGGAAGGAGAGGACGGGCCAGATTCTAGAGATGTGGTGAGGGAAAGATTGATAGGATTTGGCAACTGACTAAATGTGAGGGTTGAAGGAGAGACAGATGAGTCAAGGATAATGCCAACATTGTAGACTTACTTGAGAGACAGGGCATATGGTACAGGGACAACAATGACAAGAAAGTTGTGGGGAGGAAAGGGTTTGGGTGGGAAGAAAGCTTCCATTTTGGACATTCTGAATTTGTAGTGGTGGTGAGACATCCAGGTGGAGAGTCCACAGTGTCAAACGTTGCTGAGAGATCAAGGGGAATTAAGATGGAACAGGGTCTAGTTTCATTTTTGATCCTATCTTCTAAATGATGATAATGATGATGATGGTATTTGTTAAGCACTTACTATGTGCCAAGCACTGTTTTAAGCGCTGAGGTAGATACAAGGTAATCAGGTTGACCCACATGGAGCTCACAGTCTTAATCCCCGTTTTACAGACAAGGTAACTGAGGCCCAGAGAAGTTAAGTGACTTGCCCAGAGAGAGTCACACAGCTGACAAGTGGTGGAGCTGGGATTAGAACCCATGACCCCCGACTCCCAAGCCCGTGCTCTTTCCACTAAGCCGTGCTGCTTCTCTAAATATTCATGAAGATTTGCACTTTTACTTTGCACTCTTTCAAACCCAGGCCAGAACAGAATATACATTTTTTCTTTCTTTCTGGTGACGAAGCAATCCATCACTGCACCCTATCCGTTCAGCTTTCGCAATGGGGTGGCTCAGTCTGGGAAGGCCTCCTGGAGGAGGTGAGCTCTCAGTAGGGCTTTGAAGGGAGGAAGAGAGCTAGTTTGGTGGATGTGTGGAATCCCACAGCCAGACAGTGTTGTCCCAGGAGGCGCTGGCAAGGATGCACTTCATTGGGTTGAAGCAGAGGCTGCTGATGGGGCCTTCATGCCCTGATAAGATGCCTAGGAGTCTCCCTGTCTGCATGGACCACAGGAAGATTTCAAAGGAGTCCTGGGACCCAGCCGCCACCATTTCACTGCTCTAGTCCACTCCTCCTCCTCCTCCCTGCCACCGCCCTGCCCTACCCCATTCATTCATTCATTCATTCAATCATATTTATTGAGAGCTTACTGTGTGCAGAGCACTGTACTAAGCACTTGGGAAGGACAAGTTGGCAACATATAGAGATGGTCCCTACCCAACAACGGGCTCACAGTCTAGAAGGGGGAGACAGACAACAAAACAAAACATGTAGACAAGTGTCAAGTCATCAGAACAAATAGAATTAAAGCTAAATGCACATCATTAACAAAATGAATAGAATAGTAAATATGTACAAGTAAAATAAATAGAATAATAAATCTGTACAAACATATATACAGGTGCTATGGGGAGGGGAAGGAGGTAGGTCGGGGGGGATGGGGAGGAGGAGAGGAAAAAGGGAGCTTTCCCCTTCCCACAGCACTTGTGTATATTTGTACATAGTTCATTCATTCATTCATTCAATCATATTTATTGAGCGCTTACTGTGTGCAGAGCACTGTACTAAGCACTTGCGAAGTACAAGTTGGCAACATATAGAGACGGTCCCTACCCAACAGTGGGCTCACAGTCTAGAAGGGGAAGACAGAGAACAAAACCAAACATATTAACAAAATAAAATAAATAGAATAGATATGTACAAGTAAAATAAATAAATAGAGTAATAAATATGTACAAACATATATACATATATACAGGTGCTGTGGGGAGGGGAAGGAGGTAAGATGGAGGGGATGGAGAGGGGGGCGAGGGGGAGAGGAAGGAAGGGGCTCAGTCTGGGAAGGCCTCCTGGAGGAGGTGAGCTCTCAGTAGGGCCTTGAAGGGAGGAAGAGAGCTAGCTTGGGGGATGTGGGGAGGGAGGGCATTCCCGGCCAGGGGAAGGACATGGACCGGGGGTCGACAGCGGGACAGGTGAGAACGAGGCACGGTGAGGAGATTAGAGGCAGAGGAGCGGAGGGTGCGGGCTGGGCTGGAGAAGGAGAGAAGGGAGGTGAAGTAGGAGGGGGCGAGGAGATGGACAGCCTTGAAGCCCAGGGTGAGGAGTTTCTGCCTGATGTGTAGGTTAACTGGTAGCCACTGGAGATTTTTGAGGAGGGGAGTAACATGCCCAGAGCGTTTCTGGACAAAGACAATCTGGGCAGCGGCGCGAAGTACGGATTGAAGTGGGGAGAGACAGGAGGATGGGAGATCGGAGAGGAGGCTGATACAGTAATTCAGACGGGATAAGATGAGAGCTTGAACGAGCAGGGTAGCGGTTTGGATGGAGAGGAATGGGCAGATCTTGGCGATGTTACGGAACTGAGACCGGCAGGTTTTGGTGATGGCTTGGATGTGAGGGGTGAACGAGAGAGCGGAGTCGAGGATGACACCAAGGTTGTGGGCGTGTGAGATGGGATAGGATGGTAGTGCCGTCAACAGTGAAGGGAAAGTCAGGGAGAGGGCAGGGTTTGGGAGGGAAGACAAGGAGTTCAGTCTTGGACATGTTGAGTTTTAGGTGGCGGGCAGACTTCCAGATGGAGATGTCCTGAAGGCAGGAGGAGATGCGAGCCTGGAGGGAGGGGGAGAGAGCAGGGGCAGAGATGTAGATTTGGGTGTCATCAGCGTAGAGATTATAGTTGAAGCCGTGGGAGCGAATGAGGTCACCAAGGGAGTGAGTGTAGATCGAGAACAGAAGGGGACCAAGAACTTAGATATTACTCTATTTTATGAATGATGTATACATAGCTATAATTTTATTTATTCTGATAATAATAATGATGGTATTTGTATGATGGTATGATATGATGGTATTCTGATGGTATAGACAGCTGCCTACTTGTTTTGTTTTGTTGTCTGTCTCCCCCTTCTAGACTGTGAGCCCATAGTTGGGTAGGGACCATCCCGATTTGTTGCTGATTTGTACTTCCCAAGCACTTAGTATAATGCACTACACACAGTAAGCGCTCAATAAATACAACTGAATGAATGAATGAACAACAGTGCAAAAATTCATTTACTTATTCATTCAATCATTTACTGAGAGCTTACTGTGTGCAGAGTACTGTACTAAGCGTTTGGAAAGTACAATTAGGCAATAGAGACAATCATCATCATCATCAATCGTATTCATTGAGCGCTTACTGTGTGCAGAGCACTGTACTAAGCGCTTGGGAAGTACAAGTTGGCAACATATAGAGACAGTCCATACCCAACAATGGGCTCACAGTCTAGAAGGGGGGGAGACAGACAACAAAACAAAACAAGTAGACAGGCATCAATAAAAATAGAATTATAGATATATACACATCATTTAGAAAATAAATGGAATAATAAGTATGTACATATAGACACAAGGGTTGTGGGGCGGGGAGAAGGGTAGAGCAGAGGGAGGTATTTGGGGTGATAAAATCCTCCCTTTCCTCTCCATTCAAACTGCTACCACATTAGTCCAATCACTTATCCTATCCCCTCCTTGATTACTGTATCATCTTCCTTGCTGACCTTCCAGCCTCCTGTCTCTCCTGACTCCAGTCCATTCTTCACTCTGCTGCCCTAATCATTTTTCTACAGAAACGTTCAGGCCATGGTTCCCTACTCCTCAAAAACCTCCAGTGGTGGCCCATCCAGCTCCACATCAAACCAAACTGCTCACCATTAGCTTTAAATCACCTTGCCCTGTCCCACCTCACCTGGCTACTCTCTTACTACAACTTAACCCACACACTTTTCTTCTCTAATGCTAACCTTCTCACTATACCTCAGTCTCGCCTATCTTGCCGCCAACCTCTCATCCACATCCTGCCTCTGTCCTGGAATGCCCTCTCTCCTCATGTTTGACAGAGAATTACTCTCCCCCACTTCAAAGCCTTATTGCAAGCATATCTCCTCCAAAGGGCCTTCCCTGAATAAGCTCTCTTTTCTTTTTCTTCCATTTTTTTTCTGTATTGCCCTGACTTGCTCCCTTTATTCATTCATTCATTCAATTGTGTTTATTGAGCACTTACCGTGTGCAGAGCACTGTACTAAGTGCTTTGGAAGTACAAGTTGGCAACATATAGAGACGGTCCCTACCCAACAATGGGCTCACAGTCTAGAAGGGGGAGACAGACAACAAAACAAACATGTGGACAGGTGTCAAGTCATCACAATAAATAGAAATAGAGCTAGATGCACATCATTAACAAAATAAACAGAATAGTAAATATGTATATTCATCCCCTCCGCCAGCCCCACAGCACTTATGTACCTGTCATTTATAATGACATATATATGTCATTTATATTAACACTTGTCTCCCCCTCTAGACTATAAGCTCACTGTGGGCAGGGGATGTGTCTGTTATGTTGTTATATTGTACTCTCCCAAGCGCTTAGTACAGTGCTGTGCAGACAGTAAGCGCTCAATAAGTACGACTGACTGACTGACTAATGGTATTGATGAAGCGCTGACAGTTTAATGCACCCTACTAAACACTTGAGACGATTCTTCTTTCAGATGCATGTTATAGTCTTTCAGTTCTTTATCATTAAGATTAATTGATTGGTTGATGATAAGGTTTTTTTCTTTATAGTTTTTTTAATGGTATTTGTTAATACCATAATTCCAGGCACTGTACTAAGTGTTGGGGCAGATACAAGCTAATCAGGTTGGACACACTCCCTATCCTACATGGTGCTCATAGTCTCAGTCCCCATTTTACAGATGAGGTAACCGAGGCACAGAGAAGTGGAGTGACTTGTCCAAGGTCACACAACAGACAAGTGGTGGAGCCAAGATTAGAATGCATGGAGTGCTTACAGAACCACTCAGACCACTAGTGTTCATTCATTCATTCAATCGTATTTATTGAGCACTTACTGTGTGCAGAGCACTGTATTAAGCACTTATAGGATAAGACCTTGTCTGAGGAAAAGGGTCAATGCACATTTTAGTAGGTATCGTAATCTACTAATCTACGAGAAGCAGTATAGCTCAGTGGAAAGAGTATGGGCTTGGGAGTCAGAGGTCATGGGTTGTAACCCCAACTCCGCCGCTTGTCAGCTGTGTGGCTTTGGACAAGTCACTTAACTTCTTTGTGCCTCAGTTACCTCATCTGGAAAATGGGGATTGAGACTGTGAGCCCCACGTGGGACAACCTGATTACCTTGTACTTCCCCCACCAGCGCTTAGAACAGTGCTTGGCACATAGTAAGTGCTTAACAAATGCCATCATTATTACTATTATTACTAACACTAATTGTATTCCTCCAAGTGCTTAGTACAGCAATCTGCACATAGTAAGGGCTCAATTAGAGAAGCAGCGTGGCTCAGTGGAAAAGAGCAGGGGCTTTGGAGTCATAGGTCATGGGTTCAAATCCCGGCTCCGCCACTTGTCAGCTGTGTGACTTTGGGCAAGTCACTTAACATCTCTGTGTGTTGCCGACTTGTACTTCCCAAGTGCTTAGTACAGTGCTCTGCACACAGTAAGCGCTCAATAAATATGATTGATTGATTCTCTGGGCCTCAGTTACCTCATCTGTAAAATGGGGATGAAGACTGTGAGCCCCCCCATGGGACAACCTGATCACCTTGTAACCTCCCCAGCGCTTAGAACAGTGCTTTGCACATAGTAAGCGCTTAATAAATGCCATTATTATTATTATTATTATTATTATTATTAAATAGCATGGATTGATTAATGTGTTCACTAGGGCTCTGACTCTACAAGTTAGGCTACTTTATATATTTATATTAACATCTGTCTTCCCCTCTAGTCTGTAAGCTCACTGTGGGCAGGGAATGTGTCTGTTATATTTGTGTGTCATACTATCCCAAGTGCTTAGTACAGTGCTCTTTCACAGTAAGTGCTCAATAAATACGATTGACTTTGTCAGGGTGTTTTGGAACCACCATATGAGGAAACTATCAATCAGTGGTATTTATTGAGTGCTTATTATGTGCAGAGCACTGTACTAAGCGCTTAAGAGAGTACAATACACAGAATTAGCAGATACATTCCCTGCCCATAATAAGCTTAAACCTGACAGTCTTCTCTCATGTTGTTGTTTTTTTTTAGTACTATTGAAGTTACAGCATACCTTCAGCGATTCCAACCTCAGGGATCCAAGCAATTGGTTACCCAAAATGAGACACACTAAAAGTTAGTTACCGAAAAATAAAGATTGGAAAATGGAATTAATATTGGGTGAATGCGTCCAAGGTAGCCAGCCAGTGCTTATTTGGAACTGCCGATGTGAGTTCGTCTTCACTGTGAGCGCCTTGTGGGCAGGACTGTATCTGTTTGTTGTTATATTGTACTTTCCCAAGCGCTTAGTACGGTGCTTTGCCCACAGTAAACACTTAATAAATATAATTGAATGAAAGAACCATCTTCAATCTCAATTAGTTCGGCCAACCTGAGGCCAAACAGCCTTCTCATTGATAGGTAGAGGGCAGCAAAGCCATGCTTTACAAGAGAAAACGCTACTTTGGTCACCAAATGAAGATTCATTTCTTTTTTCTTAATGAAAACATATCTGGTTCTTCAAGTTACTAACTTTTCTTCGAACAGGAATGAAAAAATAACAGTTCTTGTCATAATTAATCTGTTTTTGTTGTTGTTCCGTGTGGAGCAAACTCCAACTTTAATAAGTTGAATTGGTTATGAGCTAGAGATCTCCCTCCCTAGAGGTTTAAATCAATGTGGTAGAAACCTTTATCAATCAGTGGTATTTACTGAGTGCTAACGGTGTGCAGAGCACTATGCTTACTGCTTGCAAGAGTACAATACTACAGGATTGGTAGACAGCTTCCTTATCCACATCAAGCAGCGAGAAGCAGCGTGGCTCAGTGGGAAGAGCCCGGGCTTTGGAGTCAGAGGTCATGAGTTCGAATCCCAGCTCCGCCACTTGTCAGCTGTGTGACTCTGGGCAAGTCACGACTCTCTGGGCCCTCATCTGTGAAATGGGGATTATGTCTGTGAGCCCCACGTGTGACAACTTGATTGCCCTGTATCTACCCCAGCGCTTAGAACAGTGCTTTGCACATAGTAAGTGCTTAATAAATGCCATTATTATTATTATTATTATTATTATTATTATCATCAAGCTTATAGGCTGGTGTTTCTAGGTGTGGTTGTGCCTGGAGACGGGAGGAGTGGCCTAGTTAATTTTTCAACGTCCACCACTCAGTCAGTCAGTGGTATTTATTAAGCGCTTACTGTGTGTAGAGCACTGTACTAAGTGCTTGGTACAATATAACAATACAACAATATAACAGACACCTTTTTTCCCCACAACAAGTTTACAGTCTAGTTTACAATGTCCACTCCAGGCCCTGGATTTAGAAGTTGTGAGAGAAATGATTATGCCTACATAATAATAATGATGGCATTTGTTAAGCACTTACCATGTGCGAAGCACTGTTCTAAGTGCTGGGGAGGATACAAGGTGATCAGGTTGTCCCACGGGGGGCTCACAACCTTAATCCCCATTTTACAGATGAGAGAATTGAGGTACAGAGAAATTAAGTGACTTGCCCAAAGTCACCCAGCTGGCAAGTGGCAGAGGCAGGATTTGAACCCATGACCTTTGACTCCCAAGCCCGTGCTCTTTCCACTGAGCCAGGCTGCTTCTATGCATCTGTACACACACACACACACACACACACACACTCTCTCTCTCTCTCTCTCTCTCTCTCTCTCTCTCTCTCTCTCTCTCTCTCTCTCTCTCTCTCTCTCTCTCCTTCCTCTCTCATTCTCTTTCTCTCTCCCTCTCTGTTTTCACTGATAAACGCTGTGATATTCAAGTTGCATATATTCCTGGTAGAAGATAACACTCCATAGTTACATTATAGTTATGTATCCTAGTCTCTCCTTGAAATAAAGGGGAGAACTGGACAACTTTTTGTAGCTGCTTTAGAGGAACTGAATTCATTCATTCAATCATATTTATTGAGCGCTTACTGTGTGCAAAGCATTGTACTAAGCGCTTGGGAAGTCCAATTCTCCTGGTTCCCTTCTTCACTACTCCCTGGAGACCTTTGGCAGGAGTGCTGACTTTGAGATTACTAAGGAACTGGTTAAGTTGGATCAAGAGACAGATTGCGGCTGTGAACGGTATCCAGGGAGGGACAGGGGCTTCTACCCGAGTCCAAACCAGTCCCATTGGTCAGTGATCCTTTCCTGCTGTCGCTCTCAGAATTGCTCACTACACCGGTAACAAACTCAGCCTCTGGTAGGAGCACAATAGATTGTGAGAATGTCAGCTCCTTGTGGCTGGGAGTTTGTCTTTTGCTATATTGTACTTTCCAAGCACTTGTTGGTGTTTTTCATTCAGAAGGCACTACTACTACTACTACTACTACTACTAGTTTTTCATTCAGAAGGCACTACTACTACTACTACTACTACTACTACTACTACTACTACTACTACTACTACTACTACTACTACTACTACTACCACCACCACCACCACCACCACCACCACCATGGTTCAGTGGAAAAAGCCCAGGCTTTGGAGTCAGAGGTCATGGGTTCAAATCCCAGCTCCGCCAACTGTCAGCTGTGTGACTTTGGGCAAGTCACTTAACTTCTCTGTGCCTCAGTTACCTCATCTGTAAAATGGGGATTAAGACTGTGAGTCCCCTGTGGGACAACCTGATCACCTTGTAACCTCCCCAGGGCTTATAACAGTGCTTGGTATATAGTAAGTGCTTAGCAAATACCATTATTATTACTACTACTACTACTAATGGTATTTGCTAAGTGCTTAAGATGTGTCAAGCACTGTTCAAAGCACTGGGGTTACTAGTTTGGATGAAGTCCCTTGTGAGGCTCACAGTCTAGGTAGGATGGGGTAGGATTTAATTCTCATTTTATAGACAAGGGAACTGAGGCACAGAAAAGTTCATTCATTCAATCATGTTTATTGAGCACTTCCCATGTGCAGAGCGCTGTACTAAGTGCTTGGGGAGTACAAGTCGGTAATCAATCAATCAATCAATCGTATTTATTGAGCACTTAATGTGTGCAGAGCACTGTACTAAGCACTTGGGAAGTACAAGGTGGCAACATATAGAGACAGTCCCTACCCAACAGTGGGCTCAACGGGCTCACAGTCTAGAGAAGTTAACTGACTTCTCCCAGGGGAGGTGGGATTAGGATCCAGGGCCTCTGACTCCGAGGCCTGGGCTCTTCCCACTAGGCCATGCTGCTTCTTTCTACTTATTATTCATTACTACTCCTACTAGTCATGGTCAGTCAGTCAGTCATTTGTATTTATTGAGCCATTATTCATTCAATTGTATTTATTGAGCACTTACTGTGTGCAAAGCACTGTATTATTGTGTGCACAGCACTGTACTAAGTGCTTAGGAGAGTGCAATACAGCAATAAATGGACACATTCCCTGCCCACACCGACCTTTCAGTCTAGAGGGGGAGACAGACATTAATATAAATAAATAAATTACAACTGTGTACATAAGTGCTGTGGGGCTGGGGTGGGGGGGATAATAATAGTAATAATTATGGTATTTGTTAAGTACTTACTATGTGCTAAACACTGTTCTAAGCGCTGGGGTAGATACAAGGGATGAATGAAGGGAACAAGTCAGGATGATGCAGAAGGGAGTGGGAGAAGAGGAAATAATAATAATAATGGTATTTGTTAAGCGCGTACTATGTACCAAGTACTGTTCTAAGCACTGGGGTAGATACAAAGTAATAAGGTTGTCCCACATGGGGCTCACAGTCTTAATCCCCATTTTACAGATGAGGCACTGAGGCACAGAGAAGTTAAGTGACTTGCCCAAGTCACACAGCTGATAAGTGGCAGAGCTGGGATTAGAACCCAAGACCTCTGACTCCCAAGCCTGTGCTCTTTCCACTGGAAAGAAAAGCTTAGCCTGGGAAGGCCTCCTGGAAGAGATGTGCCTTCAGTAAGGCTTTGGAGGGGGAAGAGTAATTGCCTGTAGGGTATGAGGAGGGAAGGCATACCAGGCCAGGGGCAGGATGTGGGCTGGAGGTATGCGGCGAAATAAATGAGATGTGGTACATTGAGAAGGTTAACACCGGAAGAGTGAAATGTGTGGGCTGGGTTGTTATAGGAGAGTAGGGAGGTGAGGTAGGAGGGTATTTATTGAGGGCCTATTGAGTGCCAGACACTGTACTAAGTGCTTGTCAAGTATAACAAAAGGACAAGAATTGACTCTTGCCAGTAGGGATTTTATAATCCAATGGGGAAGCCAGGCAGAGATAGACACAGGCAGTAGAATCAGTGGGTTATACACAAGTGCTGAGTTACCAGGAGCTATTGAAAGTATAAACCACTGCAACTCTGCCTTCAAACCCTCCACTGTCCCTGCCCTGTCTGTAGAGCACAGGCTGGGAGTCAGAAACACCTGGATTCTAAGTCCAGTTCTCCCACTTATCTGCTGCAATGACCTCGGGCAAGTCTTTCTGTACCCTAGTTACCTCATCTATAAAATGGGGATTAAGACTATGAGTCCCATGTGGGACAATGTGATTACCTTGTATCTACCCCAGCACCTAGAACAGTGCTTGGCTCATAGCAAGCACTTAACGAATACCATTATTATTATTATTATTATTAATATGGGGAAATAGTAGCATATAAAGATATTTACATAAGTGCTATCATAGTGAGTATCAAAATGTGTAAGGGTTACACAGCCAAGTATAGTTGATGCAGAAGGCTGGGGGAATAGATGAAATGAAAGTTTAGACAGGATAGGGCTGTTGGAGGTGATGTGATTTTAGGAGGGTTTTGAAGGTCAGGAGAGTGGCGTACTGTCAGGTTTTTTTTTTCCTTTTTTTCTACTTTTTTATTGACCTCTTACTGCATGCAGAGCCTTCCCTGAACTCTTGGGAGAGTAACATACAATAGAGTTGGCAGACACGCTTCCTGCCCACAAAAGCAGTGTGGCTCAGTGGAAAGAACCCAGGCTTGGGAGTCAGAGGTCATGGGTTCAAATCCCAGCTCTGGCACATGTCTGCTGTGTGACCTTGGACAAGTCACTTAACTTCTCTGAGCCTCAGTTACCTCATCTGTAAAATGGGGATTAAGATTGTGAGCCCCACATGGGATAAGCTGATCACCTGGTATCCCCCCCGCCAGCAGTTAGAACAGTGCTTCACACATTGTAAGTGCTTAACAAATGCCATCATTATTATTATTATTATTAAAAGAGCCTACAGTCTTGAGTGGGAGAGACTGTGAGCCCACT
Organism: Tachyglossus aculeatus; assembly: GCF_015852505.1. Taxonomy (NCBI): domain Eukaryota; kingdom Metazoa; phylum Chordata; class Mammalia; order Monotremata; family Tachyglossidae; genus Tachyglossus; species Tachyglossus aculeatus. The sequence goes on from NC_052069.1 coordinate 43,829,781, forward strand.
GTTGGGTAGGAACTGTCTCTATATGTTGCCAACTTGTACTTCCCAAGCACTTAGTACAGTGCTCTGCACACAGTAAGCACTCAATAAATACGATTGATTGATTGATTGATTCAATAGTGAAGGGGGAGGGAATTTTGCATCTGAAGGAGGATGTAGCCAAGGGGTAGGGGTTGGGATCAAAAAGATTGAGGTACAGAGAGTAGGTAGCCATTAGAGGAGCAGAATAGGAGGAAATCAGTGAGGTAGGTAGATGGGAGAGAGCTGATCGAGGGACTTAAAGCCGGCAGTGAGGAGTTTCTGTTTGATGTGGAGGTGGATGAGCAACTATTGGAGATTTTTAAGGTATGGGGAGATATGGACTGAAAGAATTTTTCAGAAAAATTATCCAGGAAGCCAAATGAAAAATGGGCTGGAGTGGGGAGAGACACGAGGCAGGGAGGTCAGCAATGAAGTGGGTTTTGTAAGGAAGTTGGGAAATTGGTGTTTGGCTCTTTCCCACCCTAATTCCTTCCCTTCTGCCTCTCCTATCATTTGAGCTGTATCACCAAACACTTATTTACTCATCCTCTATTTGTTTTAAATCAGAGAAGCAGCATGGCTCAGTGGAAAGAGTACGGGCTTGGGAGTAAAAGGTCATGAGTTCTAATCCCAACTCCGCCACTTGTCTGCTCTGTGACTTTGGGCAAGTCACTTAACGTCTCTGTGCCTCAGTGACCCTCATCTGTAAAATGGAGATTGAGTGTGAGCCCCACATGGAACAACCTAATCACCTAGTATCCCCCCCACCCAGTGCTTAGAACAGTGCTTCACACATAGTAAGTGCTTAACAAATACCATTAAAAAAAATCAGTCCAACACCCTTGCCCCTTCCTACTTCACCTTGCTTTTCTCCTTCTATAACCCACAACGTTATGTACGTATTTGTAATTTATTTATTTATATTAATGTCTGTCTCCCCCTCTAGACTGTAAGCTCATTGTGGGCAGGGAATGTGCCTGTTTATTATTGTATTGTACTCTCCCAAGTGCTTAATACCACAATAAGCACTCAATAAATATGACTGACTGAATGAATGGAAACGGAATAGAGGAGAACAATTGGGATTCATGCTTTCTGGTGAAGCAGTTACAATTCAGGGCTGCAAATCTGTCTCACTTCTGTCTCAATCCCATCTCTACTGCTTTCTTATGATAATAATGACCTGACTGTCAAAACACTCTTACTGAAATACAGTTTAGACAGCTCTTGATTGTTCATTGATGATTATCCAATTGGTGGATCATCCAGAACCTTTGTTCTTTTTGCACTTCTTTTATCTGCCTTCGTTCGGTGTCATCACCAGGGTTTGTGCTGGGACTGTACTTGACCTTGGGTAAATCACTTCACTTCACTGTGCCTCAGTTCCCGCATCTGTAAAATGAGGATTAAGACTGTGAGCTCCATGTGGGATAGGGATTGTGTCCAAACTGATTACCTTGTATCTACCCCAGTGTTTAGAGTGGTTCTTAGCACATAGTAAGCACTTAACAAATACCACATTTATTATTATTTATTAAGATAGAGAGAGACTCAAGTGATTTGTCTACATGTTTTGTGGTGTTGTCTGTCTCCCACTTCTAGACTGTGAGCCCGTTGTTGGGTAAGACCATCTCTATGTGTTGCTGACTTGTACTTCCCAAGCACTTAGTACAGTGCTCTGCACACAGTAAGCACTCAATTAATAAGATTGAATGAATGACTGGGAAAAGGAATGAAGCAGCACGGTCTAGTGGACAGAGCACAGAACTGGGAGCCAGAAGAACCTGGGTTCTAATCCTGGATCTGCCATTTGGCTGCTCTGTGACCTCAGGCAAGGCACTTCACATCTCTGGGCCTCAGTTACCTCATCTGGAAAATGGGGATTAAGGCTGTGAGCCTCATGTGGGACAGGGACTGACTGTGTCCAACCTTATTATCTGGTATAGTAATAATAATAATTATGGTATTTGTTAAGTGTTTATTATGTACCACTGTTCTAAGTGCTGGGGTAGATATAAGGTTAATCAGGTTGTCCCACATGGGGCTCACAGTCTTAATCCCCATTTCACAGATGAAGTAACTGAGGTACAGAGAAGTTAAGTGGCTTGCCCAAGGTCACATAGCAAACAAGTGGTGGAGCTGGGATTAGAATCCCATTAGGCTAGTATCTACCTCAGCACTTAGTACAGTGCCTGGTACATAGAAAGTGCTTAATAAATAACACAAAAACCAAAAAAACCCACGTGCACCTGCTCCCCTGCCCCGCCCCAACCCTCGCTTAAATTCTCTAGACTATTTGCAGCTCTAATCTAAATAAAGCAACAGAGGGTGAGTTTTCCAGGCCTCAGGGAGCCAAGCAGAGCTGGGAGATGTGTCTCTCTACCCCTCTAGACTGTAAGCTCATTAAGGGCAGGGAATATGTCTGTTATATTGTTATACTGTATTCTCTCAAGCACTTAGTACAGTAAGTGCTCAATAAATATAATTGATTGCAGAAAAATTTAATGAGAGAGAGAAAACTTGTGAACAGGAGAGAGTCAGGAGAAGATAGAAGACAAAGTCTGAAAGATATATAAAAAGGCAGACAGAAATACAGTGAAACTCAGAGAAAAAAAGCTGGCAGAGACATTTAGTAGAGGCAGAATCTCTCTCTTTCTCCCATACACAAGGCTCATACTCCCTGAGGTGTTTTTTTTTAAAGATGGTATTTGTTAAGTTCTTACTATGTGGGAAACCCTGTTCTAAACACTGGGGTAGCACAAGTGAATTTGGTTGAACACAGTCCCTGTCCTGCATGAGGCTCAAAGTCTAAGTCAGAGGGAGAATAGGAGAACTGAGGCACAGAGACGTTAAATGACCTGCCCAGTGTCACGCAGCAAGCAAATGGCAGTGCCAGGATCAGAACCTAGGTCCTCTGACTCTCAGGCCCTTGCTCTTTCCACTAGATCATGCTGCTTCTCTGTGTCCTTGTTTCAGGGACAAGGCATCTGCAGGAGCAGGTAAATTGAGGCAGAAAGCTTGTATCTACCCCAGCACTTAGTACAGTGTCTAGCACATAGCAAGCACTTAACAAATACCATAAAAAAAGCTCAAAATGCACTGCTGTTTGCTCTGTTACCACTAAGCTGCCCTTACAGTTGCTTCTTACACATCTTTATATGGCCTAGTGGAGTCAGAAGGACCTGCCTTCTAATCCCTCCGCTGCCGCTTGTCTGTTACGTGACCTTGGGCAAGTCACTTCATCATCATCATCATCAATCGTATTTATTGAGCGCTTACTATGTGCAGAGCACTGTACTAAGCGCTTGGGAAGTACAAATTGGCAACATATAGAGACAGTCCCTACCCAACAGTGGGCTCACAGTCTTCACTTTTCTGGACCTCAGTTCCTGCATCTGTAAATGGGTTTGAGACTGTGAGCCCATGTGGGACAGAGACTGTGTCCAACCCAATTTGCTTGTATCCACCCCAGCGCTTAGTAATAACAACAATAATAATAATAACAACGGTATTTGTTAAGTGCTTACTATGTGCCAAGCACTGTTCTAACCGCTGGGGAGATTACAAGGTGATCAGGTTGTCCCACGGAGGGCTCACAGTCTTCATCCCCATTTTACAGATGAGGTAACTGAGGCACAGAGAAGTTAAGTGACCGGCCCAAAGTCACACAGCGGACAAATGGCAGAGATGGGATTAGAGCTCACGACCTCCGACTCCCAAGCCTGGGCCCATAGTAAGCGCTTAACAAATACCACAATTATTATTATTATCTCTACCATTTCTGCTGCAAGCCAGGGGCTGCCCTGAGTAGCTCTGGTGGAAACCTGAAGAGAAGCCCATGTGTCCCGCGGAAGTGGAGATATCAGCTGAAGAGGTGGCTGGGAGTTTAGGATTACCAAAAAGGTAGACTGCATAGCAACAGCTGCTATTTCCCTGGCTCTACCTGCTCCATGAGCTTCTCTCCGTTCTGTCCCATCCTGGACAACCATCACAAGTGATGCAGCTCCCCCCACCATTGCTGTGACAACCATTTTTCGGGGAGTTATATCAACATAGTAACCCTTTTAGACTGTAAGCCCACTGTTGGGTAGGGACTGTCTCTATATGTTGCCATCTTGTACTTCCCAAGTGCTTAGTACAGTGCTCTGCACACAGTAAGTGCTCAGTAAATACGATTGATTGATTGATTGAACATAGTGCAGGTTTTGGGAATAAAGTACAGGGAGAGAGGTCGACCAGATAGCTACTACAGGTTTCTGAACTGGTTGAGAATTCTATTCCGACAAATGACATTCCTTTCTCCTGTGTCATGAGACTGGTAATTGAGAGTTGACTGAAAAGTCAATTTGGTACATGTAAATGATATTCCTTTCTCCTGTGTCATGGATAATTGAGAGTTGATTGAAAAGTCAAGTTGGCAAATCTAAGCTAGCTCTTCGGTTTTAGTTTTTAGGCTAAATTGTAAGATCCTCCACTAGATTGCAAACTCCTCGAGGGCAGGGATCACGTCTACCAATTCTCGTGTACTCTCCCACTGTGCAGTAAATACCACTGTTGGATTGATTAGGTCAAATGATGCTTGATGGCAATTTTTGTGTGAAGCCACCATTTATGGGAATTGCTTGCTGTTTATCCTTTAGGAAATGTGATGAAATTTCTTAGGATGGCATAGGATGGGTTTGGGAGCAGAGGACGTAGGTTCTAATCCTGGCTCCGCCACACGTCTGCTGTGTGACCTTGGGCAGGCCACTTGACTTCTCTGTAGTTACCTCATCTGTAAAATGGGGATTAAGACTGTGAGCCCCACATGGGACAACCTGATTACCTTGTTTTTACCATAGTGCTTAGAGCAGTGCTTGGCACATAGTAAGCACTTAACAAATACCATAATTATCATTATTATTATTATTATAGGAGAATACAGAGATGACCTTTCGGGATGCTGTGTATCAGTTGGAATTTCCCAAGATTTCCAAGAAATTAAGCCAACTATGAACATTTTTTTTTTGGAAATTTCACTTAGTTATGGTATTTATTACATGCATACGGCATAGCGAAGGTCACATTTGAGGCAAGTGGCAGAAGCTGGGATTAGAACACAGGTCCCCTGACCCTCAATCTCACGTGTGCTCTTTCCACTACACCACGGTTGGTAACGAGCTCAGAAGAGGATCAGGGTGGGGAGATTGATGTGCGCTGGTAATCAATCAATCAATCAATCGTATTTATTGAGCGCTTACTATGTGCAGAGCACTGTACTAAGCGCTTGGGAAGTACAAATTGGCAACACATGGAGACAGTCCCTACCCAACAGTGGGCTCACAGTCTAAAAGGGGGAGACAGAGAACAGAACCAAACATACCAACAAAATAAAATAAATAGGATAGAAATGGTAGTCACAGTCATTTCCCTTCCACACACTGGGGAGGCTCAGACTGTGGCAATTTGTTGGGTGCAGCAGTATGCTTAGCCCTGTTAAAGAAAATAAAGAATCAAAGGTCCTTCCTCTACCTGGCTCATTTCATTTTCAATAATAATAATAACAGTAACAATAATAGTATTTGTTAAATGCTTACCATGTGTCAAGCTCTGTTCTAAGCGCTGAGGTGGCTACAAGCAAATCAGTTTGGACATGGTCCTTGTACCACATGGGGCTCACAATCTTAATCCCCATTTTACAGATGAGGTAACTGAGGTAGAGAGAAGTTAAGTGACTTGCCCAAGGTCACACAGCTGACAAGTGGAAGAGCCAGGATTAGAACCCAGGTCCTTTTGACTTCCAGACCCATGTTCTGTCCACTAGGCCACACTGAGCCCGCTGTTGGGTAGGGACCGTCTCTATATGTTGCCAACTTGTACTTCCCAAGCGCTTAGTACAGTGCTCTGCTCACAGTAAGTACTCAATAAATACGATTGAATGAATGAATGAATAAAAAAGGCATAGGAAATATGAGATACATCTAGAACATGTATTAAATTTTACTTTGACTATGACTTTTACTTTTACTTTTAAATTTAATTTTGACTAAAGCAGCGTGGCTCAGTGGAAAGAGCACGGGCTTTGGAGTCAGAGGTCATGGGTTCGAATCCTGACTCCACCACATGTCTGCTGTGTGATCTTGGGCACGTCACTTAACTTCACTGGGCCTTAGTTACCTCATCTGTAAAATGGGGATTAAGACTGTGAGCCCCATGTGGGACAACCTGATCACCCTGTATCCTCCTCAACGCTTAGAACAGTGCTTTGTACATAGTAAGTGCTTAACATATGCCAATTATTATTATTATTATCATTATTATTATTATGAGGTGACATAACATTGTTATTGTTATTATTATAATTATTATTATATTTGTTAAACTGTGGCTCAGTAGAAAGAGCCCGGGTTTGGGAATCAGAGGTCGTGGGTTCTAATCCCAACTCTGCCACATGTCAGCTGTGTGACCTTGGGCAAATCACTTAACTTCTCTGAGCCTCAGTTCCCTCATCTGTAAAATGGGGATCAAGACTGTGAGCCCCACATGGGACACCCTGATCACCTTGCATCCCCCCAGTGCTTAGAACAGTGCTTCACACATAGTAAGCACTTAACAAATGCTATTATTATTATTATTATTATTATTATTATTATTATTATTATGTGCCAAAAGCAGTTCTAAAGGGCGGTGTAGATAAAAGTTAATCAGGTCAGAGACGGTTTCTGTCCCACATAGGGGTCACAATCAAAGTAAAGGCACCGAATCCCAATTTTACACGAGAGGAAACAGAGGCACAGAGAAGTTAAGTGACTTACCCAAGGTCACACAGCAGGCAACTGGCAGATCCGGAATTAGAACCTTAGCCCTCTGACCCCGAGGTCCATTCTCTTTCCACTAGACCATGCTACTGGTCATGTTAGTTGACTGTTAAAAACATTTTGCATGAAGAAGAGCACGCTTGTATGGTTTGGCCGCATTTTGCCCATCTTGCGCTCAACCCCATTTTTATTCTTTGAAATGACAAAGACCCAATTAATCCAGAAATGCTATTAGAAGTGAATGGTGACATCAACAATGCGTGGCTCTGCTGATTTGCACAATATTGTGTTTTTCATGGCAGGCTAAGCGTGCAACACTGCTAGTGAAAAACAGATTGACATTTGGTCATTATTTCTCATCAAGGGTGTTTTACTTGTAATGCTCTTTGACAGCTATATTCTAGGTCTGACAGCATTGAACCAGCTTAATTCCCACTGAACTGCTCTAAATACGTGGTATTGCAATCAGTTTAACAACCCCTGGAGGCAAAAAAATCTATCCTTTGAACAAACACTCAAGGGGAAGAAATCTAAGATTTATAAAGGGCAGTGAGTATTCAAGAAAGGGGCAAAGTTTACGTGTGAGCCTGGAATTGATGTTTCCTTTGTTGGAAAAGAAAGCTTGAGGATGCTTTAAGAATTAATCTTTAACAAGTTCTAATCTGCACTAACAAGTGTGCTCACGATGAGTGAAAGAAATAATGTGAAACTCTGAATTTTGTCCGTTGGAATGAGGAATCAACTAAGAAAATTTGGAACTCCTGTGTTTTAGTGGCATAACAGTACTGTGCATATTATTATTTTGGTATTTGTTAAGCACTTACTTTGTGCCAGGTACTGTACTAAGTGCTGGGGTGGATACAATCCCTGTCCCACGTGGGCTCACAGTCTCAATTCCAATCTTTCAGATGAAGGAACTGAAGCACAGAGAAGTTCTGTGACTTACCCAAGGTCATACAGCAGACAAGTGGCGAAGTTGGGATTAAAACCCATGAACTTCTGATACCCTGGCCGGGGTTTTATCCATTATACCAGGCTGCTTCTCATGGAGGTTTGTGGATTTTTAAGCACATTGCTCTGTTACCTGGGCCAGGGAAATAAACAAGATAGACCATGGTTATTGGTTCTTGTGGTACTGGGGAATAATCTCAGTGGAGGCAGCATGGCTCAGTGGAAAGTGCACAGGCTTGGGAGTCAGGGGTCATGGGTTCTATTCCCGGCTCCGCCACTTGTCAGCTGTGTGACTTTGGGCAAGTCGCTTCACTGTGCCTCAGTTCCCTCATCTGTAAAATGGGGATTAAGACTGTGAGCCCCACGTGGGACAACCTGATCACTTTGTATCCCCCCAGTACTTAGAATAGTGCTTTGCACATAATAACTGCTTAACAAATGCTATTATTATTATTATTATTATTATTCTCTGGGCTTCAGTTACCTCGTCTGTAAAATGGGGATTAAGACTGTGAGCCTCATGTGGCGCAACCTGATTACCTTGTATCCCCCCAGAGTTTAGAACAGTGTTTTGCACATGGAGCTTAACAAATGCCATCATTATTATTACTAGTATTATTTGTAAGAGATTACATAATTTCAGCCAAATAGTTGAACCTTCATGCTGTCCCAAGGTCAAATGACTTGCCCAAGTCACATAACAGGGAAGTGGCAGAGGTTGGATTAGAACCCAGATCTTCTGACTCTCAATCAGTCAGTCAGTCAGTTGTATTTATTAAGCGCTTACTGTGTGCACAGCATTGTACTAAGCCCCTTGGAGAGTACAATACAACAATAAACAGACATATTCCCTGCACACCATCTCAGACTCATGCTCTTTCCATTAAGCCACGCTGCTTCTTCTAGCCGGTTTGCCCCCATCCAGCATTTACGTGTCCAAAATTTTTATTGTAAACACCCACCTCCCTCTGCCTTGCTCCTGCCTCTGAGCTTTGCCTATAGAAACAGCAAATTTGTGGTCAGTGACTTGGGAGGGAAATGCAGTGGGTTTGGAGCAACGGAGGCCAGGGTCAAAGGTCATTCATTCATTCATTTAGTCAGTCAGTCGTATTTATTGAACACTTACCATGTGCAAAGCACTGTACTAACCGCTGGGAGAGTACAGTATAACAATAAACAGACTCATTCCCTGCCCAAAATGAGCTTACAGTCTAGAGGGGGAGGCAGACATTAATATAAATAAATGAAAGAATTACAGATATGTACATAAGTGCTTTGGGGCTAAGAAGGGGGATGAATCAAGGGAGCAAGTTAAGGTGATGCAGCAGAGAGTCAAAGAAAAGGAAAAGAAGGTTTAGTCAGGGAAGACTTTCTGGAGGAGATGTGCCTTCAATGAGGCTTTAAAAGGCAGGGTGGTGATTGTCTCTCAGATTTGAGGAGGGAGGGCATTCCGGGCCAGAGGTAGGATGTGGGCGAGAGGTCGGCGGCGAGATAAACGAGATTGAGGTACAGTGAGAAGGTTAGCATTAGAAGTCTCAGCAGGGGCACTTTCCCAGGTCTAAGAATTTCCGTTAAAGATTCCATATGACATCATTATGCTACCTTGTGTAATAGGAGTAACGCGCATCATGTTTGGTAATGTAATGTAATGTTGGTATTTGTTAAGCGCTTACTATGTGCCAAGCACTGTTCTAAGCTCTGGGGTAGATACAAGATCATCAGGTTGTCCCATGTGGGGCTCACAGTCTTAAGCCCCATTTTGCAGATGAGGTAAATGAGGCCCAGAGAGGTGAAGTGACTTGCCCGAAGTCACACAGTTGACAAGTGGCAGAGCCTGGATTAGAATCCGTGACCTCTGACTCCCAAGCCCGTGCTCTTTCCATTAAGTCACGCACTCTTTGCAGAGCCACACAGTGACATATGTCGGCCACTTCTGGACTGGCAAGGCTGCAACTGGTACCCAGAAGAAAAATAATAATAATAATAATAACAGTAATAATAATAATAATGGTGGCATTTATTAAGCGCTTAGTATGTGCAAAGCACTGTTCTAAATGCTGGAGCACTGTTCTAAGTGCTGGTGTTCCAAGCTCTGAATATTCATTCATTCACTCATTCAATATTTATTGAGCACTTACTGTGTGCAGAGCACTGTACTAAGCCCTTGGGGAGTACAAGTTGGCAACATACAGAGATGGTCCCTACCCAACAACGGGCTCACAGTCTAGGAGAGTGAAGACAGTGAAGGATATAATAATGACGGTATTTGTTAAGTGCTTACTATGTGTCAAGCACCGTTCTAAGCTCTGGGATAGATACAAAAAAATCAGGTTGGACACAGTCCCTGTCCCACATGGGGCTCGCGGTCTTAATCCCCATTTTACAGATAAGGTAACTGAGGCCAGAGAAACGAAGTGACTTGCCCAAGGTCACACAGCAGACAAGTGGCGGGCCTGGTAGTGCTGCCCATGACCTCTACTAGTTGGAATCTCGTGAGCAGCATGGAATTGAGTCAATGCTTTACTACTCCGGGCCTGATGATGCCTTCTGTGGACTATTTGGGCTCTTCCTGCCTCTGCTCCTCCTTTTCTTTGTTGTCTCCCCTCCCCATCCTTGAAGGCCCTTCTAAAAGGTCACCTCCTCTAGGTGGGGTTCACTCATTCATTCAATCGTATTTATTGAGCGCTTTCACTGTGTGCAGAGCACTGCGCTAAGCGCTTGGTAAGTACAAATCAGCAACATCTCTGCTCCGCCATTTGTCCGTTGTGTGACCTTGGGCAAGTCACTTAACTTCTCTGAGCCTCAGTTACCTCATTTGTAAAATGGGGTTGAAGGCTGTGAGCCCCACATGGGACAACCTGATCACCTTGTATCTCCCCAGTGCTTAGAACAGTGCTTTGCACATAGTAAACGCTTAATAAATACCACCATTATTACTATTATTAGCATACAGAGATGGCCCCTACCCAACAACGGGCTCTCACACTGATCAATCAATCAATTGTATTTATTGAGCGCTTACTGTGTGCAGAGCACTGTACTAAGCACTTGGGAAGTACAAGTTGGCAACATATAGAGATGGTCCCTAAACAACAGTGGGCTCACAGTCTAGAAGGGGGAGACAGAGAACAAAACAAAACAGATTAACAAAATAAAATAAATAGAATAGATATGTACAAGTAAAATATATAAATAAATAGAGTAATGAATACATACAAACATATATATATATACATATATACAGGTGCTGTGGGGAAGGGAAGGAGGTAAGATGGGGGAATGGAGAGGGGGAGGAGGGGGAGAGGAAGGAGGGGGCTCAGTGTGGGAAGGCCTCCTGGAGGAGGTGAGCTCTCAGTAGGGCCTTGAAGGGAGGAAGAGAGCTAGCTGACTACTGATTACTGCCCAGCTTCACCCTCATCATGAGCTTTGCCATTTTCAGTGGTAGTTATTGAGTGCCTATTGTGGGCATAACACTGAACGAGTGGCTAGGAAACAAACAGTAGAAGTAAAAGATTTAGTCAGGGCTCTGTAGGGGCTTACTTGTTGTTTTATACAGTCGAGTCGTGACTGACCAATAGCGACACCATGGACACATCTCTCACAGAGCGCCCCACCTCCATCTGCAATCATTCTGGCAATTAATCCATAGAGTTTTCTTGGTAAAAACACGGAAGTGGTTTACCACTGCCTCCTTCTGTGTAGTAAACTTGAGTCTCCACGCTTGACTATCTCCCACGCCGCTGCTGCCCAACGCATGTGAGTTTTGACTTGTAGAAGATTGCCTTCTACTCGCTAGCCACTGCCCAAGCTAGGAATGGAATGGATAGGCCTCTGCTTGACTTTCCCTCCCATGCAGCGTGGCTCAGTGGAAAGAGCCTGGGCTTTGGAGTCAGAGGTCGTGGGTTCGAATTCCGGCTCTGCCACTTGTCATCTGTGTGACTTTGGGCAAGTCACTTCACTTCTCTGGGCCTCAGTTCCCTCATCTGTGAAATGGGGATGAAGACTGTGAGCCCCCTGTGGGACAACCTGATCACCTTGTAACCTCCTCAGTGCTTAGAACAGTGCTTTGCACCTAGTAAGAGCTTAATAAATGCTATTATTATTATTATTATTATTATTATTATTATTATTATTATTATTATTATTATTATTATTATTATTATTATTATAGTCAGGTCTGGTAGAGTAGTAGAAGCTCTCCAGGTACAGAGGGGAGGGGCTTATTAGTAGACACGAATAAACAATGGGATACAATTGGGAGAATAGAGGCATGTGATAAAAATGCAAGCAAGCAATTAAATGAATGAGCAAACATATGAGTCTTAATATTTGCTATTTAGTTGTTTCCATTTTATCAATTTTCTTACTCTTGACTGGCCTATTTGTCCATTTATGTTGGTTAATTCCCACACTGAAAATTCCCTGAGGACAGGGATCATACCAATCAATGTTTTTTTAATGGTATTTGTTAAGCACTTACTGTGTGCCAGACACTGTACTAAGTGCTGGGGTAGATGTAAGGTAATCAATTAGTACATGGGACTTACCTGCACAACCTTTCACTGCTGTATGATATCTTGTAAGGGATAATAATAACAACAATGATAATAATGATGGCTTTTATTAAGCGCTTACTGTGTGCAAAGCACTGGTCTAAGCACTGGGGAGGTTACAAAGTAATCAGGTTGTCCCACAGGGGGCTCACAGTCTTACAGATGAGGTAACTGAGGCCCAGAGAAGTTAAGTGACTTGTCCAAAGTCACACAGCTGACAATTGGCGGAGCTGGGATTTGAACCCATGACCTCTGACTCCAAAACCCATGCTCTTTCCACTGAGCCACGCTGCTTCTAGTAAAATAGATCAGGGGCTATCCATTTCCAACCCTCCTAGCTGTCGAATCCTGATAAGTGCTAAAAGCTCAGTTTTGTGTTCCTGTAGTTGTCTATGGAAGCTTCCAGTAATGGACATCATTGATTCTATGCCATTGGGTTTGGAAGAGTGTTATAATGTGTCATGCTAGCATCCACTAAATAATGTAATTTTAAAAAATAAAACTTGGTTGAACTCCTCCTGCCCCTCCTTCAACTCTCCCACCTTAGAAGTATCCTAAGAGGAGGTCTCCTAGCTCCTCTCCAAGTCCACCCTCTCCACCTGCTCATCTGACCCCATCCCCTCACAGCTTATAATAATAATAATGATGATAATAATAATAATAATGATAATAATAATAATAATAATAGTATTTGTTAAGTGCTTACTATGTGCCAAGCACTGTTCTAAGCACTGGGGTAGATACAAGGTTACCAAGTCGTCCTACATTGGGCTCACAGTCTTAAACCCCATTTTACAGAAGAGGTAACTGAGGCATAGAGAAGTGAAGTGAGTTACCCAAAGTCACACAGTGGCAGAGCCAGGAGAAGCAGCATGGCTCAGGGGAAAGAGCACGGACTTTGGAGTCAGAGGTCAAGGGTTCAAATCCCGATTCTGCCAATTGTCAGCTGTGTGACTTTGGGCAAGTCACTTCACTTCTCTGGGCCTCAGTTACCTCATCTGTAAAATGGGTATTAAGACTGTGAGCCCCCTGTGGGACAACCTCATCACCTTGTAACCTCCCCAGCGTTTAGAACAGTGCTTTGCAATCAATCAATCAATCAATCAATCGTATTTATTGAGCAATTACTGTGTGCAGAGCAATGTACTAAGCACTTGGGAAGTACAAGTCGGCAACACATAGAGACAGTCCCTACCCAACAGTGGGCTCACAGTCTAAAAGGGGGAGACAGAGAACAAAACCAAACATACTAACAAAGTAAAATAAATAGAATAGATATGTACAAGTAAAATAAATAAATAAATAGAGTAATAAATATGTACAAACATATATACATATATACAGGTGCTGGGGGGAAGGGAAGGAGGTAAGATGGGGGGATGGAGAGGGGGCAAGGGGGAGAGGAAGGAGAGGGCTCAGCCTGGGAAGGCCACCTGGAGGAGGTGAGCTCTCAGTAGGGCCTTGAAGTCGGCAACACATAGAGACAGTCCCTACCCAACAGCGGGCTCACAGTCTAGAAGGGGGAGACAGAGAACAAAACCAAACATATTAACAAAATAAAATAAATAGAATAGATACGTTCAGGTAAAATGAATAAATAAATAGAGCAATAAATATGTACAAACATATATACATATATACAGGTGCTGTGGGGAAGGGAAGGAGGTAAGACAGGGTGATGGAGAGGGGGGGCAAGGGGGAGAGGAAGGAGGGGGCTCAGTCTGAGAAGGCCTCCTGCAGGAGGTGAGCTCTCAGTAGGGCCTTGAAGGGAGGAAGAGAGAGAGCTTGGCGGATGGGCAGAGGGAGGGCGTTCCAGGCCAGGGGGAAGACGTGGGCCGGGGGTCGACGGTGGGACAGGCGAGAACGAGGCACGGTGAGGAGATTAGCGGCAGAGGAGCGGAGGGTGCGGGCTGGGCTGGAGAAGGAGAGAAGGGAGGTGAAGTAGGAGGGGGCGAGATGATGGACAGCCTTGAACCCGAGGGTGAGGAGTTTCTGCCTGATGCGCAGATTGATTGGTAGCCACTGGAGATTTTTGAGGAGGGGAGTAACATGCCCAGAGCGTTTCTGGACAAAGACAATCCGGGCAGCAGCATGAAGTATGGATTGAAGTGGGGAGAGACATGAGGATGGGAGATCAGAGAGAAGGCTGATGCAGTAGTCCAGATGGGATAGGATAAGAGCTTGAATGAGCAGGGTAGCGGTTGGGATGGAGAGGAAAGGGCGGATCTTGGCAATGTTGCGGAGCTGAGACCGGCAGGTTTTGGTGACAGCTTTGATGTGAGGGGTGAACGAGAGAGCGGAGTCGAGGATGACACCAAGGTTGCGGGCTTGTGAGACGGGAAGGATGGTAGTGCCGTCAACAGAGATGGGAAAGTCAGGGAGAGGACAAGGTTTGGGAGGGAAGACAAGGAGCTCAGTCTTCGACATGTTGAGCTTTAGGTGGTGGGCGGACATCCAGATGGAGATGTCCTGAAGGCAGGAGGAGATGCGAGCCCGGAGGGAGGGGGAGAGAGCAGGGGCAGAGATGTAGATCTGGGTGTCATCAGTGTAGAGACGATAGTTGAAGCTGTGGGAGCGCATGAGGTCACCAAGGGAGTGAGTGTAGATCGAGAACAGAAGGGGACCAAGCACTGAACCTTGGGGGACCCCCACAGTAAGTGGATGGGAGGGGGAGGAGAAGCCTGCAAAAGAGACTGAGAATGACCGACCAGAGAGATAAGAGGAGAACCAGGAGAGGACAGAGTCTGTGAAGCTAAGGTTGGATAGCGTGTTGAGGAGAAGGGGGTGGTCCACAGTGTTGAAGGCAGCTGAGAGGTCGTGGAGGATTAGGATAGAGTATGAGCCATTGGATTTTGCAAGCAGGAGGTCATTGGTGACCTTTGAGAGGGCAGTTTCCATGGAATGTAGGGGATGGAAGCCAGACTGGAAGGGGTCAAGGAGAGTGTTGTTGTTGAGGAATTCGAGGCAGGACGCGTAGACAACTCATTCAAGGAGTTTGGAAAGGAATGGTAGGAGGGAGATAGGGCGATAACCAGAAGGTGAGGTGGGGTCAAGAGAGGGTTTTTTTAGGATGAGAGAGATATGGGCATGTTTGAAGGCAGAGGGGAAGGAACAAGTGGAGAGTGAGCGGTTGAAGATGGAAGTTAAGGAGGGCAGAAGGGACGGAGCGAGAGATTTCATGAGATAAGAGGGAATGGGGTCAGAAGCACAGGTGGCCAGAGTAGCACTTGAGAGGAGGGAGGAGAGCTCCTCTGAAGATACTTCTGGGAAGGATGGAGAGTAGCAGAGAGTGTTGAGGGCTGGGAGGTTGGAGAAGGGGGTGGAGTGACTTTGGGGAGGTCGGACCTGATGGATTTAATTTTGTTAATGAAGTAGGAGGCCAGATCGTTGAGGGTGAGGGAAGGAGGAGGGGGAGGAACCGGGGGCCTGAGAAGGGAGTTGAATGTACGGAAGAGCTGACAGGGATAATGGGCATGGGTGTCAATAAGGGAGGAGAAATAGTTTTGTCTGGCAGATGAGAGGGCTGAGTTAAGTCAGGAAAGGATAAGCTTGAAGTGAAAGAGGTTGGCATGGGGTTTAGACTTTCACCAGCAGTGTTCGGCAGCTCGAGCATAAGAGCGAAGGAGGCGGACAGTGGCAGTGATCCAGGGCTGTGGGTTAGTGGTACGAGAGCGGCGAAGGGAAACGGGAGCGAGTGAGTCTAGCTGAGTAGAAAGGGTAGAGTTGAGAGCAGTAATCTGATCATCAAGACTGGGTAGAGAGGAGAGGGATGCGAGGTGTGGTGTGAGGCGCTCCGAAAGATGGATGGGGTCAAGAAAGCAGAGATCTCTGTGAGGGAGTAATATGGATTTACAGAGGAAAGGAGTGTGAGTGAGGAGGCAGGTGAGAAGATTATGATCAGAGAGAGGGATTTCAGAGTTGGTGAGGGTGGACACAGTGCAGCGGTAGGAGATGCACTTGTATCTGCACTCTAAGTAGTTGATAATCATTTCACCTTCAGCCCCATACTGCTTATATACACATCCAAAATGCATTTTTAATGGCATTTATTAAGCGCTTACTATGTGCAAAGCACTGTTCTAAGCACTGAGGAGGTTACAAGGTGATCAGGTTGTCCCACAGGGGGCTCACAATCTTAATCCCCATTTTACAGATGAGGTAACTGGGGCCCAGAGAAGTTAAGTGGCTTGCCCAAAGTCACACAACTGACAATTGGCGGAGCCGGGATTTGAACCCATGACCTCTGACTCCAAAGTCCGGGCTCTTTCCACTGAGCCACGCTGCTTCTACTCCTGGTGGACAGAGGATGTGTCTACCAACTGCGTTGATCACACATTCCCAAGTTGTTACTGCAGTGCGTTGCACCCAGTAAGCACTCAATAAATATCAAATGATTGATTGATTGATTAGAATGTGTCAACGTTCTGTTGTTCTTTTCCAAGTACAATGTCTTGCACACAGTAGGTGAAGCAGTGTGGCTCAGTGGAAAGAGCCAGGGATTTGGAGTCAGAGGTCATGGGTTCAAATCCCGGCTCTGCCACTTTTCAGCTGTGTGACTTTAGGCAAGTCACTTAACTTCTCTGGGCCTCAGTTATCTCATCTGTAAAATGGGGATTAAGACAGTGAGCCCCACGTGGGACAACCTGATCACCTTGTATCCCCCCAGTGCTTAGAACAGCACTTTGCACATAGTAAGCGCTTAACAAATACCATCATCATCATTATTATTATTATTGTAAACACCATCACTTCTATTTTATATTGCTTAAGAGAATGTGTAGGGGCAGGTCTGAGGAAAAGCAAAAGCTTAAGTGCTACAGTGTGAGTGAAACACATTGACATTTTACTGGGTTGTTTAGATATCTCCTATTTCGAAGAGTATCATTCATGCAGGAGAGCTATTATCAATCATATTTATTGAGTGCTTACTATCTGCAGAGCACTGTACTAAGCTCTTTGGAGAGTACAGTATAGCCTAGTTCATTCATTCAATCGTATTTATTGAGCACTTACTATATGCAGAGCACTGTACTAAGCGCTTGGGAAGTACAAGTTGGCAACATATAGAGACAGTTCCTACCCCACAACAGGCTCACAGTCTAGAAGGGGGAGACAGACAATACAAAACATGTAGACAGGTGTCAAAATCATCAGAACAAATAGAATTATAGCTATAATGAACATCATTAATAAAATAGAGTAGTAAATATGTACAAATAAAATAGAGTAATAAATCTGTACAAACATATATACAGGTGCTGTGGGGAGGGGAAGGAGGTAGGGCGGGGGGGATGGGGAGGAGGAGAAGACAAAGGGGGCTCAGTCTGGGAAGGCCTCCTGGAGGAGGTGAGCTCTCAGTAGGGCTTTGAAGGGAGGAAGAGAGCTAGCTTGGCAGATATGTGGAGGGAGGGCATTCCAGGCCAGGGGAAGGACGTGGGCTGGGGCTCGATGGTGGGATAGGTGAGGACGAGGCACAGTGAGGAGTTTAACGGCAGAGGAGTGGAGGGTGAGGGCTGGGATGTAAAAGGAGGGAAGGGAGGTGAGGTAGGAGGGGGCGAGGTGATGGACAGCCTTGAAGCCGAGAGTGAGGAGGTTTTGCTTGATTCGTATGTTGGCAGAGTTGGTAGACACGTTCCCTGCCCACAATGAGCTTACAGTTTACACAGACTTGCTTTCTCATTTATTCATCTGTTTATGTTTTTTAACTCCTGCAGTCGCCAATAATTTCTTGCTTCAACTATTCGTCCATCTTTCATCTGTCCTTGTCCATTACAGCATAAGCTCCTTGATGGTAGGGACCTTATCCCTGACTTCTATTGTACTCACCCAAGCTCTTAATACAGTGTTCAATCATTCGATCAATCAATCATATTTATTGAGCATTTACTGTGTGCAGAGCATTGTAATAAGTGCTTGGGAGAATACAATGTAACAGAGTTGATAGACACATCTCTGCCCACGAGAAGCGTACAGTTTATAGGAGGAGACCAACATTAATATAAATAAATTATATTGATTATAATAAAGTTTGGATATGTACATAAGAGCTGTGGGGCCAAGGGAGGGGTGAATAAAGGATGCAAATCCAAGTTCTGCAGTAGGTGCTCAATAAAGATTGTTTGATCTCTAATCGTTGCTGAAATTTCTTTAGCAGGCATTAGGGTTTTGCCACCGATTCTCCCTAAGTTCCTGATTAGATGAATGTGGACTTGGCTTGACTGTAAAAAAGGCTAATATTACTAATTAGTTCCCAGGATATCAAACTATTTAATAAATCCTCCAAGTCCCCTTGGCAGGGTGAATGCTTTGATTTCTAGGGCGCACACTTCTTCCTGTCCCCTTCCAAGTCTGTATTTAGCGGCTGAGTGCCCTCCAAAGGCTGACATCGTGGTTAACTGGGATTTTGGCCTCACTGAACTGCTTAATGACTACAGGTGGGTGAGAAGTGCCTGAAAGACCTGGAGGATCAAAAACATAGAGGTGAAAAACTCTGTGTTAAACAAAGGATGATGTTGAAAATGCTGACATTTCATTTGTGTTTTATTCTGTTGGATTGTAGACAGTGCTTGAGGCATGAGGAATAAAGGAAATAATATTAGATTTTAAGCTCCTTAAGGGCAGGAATTGTGTTTACCAACTCTTTTTTATTGTATTTTCCCAAGTGTTTAGTATAGTACTCTGCACACAGTAAACACTCAATAAATACCACTGATTGAGAGCAGGAGTGTTTCAGATTTTTCTTTGATGGGATTTGTTAAGCACTTACTATGTGCAATGCACTGTTCTAAGCACTGGGGAGGTTACAAGGTGATCAAGCTGTCCCACGGTGGGCTCACAGTCTTAATCCCCATTTTCCAGATGAGGTAACTGAGGCCCAGAGAAGTTAAGTGACTTGCCCAAAGTCACACAGCTGACAATTGGTGGAGCCGGGGTTTGAACCCATGACCTCTGACTCCAAAGCCCGGGCTCTTTCCACTGAGCTAGTCAGATGCGCTCAAATTGATGCTTTCAACACCTTCCTTTCCACTGAACAACTCTCCCCTGTACCTCTACTAATCTCATACCACTAACCCACAACTCTGCATCACTACCTCAGTGTGCTTTCTCTGCTCTTGTGTATGTACTGTGGAGAACTGCTGGCAGAAATCCAGGCACCCGGCTGACCTCATCCATCTTAGCTTCATCCTCACCTGCTTAAACTCTGCCCTCTCCACTGCCCAGCAACCACATTTCCCCATCCTTATTGACTCCCATACACATTTCCCACTCCAACTGTTTCAAACTTAACTCCCTCATTAAACCCCCTGTTTCCTCCCCACCCTTCCCCCCACCATAGTCTACTCTCTACATCTCTACTTGCATGCCAACACCTTAAATTTAACATGGTCAAAATGGAACTCCTCATCGTCCCACTAAACCCTGTCCTCTTCATGATTTTCCCATGACTGTATTCAGCACCACCATCCTTCCTGTCTCACAAGCCTGAAACCTTGAGGCTATCCTGGACTCACCTCTCTCATATCCAATCTCTCACCAAATCCTGTCACTTCAACCTTCACAACATCACTAAAATCCAACCTTTTCTCTCCGTTCAAACTATTACCATGTTGATCCAAACACTTATCCTATTTCATCTTGACTACTGCATTAGGCTTCTTGCTGACCTCCCTGTCCCTGTCTCTCCCCATGCCAATCCATACTTTGCTCTGCTGACTGGGTAGTTTTCTTAAAAAATGTTCAGTCCACATCTCTTTCCTCAATTACTCAGTTAATCCATGGTATTTATTGAGTGCTTTCTGTATGTAGAACGCTATGCTTAGTGGAATGAGCACGGGCTTGGGTGTCAGAGGCCATGGGTTCTAATCCCGGCTCCACCACTTGTCAGCTGTGTGACTTTGGGGAAGTCACTTCAGTTCTCTGTGCCTCAGTTACCTTATCTGTCAAATGGGGATTAAGACTGGGAGCCCCCCGTGGGACAACCTGATCACCTTGTAACCTCCCCAGCACTTAGAACAGTGCTTTGCACATAGTAAGCACTTAACAAATGCCATTATTATTATTATTATTATTCTCTGTGCCTCATGAGGTTACCTCATCTGTAAAATGGGGATTAAGACTGTAAGCTTCACGTGGGACATCCAAATTACCTTGTATCTACCCCAGTCTTAGAACAGTGCTTGGCACATAGTAAGCACTTAACAAATACCATCATCATCATTATAATTATTATTATTATTATTATTTTTGGGACAAGCTCCAGGAGTTGCCCATTTTTCGCCATCAAACAGAAACCTCTTACCATCTGCTGCAAAGCACTTAATCAGCTGGTTCCCTCCTCCTTATTTCTCTGATTTCTTACTATGACCCATTCCACAGACTTCGTTCCTCTAACTCTGATCTACTCACTGAACCTTGGTCGCATCTGTCTCGCCACTGACCTCATGACCATGACCTCCTTCAGGCATGGAATGCCCCCTTCAGAAGTAACAGACCATCACTCTCTCCACCTTCAAAGCTTTATTAAAATCACATCTCCTCCAAATGCTTAGTTCAGTGCTTTGCACACAGTATCAATCAGTCATAGTCATTGAGTGCTTACCGTGTGCACAGTACTGTAGTAAGTAAGCCATTGGGAGAGCATTAATTCATTCAATTGTATTTACTGAGCACTTACTGTGTGCAGATCACTCTAATAATAATAATTTTGGTATTTGTTAAGCACTTACTGTGTGCAAAGCACTGTTCTAAGCACTGGGGAGGATACAAGGTGATCAGGTTGTCTCCCATGGGGCTCACAGTCTTCATCCCCATTTTACAGATGAGGTAACTGAGGCCCAGAGAAGTGAAGTGACTTGCCCAAAGTCACACAGCTGACAATGGATGGAGCCGGGATTTGAACCCATGACCTCTGACTCCAAAGCCCGGGCTCTTTTCCACTGAGCTACGCTGCTTCTCTACTAAGTGTTTGGGAGAATACAATAGAACAATAAATAGATACATCCCCTGCCTACAATGAATTTAGAGTCTGTGGGGAGAGGGGGCAGGGATTAATATTTAAAAAATTACAGATTTTACAGAATTTTTAAAATTACAGATTAAGTGCTGTAGAGCTGGGAGTGGGGAAGAACAAAGGGAACAAGTCAGGGTGATGGAGAAGGGAGTGGAAGAAGAGGAAGGGGGGGGCATTATTAAGGGAAGTACTCTTGGAGGAGATCAGCCTTCATTAAGGCTTTGAAGGAGGGGAGACGGGAATCTGTCTGTCGGATTTGAGAAGGGAGGGTATTCCAGGCCAGAGGCAGGACTTGGGCAAGAGAGGTGAGATTGAGGCACAGTGAGAAGGTTAGAATTAGAGGAGCAAAGTGTGCAGGCTGGGTTGTAGTAGGGGAGTAGCGAGGTGAGCTAGGAGTGGGCAAGGTGGTGGACTGCTTTAAAGGCAAAAGTGAGGGGTTTTTGTCTGATGCAGAGGTGGATGGGTGACCACTGGTGTTTTTTGAGGTGTGGGGTGACCTGTCCTGAACATTTTTGTAGAAAAATGATCCAGGCAGCAGAGTGAAGTGTGGACTGAAGCGGGGAGAGGCAGGAAGCTTGGAGGTCAGCAAGGAGGCCGATGCAGTAATCCAGGCAGGATAGGATGAGTGTATTAACACGGTAGCAGTTTGGATGGAGAGGAAAGGGCAGATTTTAGTGACGTTGTGAAAGTGGGACTGACAGGATTTAGTGATGGATTGAATATGTGGGTACAACAGAGAGAAGCGGCCTGCTCTAGTGGAAAGAGCATGGGCTTGAGAGTCAGAGGACCTGGGTCCTAATCCCAGTTCTGCCAAATGTCTGCTGTGTGACCTTGGGCAAGGCACTTCACTTCTCTGTGCCTCAGTTACCTCATCTGTAAAGTGGGGATTCCGACTGTGAGCCCTATGTAGGACAGGAACTCTGTCCAATCTGTCAATTATCTTGTATCTACCTCGGTGCTTAGTACAGTGCCTGACACATAGTAACTGCTTAACAAATACTATTAATATATATCAGCTTTGGTAGACATGCTTCCTGTCCACAAGGAGCTTACAGTAAATGCTCAATAAATATTATTGATTGATTTGATTGCTTGATCATACCCCAGCTCAGTGGAAAGAGCATGGGCTTGGGAGTCAGAGGTCATGGGTTCTAATCCTGGCTCCACCACTTGTCAGCTATGTGACTTTGGGCAAGTCACATAACTTCTCTGGGACTCAGTTACCTCATCTGTAAAATAGGGATTAAAACTGTGAGCCCCATGGGGGACAATCTGGTTACCTTGTATCTACCCTAGTGCTTAGAACAGTGCTTGGCACATAGTAAGCACTTAACAAATACCATTATTATTATTATTATTATTATTATTATTATTATTATTATTATTATTATTACTACTAGCTCTGGTGGGATGTAATCTTTGTTTCCTTTTTCCATGAGTTCAATAGTCACAAGTTCAGAGTTTTAGAAGAGTTTCTTCAGAAAGTAACAAACCCAGGGACTCCAGTCAGTTTGATTTCACTCAAACACAGTCCGTTTGCTCATCTGTCAGTGGGATCAATTTATCATTTAGGCCTGAAGTCTTAAATTGTTTACACTGATTCAGCCTTTCTAAAGTGCCACAACTATTACCAAAGTTGAAAATTCTTTCCAATGTGCACTAAGTGGTGAAAATGCTTTAATATTTTAATATTGTATGTGGGGATTGTCTCAGCTTGAATGCTAAAATATTATCCTCAAATGTTTTGATTTATGTTTTTCATTTTCTGAAATCTAGTGAGTAAAGCCAAGAAAAGATGTGAAATATTCACATATAATATAATATCCAATAAACGATTATTTCATTCAGGCATCACTGAGAAAGTGGTACCCAAACTGATTTTAGATCAGTAAATGAATCCAGTAGATAATTTCAAATTACTAATAATAGATAGGTAAGCAGGACGACTATAAATTGGGTTAATTACCGCAGCTCTAATTTCAGCTCATCAGTTCTTAATTTCAATTTTCAAAGGCTACACAAACCAATTTTGTTCTCTTAGATTATAATGAGCAGTCTTTATTCTTTAATCATTTCTTCTCGTAGCTAGCTGTCTAATGTAACATTCCTTTGAAGTCTAGAAAGATCTAACATAATTGAAGAAGTGTCGAACTACTTGACTCTCTTTTTTTAATATAAAGGAATTAAACATTAATCAAACTTGCGCATCTCAATTAAGCCAAATTAAAATTATCACAGAGTATACTGCATGCAGCAAAAGGTGGCTTTAATGTTTGAATACATTATCAAATTTTACCTCATGTTCTTTCTCTAAGATTTTTTTTTATGGCATTTGTTATGCATTTACTATGTCCCAGGCACTGTATTAAGCTCTGGGGTAGATACAACATCATCAAGTTGGATATAGTCCACGTCCCATGGGGGGCTCACAGTCTTAATTCCCATTTTACAGATGGGGTAACTGGGGCACAGAGAAGTTAAGTGACTTACTCAAGTTCACACAACAGTCAAGTGGTGGATATGGGATTAGAACTCTGGTCCTCTGGCTCCCAAGCCCATGTTATTTCCTCTAGGGCACATTGCTTCTCTAAGATATTTGTTACTCCCCTAAAGAAACTCAAACCCACAGCCCTTCCTGGAAAATCGTTGCTATCCCCACAAATAGGATATCATGGCAGAAGTAATTAATTGGCCCTCCCCAAATCAGTTGCATTTAGCTTATTTATGCGGAGGCTACCTTGAATCCTTCTGCCAAAAAGGAATTTTTATAATTGAGAAAATGACTGGTTTTTAATACAAATAGTCTGTTAAATATTTAATTCACTTCCTTAGCAACTGGGAAACACAGTTTGGTCTTGCAGGCTGGAGTATATACACAAAGTCCATATAATTACTAATAATTTGTAACAAGTGTTAATTGATAAACAGCTCCCTCTGGTAGCTTAATTAAAGCTGTAGGATAGCGAGGCGATTTACAACTGGGATTGATCTCAATTAGTCAACAAAATCTGTGTAGTCTGTTCAAAGAAGAGTAAGGAAATTTAGCCTAGTGAGACTTTGGGGATTTTTGTCTTGGAATCTTTCTGTTCCTTTTTTTTTCTCCTTAAAGATGAGAAATAAAGTCAGATGTAATGTTTTCTGTGCCAATTTACCTATTGCATTTGGAGCTGCACTAGTACACGAACTAATGTTTGTTCCTCCACTTTATTCATTGTCTGCACAAAGGACAGCAGTCAAACATATCTTTTCATAATGTTCAATGCCATAATCATCTCATCCGGTACTATACATTGCAGAATAGCATCCTCAGGGGGCCAGAACCCAGAGAGTGAAAAACATGGTTTTAATGTCAGTTTTTGATCTTGGAGATCTGTTTGTAAACTGGCGTTATGTAGCCTTAATTAAAAGGCAACAGAGGAAGATGGCATTAGGGAATACCTGGAAACAATGTGATCCTACAGAGTCAGCTCAGCTGCTTCTGGATTCAGCACTGCTTTATCATGTGGGATGTTAAAGTATAGCCTAAGAGTGGTTGGAACTGCCCCAGCGGAATAAAAAAAGGAAAAAAAGTGTCATCTGTGTTAAAAGTAGATCACAGACTGGCTGCAAACAGCTGCCGCAACATTAATGAATTTGTTTGCAAATAAATCATGGATTGCTACTTGCTGAAATGCTGTTATAAACAAGTAGGGCCAGCGTGCTTGCTAGAGTACCTGTGAATTCTTATTTTCTAGGTTGGCCTACATTTTGAAATCTCATCAAATGATACAAGAACAACCCAATCAAAATAGCTGTAATTTACATGTTAGGCTGGTGAATTAATGTGAATCTCTGGGCTTGGCTTAGGTGAAAATCATTTCAGCACTTTAGAAGACTCCATAATTATATACGTGCAGGACTGAAACTTATAGAAGCAAGATTTATTAATCAAAGAGAATGAAATATTTTTGCAGAGCAAATAAATGTGGGCTTAATCATTTTGTATTAAAGCATTAAATATATCATAATGCCCCAGCAAGTTAATTCTGTGGCAAATTCCTGATTTGCTCTGAAATTCTAAAAGTTAATGCCATCCTGTCTTCTTCCATCTTTTTCTTTTAATAGTTTTTCATTAATATTTATTTAGACATTATTATTATTATTGTTATTACTAACATTTGTTAAGCTGATTAGCATATGTCTATTCCATTGCTTAGAACAATACTGGGGTAGATGTAAATCAGTCAGGTCGGACACAGTCCCTGTCCCAGATAGGCTCACAGTCTAAGTAGGAGGAAGAACAGGTATTTAATCCCTATTTTACTTGCCCAATCAATCGATTGATAGAGTCAGAATTAGAACCCAGATCTTCTGATTCCCAGGCTCATGCTCTTTCCACTAGACCTTGCTGTTTCACATTGGGGTAAATATAAGATAACCTGATTTGAGACACTTCCCATCCCCAAAGGAGCTCCCGATCTATGATTGTTATATAATACTCCCCAAAGTACTTAGTACAATGGCCCCTAACTGGGCCATCACTGCTGTTGTTTCTCCTGCTGCTACTACTGCCACTACTACAGTAGTTTGGCAACGGGGATGGGGAGGTAATAGCTGGCATGGGGTGGCATTCAGGGACTGCCTTGGGCCACCAGCTTGCCTGGCTCCCATCCAGTCATCAATCATCCAGTTGCTACCACTATAAATCAATCAATGGTGTTTATTGAGTACTTATTGGGTGTGGAGCACTGCCCTAAACACTTATTGAGAAGCAGCGTGGCTCAGTGGAAAGAGCATGAGCTTTGGAGTCAGAGGTCATGGGTTCAAATCCCGTCTTCGCCACTTGTCAGCTGTGTGACTCTGGGCAAGTGACAACTTCTCTGGGCCTCAGTTTCCTCATCTGTAAAATGGGGATTAAGACTGTGAGCCCCCCGTGGGACAACCTGATCACCTTGTAACCTCCCCAGCACTTAGAACAGTCCTTTGCACATAGTAAGTGCTTAATAAATGCTATTATTATTATTATTATCACTGCAGCAGGCAGTTCCTCTTACAGTAATCTAGTTTCAGAAATGCCCACAGATGGATCATTTCCATTCAAAATCCTCATTCGGGCCTAGCTGGGTGACATCTGCAAAGGAAGAATGAGAGAGTGAGAGCAGCAATGCAGGTGGGAGTCCTTAAAAAGGAGGAACTGGTAGATCCCAGCTCCATGGAAGTAGAGTGCTGGATCAATCACTCAATCAATCATTGATATTTATTGAGCGCTGACTGGGTGCAGAAACACTGTACTAAGGGCTTGAGAGGGTACAACACAACAGAGGTGGTGGACATTGTAATTAATGTCGGTATTTGTTAAGCGCTTACTATGCGCCAAGCACTGTTCTAAGAGCTGGGGTAGATACAAGGTAATCAGGTTGTCCCACGTGGGGCTCACAGTCTTCATCCCCATTTTACAGATGAGGGAACTGAGATCCAGAGAAGTTAAGTGACTTGCCCAAGGTCACACAGCTGACAAGTGGCAGAGTCGGGATTAGAACCCATGACCTCTGGCTCCCCAGCCCGTGCTCCTTCCACTGAGCCACGCTGCTTCTCTGTTCACATGTTCACTGCCCACAGTGAACACTTGATGTAGCAAGCTTGATCTTTTACCCCAAATGCTGCAGACTTGGACTTTGTCTTAAAAGTCATGAGGTGAAGAACATTCTGCTGGAAAGTATACAGTGCTTAATAATAACAATTATGGCATTTGTTAAGCGCGTACTATGTGCCAAGCACTGTTCTAAGCACTGGGGAGGATTCAAGGTGATCAGGTTGTCCGACGGGAGGCTCAGAGTCTTAACCCTCATTTTACAGATGAGGGAACTGAGGCACAGAGAAGCTGACTTGCCCAAAGTCACAAAGCTGACAACTGGTGGAGCCGGAATTTGAAAGTGTTGAAAGAAAGTGTTCTTTCCACTAAGCCAGGTTGCTTCTGTTTTAAAAAGAGACACTCTAGTTTTGTCATCAGATGAGGTGGTAGGCTTCCTCTGATTATTAGCAATACATCAGTGGATGAAACGGAGGCCTCTTTAAATATTGAACATGAGGGGATGTTTCATGTTACTGGGCTGGATTGGGAGAGGTGGAGGGAGAGGGTAAGACTGAAGCTTCAACAGTCCATTCTTCTATCAATTATTATTATTATTATTATTATTAATCAATGGTATTTATTGAGCCCTTTAAAAAAAGTTTTAGTGGTATTTGTTAAGCTCTACTTTACTAAGCACTGGTGTCATTATAATAATAATAAAATAATAATAATAATAATAATAATGGCATTTATTAAGCACTTACTATGTGCAAAGCACTGTTCTAAACGCTGGGGAGGTTACAAGGTGATCAGGTTGTCCCATGGGGGGCTCACAGTCGTAATCCCCATTTTACAGATGAGGGAACTGAGGCCTA
The DNA here is from genome assembly GCF_015852505.1 of Tachyglossus aculeatus. NCBI lineage: Eukaryota > Metazoa > Chordata > Mammalia > Monotremata > Tachyglossidae > Tachyglossus > Tachyglossus aculeatus. The sequence continues at coordinate 43,857,536 of NC_052069.1, forward strand.
GAGAAGTTAAATGACTTGCCCAAAGTCCCACAGCTGACAACTGGCAGAGCTGGTATTCGAACCCATGACCCCTGACTCCAAAACCCGTGCTCTTTCCACTGAGCCATGCTGCTTCTCTGGCATTATTATAGCTTATTATAAGCTAATAAGGTTCATTCATTCATTCATTCAATCGTATTTATTGAGCGCTCACTGTGTGCAGAGCACTGTACTAAGCGCTTGGGAAGTACAAGTTGGCAACATATAGAGACGGTCCCTACCCAACAGTGGGCTCACAGTCTAGGTTGGATAGAGTCATATCCCACATGGGGCTCACTGTCGTAATCCCTATTTTAGAGATGAGGTAAATGAGGCAGAGAGCAGTGAAGTGCCTTACCCAAGGTCACACAGCAGAAAAATGGCAGAGCTAGGATAGTAACCCAGGACCTACTTACTCCCGGGCCCGTGATCTATCCAATAGGCCACGTTTCTTCTGCTTATTGTGTACAGTAGAGCACTGTACTAAGCACCTAAGAGAGTACAATGCAGCAGAGTTGGTAGACACATTCTCTGCCCACAATGAGCTCACAATCCAGAGGGATGTTAGCTTTTTCTTTTCTCATCTTTTCCTCTAGTTTGGGAATTTCTTGAGCCCTGAAATGGTCTTTAATTGATCTCTTCTTTTTGTATTCCAAAAGGCTAATACAGTAGTTTCTACCAAGTATTAGTACCCAAGTCATGTAACAAGTAAAATAAACTGCAACTTAACAGAAGCAGTGGTCATGGAACAGTCAGTCAATCATATTTATTGAGTGCTTAATGTGTGCAGTGCACTGTACTAAGCGTTTGGGAGAGTACTCTTCTAGGTATGATTTTTCACTAACGCTGGTCTTGAGTACCTGCACTGGGACATTTTGAGCATTTGTTTCAGGATTGCAGGGAAGAATGACTCTGTGGAAAATTGTCTGTCATCACTTACATTTTCCTAGCTGATGTGTTTGTTTTTCCTGAATGACTTCTTGCACTTGGATCCATGACCTCTGGGCATTTGATATTTGCCCTGCCCTCAACCCCACAACACTTCTGTACACATCTTTAAATCCTATATTATAAATCATTTATTTATATTAATGTCTGTCTTCCCCTCTAGACTGTAAGCTCATTGTGAGTAGGGAGTGTGCCTACCAACTCTATTGTACTCTCCCGAGTGCTTGGTACAATGCCCTGTAATTAGTAAGCACTCAATAAATGTCACTGATTGATCAATTGATTGATTATTACCATTTGCTGAGCATTTGGAGAAGCAGCGTGGCTTCGTGGAAAGAACACGGTCTTGGGAGTCAGAGGTCATGGGTTCTAATCCCCACATTGTCACTTATCAGTTGTGTGACTTTGGGCAAATCACTTAACTTCTCTGTGCCTCAGTTACCTCATCTGTAAAATGGGGTATGGGATGAAGACTGTGAGCCCCACATGGGACAACCTGATTACCTTGTATCTACCCCAGCGCTTAGAACAGTGCTTGGCTTATAGTAATCATTTAATAAATACTATTATTATTATATTATCTGCAGCATCAGAGGCAAGGGAACTCTGAACAGGGGTTTCTGCAGAAAAAAACTCCTGGCCCTCAAAGTCATCCGTTAGTTATTGAGAGCAGATCCTCGCTCTGCACTTGCCTTCTGTGTGACCTTGGACAAGTCACTTAACTTCTATGCCTCAGTTTCCTCAACTGTAAAATAGGAATTCATAATCTGTTCTCCCTCCTATTCTCCCTCTGACTTAGACCATGAGCCCCTTGTGATACAGGGACTGTGTCTGACCTGATTAACTTGTAGTTATCCCAGTGCTTAGAAAAGTGTTTGACGCATAGTAAGCTGTTTAACAAACAAACAATAAATATTATTATCAGCTCTGAATCTGTTCTCTCTATGTTCCCTCTAAAGGGCAGTGTATAAATTCCAAGGATGCAAATCATGTAAATCATTTATGACTGGAGAAATGTCGAAGATTCCCCAGTCAGGCACATCCTTGTTCTATGGTGGGTCTGGGGGAGTGGCTGGCATTGGTGGTTAAAATTCCATGTGTTGGGAAGTGGCAGGAAACTGGCAGTTTGAGTGAATGTTATTTGGGATTGTACAAAGGCCTCAGAGTCTATAGTGCAAGAGTCAGAGCCTAGGTGAACCCCACTGAATGAGAAGGAAGAAGCCCAAAAGATCTTGGCCAATATAATGATAATAATAATGATGGTGGTATTTGTTAAGCACTTATTATGTGCCAAGCACTGTATGTTTGTACATATTTATTACTCTATTTATTTATTTATTTATTTATTTATTTTACTTGTACATATCTATTCTATTTATTTTATTTTGTTAGTATGTTTGGTTTTGTTCTCTGTCTCCCCCTTTTAGACTGTGAGCCCACTGTTGGGTAGGGACTGTCTCTACATGTTACCAACTTGTACTTCCCAAGCGCTTAGTACAGTGCTCTGCACACAGTAAGTGCTCAATAAATACAATTGATTGTTCTAAGCGCTGGGATAGATACAAGGTAATCAGGTTGTCCCACGTGGCTCACAGTCTTAATCCTCATTTTACAGATGAGGTAACTGCGGCACAGAGAAGTTAAGTGACTTGCCCAAAGTCACACAGCTGGTGGAGCGACAAGCACTCTCCCAAGCACCAGAATTCTCTGCACACAGTAAGCGCTCCATCAATACAATTGATTGATTGAAGTGGCAGAGCCGGGATTGGTACCCAGGTCCTTCTGTCTCACAGGCTCTATCCACTAGACCACACTGCTTCTCTCTTCAATGGGATTTTTTTCCTTTCAAAGTCTTCTCTTAAGCCCGCAACCTTGGTTTCATCCTCGACTCCGCTCTCTCATTCACCCCTCACTTCCAAGCCGTCACCAAAACCTGCCGGTCTCAGCTCCGCAACATTGCCAAGATCCGCCCTTTCCTCTCCATCCAAACCGCTACCCTGCTCATTCAAGCTCTCATCCTATCCCGTCTGGACTACTGCACCAGCCTTCTCTCTGATCTCCCATCCTCGTGTCTCTCTCCACTTCAATCCATACTTCATGCTGCTGCCCGGATTATCTTTGTCCAGAAACGCTCTGGACATATTACTCCCCTCCTCAAAAACCTCCAATGGCTACCGATCAATCTGCGCATCAAGCAGAAACTCCTCACCCTGGGCTTCAAGGCTCTCCATCACCTCGCCCCCTCCTACCTCACCTCCCTTCTCTCCTTCTACTGCCCAGCCCGCACCCTCCGCTCCTCCACCACTAATCTCCTCACTGTACCTCGCTCTCGCCTGTCCCGCCATCGACCCCCCGCCCCACGGCAACCCCCGGGCCTGGAATGCCCCTCCCTCTGCCCATCCGCCAAGCTAGCTCTCTTCCTCCCTTCAAGGCCCTGCTGAGAGCTCACCTCCTCCAGGAGGCCTTCCCAGACTGAGCCCCTTCTTTCCTCTCCCCCTCGTCCCCCTCTCCATCCCCCCGTCTTACCTCCTTCCCTTCCCCACAGCACCTGTATATATGTATATATGGTTGTACATATTTATTACTCTATTTATTTATTTATTTATTTATTTATTTTACTTGTACATTTCTATCCTACTTATTTTATTTTGTTGGTATGTTTGGTTCTGTTCTCTGTCTCCCCCTTTTAGACTGTGAGCCCACTGTTGGGTAGGGACTGTCTCTATGTGATGCCAATTTGTACTTCCCAAGCGCTTAGTACAGTGCTCTGCACATAGTAAGCGCTCAATAAATACGATTGATTGATTGATTGATTGATTCTCATGTTCTGTACCCACATGGGACACAGACATCATTCTCAGAAGCAGCTTGGCACTTCTGGGGAGTGCTGGTGGAAGCAATGCTTCTGAAGTCAATGCTCACTCTTTCCGCTCAATAACTCACCCTGCCCAGGATATCACCAGTCCTGGCCAACTGACAGGCTGCATTTCCTTGCCCCGTCTCTGAATCTCATATTTGGAGGCAGTCTTGCTGGTCTGGGAATGTTTGTTGTTGGCTATAACTCATTTCCTTCCTCTTGCTTCAGTTGCTATAGCACATATTAATATCTGTCTCCCCTTCTAGACTATAAACTCATTATGGGCAGGGAATGCCTCTGCTAATTATCTTGTATTGTACTCTCGCAAGTGCTTAGACAAGTGTTCTGCACATTGTAAATGCTCAGTAAATACCATTGATGGATTGATATAGAACAGAAGAAAGCAAAAAGGAATATTATAAGCTTACTGAGGGCTGGGATCATGTCTAACTACTGTATTGTACTCTCCTAAGGGGTTAGTACAGTGCTCTGCGCACTGTAATTAATCAATGGTTTTTAATGATCACTTTCTATGTGTAGAGCACTGTATGAAGCACTTAGAGCATTCAATAAATACCAGTGATCGACTGGAGGCTAAAGAAAGGAGAAAGAAGTGGAGAGTGAAATGGGAGGCGTTAGGTGTGAGAAAAAGTAATGAAAATTAAGATATTTCTTGGAGCAAAATGTTAAAGTTATGGAGGAGAGGTTATAGCTGTTGGGTTGCTGGCTGCTCATTCTATGATTGACTACCAAAAAATGCCCAGGTCACTTGGCTAGGAAGTCTGGATTTGAGGGGTTGGTATGACAGGGGCTGTGTACAACCTGTTTACCTTGCATCTACCCCAGCCCCATGTGCTTGGCACATAGTAAGTGCTCAACAAATACCATAATTTTTATTATTATTAGTGCAAGACCCGTAGGGGTCTCTGGCCATTTTGGAGGCAGTAGTAGAAGCCACAGGAAATGGAGAGCAATGGGGAGAATTCATTGACTGTCTACTGTGGGCAGAGCACTGACTTTGGCACTTAGGAACATACAAAAGAAACAAAAAAAAATACATGTCCTTGAGAAACTTACAATTTAGTGGGTAATTTCTATCTCTCCTTCCAGGTCTTCTTGTGTATGTTCCTCCTTTCCCTCCTTTCCCCAAAGTAGCATGGTCTAGTGAAATAAGCATGGGCGTTGGAGTCAGCGAAATGTGGGTTCTAATCTCAACTCTGCCACGTCTGCTGTGTGACCTTGGCAAGTCACTTAATTTCTCTGTGCCTCAGTTATTCATTCATTCATTCATTCAATCAGCTTTATTGAGCGCTTACTTTGTGCAGAGCACTGTTCTAAGCACTTCGGAAGTACAAGTCGGCAACCTATAGAGACAGTTCCTACCCAACAACGGGCTCACAGTTTAGAAGGGGGAGACAGACAACAAAACAAAACGTGTAGACAGGTGTCAAAATCATCAGAACAAATAGAATTAAAGCTATATGCACATCATTAACAAAATAAATAGAATAGTAATATGTACAAGTAAAATAAATAGAGTAATTAATCTGTACAAATATACATATACAAGTGCTGTGGGGAGGGGAAGGAGGTAGGGCTGGGGGGATGGGGAGGAGGAGAGGAAAAAGGGGGCTTAGCCTGGGAAGGCTTCCTGGAAGAGGTGAGCACTCAGTAGGGCTTTGAAGGGAGGAAGAGAGCTAGCTTGGAGCATGTGTAGAGGGAGGGCATTCCAGGCCAGGGGAAGGATGTGGGCCGGGGGTTGATGGCAGGACAGGCAAGGGGGTTAAGTCTGTGAGGCCCATGTGGGACAGGGACTGTGTCCAACCTGATTACCTTATGTCTACCCCAGTGCTTAGAACAGTGCTTTTCACACAGTAAGCACTTAACAAATACCACAGTTATTCCTTCCCAATTTTACCCTCTGTTTCCCCACCTTCACTTCTCTCTTTCTTTTTCCCCCCATGCCTGTATGATTGCATGTGTCTCTCTGTCATACCTGTGTGAAGCATAAGATCTGGAAAGGAACCTGATGTACCATGTGACTCAGCTTCTTCGTTTTAGATCAATCAATCAATCATATTTATTGAGCACTTACTGTGTGCAGAGCACTGTACTAAGTGCTTGGGAAGTACAAGTTGGCAACATATAGAGACAGTCCCTACCCAACAGTGGGCTCACAGTCTGGAAGAGTGGGCTCACAGTCTAGAAGGGGAATAGATGGGGAATAACTAGTACTCAAAGGATGGGGCAATTAACTGACCAAGCCTAATTGCTTCAAAGCTGTTGGTTTTTTATGATGATGATGGTATTTGTTAAGTGCTTACTATGTGCCAAGCACTGTTCGAAGCACTGATGGTATTTTTAAGTGCTTACTACGTGCCAGGCAGAGTTCTAAATACTGGGGTAGATACAAGCAATTCAGCTTCAACACAGTCCCTGTCCCACATGGGGCTCAGGTCTTAATCCCTATTTTACAGATGAGGTAACTGAAGCATAGAGAAGTGAAGCAACCTGACCAAGGTCACACAGCAGCCAAGTGGCAGAGCTGGAATTAGAACTCAGGTACTTCTAACCCATGCTCTATCCACCAGGCTCTCCTCCTTTAACCAAAGTCTATTGCTTCAGGCCCAGTCCTCTATGAACATTCTGTGAAGACTGTGAGCCCCATGTGGACCAACCTGATTACCTTCTATCTACCCCAGTGCTTAGAACAGAGCTTGGCACATAATAAGTGCTTAACAAATACCATAATAATAATAACAATGGAGAGCTTGAACAACCTCTTCCCAAAGCCCTGCATATGCTTGAAACAAGGGCTAAATTCTCATCTCCCTGACCTGTGGAATCTTTGGGTTACTGACTTAAATCATCCCAAAGTAAGAATCTTGTCCCGTGAAATATAGAACGCAATAGGGTAGATATAGAATTAAAAGAAACTTGTTCAAGTTACACAAAAAGTACTATTTTCTTTTGAAAGAAGGTCAGAAGAGACAGATGTGGAGGTGTGGCAAGTAGTTTTTTGGGCCTGTCAGAACACAATCAGGTAGTCAAAAATCTACATCCACAACTCCATCCTCCACAGTTTCAGACTCATCCCAAGTGGATCCCAAACCTTTCTTTTGCTTGAAAACAACAGGATACACCGGTTTGGCCACAAACATTGTGGGTTGGGGGTCCATTTTGGAATCTACCATGGTTTTTGCCTCATTCGGACATGGTTCCCGCATGTTCTAGGTATTTATACTTTCCTTCGCCTGAAGGCAAACTCATGTGTTCTGCCCCAAAAGTCCTTTGTAATCTCTGGACTATAGTGCAGGGAATGCATCTACCAACTCTATTGTATTGCATTGTACTCTCCCAAGCTCTGCACACAGTAAATGCTCAATAAATAACACTGATTCACAGTGGATCCCGAATTTAGGATCCTTAGAGTCTTTAAGAAAAAGCTCCAGAAAGTAAGCTCACTAGATTTTGTCTTCTTTTCCACCTCTTCACTTCTCTCCAACCCTGCTTGTCTGAGGAGATGGTGCTGCTCTTCCATGTTCACTTCTCCTCACTGTCCACTGTTCCTCGTTATCCACTGCTCCTCAATGTCCACTGCTCTTTGTTGTCTAGAGTCTGCAGGATAAGGGTGAGTGTTACGGCCTGAGCCGAGTTCACCTCACGTCTGTAGACATGGAAAAGAGCTGGCGGAAGACGAGAATCCCTTCCTCTCCTCCCCTTCCCTGCCCCGCCACCACCTATTTGCATTCTGTGAGGTCCACCTGGAGCCCCAGAAGAAAATTCCCTTTGGAATAATCATAATCAGAAGAACAGTAATAATTATGGTATTTGTTAAAGCACTTACTATGAGTCAGGCACTGTTCTAAGCCCTGGGGCAGATACAAGTCCATCGGGTTAGAGATAGTCCACATGGGCTCACATTTTTAATCCCCATTTTACAGATGATGTAACTGTGGCCCAGAGAAGTGAAATGACTTGCCTGGACACACAGTAGATGTGTGGCGGAGCAGAGCCAGGTCCTTCTGACTCCCAAGCCCATGTCCTATCCACTAGGCCAAACTGCTTTGGAAGAAATTTAAGGAAGCTTAATCCCTCTACCACTACCACAAAACTTGATGGTATTGACAACTGTCTACTTGTTTTGTTTTGTTGTCTGTCTCCCCCTCCTAGACTTGAGCCCATTGTTGGGTAGGGACTGTCTCTATTGGTTGCCAAATAGTACTTTCCAAGTGCTTAGTACAGTGCTCTGCACACAGTAAGTGCTCAATACATACAATCGGATGAACTGAATAAATGAATGGAAACTTGCTTTGTTATTTTTGCCAGTTCCACAAGCCCCTTTGTAAAGTTCAGCACTGTCTGAGGGGGACTTTTAAAGCCATAAATATAAGTTTATGAAAAATTGAAAAGCATCTTCCTTTGTCGTTCTCTAAAAGAAAGCTGTGGACCTCCCCTTGTGGAGCTTCAAGGATGATAGGCTGCTGAGGGCCTGAGTGGTCAGTATAGAGAAGGCCTCTGAACAACTGGTTTGAAGGTCTTGCTCCTGAGAATTAACACAGAGCAGGCCATTGAAGTGTGTTTTTGGTTTGGTTTCCATTCTCCCTCCTTGATCAGTGAATTAATAATCTACAAAAATGGCCAATGCTGAGGGAAAGCAAGAAAGGGACCCCTACAATTTGCTGGGCTAAGGCCGCCAGGAAGCTAGGAGACAAGGAAGCTATTGGGCTTAGATGCTTTGAGAGTAAATCTGGTCGATTTCTTGGCCCCTTTTGTTTTCCTGAGAAAAACATATTCATACTCTGAAGGCCCCTCAATAGCAGGGACTGGGAACCTTTTCAAAGGCAGAGGTGGGAGTGCTTTGACTTAGACTTTGGCTCTGAACGCCCCAATCAAAATTCAACATTCTGGGTACTTGGGCTCCACCAGGATTTATATAGCTGTCAGTTTATAACTGGACCGATGGACGGTATCGTGGCTTAGACAGAATTTTCTTTCAGAATTGGCTTTTGGAAGAGTTGAACACTCTGTAGCTGGTTTGGTGAGAGGTGCTTCTGCTATTGCTGTAGAAAGACATTTGATAGGGAAGGTGAATTGAGTTTTTATATTTAATAGGAAATTAATATCAATAGTCTGGATATAGGGATAGAAACCCAGATGGGGTGATTTCAGGGTAAAAGTTCATAGGGCCAAGTAATTACGGAAATGGCTTAGAATAACACAGAAAAACAGTGGGGACTGGGAAAGCAAAATCTAATTTTAATTCTCCTATAAAATCCTGACCAGAACATTGAAACAGTCAAGGACACCATAAATCCATTCATTTATTTCTAAATTTGCAAAACAAATCCCTTCTTACACATCGTATTTGTACAACATGAAATTATTATTCAATAAGTTGACATTTTAAACCTATTACTGCCTAAACCCATCTATTACTGAGCTATTCAGAGCACTAAGTTAACATTTACCGGAACATTCATCCTCACATCATGGGGAGATCAAGCTGAAATCCTTTATTTCATATTCAGATCTTGTCGGGTCAGGATTGAAATCGGCTACCTTTCTGATACTTTACTGAAAAGCCACTGTGAAATCCACAAAAGAATTATTATCAAGTTACTGCAGTTATTCAGCTAGATGTTGACTTTGATATGTCAAATCTCTGATCTTTAATAGAAAATTGATGGTCTTGCCCTGAGGTCAGTCATATGCACAACCAGGATAGGCCAAGGTTTCCATTAAATTACAGCGAGCCTTGTATTCTCATTCTCTGACAGGCAAAGCCAAACAAAGCCAAATGCATCCCTTGTTAGTTGGGGTTTCTTCCTGGTTTTGTGTTGGCATATGGATTTAATTCCGTAATGGGGGACTGCTGGGCACAATCTGGCTTATTGATTTTCTGGAGAGAGATTTTTCTTAGAGCGCCCGGAAGTGAAATAAAATAAAAGCAACCAATGTCATTTTTCTTCATCTCTAGCCTGGACTGTTCCACTTAACAGCCAATTGATTCTGCCACAAGAAATCATATGAAGATATTAAATTATATCGCTGATCAATGGGTTTCTAAAGGAACTGCTTTATGTACATCGGCAGGTAGAGAAAGAGGAAACAGTGGCACCTTTATGGATAGCGAAGTGAGTTTCTCTGCCCTTCTGCTTACTGGTTGAGTTGTACTAAAACGGATTCTTCCCATAACTTTTTTGTGGATATGCTCTCATTTGGGGATAAGAGATAGGAACGTGGTGTGGAAGAGTCTGTTAGGAACATGGTAGGGAAAAGTTGGATACCAAATTTGGGACTGGATAATGAATCAGCATGTCAACACAAGCTACCTGGGCTAAGTGGATAATTTCTTTGGTGGTCAAAGGGGAATATTTTGTTTGGCAGTAGCTAATGGACATGATGAAACTGGGAGGCAGCAAAAATCAGATTACAAATCCTGTTCTAAATTGTAATTGTGCTTTCCCGGAAACGTGATGGGCAACTGAGAAGCACTGTGGTCTTGCAGAAAAAGTACAGGCCTTGGAATCAGAGGAGCTGGGTTCCAATCCTAGCCCTGCCATTGATCTTCTGTGTGACCTTGGGCAAGTCACTGAACTTCCCTGTGCCTCATCTGTAAAATAGAGGTTAATCAATCACTCGTATTTATTGAGCATTTTTTAAATCCAGAGCGCTGTACTAAAGACTTGGGAGAGTACAATATGACAGAGTTGGCAGACACATTTCACCGCCCACAGTGAGTTTACAGTCTAAAGGACAAGGTAAGACTGTGAGCCCCACATGAGACATGGACTGCGCCCAAACTGATTACCTTGTATCTACCCCAATGCTTAGTACAATGCCTGGCACATAGTAAGTACTGAACCGATACCATTTAAAAACTCAAAACAAAATGAAAAAACCTAGGGCTTTTTGTACTTCAGAAAAATCACACCATTTTAAACAAGAGACCATGCGGGAAAAAAAACAGCAAAAAACATCCCCAAACCCTTTTGTTATTTCTTGGGAAAATAGTACAGTGCTCTGCATGCAGAAAGATCTCTATAAACACAGTTGATTGATTAACTGATTAATTGATTGACGAGTTGAGCCTGGTCCTTCGGCTCTAGGGACAGGCTGAGGACCTCCACAGAGTGAACCGGCTGAGTTCTTCAACAGCTCCATCCTGCTTATGCACGTTTTACAATTTCATGTCCAAATTAGTTTCAGGAGAGAATCTGACTCTCTGTACATCACTGTTTGCATCGCTGACCATTTTCTGGTCTGGGTTTAAATGTTATCTGGCTTTGAGATTTTTAGTTTAGCTAGATTATTGCTTTGACTGAAACAGACCAACACCGTACAAGACTTTCCTGGTTTCGTTCAAATCAAGGATTGCCTGACTTCTGAGAGACACAGCCATCTGTTTCACTTCTATTTGAGTTGCAAAAGTTAATTTAAAAAAAACCCTAAAAACACTGCCTTCAGAGGCTTTGGACATCCAGAGGCTGCTGGGTTTAGTGGAGGGATTTTTCCTGAAGAACAGCCTGAAGAAACAGTAGCATCCTCCACTTTGGAATGAGCTTGTGATGTGGGACAAGCAAACTGCAGGTGCGTCTCTTTCAAATCAGTCCATGAGGAACAGCAAACAAGACACCTTAGTCAGAAAGGTCCTGTAAGCAGCCATCACTTCATCGCTTTTGAACGCTTTTTTTTCCCCCTCTGTGCTTTCTTCCTGAGGAGGGCATAATGACTGGTATGGCTCTTTTGCTCCATGTGAAGGTATTGTTTGAGCATGAGGAGGTTCTAATAAAAATAAGCAACCTTTGAATCTTGCTATTTTATTTTAGCATACTCATTCCTCGGTGACTTTGGACAGGGGAAAAAAGGGACAGATTTAAACCCCGAAATGTATTCCATTGCTTCCCATTGTAATCACTAAAAGCTCATCTCTGAATTCCTTCCATAGATGGGATTTCCACCCATGCCAGTGGCATTTGTGCACGTGTGCCAAGATGGCAGGACGGCACACTTAGCAGACTGAAGATCAGGTCTTTTGCCACAAGAGAATCACGAAAACTTCCATCATTTCCCCTCATTCACAGTTCATCAAAATACAGATCAGATGGATTTAGCTTTTGCCCCCGACTGGAGAAAATATTATAAATACCTTTACATAGCTCATCACCGAACAATGTGCTCGGATGTTTGGGAGGCAATTAAGAAGTGACATTTATCTGACCCCAAATCAACACTCATTAAATAATTTCAAAACAAGCCACGGGCACTATTTAAACCCCGTGTCAACACGAGCCACAAAAATGTGCAGATTGGCTGGTTTTTGCCAAGAAGTCTGTTTTAACGAAGCAGGAACACTAAGTGTTTCCCTGCATTTTAAGGCGCTGGACTATCGCCGAGTGCAAGTTCTGCCTCACAGCCAGATCCGGCCCCTGCTTCACCCTGGTCCTTTCATCTCTCTTTGTTCCACATCTATGCTGAGACTGAGATTTTTCCCACCTCTCTTCGTCTCTCTGTGGCTCTGAAAGATGATTGCCTTCTGGTGAAGCCCTTTCCCCTTCTTCTGTACCCAAGCTCCATGTTCAATGAACATCAAAAAGCCTTATCATACCCTGATGGTTTAAATCTTTAAACAGAGAGTAACAGCCTGAGTCCATCCAGACCCCTCACATCCTAAGTCTTGTCACTATGTGTTCCTGCAACAATTACCAGGAGAGGAAAGCTGCAGAGTGAATCAAGTAGCGTGTGTTTTCTCCCTGGACTCCATGCTGATTCTCTGATCAGGACTTCAGCAAAATTCTGTTTGAAATGAGAATAGACTAATTTTCATTCGACTCTTCTCGGAGGAATCCCATGTGGGCACCCATGCCAAGGGTCATCATTAGAAAGCCGCCTTCAAAAGAGCCGAGGTTTCTTGTGGCAAAGCTCTCTCCCTTTGTTAAATTTATAAACATTTATGTAAAAATGTATACATGAATTGTTCAGGTTCTTGCATGCCGGCAAAGCGGTGCCCAGGAAAGGACTTGGGGAAATAAACTCATAAAAATAGCCCAAGTGAGGATGAAAATGTCCTCATTTTGACGGAAAATTCAGTGATCAAAGGCAGCCCTAACTCCCAGCTGTTCAAAGGGACTTATATTAAAAAAAATCACATGTGACCAAGAATAGAACAGAACTCATTAAGAGCTTAATGAGATGATGACAGGTGAAATCATCAGTTTCTTAAACACCATGATGCTTTTCTAAGTAGATATTCGCCAGCTTTCTCGGAATCAATTTGGCCTTTCAAGAAATCATTACGGAAGCCAGGAAAGTTGTTCAGTGAGGAAAATAAAGTCACCTGTGGACCACTGGGTGGACAAGCAATTAAGACATCACTTCTGCCGCTTGCCCTTCACCTCTGTGCTCGCTACTTAAAAACATGTCAGAAAAAATAATTGATTGGCTTTTACTTTCCCCCTCACTTTATCAGTTTCTGTCTGAGACAGTTTCCTTAAAAGGGAAAGAATGTCAGTAAGAAAATGGCATGATTGCAAGAAGTTTAACGATAAGCCCTCAGAAATAAAGACAAGGTTAGTTTTCATCATCTTGTGAGACAGACAGGCAATGAGCATTAGATGGGTATAACTCCGTGTGCCTTTTTAGAGCTATTCTTTAGCTGATTCAGTATTTGTAAAATCGCCACCAAAAAAAAAAAAAAATCTTTCTAATTCTCCTAAGCGGCTTAAATCCCTTTTCACTTTCCCCAGGCAAGACCGGATTCTCTTGCATGTTTCTGGGCTCTGACCTTCCTGATGCTTGTCTCCCAACACTAGTAGTCAGTTTCTTATTCTTTAAGTGCTAGAGGAGTCATGAAAAATTCAGACACTGGGTTTCCCTGAGACCAATCTGGTGGCTTCGCCTTTGTGCTAACTGCTGCTTTCTATGCATCATTCAGAAGGTACATACTGTTGTCAGCCCCTGAACTGCTACTTGGTGTTAAACATGAATATTTGTAGCTTAGCAAGGGACCAAATTTTAAAAAAATTAATATTTGACAAGACGGGAGCAGGAATAACGGGTACGAAACTACCCATATGCAAGATTTTATTTGTGAAAAGGAAAAAACTTTCTGTTCAATTGGCGTGATCCTAAGCCACACAAGGCTTGCTTTGAAATAGCCCTGATCATTGGACTTTCTTCTAGCAACATTGATTAGAATAGTACCAAACCCCTGAAAAGAATGCAGCGTGGTTGTTTTCAGGTGTACCACTGGGAAAATTCATTCCGTTTATGTGCCACTAATCTTAGCTGACCAGAAAGCATGCAAGCGTGCACACATACACATATACAAACACATATACACACACACACACACACACACACACACACTCACAGAGATAGAGAAAGAGAGAGAAAGAGAGGGAGACAGATGATTAACAGCTTATTCCGGTTACACATCAGCTTCATACATCCAATGGCAAAATTGCCTTTTTCCCCCCAGTTCTTAATTAGAATTGGGATCAGCCTAGAACTAATAGAATCTCTTATTAGTAACAAAAAGAATGGCTGGCTCTCTAGTTCAAGTGGCATATCTGCATAACTTATAGCCTTAAGAGCTTTCAGAGTCACTCACATCCTCCTGGCACAATGCCTTTTACTCCCCCATATTAATGAGTTGTTCTAAATTTAGTCTGCAGTGCCAAACTAATATTAATATAGTATTTTGTGGCCCTGAGCATTGCTAATGCATAAGAATGAAACACTGAATCATAGGAAGGGGGAAAGGGAGGAAGATTACTTTGTATGATTGTCAAGATATAAGATAATCCAAGTATGTAGATATTAAGACTAAAACAGAATACACTGCTTATGGATTTATATTATGTGAAACATTTTCTATTATTTTAAATCCTCACAGTATTAGTTTCCTATTTTCGGGGGTTTATAACTCGGCCATAAAAATTCGCTCTGGGCTGAATCTTGGCCTGTCGGGTCTTAACCTAGTAGCACTTTTTTATTTAGCCAAATTAAAAAAAAATCCATTTGGCCATTTTTAATGTAGATAGGAGCCCTGGAACCGAATTTGCTTTTGAAAATCATTTTACACAATCAAACTTAAAAGGGCTTCGAGTTTACTAGCACGGAAAAGGCAATTAAAGGAATGTCTAATTGGGGCTTTTAAATAGAAGGAAATGAGGAAATAAACTTGTACTTCCCAAGCACTTAGTACAGTGCTCTGCACATAGTAAGTGCTCGAAAAATACGATTGAATGAATGAACTTGTCAAAGTAGTTTTTTTCATGGAGAGAGATTTTACTGTCAAAAATATTTCACAGTCCAATGTATTTTATTGTCATTTAGAGTCATTCAAATATGATTGAAATGCCTAGTGGGTAGAAATTAAACTTTTATGAAAAAAAATCAGCAATAATTCTTTTACCCAATAAGCCCAGATATGTCAGATATCTCATATTTCTTTGTAAATGAAGCAGTCAGGAT
Organism: Tachyglossus aculeatus; assembly: GCF_015852505.1. Lineage (NCBI taxonomy): Eukaryota > Metazoa > Chordata > Mammalia > Monotremata > Tachyglossidae > Tachyglossus > Tachyglossus aculeatus. The sequence goes on from NC_052069.1 coordinate 43,872,840, forward strand.
TTTGTTTAGTAAGCAGTCCTTTAATATAGAAGCGGCTCAATTATGCACAATATGTTACTCTTGATTTAGGGGCTTAGTTCAATGCTTTGCACATAGTATGCAATTCATAAATACTGTTGTTTGATTTAATCACTTGTCAACTTCCGAGTCACGCAAATCTTTGCAAATACAAATGCACTTGGATCTGTAGTCTTTATTCACCCCTCCCTCAGCCTCACAGCATTTATGTGTATCAGTTATTTATTTTAATGTCTGTGTCCCTCTCTAGACTGTAAGCTCCTGTGGGCAAGAAACAAATCTACTAACTTTGTTGTATTGTTGTATTGTACTTTTCAAAGGGCATAGTATACAGTAAATGCTCAATAAATACTATTGATTCATTCTTTCATTCATTCAATCGTTTTTATTGAGTGTTTACTGTGTGCAGAGCACTGTATTAAGTGGTTGGGAGAATACAATACAACAATAAACAGACACAGTCCCTGTCCACAATGAACGTACAGTCTAGAATGGATTTGGTTGCTTGACATTGATTGATTGACATCTCTGGGCTTGGAAGTGCATCAAGTACAGGGGGATTATAGTCTAAGAACAAGAGCTAGTGGTGAAATCCAGTAGCGGATAAGCAGTTAAAAAACAAATCCTAAAAAGCTAAATTATTGGTCCATTGAGTTCAAGATTACAACCTCCTCAAGCACAGGGACTGTGTTTTCTTTTTGTGCTATATGCCTTCAAACATCTAGGCTAGTGCTCTGCACACATTGGTACTCAATAAACACTGCTTGGATTTATAGAAAGCGTATTTCTTTAAATAGGAGACCCAGGGAAATGATAGGAGGTATCCCTCAAGGAAGTTTAGTTCTTCTCAAAACCCTAATTGCTCAAAGTTGAGATTTCCCTTCACTTGAATTTTGTTTCTATCTTTCTGGCCTTTAACTTTCTTTTTAATTTCATACACTGACTTCCTGTTGGTGGAATAAATTATCCTGGTTTTCCTTAATATACTTGGGAATATTTCCTGACAACTAGATCAATACGAACTGCCTGCCCAACTGAATTCTGGGAGAGTTGTTCCCAGCTTCCATATGCAAACTTTTGGTTAATATCTTGGAAACATACCCCTCTCTTGACTGTAAACTCCTTGTGGGCAGGGAATGTATCTATCAATCCTATGTTGTACTTTCCCAAGCATTTAGAACAGTGTTCTGCACTCAGTAAGCACTCAATAAATACCACTGATTGATCAATTGATTAAGATGTGTCCTTTACACACCTTTACACAGAAGACAGGGTCTCTGACTTCTTAAATTTGGTCTGACTTTCTCTCTGAGGAGGAACACGGCCTCACTTCCATGATCCAGCAACTGAATATCAAACACCTTCTAGGTAATAGGACAGTTGGTATCCCCTGGAGCAGAGATTTCCAGTAGATTATTTCCAGTTAGGTAGAACCAGTAGCAATTCAAAATCTTTCAGGTTCTAATATTGGATGACAACAAAATGATAAGTGAAAATGTTATCTTCAACTGAAAAGGACACAGGTCAGAAAATATTGAAGTCACAGAAACGATAAATTCCTTCATGTAAAAATGTGTCCAAACAAAAATTTAGGGAAATCCACCTTGGTTAAGAATTCCTCATTCTTAGGTGATAATTGACTTTCAGTAACTTTCTGATTCTCCCTATCAGTGACCCAGCACTTAGAACAGTGCTTCAGCACTAAGAACAGTGCTTTGCACATAGTAAGCATTTAACAAATGCCATTATTATTATTATCCTCGTTGAAATCCAATAATCTGGCTAATTTCCTGGCAAATATTTTATATGCTTGAATTTTCCTCTTACGCAGCCTTGGGAGGAAGCTCTTTCGGAATTATTTAGAATTAGAATCGAGTTCTGGGTTCCTACTCGCCGCCAAATTGCAGTTTTTGTACCTTATATTTTCTGGGTTTCATCTGCTAGTTCTGCGTTTCTTGTATTGCTTTGATTTTGCTGTTGATTCATAAGAGTTGGAGCCAGACTGAGAAGCAGTGGCCTAGTGGAAAGAGCACAGGCCTGGAAGTACGAGGACCTGGGTTCTAACCCCAGTTCTGTCACTTGTCTGCTGTGGGCAAGGCACTTAACTTCTCTGTGCCTCTGTTATCCTTCTGTAAAATGGGTATTAAGACTGTGAGCTCTATATGGGACAGGGACTGTGTGTCCCAACTATCTTGCATCTACCCCAATGTTTAGTTTGGTGTCTGGCAAGTGCTTTACAAATACCAAACAAACAAAAAAACAGATGTGGATATGTGTGTGAGAAAAGAAGATATGTTTTTGCTTTGTCAAAGCAGAAAACTACTTGAGTATCTTATGAGTCCCCTCTCAGGTTTTTTCCTGGAGCTTCAAGGTACCGGGAGGGAGAGTCAGACAGAGGCCTAACAATTCCATTCCTAGCTTGGGCAGTGGCTAGCAAATGGAAGGCAATCTGCTACAAGTCAAAACTCACCCGTGCTGGGCAGCAGCAGCACGGCAGAGAGTAGAGGGCGGAGACTCCACTTTTACCAAGAAAACTCTATGGATACACTACCAGAATGATTGCAAATGGAGAGCGGGGCATTCTGAGAGAGATGTGTCCTTGGTGTCGCTAAGAGTCAGAAATGACTCAATGGCATAAGACGAGGAAAGGTTTTATGAGTTCCCGAATGGTGCAATCTCCCACACTAGATCATAAGCTCCTTGAGGGCAGGGATCATAGTTCTTAATTCTATTCTCTTCTTCTAAGCACTTAGTCCAGAATGATCTGGACTAAGCAAAATCTCAACAGCAACAGCAACAGCAAAATCTCCAGTGGCTACCAATCAATCTGCGCATCAGGCAGAAACTCCTCACCCTGGGCTTCAAGGCTGTCCATCCCCTCGCCCCCTCCTACCTCACCTCCCTTCTCTCCTTCTACTGCCCAGCCCGCACCCTCCGCTCCTCCACCGCTAATCTCCTCACCGTGCCTCGTTCTCGCCTGTCCCGCCGTCGACCCCCGACACACGTCATCCCCCTGGCCTGGAATGCCCTCCCTCTGCCCATCCACCAAGCTAGCTCTCTTCCTCCCTTCAAGGCCCTACTGAGAGCTCACCTCCTCCAGGAGGCCTTCCCAGACTGAGCCCCTTCCTTCCTCTCCCCATCATCCCCCTCTCCATCCCCCGTCTTACCTCCTTCCCTTCCCCACAGCACCTGTATATATGTATATATGTTTGTACATATTTATTACTCTATTTATTTATTTATTTATTTTACTTGTACGTATCTATTCTATTTATTTTATTTTGTTAATATGTTTGGTTTTGTTCTCTGTCTCCCCCTTCTAGACTGTGAGCCCACTGCTGGGTAGGGACTTTCTCTATATGTTGCCAACTTGTACTTCCCAAGTGCTTAGTACAGTGCTCTGCACACAGTAAGCGCTCAATAAATACGATTGATTGATTGATTGATTGATCTGCACACAGTGAACACTCAATAAATACTATTGCTTGATTGAAGTTTTAAAGCAAGTTGGAAAAATCCCCGAAACATTTCGTAGCTTTGAGTTTTGTTCTCCCTCTATCTGTGTAACCCTCACTCCCAATCCTCTCATCCGTGCATTCATTCATTCAATCATATTTATTGAGCACCTACTGTGTGCAGAGCCCCTTCTAAACTGTGAGCCCACTGTTGGGTAGGGACCGTCTCTATATTCATTCATTCAATCGTATTTACTGAGCACCTACTGTGTGCAGAGCACTGTACTAAGCGCTTGGGAAGTATAAGTTGGCAACATATAGAGATGGTCCCTACCCAACAGTGGGCTCACAGTCTAGAAGGGGGAGACAGACAACAAAACAAAACATATTGACAAAATAAAATAAATAGAATATATATGTACAAATAAAATAGAGTAATAAATATGTATGTTGCCGATATATATGTATATGTTGCCGACTTGTACTTCCCAAGTGCTTAGTACAGTGCTCTGCACACAGTAAGCTCTCAATAAATACAACTGAATGAATGAATGAATAAACACTTGGAAGAGTACAATATAACAATAAACAGACACACATATTCACACCAAATCTAGTTACATACTTTAAGCCCATGCAGAAGCACCACATCCCTCCTCCCAACCCCTACCCAAGTAGATCAATCAGTTAATTGTTCAGTGCATTTATTAAACACTTACTCTGTGCAGAACACCCTACCAAGCAAGCCCTTGGGCGAGTACAATGCAACAGAGATGGTAGACATGAGCCTGAAGAGGCTGAATAGCTAAGGCTAAGTTCTGGCTCAAACCTGGATCGCTATTTGATTTTTAAATGGTATTTGTTAAGCTTTTACTCTATGCCAGGTAATGTACTAAGTACTAGGGTAGATACAAGATAATTAGGTTACACACAGTCTCTATCCCATGTGGGGTTCACGGTCCAAGTAGGGTGAGGGAAGTAGTATTTAATTCCCATTTTATAGATTAAGTAACTGGGGCACAGAATCATTAAGAGATCTATCCAAGGTCACACGCAGGCAAGTGGTGGAGCCAGGAATAAAACCCATGTCCTCTGACTCCCAGACTTATACTCTTTCCATTAGGCCACACTGCTTCTCACACTGCTTAGCGAGAGAGACATTCATTCATTCATTCATTCAACTGTATTTATTGAGCATATTTATTGGACACATCTCTCCCAGAACGCCCCAACTCCATCTGCAATCCTTCCGGTAATGTATCCATAGAGTTTTCTTGGTAAAAATATGGAAGTGGTTTACCACTGCCTCCTTCCGTGCAGTAATAATAATAATAATGATGGTATTTGTTAAGCGCTTACTATGTGCCAAGCACTGTTGTTACAAGGTGATCAGGTTGTCCCACGTGGGGCTCACAGTTTTAATCCCCATTTTACAGATGAGGTAACTGAGGCACAGAGAAGTGACATGACTTGCCCAAAGTCACACAGCTGACAGTTGGTGGAGCTGGAATTTGAACCCATGACCTCTGACTCCAAAGCCCGTGCTCTTTCCACTGAGCCATGCAGCTTCTCTAAAGTAAACTTGAGTCTCCACCCTAGACTCCCTCCCATGCTGCTGCTGCCCAGCACAGGTGAGTTTTGACTTATAGCAGATTGCCTTCACTCACTAACCACTGCTCAAACTAGGAATGGAATGGATATACTTCTGCTTGACTGTCCCTCTCATAGTCAAGACTGGTAGAGTACTGGAAACTCTCCAGGTGTGACTCTGAGAGGGGAAATTGATGGGCTAGATACAATATAATCAGATCAGACACTGTCCCTGTCTCAAAGGGGATCACAGTCTAAGGTAGAGGGAGAACAAATATTTAATGTCCATTTTATAGATGGGGAAACTGAGATGCAGAGAAGTCAAGTGATTTTGCCCGGTCACAGAGTAGGTGAGTGGCACAGCTGGGATTAAAACCTGAATCAATCAATCAATCAATCGATAATGATATTTATTGAGGGCTTACTATGTGCACAGCACCATACTCTGGGAGAGTCCAATATAATTTGGGTGAGATCAGTACAAGAGAGTTGTAGACAAACTTCCTGCTCACCAGAAGCTTAGGTCCTATAAGGGGAGATAGAAATTAACATAAATAAGGAAATTACTAATAAGTATATAAGTGCTGTGGGGCTGAGGGGGCGGGTAAATATCAATTGCTTAATGGGTACTGATCCAAATGCATATGTGATGCAGAAGGGAGAGGAAGGAGGGAAAGAAGCCCTAATCAGGAAAGGCTTCTTGAAGGAGATATGATTTTAATAAGGCTTTGAAGTTGGGGAGAGTCGTGGTCTGTTGTGTATGCAGAAGGAGGTACTTACAGGCCAGAGGGAGGTGTGGGTAAGGAGCTGGTGGTGAGATAGATGAGATTGAGGTACTGTGAGTAGGTCGGCATTGGAGGATTGAAGTGTGAGGAATGGTTTGTAGTGGGAAATTAGTGATTTAGGGTAAGAGGGAGGTGAGCTGATTGAATGCTTTAAAGTTAGTGATAAGGAGTTTTTGTTTGATGTGCTGGCCGGAAGGCTCTTGAGGAGTAGGGAGACTTTGGACTGAATGCTTTTTTTTTTTTTCAGAAAACTGATCTGGGTCACCAAGTGAAGTAAAGGATGGAATGGGGAGAGACGGGAGGCAGGGAGGACACGGAAGAGGCTGATGTAGTAGTTCAGGCAGGATATGATAAGTGCTTTGATCAACATAGTAGTAGTTAAGATAGAGAGGAAAGGGTAGCAATGTTGTGAAGGTAGAACTGACTTGATTTGGTGACAGATTGAATATATTGATTGAATGAGAGAGATAAGCTGAGGGTAATGCTGAGGTTATCGGCTTATGAGATAATGAGATAGGGAGAATAATGATGTTTTCTACTACTACTACTACTACTACTACTACTACTACTACTACTACTACTACTACTGCTACTTCTGGTATTTGTTAAGTACTTACTATGTGCCAGGCCCTGTACTAAGTGCTGCGGTGGATACAAGCAAATCGAGTTGAGCGCAGTCCCTGTCCCATGTGGGGCTCACACTCTCAATCCCCATTTTATAGATGAGGTAACTGAGGCACAGAGAAGTGAAGTGACTTGCCCAAGGTCTCACAGCAGACAAGTGGCAGAGCCAGGATTAGTGGCAGAGCCAGAATTAGAACCCAGCATATGCTCCCTCAGGGCTGGGTCCCCCAGATTTAAATTTGGGGTCCCAGCCCAATCCAACCCAGCCCTGGCTCTGGCCAAGCTGAGCCCAACCCATGGTGTCTGAATCTAATAATCATAACAGTGATGATGATGGCATTTATTAAGCACTTAATATGTGCAAAGCACTGTTCTAAGCACTGGGTAGGTTACAAGGTGATCAGGTTGTCCCACGGGGGGCTCACAGTCTTAATCCCCATTTTACAGATGAGTTAACTGAGGCACAGAGAAGTGAAGTGACTTGCCCAAAGTCACACACCTGACATGACCTCTGACTCCAAAGCCCCTGATCTTTCCATGGAGCCACGCTGCTTCTTCGGCCTGGGCCTGGAGGCCTAGGACTCACCGTGGAGGTACATTAACCATGGCGGTTACAATAACTATAATTGGGGTATTTCTTAAATGCTTATTATGTTTCAAGCACTGTGCTAAGCACTGGTGTAAACACAAGATAATTAATAGTGCCTCTAACTCCAAAGGCCCTACTCTTTCCATTGAGCCACGCTGCTTCTTTGGCTCGGGCCTGGAGGCCTAGGACTCACCGTGGAGGTATATTAACCATGGCAGTTACGATAACAATAATTGGGGTATTTCTTAGATGCTTACTATGTTTCAAGCACTGTGCTAAGCACTGGTGTAAACACAAGATAATTAATAATGCCTCCTCCCCTACCGCCCAACCTCAGTACTGGATGTTTTAGAAGGGCGGGGAGGGGGAAGTGAGGAAAGACTGAGAGAGCCTCATTCCACGCTGAACCCCATTGATTCTGTTTGGACTGGACTTGATCAGTCCACAGTGTCGGATTCTGCAAGCTCCACAGACTGGCTGGAGCTCAGGCAGAGCGCTGGCCTCTGACTTGGTTCCAAGCACACTCATTCAGTCCATCGTATTTATTGAGCCTTCACAGTGTGCAGAGCACTGTACTAAACACATGGGAGAGTACAATAGAACAATAAACAAACACATTCCCCGCCCACAATGAGCTTACAGTCCAGAGACGAGCTTACACTTAATGATAATAATAATGATTCCATTTATTAAGCGCTTAATATGTGTAAAGCACTGTACTAAGGTAATCAGGTTGTCCCATGGGGGAGCTCACAGTCTTAATACCCATTTTATAAATGCAGTAACTGAGGCCCAGAGAAGTGAAGTGACTTACCTAAAGTCACACAGCTGACAGTTGGTGGAGCCGGGATTTGAACCCATGACCTCTGACTCCAAAGCCAGAGCTCTTTCCACTGCGTCATGCTGCTTCTCTTACACTTGTGGCCTAGTGGATAGAGGCTGCTCCTGGGAGTCAGAAAGATGGGTTCTAATCTCCATTCTGCCACTTGTCCGCTGAGTGACCTTGGACAAGTCACTTCAGTTCTCTGTGCCTTAGTTACCTCATCTGTAAAATGGGGATTAAGACTCTAAGCCCCATGTGGGACAGGGACTCTGTCTAACCTGATTTGCTTGTATCCACCCCAGCACTTAGTACAGTGCCTGGCGCATAGTAAGTACTTAATAAATACCACAATTATTATTTTTATTATTATGATTTTCTTTAGTGTGCTTTTAGCAATCCATGTACCCTAAAATATAAGATCCAAGAGGCCAGGGATGATGTCCCTGGGGAAGCAGCGTGGCTCAGTGAAAAGAGCATGAGCTTTGGAGTCAGAGGTTGTGTGTTCGAATCCCAACCATGCCACATGTCTGCTGTGTGACCTTGGGCAAGTCACTTAACTTCTCGCTTAGTACAGTGCTCTACACACAGTAAGTGCTCAATAAATATGATTGATTGATTCTCTGAGTCTCAGTTACCTCATCTGGAAATTGGGGATTAAGACTGTGAGCCCCACGTGGGACAACTTGACCACCTTGTATCCCCCCAGTGCTTAGAACAGTGCTTTGCACATAGTAAGTGCTTAAAAAATGCCATCATCATCATTATTATTATTATGTCTATCCACTCTATCATATCCCAAGTGTTCAGTACAGTATTCTGCAAGTGGTAGGCACTGAATACATACCACTGATGGACTGATTGATCGGAGGAAGGGTTAAAGAGGAAGAAGGATAACAGGCATGATGTGAACTGCATCTAAATTTAGACAACTAGTGATTTTTAAAATTATTAATATGACGTATTGAGAGAAGGGTTTTATGTAAACAGGTTTTAACCATTGAGGATTCACTGTGAAACTTCATTTGAGGAACTTCATTCGAGGAGCACCAAATAGCAACATTCAGTGTTGCAGTGCCAGTAAGCTCATTATGGGCAGGGAACATGGCTGCTAATTCTGTTGTATTGTACTCTCCCAAGAGCTTAGTACAGTGCTCTGCTCATAATAAGCGCTCAATAAACACCATTGATTTATTGATTGACTTTTGATCTGGCGCTGCTGTACATAGGTCGACCAGAAAAAGCGCTTAGTACAGTGCTCTGCACACCGCAAGCGCTCAATAAATGCCATTGAATGAATGAATGAATATTGAATGAAGTAGTTGACTGAATGAATCGATCCTTTCCTCTCCATCCAAACTGCTATCATGTTAATCCAGTCACTTATCCTATCCCACCTTGACTACTTAATCAGCCTCCTGGCTGACTTCCCTGCTTCCTGTCTCTTCCCACTCCAGTCCATACTTCACTCTGCTGCCCTGATATTTTTCTACAGAAACATTCAGACTATGTTTCTCCACTCCTCAATCAATCAATCAATCGTATTTATTGAGCGCTTACTGTGTGCAGAGCACTGTACTAAGCACTTGGGAAGTACAAGTTGGCAACATATAGAGACTGTCCCTACCCAACAGTGGGCTCACAGTCTAGGTCCTCAAGAAGCTCCAGTCGTTGCCCATCCACCTCTGCATCAAAAAGGAGCTCCTTTCCATTGCCTTTAAAGCAGTCCATCACCTTGCCCCCTCCTACCTCACCGCTCTCCTCCAACAACCCAGCCCCACACTAGCTATACCTTAATCTTGTTTATTTCACAGCCGACCTTGTCCAAATACTGCCTCTGGCCTGGAATGCCCCTCTTTTTCACATCCAACAGATAACAGATACTCTCTCCACCTTCAAAGCCTCATTAAAGGCATATCTCCTCCAAGAAGCCTTCCCTAAGCCCTCATTTCCTATTTTCCCTTCTATGTCACCCTGACTTGCTCTCTTTATTCATCCCCCCTACCCCCATCACTTACATACATACCTGTAATTTATTCATTTATATTAATGTCTGTACCCCCCTCTAAACTGTAAGCTCATTATGGGCAAAGAATGTGTCTCATATTGTTATGTTGTACTCTCTCAAGGATTTAGTACAGTGCCCTGCACACAGTAAGTGCTCCATAAATATGATAGATTGATTAAAGTAGGAAGGAAGGATTTTAAAATTACAAGTAACAATGAAATAGTCAAAATGTGGCTGTGGAAATATTACTCCAGAAGCCAAATGTTAAGTGTGGTTGGATTTTTCCATTCAATGGAGGATTTACGGCCAGAGCTCATCCAGTTGAAACTGAGCTTTTTGGATGATGAGTATATGGTATAGGTCCTAGGAGTCTCCAGTACAATATTTTTTTGAAAGATGAAGTTTTATTCATTTGAAATTGTTTGAAATGAATTGAAAGCTTGGGCAGCAGAATGGATTATTTTTCTTGACCTTTTCACTGATGCTGTAAATTAGAATTATTGAGAATTTCCAACAGAATGTGTCTCATAACCAGCATCCTCTTCTTATTTACCTGTAGTTACAAGAAGCCCATATTCTAATATATTTTATAGGCTGAGGGAATTGTTCTTGCTGCCTTCCAGGGAGTTCTTGTTATCCCAAATATATTGGGTGATATTCAAAATCCCTCCAACTGACTACTTTCTGAAATAAACATGGGATTGATATTTATGGAGTATGGAGCTGTAGTTTCACTCCAGTTAATTTTGTGTGTGTGTTTCAGACTATATTTCTAGTTTAGATAACATGACCCTGTTAAGGAGAAACAAGACAATTCTAATATTGATTAAATTAGGAGAAAAACTAAATACAATACCACGATGGAGACAAAATGAGCAAGATGCTCAAAGGTAAAAGGTATTTAGAGTTCAAATCACCTACACAATGTTTTTCTAAGCAGCATGGTTTCCTGGAAAGAGCCCGGGCTTGGGAGTCAGAGGTCATGGGTTCAAATGCCGGCTCCGCCGCTTGTCAGCTGTGTGACTTTGGGCAAGTCACTTAACTTCTCTGTGCCTCAGTTCCCTCATCTGTAAAATGGGGATTAAGACTGTGAGCCCCACGTGGGACAACCTGATCACCTTGTATCCTCCCCAGAGCTTAGAACAGTGCTTTGCACAGAATGAGCGCTTAACAAATGCCATTATTAGTATTAATTTGTTTCAGGAAGGAGGGTGCTAGCCTATAGAATTAGGAAAAAATGAGGAAATTGGAATAGCAAAGGATGTTATCATTATTCATTTGTCCTCAAATATTTTAGCTCCTAGTTTCTGTTCTCACTTGGTTTGAACTTGAATATCCTGGCTACAGAGAAGCAGCGTGGCTCAGTGGAAAGAGCCCGGGCTTTGGAGTCAGAGGTCGTGGGTTCAAATCCCGGCTCTGTCAATAGCCAGCTGTGTGACTTTGGGCAAGTCATTTAACTTCTCTGGGCCTCAGTTACCTCATCTGTAAAATGGGGATTAAGACTGTGAGCCCCCGGTGGGACAACCTGATCACCTTGTAACCTCCCCAGCTCTTAGAACAGTGCTTTGCACATAGTAAGTGCTTAATAAATGCTATCATTATTATTATTATTCAAATCTTCTCATTGGTATTTCAAGCTGCTTTATTAAAGGTTTTCTCACTAGAGGGCAGCATTTGATTAACGGATCGAAAATGAGGTGAGCAGAACAGGGAAAATCCACGCAGATGACTTTAAACCATAATTTTAGCAGCTTTATATGGGTTTCTATTTCTCTTTGTTGGATTTGGACACAATTTGGTCTGATAAGCTTATATGAGGGAATTTTAAGGATTTACTCTACTAATAAATATGAATTGTTTTTAGAAGGCTATTACTTTAGGTCTGTGGAAATCAAACTCAACTTACCGCTACTATTTCCTAACCTTAGCCTTTTAAATGCACATGAATTAATATTTTAAATTATCTTACACTGCAACAGCATAAAACATGAACGAGTTTGCTGGCACGTGGCTCAGTGGAAAGAGCCCTGGCTTGGTAGTCAGAAGTCATGGGCTCAAATCCTGGCTCCGCCGCTTGTCAGGTGTGTGACTTTGGGCAAGTCACTTAACTTCTCTGTGCCTCAGTTACCTCGTCTGTAAAATGGGGATTAAGATTGTGAGCCCCAATGGGACAACCTGACACCTTGTATCCTCCCTGGCTCTTTGAACAGGGTTTTGCACATAGTAAGCGCTTAACAAATACCAAAATTATTATTATTATTAATGGAATTTATTAAAGCGTTTACTATGTGTAAAGCACCCCCATTACATCCACTTTCCAATTGGCCCAGACGGTAATACCAATGTATCCAGCCAGAGAAACCTAAAATGAAACAAACCAAAAAAATGATTACAGAGGAGGCTCTGTGGTTTCTGAGTTGACTACCTGTGGATTCCAATCCTGCTGTGGGAGATGGGCCTCCTTTTTAGCTATTCCCTCTAGACGGCTAGATAGCCCAACGTTCTCCCCAGATCCATAACGAAGATGTCTCACATTCATGGAGGGTGTGATTGGGTGGCTCTGAGACTGGAATAATCTGGAGAGTGACACTGAGGCCAATTACTCTCTTTCAGTTGAAGGAGCGTGATCATCATCTTTGCCTTTTTAAGATATAAGAAAAGAAGTTTTCTTGGTCCTGAATTATCTTTCTGAGACAGTGGATGCAGACTCTTATTTTATTCTAATGATAATAATTATGGTATTTAAGCACCTACTCTGTGTAAAGCACTCTTCTGAGCACTGGTGTAGATGCAAGTCTCCTTGTCCCAAATGGGGCTCACGGTCTATGTAGGAGGGGGACCTTGTCCACCTCACATTCTAGAGGTGGACACATTCAGTCGAATTTATTGAGCGTGTACTGTGTGCAAAGCACTGTACTAAGTGCTTGAGATGCATCCTCAAATACATCCTTGCCTGCTTTAACTCTGTCCTCTCCTCCACCTGGTAATGTTATTTCTCTATTCTTATTGATTCCTGTGCCCATTATCCACACCAGGTATTTTCAGATGTTTAAACCACTCTTCATACCCCCTGTCTTTCCTGGCCTTCCCCATCCCTTGACCCTAATGACCTGGCCATCTACTTCATCGAGAAAATTGGAAGCATCAGGCAAGATCTCTCTAAAATCTCCCTTCCTCTTGCTCCTTCAACTTTCCCATCTCTCCCAGCAGTATCTCAAGATCTCCTGCCTCCTCTCAAAATCTATTCCCTCCACTTGTGCCTCTGACCTCATTCCTTTGCATCTCATCAAAACACTTGGCCCCTACCTTCTTTCCACCCTGACTGCCATTTTCAACTGTTCACTCGCCAATGGCTTCTTCCCCACTGCTTTTAACTATGCTCATGTCTCTCCTCTAATTCTCTCCTAGATCCCCTCCAATCTGGCTTCCACCCGCTTCACTCCACAAAAAAACTGCCCTCTCAAAAGTCACCAATGATCTCAAAGATCCCCCTCTTGTCAAATCCAGTGATCTCTGCTCCATCTTAATCCTCTTTCATCTCTCAATTGCCTTCGACATTGTTGAACACCCCCTTCTCCTGGAAATATTATCCTACCTTGGCTTCACATAAACTGCTTTCTCCTGGTTTTCTATCCACTCATTCTCAGTCTCTTTCACGAGTTCCTCCTCTGCCTCCCACCCACTAAATGTGAAATTCCCTAAAAGCTCAATTCTGTGTCCCCTTCTATTCTCCCTGTACATCCACTCCCTTGGAGAAATCACTGGCTCCCATAGCTTCAATCACCATCTCCATGCAGATGCTTTCCAAATCTACACCGTTAGCTCTAATATCTCTCCTCTGCAGTCTAGCATTTCCTTCTGCCTTTAGGACATTTCTACTTGGCTCACTTCAAACTTAACATGTCCAAAACAGAATTCCTCATCTTCCTATCCAAACCCTGTTCTCCCCCTGACTTTTCGATCACTGTAGACAGCACCACCATCTTCCCTGTCTCACAAGCCCATAATGTTGATTGCAATCCTCCTTCTATTGCTCCCCCTTCTAGACTGTGAGCCCGTTGTTGGGTAGGGACCATCTCTGTATGTTGCCAACTTGTACTTCCCAAGTGCTTAGTACAGTGCTCTGCACACAGTAAGCACTCAATGATTGAATGAATGATTGAATGAATGAATGAATCCTCAAATCATCTCTTTCATTCAATCCACATTGTCAGTGTCACCGAATCCTGTCACTTCCACCTTCACAGCATTGCTAAAATCCACCCCTTCAGCACCACCCAAACTGCTGCCATGGTAATCCAAGCATTTACTCTATCTCACCTTGATTACTGCATCACTCTCCTTACCAACCTCCCTGCCTCCTGTCTCTCCACACTTCAGTCCATATTTCACTCTCCTGCACAGTTTTCTACAAAACCATTCAGTCCATGTTTCTCCACTCCTCAAGAACCTCCAGTGGTTTCCCATCCACCTGTGCATCACATAGAAACTCCTCATCATAGGCTTCAAAGCACTCAATCACCTTGCCCCCTCCTAATTTACCTCCCTGATGTCCTACTTCAACTGATACCACATACTCCTCTAATTCCAACCTACTCACTATACCTCAATCTTGTGTATCTAACCACTGACCCCTTGCCTACTTCCTGCCTCTGGCGTGGAACTCCCTCTCTCTTCATATCTGACGGATGTACACCTTCCTCACCTTCAAAGCCTTATTAAAAACATATCTCCTATCCCACTAAACCCTCAATTCCACTTTTCCCAATCCCTTCTGCATAACTCTGGCAAATAAGGATTTACAACCTTTATTCTCCCCTCCCTCAGTCCCGTAACACTTATGTATCTATCTGTAATTTAATCTATTCATTTATATTAATGTGTGTCCCCTCTTCTAGACTGTAAGCTCCTTGTGGGCAGGGAACATGTCTTTCAACTCTGTGCTTAGGACAGTGCTTAGTACACCATACAAACTCAATAAACACAACTGATTGACAGCACATATTGGCTCCCTATTTTACAGCTGAGGAAAGTGAGGCACAGAGGAGTTAAGTGATTTGCCTAAGGTCACACAGCAGACAAGTGGCAGATCCGGGATCAGAACCCAGGTCCTCTGGACCAGGTCTTTCCATTAGGCCATGCTGCCCCTCCGGCACGATCATCATCATCACCAGTGGTATTTGTTGAGTACTTACTGTGCACAGAGCACTATACATAGCACTTGGGAGAGTACAATGCAACAGAGTTAATGGATATGTTCCCAGCCCACAATGAGCTTACAGTCTAGAGGAGGAGACAGAGATCCCATAAACATCCCACTAGGTCACTTTCTGGTGGTCCTAAATTTTTAAGTCTACCCCTTAGTTCAGTGCCTGACATATAATAAGCACTTAACGAATACCATAAAAAATAAAGTCTGCTGTCCCTCAGTCACTGGATGTTGATGCTGACACCCTATCCCAGCAAACTTAGTAGGGGGAATTTCAGTGGGAAGAATGGAAGACTGTAAGCTAATTATGGGAAGGGAATGTGTCTGTTGTATTGTTATATTATACTCTCCCAAGCACTTGGTATAGTGCTCTGCACGCAGCAAGTGCTCAATAAATATGATTGAATGGATGAATGAATGAATGAAGTTTGATGAGGGCTTCTAGGGGACAGCGGCCTTAAAGAATGTCTGGGTGCTGTTGGAAGATATGCTCCACCTCCCTGAATGGGAGGGCAGTCTAAGGTCTATGTGGTTGGCTCTCAGAGATGCCTAGAGGGGTAGTAGTCTGGGGAATTCCCAATTTTTCCAACCAAGACCAGGACTGTAATAATCTTTGAGGAAAATTTGCTTTCAGTGTCTCTCCAGGAGGAAAGATTTCAGGACAGAAGAAGTGAGGGACTGAAGGAAATTTAGAGTGAAAGACAGAAGGGTGATGGGGAAAGAGAGAGAGAGAGAGAGAGAGGCAAAAAGAGGGCAGAGAGGGGAAATGGAGAAAAGAGAGACTGTGTAAGAGGAAAGAGGGGCAAAAAGGGGAGAATTTCACCAAGCCGCTATTGCTTCCTTCCTTCCCTGCTGTTCAGCCAGCACTGATACCAATAGCTGAGACAGTATGACCTAAGGGAAAGAACATGGACCCAGGAGCCATAAGAGCTGGATTCTTTTCCTGGCTCTGCCACTTTTTTGCCATGTGACTTTGGGCGAGTCACTTAACCTCTCTGTTTCTCAGTTTCCTCATCTGTGATATGGGGATTCAATGACCTTTCTCCCTCCTCAGCGCAAGAGTACGGTGAACAATCAGGTTCTTAGTTCTCCTTCGTGAAATAAGTACGTGCCAAATTATCTGATCATCCCCTGGCCCCAACTCGCTTCATTTGTTCCAATTCTGCCACACTTTGCTCCTAACCACTTACTATCAGCCAGTCCTGACAATATCAAAAGGGGAGGGGCATCCTTTCTGAAACTGAAGGCTCAGCAAAAAGGGTTTCATTTGCTACAAAGACACAAAGGCCTAATGAGGTTGTGTCCTAAGGGTCAGGAGGTGACACTGAATTCTTGGCTCTGTGATGGTCACATAATGAACTGTTCATTCTCCAATATGATAGCTCCCTGCCTCATGACATATTAAAAAAGAGATGCAAAGCAGGCATTGATGGTGTAATACCAATAATTGTCAACAGATGTGAGTCCTTGTAATGAAGCATGTGTTCCTAATTTGGCACTGTTTAGTACCAAGAGGATCTTGTTGCAAATAAGGTGTCATTTGCTACATTCACTCTGCTTTCTTTCTAAACCTATCTTGGGTTTCTATCTGTGCCCTGTTTGGAACTGGCAGAGCACCTCGAAGTGGGCATCTTGCCACCTCAGCAGATGGGCATGAGTCTAGCCCCGCCAGGAAGCCATTAAGTTCATCAGTTTGAGCATTAGGGACAATGTTTCTCTCCACAAATGTAAGTGGCAGAGTGTTTCAGAGGGAGGGGCCAGAAGGTCTCATGATCTAGGCGGATCTATTTTTAAGTTCTCTACATGGCTGCTGCCGCTAGTTTGGTGTCATTTGCTGTCCAATACAACCAGTGAATGTTCCTAAAGGACAGGATGTGGAGAAAAGCATTGTCGACAAATCTGAATATTCCAAACTTCCTGCTTGGAATCCTGGACTGGAAAGCTTTTGGGCTAAGTGAGGCTGCTCAACCCTGACCTCCCACCTACATCTTGCCTCTAGGCCTGGAATGCTCTCCCTCTTCATATCTGATGAACAATTACTCTCCCCTACTTCAAAGTCTTGTTGAAAGCACAATTCCTTCAGACACCTTTCCTGATTTTCCCTCTTTTCCTTTTCTTCCACTCGCTTCTGTACAGCCCTGTTGTGTTCCCTTTATTCATCCCCCACCCCAGCCTAACAGTACTTATGTAAATATCTATAGTTTATTTAATGCCTGTTTCTCCTTCTAGACTGTAAAGTCGTGGGCAGGGAAGGTGTCTGTTGTATTGTACTCTCCCAAGTGCTTAGTACAGTGCTCTGCAGTCATTCATTCAATCGTATTTATTGAGTGCTTACTGTGTGCAGAGCACTGTACTGAGCACTTGGGAAGTACAAATCGGCAATATATAGAGATGGTCCCTACCCAACAACGGGCTCACAGTCTAGAAGGGGGAGACAGACAACAAAACAAAACATGTAGACAGGTGTCAAAATCATCAGAACAAGTAGAATTAAAGATATATGCACATCATTAACAAACGTTAATGTTAATTATTACTCTATTTTACTTGTACATATTTACTATTCTATTTATTTTATTTTGTTAATATGTTTTGGTTTTTTTGTCTCCCCCTTCTAGACTGTGAGCCCATTGTTGGGTAGGGAACGCCTCTATATGTTGCCAACTTGTACTTCCCAAGCGCTTAGTACAGTGCTCTGCACACAGTAAGTGTTCAATAAATACGATTGAATGAATGAAAAATAAATAGAATAATAAATATGTACAAGTAAAATAAATAGAGTAATAAATCTGTACAAATATATACAAGTGTTGTGGGGAGGGGAAGGAGGTAGGGCAGGGGGGATGGAGAGGAGGAGAGGAAAAAGGGGGCTCAATCTGGGAAGGCCTCCTAGAGGAGCTGAGCTCTTAGTAGGGCTTTGAAGGGAGGAAGAGAGCAGCTTGGCGGTTGTGTGGAGGGAGGGCATTCCATGTTTTAAGGTATGTTTAAGTGAAGAACACCATCAATACTTACTACTGCTTCCATATCTGAGGTGTCAGTCAGTGCAAACATTGACTGAACCATGAATTTGTGTTTACTCTTCTCATTAGGATCATAATCAAAAGGCTGTAACATCACAGATACATTGATTGCAAACAGTAAGCACTCAATAAATACAATTGATTAATTGATTGGAAGCTCACAGAGGGGATGTTAGACCTTTGGGTGAATTCATGCTGAGACAGAATAAGTCTGAAAAAGTAGAAAGTCCTAGTTTTCTTATTGAGAAACATTTACCATATTTACTTGCATAATTACCCCACTTTAAACAGGGCTGGGGCTGTTATTTGGGTTATCAAATAATTAAGATTAAAATGGTCTCTCCCTTCTCTTGTACTCTTCCAAGCATTATTTTCAATAGGGCCTCAATGATTTAACTCTCCATTCCCTACTACTGAACTTTCTCAATCTACCCCTTCCTGCTTCTACTCCCCTGGTGTGCTTGACTATCACTATTATGAGTTGCCAAAAGAAATCTTTTTATTTCCTTTTAAAAAATGCCCGTGAGGCAGGTATGTGGAGGAGGCAATTCTGTGAGTAAAAGAGTTTTTGCTTTTTAGAAACAAGTCTGTATTTTGCTTTGGCAGATTTTCATAGTACTTAGTCACCAAATCTGACTGGTGAAAAAGAAATATTGGTGATGATTAAAGCAGAAAGTTCCAGTGGGAAGACACTACAAATTGGCAAAGGTGTACTCCTTTGAAAAAATGTGATTTCTTTTGATAGAGTAGATCAGTTCCCTCTTTCCCACTTGGGTTTTATACAGAGTGGTAGGGATCAATGAGATCTCTGTGAAGAGTAGGTGGGGGAGGAAGGAAGATTTGGAGGGAGAGATGGGAAAGTAGCGAGGGGATTAGGGGCCACATAAAGTCACAGCTCTGAAGTCTCCACTCATTTCTCATAAGAGAATTGGCATACTCTTGCTTCTGAAATACGCTGAAACTCCTTGCCCATTACATGCAATTAGGGTGTACAAAAATGGGTTCTGTGTTAAGAATGTTGTCTGTGATGTTGCACTAATTAGGGCTCTCTTTTTCTCTCTGCAAGTCTAATACCCATTAATATTAACGTTTATGCCTCCATGGGAAAATCATTCCAGTAATTTCCAGACCTGATGGATCACTTCCATAAAGCGATTCAGACCCATATTTGCATCACCAAAACACACTTATTGCTCAGAACGCTACTGCTACTTGAAGGTTTAGAGTCAGGTTTTCAGTCATCTTTTCTCTTCATCTACATATTCAAGGATTAGTTCAGTAAAGATTGCTATCCCACACTTTTCTAATGGAAAAGTTCCAGAAACCAGCATGACTGATCCCTTCAACCATCAAAGGAAACACCATCCACCTCCCAGCGAGGGAAAGAGTTTTCAAGCAGTGCTACCTGGCAATAGGATCAGGGGATAACAGAGTCTAGCTGCATGCTTCCTGCTCTAGACTATAAATTCGTCGTGGGCAGGGAATGTTTCTGTTATATTGTACTCTCCTAAGTGCTTAGCACAGTGCTCTGCACACAATAAGCCCCCAATAAATATGATTAAGTTTTTATGCGGGAATCAGAGAAGCATTACAGAGAAGCAGCGTGTCTTAGTGACAAGAGCCTGGGCTTGGGAGTCAGAGGACGTGGGTTCTAATCCCGCCTCCACCACTCGTCTGCTGTATGACCTTGGGCTAAACTTCTCTGTGCCTCAGTTAGCTCATCCGTAAAATGGGGATTAAGACTGTGAGCCCCACATGGGACAAGTTGATTTCCTTGTATCTGCCCCAGCGCTTAGAACAGTGCTTGGGATATAGCGCTTAACAAATACCATGATTATTTATTTATTTATTATTACTTCGACTGGAGCATATTTTTACATCTTGTCCAAGAGGATTTCCCTGACTAACCCTCATTTCCTCTTCTCCCACTCCCTTCTGTGTTGCTCTTGCACTTGGATTTTCTCCCTTTATTCACCCCTTCCTCATCCCCACAGCACTTATGTATGTATTTGTAATTTAATTATATTCATGTCTCTCTCCCCCTCTAGATTATAAGCTTGTCGTGGGCAAGGGATGTGTCTACCAACTCTGTTATATTGTTCTATTGTACTCTCTCAAGTGCTTAGTATCATGCTCTGCACACAGTAAACACTCAATAAATATGACTGATTAATTGATTGATTGGAGCAGGGAAGACAATCAGAGTAGCAAACTGCTCTCCTTCTAAGCAACATGGTGTAGTGGATAGAACACAGGCTTGGGATTCAGAAGGTCATGGGTTCTAATCCCTGCCCTGCCAATTGCCAGCTGTGTGACTTTGGGCAACTCACTTAACTTCTCTGTGCCTCAGTTACCTCATCTGCAAAAATAGAGATAAAGACTGTGAGCCCCCCGTGGGACAAACTGATCATCTTGTAACCTTCCCAACGCTTAGGACGGTGCTTTGCACATAGAATGAGCTTAATACATGCCATTATTATTTGCTTAGTACAGTGCTCTGCACACAGTAAGCGCTCAATAAATATGATTGATTGATTGATTGATTGATCTACCCCAGCGCTTAAAGTGCCTGCCATGTAGTAAGTGCTTAACAAATACCATAATTACCATAATCCAGTCAATCAATTCAATTGAGAAGTTTCTTTGTGCAGAACACTGTACTAAGTGCTTAGGAGACTACAATACAGTTAGTAGATACAATCCCTGCCCTCAAGGAGCCTAGCACAGAAGACAGACTACAGCCCAACTGGAAATTTGAACTGAAACGTAGCCTTGTTTCAACTAATCACTGAGTTCTTTTAGCCTCTCCTGGGACTATCAAGCTTCTGCATTCATTCATTCAATTGTATTTATTGAGCACTTACTGTGTGCAGAGCACTGTACTA
This sequence comes from Tachyglossus aculeatus, assembly GCF_015852505.1. NCBI lineage: Eukaryota > Metazoa > Chordata > Mammalia > Monotremata > Tachyglossidae > Tachyglossus > Tachyglossus aculeatus. The sequence goes on from NC_052069.1 coordinate 43,893,843, forward strand.
AGCACTTGGGAAGTACAAGTTGGCAACATATAGAGATGGTCCCTACCCAACAGTGGGCTCACAGTCTAGAAAGGGGAGACAGAGAACAAAACAAAACATATTAACAAAATAAAATAATTAGAATAAATATGTACAAATAAAATAAATAGAGTAATAAATACCTACAAACATATATACATATATACAGGTGCTGTGGGAAGGGGAAGGAGGTAAGGCAGGGGGATGGGGAGGGGGAAGAGGGGGAGAGGAAGGAGGGGGCTCAGTCTGGGAAGGCCTCCTGGAGGAGGTGAGCTCTCAGTAGGGCCTTGAAGGGAGGAAGAGAGCTATCTTGGCAGATGGGCAGAGGGAGGGCATTCCAGGCCAGGGGGATGACGTGGGCTGGGGTTCGATGGCGGGACAGGTGAGAACAAGGCACGGTGAGGAGATTAGCGGCAGAGGAGCGGAGGGTGTGGGCTGGGCTGGAGAAGGAGAGAAGGGAGGTGAGGTAGGAGGGGACGAGGGGATGGTGAGCTTGAAGCCGAGGGTGAGGAGTTTTTGCCCGATGCGTAGGTTGATTGGTAGCCACTGGAGATTTTTGAAGAGGGGAGTAACATGCCCAGAGCGTTTCTGGACAAAGACAATCCGGGCAGCGGCATGAAGTATGGATTGATGTGGGGAGAGACAGGACGATGGGAGATCGGAGAGGAGGCTGATACAGTAATCCAGATGGGATAGGATGAGAGCTTGAACGAGCAGGGTAGCAGTTTGGATGGAGCGGAAAGGTTGGATCTTGGCAATTCTTCAGGAATTTTACTCCTAATTATGTGATTTTCCATAGCCCCCTGAATTTCTAGGCCTGTTCAGCCCTGACATTTAGTTACATAGAAGAATTTCACCAACAAATGCCTTCCATTCTCCTAATAGGCTGGATGACAAAGCTTTCACTGGCTTAAGAGTCAAGTATTCGTGCCCTGCTCAAATTCTTCATGGGACTGGATTAGGCTAATTTCAAAAGAATGAAGTGTTTTTGTCATTTTGGCTATGAGAGGAATAGAGAAGCTGCTTGGCCTAGTGGATAGAGCATGGGCCTGGGAATCAGAAGGATCTGGGTTCTAATCTTGACCACCACTTGTCTGCTGTGCGACCTTGGGTAAGTCACTTAACTTCTCTGCACTTCAGTTACGTCATCTGTAAAATGGGGATTAAGATTGTGAGCCCCATGCAGGACAGGTTCTGTGTCCAACCTGACAACCTTGTACCTACCCTAGTCCTTAGTACAGTGCCTGGCACAGAGTAAGTGCTTACAAATACTATAAAAAAAAAAAACAGAAGAAGGTAAGAATTGCCATTCTATGCAGTGATCCATCCAGCACAATATTCTCAGCATCATGTGTGGATCAATGATTCAATTGTATTTATTGAGCATTTGCTCTTTGATGAGCACCGTACTAAGCTCTTGCCTTGTCTTACGCTTTCGAGTCCTTACCGACTCATAGTGACACCAAGAACGCATTTCTCCCAGAACGTTCTGCTCTCCATCTGCAGTCGTACTGGTAGAGGATCCACAGAGTTTTCTTGGTAGAAATACGGAAGTGGTTTACCATTGTCCCCTTCTGTGCAGTAAACTTGAGTCTCTGCCCTCGACTCTCCTCTGCCGCTGCTGCCTGGCACAGGTGAGTTTTGACTTGTAGCAGATTGCCTGCCACTCGCTAGCCACTGGCCAAGATAAGAATGGAATGGGTAGGCCTCTGCTTGACGCTCCCTCCCGTACCCCCTCCTCCCCCTCCCCATCCCCCCACCTTACCTCCTTCCCCTCCCCACAGCACCTGTATATATGTTTGTACGTAAATTACTGTATTTATTTTACTTGTACATATTCATTCTATTTATTTCATTTTGTTAATATGTTTTGCTTTGTTGTCTGTCTCCCCCTTCTAGACTGTGAGCCCGCTGTTGGGTAGGGACCATCTCTACATGTTGCCAACTTGTAGTTCCCAAGCGCTTAGTACAGTGCTCTGCACACAGGAAGTGCTCAATAAATACTATTGAATGAATGAATGACTGGCAGAGTACTGGAAATTCTCCAGGTGTGACCCTGAGAGGGTACTAAGCTCTTGGGAGAATGCCTTGCAATAGAGTTGGTAGACATGTTCCCTGCCCACAAGGAGCTTTCAGTCTAGTACTTTAATGTAAATGAACAAATTACGGTTATGCACATAAATGCTATGGGGCTAGTGGTGGGGTGAATATCAGATGCTTAAAGGATGGAGTCACCCATCTGGAGCAATGAACCAACCTCAGTCAGAGGCTCAGAATTTAGCCCCAGAACTTGCAATTGTTAGTATTTCTCTTTAGTCTCTCTCAATGTCCATGTTCTAGTCCATAGTATCATTATTGTTATTATATTTCTTCTTAATCTCTCTCAATTCCCCATGCTTTCCATTCCATCCTATTATTATTGCTATTATTACTTTTTCTTGTTATGATGGAGAATTTCCAGTACTCTATCAGTCTCAGCTACAGGAGGGAGAGTCAAGCAGAGGCCTAGCCATTCCATTCCTAGCTTGGCCAGTGGCTAGCGAGTGGAAGGAAAGCTGCTACAAGTCAAAACTCACCCACGCTGGGCAGCAGCGACAGAGGAGAGTCAAGGGCGGAGACTCGAGTTTATTGCATGGAAGGTGGCAATGGTAAACCACTTCTGAATTTTTATCAAGAATACTCTGTAGATACACTACCAGAATGATTGCAGAAGGGGAGCTGGGGGTTCTGGGAGAGATGTGTCCTTGGTGATGCTATGGGTCAGAAAGGACTTGACAGCCTAAAACAAGACAAGATTATTGTTTAGTACCTCACTTAAATCTCTCTCAACTCCCCATGCTATAGTCCCCCTTTCTTTCTACTTGGTAGTAGGAACAGTAGTGGTGAGTTTGAACTTGAATCGTGGTCCCAGTGGCTTCCAACCTGTCTTATTTCTCCTCTATTCCTCTCCCTACCTGGCTTATAGCCCCACCTCCCCACCCCTGCCCCTCAGCAGCATGGCTCAGTGAAAAAGAGCATGGGTTTTAGAGTGAGAGGCCATGGGTTCTAATCCTGGCTCTGCCAATTGTCAGGTGTGTGACTTTGGGCAAGTCACTTAACTTCTCTGGGTCTCAGTTCCCTCATCTGTAAAATGAGGATTAAGACTGCGAGCCCCCCGTGGGACAACCTGATCACCTTGTAACCTCCCCAGTGCTTAGAACAGTGCTTTGCACATAGTAAGCGCTTAATAAATTCCATCATTATTATAAGAAGCTAGATGGGAAGGGGAAGAGGAAAGTATGGTGCGGTGGTGTTATTATTATCTTAATTACAGTATTTGTTAAGGGGTTACTATGTGTCTAAGCACATTAGCACATTTGCTAGGAAAAGTCCAGAGAAAAAGGTAGAAGAGGCAGACCAGCAGCTAGATGGATAGAGACCATAGTGACAATAACAGAAGGACCGTTAGATTATGGATTATGGAAGAAGACAGGACGTTCTGGAGGAAAATCTATCCATAGAGTCGCTATGAGATGGGAATGACTCAACAGCACCTGAAAATCATGTCACTATCAGTCGGAAATGACTTGACAGCACCTGAAAATAATAATAAAGTGCTCTGTTACTAAACTCTGGGTAGAGACAAGTTAATCAGGCTGGACCTGGCTCCTGTCTAACATGGGGCTAAGTAGGAAGGAGAAGAGATGCTGAGGAAACGGTTTCCCCTTATATCTCCCCATCCCCATCCCACACCCCAACATCCACCCTAATTCACTTAAACTAGAATTTGGTAATTAGAAGCATTACAAATTGAAGTAATTTTGAAATCAACCGAAGATGACAGTGTTCTGGTTTCTATTTTTTCCTTCGGAAAGGTGCCTTGTAGACAGCTAAATAGAGTAGGATGGAAATACTAGGGACCATTCGTGCTCATAGAAAGGCCCGAGTTGATTTGACTGGTTTACTTCATTCAAACTGATAATCATAAAACCACCACCCCTTACTGCCTTCTTGCATGGAGCCAAGCACAAACCTGATCCTTTCCAATCTCATGTGACCAGGGCAGTGACAAGCACCTGGCCTAATTACTTCCAATTGAAGAGAAGCAATGACAGACCTGACAGAAAAATTGCTCAGCTCTCCACCCGAATCTTCAAAAAATCCAAGAGGAAGTGTCCTTGCTTTGAAAACAGTAGATCAGATTTCAACTCCCGTGTTATTGTTTTACAGGTAACCTACAGAGATGTGATCTTTAAATATACCTATGTGGGAATAGTTAGACATAGTTGTCTTTTGGATTTGAGGATTGTACAAGTCAGGGTGAGATTTCACCCATGCGTGTGAGTGTGACCGAAGGAGAAGCAGTGTGGTCTGGTGGATAGAGCACAGGCTTAGGAGTCAGAGGGCCTGGGTTCTAATACTAGCTCTGTCACTTCTCTGCTGTGTGACTTTGGGCAAGTCACTTAATTCCTCTGTGTCTCAGTTTCCTCATCTGTAAAATGGAGATTAAGACTGTGAGCCCTGTGTGGGACTGGGACTGTATCCAAACTGATTAACGTGCATCTACTCCAGTGCTTAGTACAGCGTTTGGCACATAGTAAGCACTTAACAAATACCATTAAAAAAAATATTATTGGGTCTTCTCCCTTGTCCCCCAGGCTCCTCCCACACTAATTTATTAGTGGAGACCAACTTGTTAGGTCCCCTGGGTGGATTTCTGGATAATTAGAAAGTTTCTGCCATGTGGCACTCTTCTGGGAAAAATGGCCTAACAGCTCTCCACAAGATTACCCTTTCTAGTCATTCCACCTGAATCATGCTGCATTTTGCTCTTAGAGAATTCCTGATAATGAGAAAATGGTATTATAGTAACCTTTGATTCAGAAGAGGTTAATGGGTTAAGGGGTAGATATTTAGAAGATTCCATCATGACTGACATTTTTCAATACAAGTCTCAATACAAGTGCTCTAATTCCTGTGGGTCCACCAATAGCAGAATGCCTCACACCTATGTCACTGATATTGAACTTAATTAAATGCTGTGATATTGCAAAACTACAAATTATTACACAGCAAGGCTGAACAGAGGTTGGGTGGCATATAGCAGCATCAAAATTTGACCATGCTATTCATGTGTGCACAACCATTTTTTACTACTCTGAATCTACTTAGCTTAATTTACAAATTATGTTCTGCCAGAACATATTCTAGCTGTGGAAAGAACGTTCCCTAATTCTTCCGTAATATATAGCTCACTGTGGGCAGTGAATGTGTCTACTGTTGACACATATAGTATACAGTATATTATAGTATATATAGTATACTAAGTATAGTATAGTATATTATAGTATATATAGTATAATATATAGTATATATACTTAGTATAGTATATTATATATTAGTATATTGAGCACGGTAAGTGCTCAATAAATACAACTGAATGAATGAATCCAAATCATGTAATGAAAACATTCATTCATTCATTCAATCGTATTTATTGAGCGCTTATTTTGTGCAAAGCACTGTACTAAGTGCTTGAAAACATGTGTTGCACTAGAGCAAAGTGCATCAGAGGCTCTCATTTCCTGGCTCTGGGATGAACCATAGCTTGGCTTCTTCTTATGCTATCATCACACAAGTCAAGCACTTGGGAGTCAATGCTTCTCCGACTTTTTGAGGAAGAAAATTTAAAAAATTCCAAGCATGAAAGAGAACCTCCACAGGGGGTAGAAACAAGAATTATTTTCTCTGTTTCCTACAACAGAATCTTGAGCATCTGTTCAGTTGGAGAAAGGTGTTCAGGGGCAGGAAAAACTGGCAAAGCAATGGAACCCTAGCCTGTCCCACTGCATTTTCAAAAATGTCAGTGGAACTACATTTTATCATAGAGGACTTCCTGAATAAGCCCCCATTTCCTCTTCTCCCACTCTCTTCTGTGTCACCCTTGCAATTAGATTTGCAACCTTTATTCACCCCTTCCTCAGCCCCACAACACTTATATGCTTATCCATAATTTATTAATTTGTATTAATATCTGAACCTCCCTACCTTATTAATGCCTGTCTTTCCCTGCTCCTTGTGGGCAGGGAATGTGTTTACTAACCCTGGTTATATTGTATAATCCCAAGTGCTTAGTTTGGTACTTTGCACACCATAAGTGCTCCATAAGCATAATTGAGTGATTGATGGACCCCAGTGCCAGGTGTTGTAGTGAGGTATGTATTTTACTTTTCATTGAAGTTGGAGCCACCAAGAAATATTAGAGAAAACATTGAATAGCGTTATTTTTTTCTTCATAATTTGTGAGCCCCATGTGCGACATAGGCAGTGTCCACCTTGATTAGCTTGGATCTATGCTAGTGCTAGTGCAGTGCCTGGCATATGATAAGCACTTAGCAGATGTCATTGAAGAGCTAAAAAAGTAATACCATTGATTAGAATTAAGGACTCGGCCCACAGAAAATGGCATTTGTTAAGCACTTACTATGTGCCAAACACTGTTCTCAGCGCTGGGGTAGATACAAGGTAATCAGGTTGTCCCACATGATGATGATGCCGATGATGGCATTTGTTAAGTGCTTACTATGTGCTGAGCACTGTTCTAAGCACTAGGGATGATACAAGGTCATCAGGTTGTCCCATGTGGGGCTCACAGTCCTAATCCCCATTTTACAGATGAGGTCAATGAGGCACAGAGAAGTCAAGTGACTTGCCCAAAGTCACACAGCTGATCAGTGGTGGAGCCTGGATTAGAACTCATGACTTCTGACTCCCGAGCCCATACTCTTTCACTTAAGTCATGCTGCTTCACAGTAGTTGATGATAGTACTTGTGGCTTGAAGAATGTCACCCTCACACTCTCTGGTCTCTTCCCCTTGTGCTTCCCTGGTGGACAAAGTATAATGAGCATGGTAAATAGCACATTGTGGGGAGGGAATATGCCTTTTTATCGTTATACTGTACTCTCTCTGGAGTTTAGTACAGTGCTCTGCACACAGTAAGAGCTCAACAAAAACGATTGACTGAATGAATGAATAGTGGATGCAGCACAGGCCTAGGAATCAGAAGGCCATGGGTTCTGATCCTGACTCCACCACTTGTGTGCTGGGTGAGCTTGGGCAGGTCACTTCACTTCTCTGAGTCTTAGTTCCCTCATCTGTAGAATAATAATAATAATAATAATAATGATGATGATGATGATATTTGTTAAGTGCTTACTATGTGCAAAGCATTGTTCTAAGCACTGGGGGGATACAAGGTGATCAGGTTGTCCCACATGGGGCTCACAGTCTTAATCCCCATTTTCCAGATGAGGTAACTGAGGCACAGAGAAGTTAAGTGATTTTCTCAAAGTCACACAGCTGATAAGTGGCACAGTCAGGATTAGAATCCATGACCTCTGACTCCCAAGCCTGTGCTCTTTCCACTGAGCCATGCTGCTTCTCATGGGGATTGAGACTGTGAGATTTGAGATTGTCTCAAATTGAGATTTGAGATTTGACAATTGAGATTGTCCCTCATTGGGACAGGGGCTGTGTTCAACCTGATTTGCTTTTATCCATCCCAGTGCTTAGTATAGTGCGTGGCACTTGGTAAGCACTTAACAAATACCACAATTATTATTATTATTATCTATTCTCTTTAAGCACTTATTCAGCCTGCCCTTAGCACTTATGCCCATATCTGTAATTTCTTTGAACTCACTGTGGACAGGGAATATGCCTGTTTATTGCTGTATTGTATACTCTCAAGTATTTAGTAAAGTGCTTTGCACACTGTGAGTGCTCAATAAATACGATTGAATGATTGAATGAATGAATGAATGAGTCACACATGATATGGAGTGAAATGACAGGATTCTGTATTACTTGAGAAACTCAATTTGTTCTTGGAAAAGTGACCTACTTTTTCTTTTTCTTCAAGATCCAAACCATCACTGAACAGGCTTTCACATTTCAGATGGTGAATGGTAGAATGGATTTTTGTAGCTGACTGGACACTTACCTTTTGATATGCCTGAATTTGTTTGGTGTTCAGAGCCTGAATATGCATCTACGACCATAGTTTTCCATGTTTTAATGGCTAACTAACATAGAATGGGATGCAGAGAATACATATCTGCTTTAACTAACTCCTAAAATTCCAAGCTCATTTTCCCAAACGGGCAGTTTCAGGCTTTTGAGTTAGTATTTTCCTCTTTAATATCATAGTCCCTTAAAATCAGGACAATGGGTGTCATAGCTAAACTAAAGGTCATGTCCGGACAGAGCAAACTTAGTGGGAGGTGGTAGATTTCCAAGAATCTGCTTGTGCTTTTGTGGTTCCAGCCAGCTATGTTGTAAGAGTTGTAATTAGTATTACCTGTTGCAAATCACCTTGGAAGATCTAAAACATATTAGGCAGCAAAGACCTAATTGCCCAGAAAGCAACCATTTTGGGTCTTTTCAGCCCCGAATGGAAACTGGAGTCTTGCCAGGGCCCTGAGATGAGCAGAGCTCAGAGTCCAGATCCAAAACCTATATGTCCCATCAGGTCCCACCACCCTCAGAGAGTTGTATCTGTACCCGAGGAGAACAAGGATGGCAGGGTAGACGGCTGCTATCAATATCAATCAATCAATCAATGCTATTTATTGAGTGCTTACTACGTACAAAGAACTATATTAAGCACTTGGAAGAGTACAATACAACAGAATTAGCAGGCACGTTCCCTGCCCATAATGAGCTTATCAGTCTAGAGGGGGAGAACAAGCATTAATATGAATAATTTATAATATATAATTTAAAGATATGTACATAAGTGCTGTGGGGTAGGGGGTGGGGCGAATATCAGATGTCCAGAGGTCACCCAGAGAAGTGTGTGGGCAACACAGAAGGAAGAGGGAGCTGGGGAAAAGAGGGCTTAAATGGAGAAGGCCTCTTTGAGGAGATGTAACCTTAACAGGGTGAAGAGTGAAGTTAAAAATAGGCCAGTTAAGGGGACTGAGCCAGCTTGATGGAGTCAGGGAGGAAGGATGAGGAGGCCATTGGAAGTCGCTGGGCTCAGATTTACAAAAAAGACAGAGGAAAAGAATCCCATGGGGACAGGGATTGGGAGGCAGAATTCAAGATATGAGGAGGAGGAACAGGAATGTTGCCAGGAACAGAGGAGGGTAAGGCAGTATTCAGCCAGTATGGCAGAGGATGTCAGTTCTTATCCCTGCTCTGCCACTACTCTGCTGTGTGACCTTGGGCAAGTCACTTCACTGTGTCTCAGTTACCTCATCTGTAAAATGGGGATTAAGGTTATGAGCCCCATGTGGGACATGAACTGGGTCCAATCCGATTAGCTTGTATCTATCTCAGCACTTAGTACAGTGCCTGGCACATGGTAAGCCTTCAACAAATACCATTGAAAAACACCTTTTATTTTTCCAAGTTGTTTCTACAGTACTGGTTTAGTACAGTCTTTGACAGAAAGTCAGAGCTTAACAGATACCACAATTCTTCTTTTTCTTCTTCTTCTTCTTCTTTTCTTCTTTCTTCTCCTCTACTTCTTCTTCTCCTTCTTCTTTTTTCTTCTTTCTCCTTATCTGCCCCAATCCTTAGAACAGTGTTTGGCACATACTAAGCACTTAGCAAGTACAATAATAATAATAATTTAGCTACAGAGGAACAGGAGTGACGATTTTAACAGGGAGTTGGCCAGACCTTGCCTTCACTACAACACTCCCCTCGGCCCCCACTTTCCCCAAGCCCTGTGCACCTCTGCTTTTTTCCCTCCCATCCACACCTCCCCACCAGGAGAAAAACTGCAGGGTGGACCTCTTTATACCTCAGTTAGTGGGGTATCCTCACTGCTACAGATCTACATGGCTGAATATGGAATGAACAAGAACCATCAGCTGGCCCCCTCCTACCTCACCTCCCTTCTCTCCTTCTCCAGACCAGCCCGCACCCTCCGCTCCTCTGCCGCTAATCTTCTCACCGGGCCTCATTATCTCCTGCCCCGCCGTCGACCCCCGGCCCACCTCATCCCCCTGGCCTGGAATGGCCTCCCTCCGCACATCTGCCAAGCTAGCTCTCTTCCTCCCTTCAAGGCCCTACTGAGAGCTCACCTCCTCCAGGAGGCCTTCCCAGACTGAGCCCCCTCCTTCCTCTCCCCCTCCTCCCCCTCCCCATCCCCCTGCCTTACCTCCTTCCCCTCCCCACAGCACCTGTATATATGTATATATGTTTGTACGTATTTATTACTCTATTTATTTATTTGTACATATTTATTCTATTTATTTTATTTATTTTATTTTGTTAATACATTTTGTTTTGTTCTCTGTCTCCCCCTTCTAGACTGTGAGCCCACTGTTGGGTAGGGACCATCTCTATATGTCGCCAACTTGTACTTCCCAAGCGCTTAGTACAGTGCTCTGCACACAGTAAATACTGTTAAATGTCAATAAATACGATTAAATGAATGAATGAATAAATGAATGAACCATTCTCCTTCCAAAGAATAAATTCAGCAGTATAAGAAGTGGTTTGTTTTGTCCTTGGAAATTTTAGATAACTGAAATTTCATGTTTGTGACACAGTATCACTTGCTCCCTATCTGTTGGACAATTCCATCTCTTTATATTTTGGATTGAAGTCCCTGTATCTTATGAAGAGACAAGCAAATAGGTTCCACCATTTGTGACACCCTGTAAGACACTGTAGTAAATGCCTAATGTATAGGTTACTATGGACCTCTGAAACGTCTCCAGAAAGAATGTTTGTGGTCATTTTTTAATGGCATTCATTAAGTGCTTACCATGTGCAAAGCACTGTTCTAAGCACTGGGGAGGTTACAAGGTGATCAGGTTGGCCCCCAGGGGCTCACAATCTTAATACCCATTTTACAGATGAGGTAACTGAGGCACAGAAAAGTGAAGTGACTTGCCCAAAGTCACACAGCTGACAATTGGCAGAGTGGGGATTTGAACCCATGACCTCTGACTCCAAAGCTCCTGCTCTTTCCACTAAGCCATGCTGCTTATAGTAAGTTAAGCACTTACTACATACGAAGTACAGGGGTAGATACAATACAATCATATCAGACACAGTCCCCAACCCATAAGGGGCTCAGAGGCTAAGAGGGAGGGAAAACAATTATTTAGTTCTCATTTTACAGGTGAGGAAATTGAGTCACAGACAAATTAAGTGCTTTGCTTGACATCACACAGCAGGTGAGTGACTGAGCTGGGATTAGAAACCAGGGTTCCAGGAAATATTTCTGTCATTTTGAACTATGACCTACTTATCAGGCAAAGTCCTTCAAGAGGACCTGAACAATGGTTACTTGATTATGGTTGTACATATTTATTACTCTGTTTATTTATTTATTTATTTATTTTACTTGTACATTTCTATCCTACTTATTTTATTTTGTTGGTATGTTTGGTTCTGTTCTCTGTCTCCCCCTTCTAGACTGTGAGCCCACTATCGGGTAGGAACTGTCTCTATGTGATGCCAATTTGTACTTCCCAAGCGCTTAGTACAGTGCTCTGCACATAGTAAGCGCTCAATAAATACGATTGATTGATTGATTGATTGATTCATTCATTCATTCAATTGTATTTATTGAGTGCTTACTTTGGGCAGAGCACTGTACTAAGCACTTGGGAAATACAAGTCAGCAATGTATAGAGACGGTCCCTACCCAACAATGGGCTTACAATCTAGAAGGGGGAGACAGACAACAAAATTGTCTAGGTGGCTTAAACTATGTTAGTCACAGGACTAGTGACAAGGTGGCCAAGTGGGTGGTGAGGTTTTCTGTGATCTCTGTTCCGAGCCCTCCGGAACCCATTTGATTCATTCATTCATCCATTCAGTTGTATTATTGAGCATTTACTGTGTGCAAAGCACTGTACTAAGCACTTGGGATCCTTGCCCACAGCGAGCTCACAGTCTAGAGGGGGAGACAGACATTAATATAAACAGACAAATAAATAAATTACAGATATATCTACAGATAAATACGTACCTGTTGTGGAGATGGGAGGAAGGATGAAGGAAGGAACAAGTAAGAGTGGTGCAGAAGGGAGAGGGAGAAGAGGAGGGGAGGGCTTAGGCGGGGAAGGCTTCTTGGAGGAGCTGTGCCTTCAATAAGATTTTGAGGTGAAGGGAGGGCAATTATCTGTCTGATATTAGGAGGGAAGGCATTCCAGGCCGGAGGTAGGATGTGGGCGAGAAGTCAGCAGTGAGATAGATGGATTGAGGTAACAGTGAGAAGGTTAGTATTAGTGGATTGAAGTGTGTGGGGGTGGGTTGCAGCAAGAAAGTAGCAAGGTGAGGTACAAGAGGTCGAGGTGATGTCACCAGCTCTTTCATTCATTCATTCAATCGTATTTATTGAGCGCTTACTGTGTGCAGAGCACTGTACTAAATGCTTGGATGTACAAATCGGCAACATATAGAGACAGTCCCTACCCAATAACAGGCTCACAGTCTAGAAGAGGGAGACAGACAACAAAACAAAACAAGAAGACAGGTGTTGATACTATCAGAATAAATAGAATTATAGCTATATACACATCATTAAATAAATATAGTATATACAAATAAAATAGAGTAATAAATAGGTAGAAATATATACAAGTGCTCTGGGGAGGGGAAATGGTGGGGCGATGGACAGGGGAGAAGGAGGAGGGCAGGAAAAAGGGGAGACTTAGTCAGTCTGGGAAGGCCTCCTGGAGGAGGTGAGCTCTCAGTAGGACCTTGAAGGGAGGAAGAGAGCTAGTTTGGTGGATGTGCGGAGGGAGGGCATTCCAGGCCAGAGGAAGGACGTGGGCTGGGGGTTGTTGGCGGGACAGGCGAGAACGAGGCCCAGTGAGGAGGTTAGTGGCAGAGGAGCAGAGGGTGTAGACTGGCTGGAGAAGGAGAGAAGAAGGTGAGGTAGGAGGGTGCTAGGATGGACAACCTTGAAGCCGAGACTGAGGAGTTTTTGCTTGATTTGAAGGTTGACAAGCAACCACTGGAGATTTTTGAGAAGGGGAGTGACATGGCTAGAGCGTATCTGTAGAAAGATAATCCAGATAGCAGAGTAAAGCATAGACTGAAGTGGGGAGAGACAGAAGGATGGGAGATCAGAAAGGAGGCTCCCCTCCCCCTGTTTCTTGCTGCCTTGTGGACTAGTGCTGATTGCAGCATGAGACCCTCAAACCCCTCTTTTGCCTCCTCTCTGTCCACCAGATGGGTGGTGGCCTGGGGTTATGATGACATACATGACAACTACCCCCAACAAGCCTGGGCACAGCTTTATGAGACTTACAGGGAGAGGAGGAAGATGAGGCTCACAGGAAAATTGCCTCAATTCCCTGTCCCTATTTGTGTTAGATTGCATCACATGATCTGCAGCTGTTTCAAACAAATCAGATCCCTTCTGCAAGAACCAATCAGAGAAGGCAGTTCATTAGCAGCTCATAAATCAATCCCTTTGACGGGTAAGCAGACAATTAGTTAGGGGTGCCCAGACATGCCTAGAATCCAATCAAAGACACTTTATGTAATTCACACCCCTATTGTGTAGCCAAACTGAGGCCTTCTGACTTGTAGTCCTGTACACTGGCCATGAGGAGACACTGCCTACTGCTCTTATTCTTCAACTTCGCAGGTCACTTCATATATGCAGTTGTAAAGAGGCTAGGAAACCGTTAATCTCGTGAGTTGGAGGTTCATGAGAGATTGTGGGGTCTGATATCTTTTGGCTTGCTTAGAGTATGTCTATCAACTCTACAATACAGTAGAGTTGATGGATACATTCCTTGCCCATAAGGAGCTCACAGTCTAGAGGAAAAACAGATGTTAAAATGAACTACCAACAGGGAAAATGGGAGAGTGAATGTAAGTACTAACCCATGGGGAGGTGGAGGGTCTGTGAATAGGTCAGTGCTTTGGACTGAAGGACAGTTGGGGGACAGGAGGTGGGAAGACCACAGGTTAATCAGGGAAGTTCTTCTGGATGAGGTGTGACTTCAGAAGGCAATTAAAAATGCCAACAGAAATCTCTTTCTATCAGGGAAACATACTTGAGAGCTCGAAATTCTCCCCGCTAAAATGTATAGACTTTGACCTTCTTTAAATTCTCAGAGAATGCTCTTTACTTAGAACAAAGGTTTAATATTACTTAGCAGATCTAAATTCCTTCGGAATAGCTTTTAATGCTTGGCGGGCCTCTACGTTTTATTTATGATATCAAAGCCACAGCTCAGGCTTTTACTCAGGGAAGACATAAAAGAGATTCAGAAGTCATCCAAATCATCTTGTAATTAATGTTACCATGCACGCCCAAGACATTAAAATGTTAACAGTGTTAGAATCGTGTGCTTTGGAATACAGAGTGAGGGCTTTATTAGAGAGAAATACACCGCACATGTCATCCACCTTAATTGAGGACATCAGGGTGCCTGCTGCTTGTTCCTATCAGTGGTTCAGTTTTTTTTTTTTAATTTATTCATTTTCCTTACTGCTAGAATCCGCTCTCATTATTAGTCTATCTTGTCACTCATTTGCATTTCAAGTGCTGGGACTGAGAAGTACCAGCTAGCTGCTTTAGAAGAACACTTCAAGGGGTTACTCTATCAAATAGCAGCACAGTAGCACAGCGAGTTTGACATCTGGGTTATCTTATTCCCAGATGCTCCATGGTGTCATTAGTAGGATTAATTTTAGCTTTAATTTCATAATGATGCTTATTCTAATATATGTGAATGAACACAAAGTCTCTTGACTCATTATCACCAATTTACCCAAGATATGTAATCAGGCTCTTACATTCCCCAACATTTATTTTTGCTAATACATCTAAAATTGTAGATTAAGCAAATACAGTTAGTTCCAGCTGAGTGAATGCCTACTGAGGTAGCAATGTAGTATTTATGTTTTAATTAAAGTACATTAATGGTGTTATCTTTAAATATGTACTGACCAAAATGTTTTCGTAAGGAACTGTTAAGTAATTGTTCGCAGGGCCAGCTATAAAAATTAGTCACAGCTGCATAACATCCCAAGCCATTACTAACTTCTATTGCAATTATTTAAATTCCCTCTGTTAATTATATTTTTAACCTTTTTAAACAGGATACAGGTATGTAGCCTTGATTGTAACCCACACTTCCTCTGTCTCTCTCTAGCAACAGACGGACACAGAATGGTAGTTTCTTAGCCATAAGTAAGTATAATAGTAACAAGGCACATTCTTTTAATTTCTGCTTGAGGTTTAAGGTATTGTGCAGATTGTTGTCTCCCTGAATTTATGATACGAAGGCAGAAACATGCATTACTCTTTTTCATCGAATACTCAGCTTAGAGGGAAACAATATATTTTGAGCTGCCAGAATCCAATGAAATGCCAAATTCTTCTGCACTTTCTATAGTATTGGAACAACTTTTCATTTACCAGCTGTTGTAGCAGAGTGGTATATAGTGGTTGATTATTGATGGATAAAATGTTCAAACATTTAAAGAAATGAAAGTCAGCTTTGCATTTTTAATTAATTAATTAAAAGTACTGTAAATGCCAGCTTGTTAATTGCTTTGCACCTGCAAGCTGACACAGGTTTTGTGCACTCCTCCTTTGAATATTAAATTTTTTTTGCATGTCTTTATAATGCTTGGAAAGTCTCCCCAGCAAACATATTAGTAAAGAGTAAATATTGAATCTAAGACAAAACTCATGGCTTCATCTTTCACTGTACACAGAATAGGATTTAAAGGAGGATTTAGATTTCCAAGGCTTCTAATTAAGTAGTGATAATCAGGCTTTCTGCTGAGGGTCACTTCCTGGGAGTAATTTGAGTTATTAAAATGCATGTTTTTGTTTGTTCTGCTTTGTGAGCTAAAACTGATCCCTTTTAATATAGCAGCAAATATGCAAATTAGCGTTTCATTATATTGTGAAATTTTTGACAATCTTCTCTAATTTACTGAAAGGTCAGGAGCCTGCCCTTGTCATTCAGAAATTTGGGGGGGTAAAGCTAAACTAATTATGTGGATCTTTTTTTATGAAACTCCAGAAGTGTGCAGTGCAGTAAAGAATGTGACTAGTTTGCCTTGCATTTACCTCTCTCATTCGTCAAGATGGCCTTCAGTTTTGCTTGAATCCCAGGTAAATGGTAGGTAATTTCAATTTAAATGAGGGAATCGGTTAGTTTTATAATACGAAAGAGTGAGAAAAGAAACTCAAGAAGTAAATAAATTCACCCTGTCACAAAATCCCTTTTAAGCACAGAGTGTGGTGATGGGTTTCAACAGAACTCATACTAATTATCATATTTGCTAAGTGTTTACTATATGCCAAGCACTGTGCTAAGTGCTGTGGTCAATACAATATGTTCAGATCAGACTCAGTCCCTGCCCCACGTGGAGTTCATAGTCTACACGCGGGAGAATAGGCAATGAATCCCCAGTTTATAGACATGGAAACTGAGGCCCACAGAAGTCAAGTGAAATTTATTTTAATGCCTGTCTTCTCAACTAGATGTAAAGGTCGTTGAAGGTAGAAATCAAATTTGCCAGCTCGGTTGTATTCATTCATTCATTCAATCATATTTATTGAGCGCTTACTGTGTGCAGAGTACTGAACTGTACTGAACAGTTGGGAAGTACAAATCGGCAACATATAGAGACAGTCCCTACCCAACAACGGGCTTACAGTCTAGAAGGGGGAAGTACTTAGTACAGTGCTCTGCCTGCAGTAAGTGCTCAATAAATACCTCTGAGGGTTGAAATGACTTCCCCAAGGCCACATAGAAGGTAAATGGCAGAGCTGGCACTAAAACTCAGATCTCCCAGTGCTCAGTAATGTGCTCTTTCCACTAGTCATGCTACTTTTCCAACAGATACTGTTCAGCTAACTTTATTTGTTTTAATGGCAGATCCCTCAGGGTATTTATTGCCGCTACTGCTTATTCAGATGGATCACTGAAGATTCCCTTGAATACTCTGAATCATTTTCCAGCCGTGATGCCAGGTTGGTATCTCTTCCCCCATTTATCCCCCTCACTCCTAATTGGAAGGCCTCAAAACTTGGAAATTCATGCAAAACCCAAAGAGGAAGGCCCAGAGCTGTTCATACACTCCTTTTACCTCCTACGGTTGTCCCTCTCTTCTATCCAACCATCTATTTCTCTTGCTACTTCACATGACTTCTTCTACCGGGTTAAATATCTGTTATAGGGCATCCCCTTGTACCAGAGGCTCACTGGTGGCACTTCCTGCTGCCTCTCTCCCCTTTCCCTCCTTCACTTGATGGCCACCCAGTTGGAGTCATTTCTTGCCTAGCCAAGGTGACTCAGAAGTTCATGTTTGAGCTTTGGCCTCTCTGCTTGTCAACAGGTCGCTGCTTGTGTTTTCAAACTGGTCCTGTCACTTTGATGGCTGCTATCTTTTCAGGGATTCGTGGCTGGCTCATTATATGCTATTGGCCCTCTCCATGGCTGGAGCAGAGCAATTGGTGTTTCAGTTCACAGAGGTCATTGAAGAGAAATAGGCTTCCTGTGACTGCACTGCGGTGTTTAGATGGTCAGAATGGAGGTCTCGTGTTGCTTGGTCAAAGGATGAAGGTTATAGTGGGTTATTAATCCTATGATGTGTTGGGAGCAGACACGGATTAAATTGGGCTCTGTCTCAGAATACAGCCAGTTCTGCCACAATACATGTTTCCACTACACGATTTGGATAGAATGCTGTCGTGGAACTAGGAAATGCTTGTCTGCAGACAGGGTGACGTGAAGTCTGAAAAAACAGTTTTGTGCATAGTGTTGGATGCAGCGTGAGTGCTACATCGTCAGGTGTTAGGTTCTTCACAACCCCTCCATTATGACTGTAATGTACCCTCCATTATGACTGTAAGTGACTGTACCTTATCTTTGCTTTCCTAGAACACCAGGAGAAGGGTCTGGGAGAACCTACTTGAAATAGTGGAGGGAAGGCCCCTGCGGTATATTTTTATTTTTCCACTTTACCACCTTGAAAACAATATTCATATGTTTCAATTTGGGAAATTGTTATTAAGAAACCAAATGATTTGCCAGTAATCGGGGACAAATCAAAGGCAGGGGAGTGCACACAAACCATGTTTTCTTGACGATTAATGATGATGATGTTTTCTGATTTACAAATCAAGAATTTAATCAATCAATCATATTTATTGAGCACTTACTATGTGCAGAGCACTGTAGTAAGCGCTTGGGAAGTACAAGTTGGCAACATATAGAGACGGTCCTTACCCAACAGTGGGCTCGCAGTCTAGAAGGGGGAGACAGAGAACAAAACCAAACATATTAATAAAATAAAATGAATAGATATGTACAAGTAAAATATAGAGTAATAAATACGTACAAACATATATACAGGTGTTGTGGGGAAGGGAAGGAGGTAAGGGGGGGATGGAGAGGGGAAGGAGGGGGAGAGGAAAGAGGGGGCTCAGTCTGGGAAGGCCTCCTGGAGGAGGTGGGCTCTCAGTAGGGCCTTGAAGGGAGGAAGAGAGCTAGCTTGGCGGATGTGGGGAGGGAGGGCATTCCAGGCCAGGGGGATGACGTGGGCCGGGGGTCGATGGCGGGAAAGGTGAGAACGGGGCACGGTGAGGAGATTAGCAGCAGAGGAGCGGAGGGTGCGGACTGGGCTGGAGAAGGAGAGAAGGGAGGTGAGGTAGGAGGGGGCGAGGTGATGGACAGCCTCGAAGCCGAGGGTGAGGAGTTTCTGCCTGATGCGTAGGTTGATTGGAAGCCACTGGAGATTTTTGAGGAGGGGAGTAACATGCCCAGAGCATTTCTGGACAAAGACAATTCGGGCAGCGGCGTGAAGTATGGATTGAAGTGGGGAGAGACAGGTGGATGGGAGATCGGAGGGAAGGCTGATACAGTAGTCCAGACGGGATAGGATGAGAGCTTGAATGAGCAGGGTAGCGGTTTGGATGGAGAGGAAAGGGCGGATCTTGGCAATGTTGCAGAGTTGAGACCAGCAGGTTTTGGTGACGGCTTGGGTGTGAGGGGTGAACGAGAGAGCAGAGTCGAGGATGACACCAAGGTTGCAGGCTTGTGAGACTGGAAGGATGGTAGTGCCATCAACAGTGATGGGAAAGTCAGGGAGAGGGCAGGGTTTGGGAGGGAAGACAAGGAGTTCAGTCTTGGACATGCTGAGTTTTAGGTGGCGGGCAGACATCCTGATGGAGATGTCCTGAAGGCAGGAGGAGATGCGAGCCTGGAGGGAGGGGGAGAGAGCAGGGGCAGTGGTGTAGATTTGATGTAATGCACCCACACTGAAAGATCTTCTCTTCCTCTCTTGGCTCCATTTCCCTTGCAGTCCCCAGTACCTGTAGTTACTTCCTCACTAAGGTGCCCAAGTCCAGTTTTTCCTTTGGTTTAAAAAAACCTGGACTTTCTTGATTAAAAAAAAAACTTGTAAAACATCAGAGTGGCCAGGTTGTAAAATCTGCAGGGATCTTGCCTTTTATTTCTACTATATATTCTTCCAGGGTACTAGGATTGTGTTCTGCACACAGCAGGCACTTAGTAAATACTATTTAGGATGGTGATGATGATGTGATAAATGAGTTGCAAGGTTGTCTATTTTCAAAACATAAGCTTTTTAGAAATTTTCTCAGAATTCACAGTCATAGGAAACTGAAGACCACAGAATCTGGCAAAATGGCTTAATCCGAGACTGAATGGGGTGTAGATAGGTTGACAGCATGCTATGGCTTTAGTGAGAATTGAGAATGATAATTGTGGTATTTAAGTACTTATTCTATAGCAGGCACTGTACTCAAAGCTAGAGTGGATACATATAAATCAGGTTGGACCCATGTGGGGCTCACAGTCTTAATCCCCATTTTACAGATGTGGAAACTGAGGCACAGAGGAAGTGAAGTGACTTGCCCAAGGTCACACAACAGATAAATGGTGGCACTGGGACTAGAACCCAGGTCCTTCTGTCTCCCAGGCCCCAAGCTTATCCACTAGGCCGTGCTGCTACCATGACCTAACAGCAACCAAGCGCTACTGGTTCCAATCTCAATAAAGCTGGCACGAAGGAAATTCCCAATGGAAGTGGATGTTCCTGAGTGGAGCAGCATCCTGGGAATAAAATTCTGTAAAGCCAGTTGACTTCGGTGGGCTGGAGGTGTTTATTGGCAGAGACTCGTTATGACGAAGTTTGGAATTTCACAACTCCCTCGTTGCCAGTGAATGTGTGACAGAACTGAACATCAAGAAGATGGATGACAATACCACTATTAGAACACTAACAAGTGTGAGGGGGGGAAAAGTTATTCTTAAAAATGATATCCTTTATCTAAAATTCCTTCTCTTTTAATAAGGATTGGGAACATTTGGGGCTTTTTTAAGGAATCCTGTATTCTTATATTTCTTTCTGTGGCCAAGTGATTAGTAAGATTATTTTAAAGGAAAAGAAAAATAATTCTTACAAATACAAATAATTCTTACAACTAGCACTCAACATTATGTTTATGGAGTATTAAATGCTATTAGTTAAAGGACATAATTTCAACTTCTAATTAAGTTTTAACTTCAAGTGCATACAGATGTCAGTTCTACGGTGAGTATTAGTATTTATTTTGCTAGTTAGCAATTAACTAGTCTTATTTTGGGTATACACAGTGGAATTAAATATGTAAATATGTGAATTTCCATCAGCCCCTTAGTTTCACCTTTTCTACAAACCAATCTTCCTCAAACTTCTAATCTTGTCAACTCTTTTCTACCACTGCCACATATGAAAATCCTGGGTCTGGACAATAATAATAATGATGACAACAATAATAATAGTAATAATAATGATGATGGTATTTAAGTGCTTACTATATGCCACTGTACTAAGTGCTGGAACGGATACAAGATAATCAGGTTGGACATTGTCCCCATCCTACATGGGACTGTCAGTCTACAGGGTTGGGGGGACAGTTTTCAAATCCCCATTTTGGCGAAGAGAAAACTGAGGCCCAGAGAAGTCACTTGCCCAAGGTCACACAGCAAGAGGTGGTCAAGATTGACCTTAAGCTTGTTGTGCTTAGTACAGTGGTCTGCACACAATAGGCACCCAATAAATATGATTGGTCCTCTGATTCCCAGGTCTGTGCTCCCTCTTGCTAGGCCATACTGGTTCTGAAGCAGAGAATACCCTGAATGTGCACTTTCTGGATGTAATAACAATAATAATAATAATAATAATAATAATGATGGCATTTATTAAGTGCTTACTATGTGCAAAGCACTGTTCTAAGTGCTGGGGAGGTTACAAGGTGATCAGGTTGTCCCACGGGGGGCTCACAGTCTTAATCCCCATTTTACAGATGCGGTAACTGAGGCAAAGAGAAGTGAAGTGACTTGCCCAAAGTCACACAGCTGGTAGAGAGTAAAGAAGTTTTATCTTCTGTGGTCTCTTTCACAGACTGGCAAATTTCCAAAGCTTATATTCTAAGAAAGAATAGTCTGCAAATAAATATATTGAAACTGTCATATGACATGAGTAATATTCCAGTCAACAGGAGCTTTCATCACTAAACATAACCCTTGATTCTTTGCTACACAGGGAAGGATCAGACAGAGAATTTGGAAACATAGATCTTCTCTGGCTCTCCCACTACCTCTTTGCATGCTTTTGGGCGAGGCCCTAAAGTCTTTTCCCTTAGGATGCCTCCGTTTCCTTGTTGGGGAAAATAGGGGTATTACTTGCCCCTAATGATCTCAGAGGGATGTTTTGTTGTGAGAGTAAATGTGATTATATATGAATAGTGGTTTGGCTCCTTGCAAGTGGATGCCATGTGAATATTATATGGGCATCTTCAAGAGTTTTGTCTGGGCCATATGTTGCACATTTCTTTTCTAGAACTTCACGTCTTTACACTGCAGAATAAACCTACATAACAGCCGTCAGCTACTCCCAGGGTGATGCTTTGACAAGGGAAGCTGAGAGACAGTGGTTGCATCACCACTAACTTTCTACTTTTCTGGCATATTTAAGGCGTGAATGGGCCTGGGAGAGGGGAGAAAGGGTGGACAAGAGGGAAGCAGGGACTGAGTGGGTCTCAGATTGAATGTGATTGGTAGAGAGAAGTGGGAGTCCAGGAAATATTTTAACAGCATGGCTGGTGGGGTATTCATTCATTCAATCATATTTATTGAGCACTTACTATGTGCAGGACATTGTATTAAGCACTTGAAAAGTACAATACAGTAATAAAGAGAGACAATCCCTGACCACAATGGGCTCACAGTCCAGAGATGGGGAGACAGGCATCAATATAAATAAATAGAATTGTGTGTGTTTATATTGCAATTATATATACATATATATGTAATTGCTGATTTGTACTTGCCAAGCACTTAGTACAGTGCTCTGCACACAGTAAGTGCCCAATAAATACAATTGAATGAATATATATATACATGTGCTGTGGGTCTGGGAAAGGGGGGAAGAGTAAAGAGAGTGAGTAGTGGTGATGCTGGAGGGGGAGCTGAGGAAAAGGGGAACTTAGTCTGGGAAGGCCTCTTGGTGGAGGGGATTTGAAGAGGAAAAGAGTGATTGGCAGATTTGAGGAGGAAGGGTGTTCCAGGCCAGAGGTAGGACGTGGGCTAGGAGTTGGTGGGGAGACAGGCAAGATCAAGACCCAGTGAGAAGGTTAGCACCAGATGAGCAGAGTGTGCATGCTGGGATGAAGGAGAGAAAGGAGCTGAGGTAAGAGGGGGCAAAGTGATGGAATGTTTTAAAGCCAATAGTGAGGAGTTTTTGTTTGCTACAGAAGTGGATAGGCGACCACTGCAGATTTTTGAGGAGGGGGGTGACATGCTCCAAACATTTCTGTAGAAGTATAATACAGGGTAGTGGCTTGTGTATATAGGAGATCAATCCCTGTTATACTGTACTTTCCCAAGAGCTTAGTACAGTGGTTTACACACAGTAAGCGCTCAGTAAATACGATTGACTGACTGACCTACTCCTTCTGCTCAGCATTCTTAACCCTGGGTTGGCCATCATAAAATTGCCCAACCTTTTTTGAGGAACTGGTACAAAACTGAGCTTTTTCCATTCTTTTACCCAACTTCTAGGGCTTGTGAAATAATGGAAAATCATCGCCGTCCTCCTCTGGGGACTGTTCTCCTGCCAAGCTTCAGGGATAGGAGTTAGAGCTCCTTGACCTGGCTCTGATCTGAGGGAGTTTCACCTAACTCCCTGTGGTGACGGTAGGCTCAAGGAGAGGAGGGAGA
Source organism: Tachyglossus aculeatus (assembly GCF_015852505.1). NCBI lineage: Eukaryota > Metazoa > Chordata > Mammalia > Monotremata > Tachyglossidae > Tachyglossus > Tachyglossus aculeatus. The sequence continues at coordinate 43,917,082 of NC_052069.1, forward strand.
ATACAAATATTATACTTGGACCCTCCCCACAGTACCTGTATATATGTATATATGTTTGTACATATTTATTACTCTATTTTATTTGTACATATTTATTCTATTTATTTTATTTTGTTAATATGTTTTGTTTTGTTCTCTGTCTCCCCCTTCTAAACTGTGAGCCCTCTGTTTGGGTACGGACCGTCTCTATATGTTGCCAACTTGTACTTCCCGAGTGCTTAGTAAAGTGCTCTGCACACAGTAAGTGCTCAATAAATATGATTGAATGAACAAACTTAGACAGTGTATTTAAGTGCTTAAACAGTGCTCTTCATACAGTAAGCTTTCAATAAATATGACTGATAGAAAGGAGCATGCCCTTGTGAATACAACATGGGCCCCGGAGTCAGAAGGACCTGGGTTTTAAGGCTGTCTGCCACTTGTCTGCTGTGTGACTTTGGGCAAGTCAGTTCACTTGTCTGTGCCTCATTTACCTCATCTGAAAAATGGGGATTGAGACTGTGAGCCCCATGTGTGATGTGGACTGTGTCCCACCTGATTAGCTTATATCTACCCCAGCGCTTAGCACAGCACTTGGCTCTTAGTAGGTGCTTTACAAATACCCATTTTTTTAAAAAAAGATGAACTACCATGTATCAGACATAGTCCCTGTTCTACTCGGAGTTCACAGACTAAGCAGGGGGGAGAAAAGGTATTTTTATCCCCATTTTACAGGTGAGGATACTGGGGCAAAGAGAAGTTGTGCATTTGCCCAGGGTTACATAGAAGAGAATGGAATTTCTTCACAATCCTCCCCTCTGAATTGAGATTAAGTGGCTGGAGAATTTCCCCCTTCATCCTGACCCTAGTAGAAACCAGAGAAACTGGGTCTCCATGGGGTGTAATATCTCTTTCCCTACTAAATTGATCTATAGCTTTCCTGAGGCAACATTACATGGAAGATTCAAGGCGTGGGTAGACTGGCAATGAGTAAAGAGTTTAATTGCCACGGAAAATGGAAAATTTGATGCTAGTGTCTCAGTAGGCATGACATTTGATAGAGAAGCAGCGTGGCTCAGTGAAAAAAGCAAGGGCTTTGGAGTCAGAGGTCATGGGTTCGAATCCCGGCTCTGCCAATTGTCAGCTCTGTGACTTTGGGCAAGTCACTTAACTTCTCTGTGCCTCAGTTACCTCTCTGGAAAATGGGGATTAAGACTGTGAGCCCCACGTGGGACAACCTGATCACCTTGTCAACTCCCCAGTACTTAGAACAGTGTTTTGTACATATTAAACGCTTAATAAATGCTATCATTATTTGATCAGTCTTTGTCAAGATAATACTACTATCTATTCTTATTGTAGAGGAGATGCCAATCCATTATTCATTCATGATGTTATGTGTTGATAACAGAATGGAGAAGACGCATGGCATAGTAACTAGAGCATGGGCTTGGGAATCAGTAGGTTATCGGTCCTAATCCTGGCTCTGCCACTTGTCTGCTGTGTGACCTTGGGCAAGTCACTTTATTTCTCTGGGCCTCAGTTCTCTCATCTGTAAAATGGGGATTGAGACTGTGAAATCTATGCAGGACAGGAACTGTGTTCAACCCGATTTGCCTCTACCCACCCCAGTGCTTAGTACAGTGCCTGGCACATAGTAAGCACTTAACAAATGCTATTATTATTATTATTATTATTATTATTATTATTATTATTATTATTATTATTATTTATAAATGGTCTGGAGAAACTTTAGGTCTGGTAAAATGTTTGACTATGTTCATGGACTACAGTCCTGATGGATCCATTTTGGTTCAGAAGGAAGCTAAATTACATGCACCCTCCAGGAGTCAAAGTTAAGGATTTGGGGGAGGCTAGAACTCCTTTGGGATTTCATGTAGAGCAGTTACATGTAAGGGGCCCCCAAATCCTCCTTGAACTACAGCAAAGGCTAAAATCTAGGACATATAAAAGGACAATGAGATTTGGCTCTCAAACGTAGATGCAGAGCAACATCACAGTAGCCCAAAGTAAACAAGGAACTCTTAAGCGCTGGAGTGGATACAAGCAAATCGGTTTGGATACAGCCCTTTCCACTGGGCGTTGACTTCCCTCTTCTCCCCAGCTTTGGCTCGGTTGTCTGAGATGACTGAGCTATTAGGAAGAAGTTGTGAAGTCAGTGGAGAGAGGTTTCGAAGGGAACTACTCTGCTTTATGATCGTTAGACTACGCTAGTGTGAAGACATCAAGTAATGTGATTAATAATCTAGTCAATGATTTAGCCGTCCCTGGCAGATTGGTATCAGTGTCTTCATTTCTTTACAGTAGGTAGTTGAAACAAAGTGAATGAGGTCACTTTTTTTTTTCTCACCTGAATGTCAGTTTCTTCCAAACAATGAGCTCTAGAAAGGTTATGTTTGCCAGTATGTTTTTAGTAGTTAAAATAAGGTCACACTTGAAATAGGTTTTAGACTGTGAGCCCACTGTTGGGTAGGGACTGTCTCTATATGTTGCCAACTTGTACTTACCAAGCGCTTGGTACAGTGCTCTGCACACAGTAAGCACTCAATAAATATGATTGATTGATTTTGTAAGGTTCTGATATGAACCGCAGGTGTGCTTGGATATCATTTACTAGGTGTCCATCAAGGGTGTGGTCATGGTTACCCCACACCATCAAGAAGCAGTGTGGCTCAGTGGAAAGAGCAAGGGCTTGGGAGTCAGAGGTCATGGGTTCTAATCCCACTCCACCACTTGTCAGCTGTGTGACTTTGGGCAAGTCACTTCACTTCTCTGTTCCTCAGTTCCCTCATCTGTAAAATGGGGATTAAGACTGTGAGCCCCATGTGGGACAACCTGATCACCTTGTATCGCCCCAGCACTTAGAACAGTGCTTCACACATAGTAAGCACTTAACAAATACCATTATTATTACTATCAAGGTGGGTTTGAGGAAAATGACTCAGATTATAGAATTGTAGTAAAAGAAATAATTGTCTTCAGCATTCTGCAGTCCCTCAAAGTACTTGATATTCCCCCACCTCCAGCCCCACAGCACTTACATGCAAATCAATATTTTAATGATGTCAGCCCCATTAATTAATTCAATCGTATTTATTGAGCACTTACTGTGTGCAGAGCACTGTACTATATGCTTGGAAAGTACAAATCGGCAACACAGAAAGTTAGTTCCTTGTGGGCAGAGAACATGACTACCAACTTCAATTATGTTGTAGTCTCCCAAGTGCATAGTACAGTGCTCTCCACATAGTAAACTTTCAAAAAATGTCACCGATCCTGGCAAAACCATGATTTTTAAAAAACTTGTAACCTCCTCCATTATATTCTTAACTCCTCGAGGGTAGGGAATGTGTGTTTTACTTCTCTTGTACTCTCCCAGTGCTTAGTACAGTGCTCAATAAAGACCATTCGTTCATTGACTGAAGTCAGTGCTGTCACATGCAAATCAATTTAAGGGCCATGTGCATCCAGTGGTGAGATGCTGAAGGTGAAAAGATCTATGGTTGTGTAGACGGCCACCACCAAAGACTTCACTACTTTCCAAAGGTACTGAATGGTTCTTCACAAACCCTCTACCTTTATCAAGAATTTAAAATTAGATGTTTATACAAATTCTGAAGCAAGTTCTCAGGGGTGGTCCCAGAATCACTACTTTTGTAGTTTAAATAAGAACAAGATAAATGGATCCAACTTAGAAGGGAATATGAGGGTAGGGGATATACAATTACCCTAGCATTCACTTCCAGGTCAAAGCTACTGGAATTCTGTTTTAAGAGAATCAGCATGACCTAGTAGAAAGAGCATAGGGCTGGGAGTAAGAGGAGCTGAGTTCTAATCCCAGCTCTGTTAATTACCTACTGTGTGACCTTGGGCAATTCACTCAGCTTCTCTGTGCCTCCATTGCTTCCTCTGTAAAATGGAGATTCATTATCGGTTGTTCCTCCTGCATAGACTGTGAAACAGTCTTCGTGTGGAACAGGGACTGTATCCAAGCTGATTAACTTCTTTCTACTCAAGTGCTTAGTACATGGCCTGACACATAATAAGCGCTAAACAAATAGCATTTAAAAAGATCTTTGGCAGTTACTAAAGATGACTGTCCATTATTTTTGAGCCCAAGTAAACCATTTCCCTCCCTGAGACTTAAAATATTTTATATTGTTTAAAGCAGATCTGCAGGTACAACATACTGAAATGAAATTCTGGTATCATTATAGTATAGGTTCTAGCACTTGGGTTAATATCACATACTTTTTATGAAGAACTTCACCTCTGCATAATCTATTCAATCGTATTGAGTACTTACTGTGTGCAGAGCACTGTACTAAGCACTTGGGAAGTACAAGTCGGCAACATATAGAGACGATCCCTAACCAACAACGGGATCACAGTCTAGAAGATAATGTATAATGAATGTCTAATGTTTAATGAATATACATGGTCTTCCCATTTTGAACAGACAAAAACTAAGGAACAGAGAAGAAAAGTGACTTTTTTATAAATAGTTAGTACCAGGAAGAAGTAGGGGTCTTAGGGAAGGTTCATTCATTCGTCCTTGTAGCTTTCCTCATTCATTCATTTATTCGTATTTATTGCGCGCTTAGTACATACCACTGTACTAAGTCCTTGGGAGCGTATACTATAACAATAAACAGACACATTCCCTGCCCACAGTGAGCTTACAGTCTAGAACGGGAGGCAGACATTAATTTCTTTTAATTGGATTTTTATTAAATGGTATGAAAATTCCTAGTCACAAGGTCAAATGTTCTAGGACATCAAGATACCCCGTATGTGCCCTATCAGGTAAGCAAACAACTGCCTGAATGTAACTAGTTACAGGAGGTAAAAAAAGCTATACTCATCCAGGTTAATAGAGTCCTGGAGAAGAAGTTGGCTAATCATCCGAGTTTAGAAGGTGCCCAGCTAATATCTACTAAGTTCAAAGGAGATTCAAAGAAATATAATTAGGTTCATTTTAAACTCCTGGCTGAAAGTCCAGCTGCGTAGAAAGAGCAAACACTCGAAAAGGAATTTTTAAAAGTCTTGTTGCCATTCAATGTAGTTTTCTAAAGAACAAATAGGAAATCTCAAGTGAGTAAATGTTGGATAAATATATTGTACACATTGAAAGCATCTCTGGCAATGCACACCCTGGAAAAATCAATATACAAACTTCAAGAAAATCTCATACTGGGGAGAATGTTGCTTGTTTTATCTAATGATGGAGGGAGTAGGGAGGTTTGTAACAAAACCGTGGCAGACTCAATTCCCCATGTTCGCGCAGGAGTTGGGGAGAGATGGGCTTAAAAAGGAATTGTGCTTTACTGAGGATAATGGTGAAAAACCTGCATCCATTCATAATAACTAGAAAAAATCATGAGAGGACCAATATCATGAATATTGGAAGGACTAGGAGATCAAAGATGAGACTAAAACACTGAAATGATGTTGTAAAACCAACCATTGCATTTTTATGTGTTCGCACAAAATAAGTGCATGGAATGCTTTTTACAATGTTTATTTAAATGGGTAAGTTATCCCTAAGCTCATTCTACAATATGTAGCATTCAGTGTAACCTTGATTTTAGTATATGTGGGAAGCAGGATTTATTAGCACTTCAGATTCCAATGATATCTGTTTTTCTTTATATCACTCCAAATGTTTTTTTCTTGTGTGTTTGAGTAATAATATGGGAGTCCTTCTGAGCCCAGTCGAATGCCCCAAGTCCCCAAAGAAGCAGGAAAACAAACAGAAATGCCAACTAAATCACATGTGGGTGAAGTGTCTGCTCTGGGATGGAAAAAATTGCAAATTGAACAATGTATATTTGTGGACTTTTTTCAACGAATTTAATTTTTTTTCTTTCTGTAATTCTAGACCATGTGTTCTGTCTAAGCCAAAGAGAGAAATGTGTCTAACGTAATCCATCATACGTGCCAGGCAAAGCTAGGTCTAAAAAGAATACTCAAAGCTGATAAGGCATCTTCTCTCCCAAAGAACTTATTAGAAATGGGTATGTTACTCAAATAGACAAGATAATCCGGGAAAGAACTTGGATGACTTACTTTCTCCCCAATGTGTAGGTTTATGAACCACTGGCAAGGGAGCGTATCTGCTGAAATATTGGAAGTGGAGGCAAATAATGTGTTTTCCAAACCTAACAAGAAACTTCAAAAACAGTGTTCACAGGAGTCCCTCCAGTGCTATAACCATCCTCAGCCAAACCTGCCAGATTCTTCTTTTTTATGGTATGTGTTAAGCGCTGACAATGTGCCAGGTACTGTGCTAAACACTGGGGTAGATAGAAGCTAATCAGAAGCCTGGGTAGAGTAGATAGAAGCTGATCAGCTGCTTAGAGAAGCAGCATAGCTCAGTGGAAGGAGCTCGGGCCTGGGAATCAGAAGTCATGGGTTCCAATCCCAGCTCCGCCACTTGTCAGCTGTGTGACTTTGGACAAGTCACTTCACTTCTCTGTGCCTCAGTTACCTCATCTGTAAAATGGGTATGAAAGACTGTGAGCCCCACGTGGGACAACCTGATGACCTTGTATCCTCCGCAGTGCTTCGAACTGTGCTCAGCATATAGTAAGCGCTTAACAAATACCATAATTGGGCACAGTCCCTGTCCCACAAGGGGTTTGTGGTCTTAATCCCCATTTTACAGATGAGTTGACTGAGGCACAGGTAAGTGAAGTGACTTACCCAAGGTCACACAGCAGACATGTGGTAGAGGAGGCTTTAGAACCCAGGACCTTCTACCTTCCAGGGCTGTGTTCCATCCATTAGGCCACCTGCCTCCCAATTTGGGATTTGAGGATTGATGAGGGGTCATGTAGCCACGAGGACCCCTTAATCAATGCCCTTCTCCCTTCTTGGGTCTGTTTCATCTACTAAAGGATTTAAAATCTCTATAAACTAATTTTATGAATTGTTCTAATGCGAGTTTTCCCCTGAGGAGAAAAAAATGTTACCACCACCTTGTCCCCTCTTTGCACTTCATTCTCCATTTTAAGAATTCCATTTTGCCCCATCTGTTCTGGACCTAGAGACGTTTACCCCTTGTTCTGCTGCTCTGAAAATCATGAAAGCCGAACACATGTTTAACAAGTGATTTGAAGAACGTTTTCTGATCGTGGCAGTTGACGATCTTATTAGCCAAGTTTGCTACATTCGAGAGATTTAATATTGTTTCAACAGTCCTTCTTGATTGTCAGGTTACCAAGCTATTTATCTTGTGAAGTCACTTCTCCCCAGGAAGCCAAGGTCGACTCTGTCTGGGCAGAGTACCCGCTCGAGAATCAGCACCCCATGTCAGGAAACAAACGATAGATGAAGTAGCAGTGTGAAAAACACGTTTTTAATTTGTAGGTTCCATAAGCAGTAGAATTACACAAAGGTGAAAGAACTAAAAACATCTTGGAAAACATGAAGTGTTCTAGAATTCAGTTTTGAAAGTCTGGCAGCTGGTATCTAATTGCCATAAAGTGTGTAGATTAGTGGAAAGAGCTTGAGCCTGGGAGTCGGACCTGGCTTCTAATCTTGGCTCTGCCACTTGTCTGCTGTGTGACCTTAGGCAAGTCACTTAACTTATCTGTGCCTCAGTTACCTCATCTGTAAAATGGGGATTAAGACTTTGAGCACTAATTGGTACTGGCACTGTATCCAACCAGACTATCTTGTATCTACCCCCATGGTTAGTGTAGAGGCTGTGACATAGTAAGTGCTTAACAAATACCACAATTATTATTATTCTTGATATTCATCCCACCTTCAGCCCCAGTGCACTTATGTACATATCTGTAACCTATTTATTTACTTTCATTCATGTCAGTCTTCCTCTATAGACTGTAAGCTCCTTGTGGGCAGGGAATGTGTCTACTGACTCTGTTGCATTATACTCTCCCAAGTGCTCAGTCAATCATATTTATTGAGAGCTTACTGTGTGCAGAGCACTGTACTAAGCTCTTGGGAGAGTACAAGTCAACAATAAACAGACACAGTCCCTGCCCACAATGAGCTTACAGTCTAGAGATGAGCTTACAGTCTGCACAATGCTCTGCACAGAGTAAGCAGTCAATAAATACATCTGATCAATTGATGAAGACTTAAATTGTGGCTGTGAAGCCCATCTCCAGCAAGTCATCTAGGCCAGCTGTAGGCCAGGTGGAGGACAGAGAGATAATGAACCCCACTGATCTTGCAACGATGCTGCGTCTTCCTGACCTGGCCCTCTTGCAGACAGCTCATTCAGTTATTCATTCATTCCACTGTATTTATTGAGCACATATTATGTGCAGAACATTGTACTAAATACTGGGGAGAGTAACTACAACACTAAGCAGACTCATTCTCTGCCGACAATGAGCTTACAGTCCAGATGGGCAGACAGACATTAACATAAATAAATTACAGATATGTACATAAGTGCTGTGGGACTTGGTGGGGGGACGAATGAAAATCGCAAGTCAGGAAGATGCAGAAGGGAGTGGGAGAAGAAGAAAGGAGGGCTTGGTCAGGGAAGGGTCTTGGAGACGTGCCGTTAATAAGGCTTTGAAAATGGGGAGAGTCATTGTCTGTCAGGTTTCAGGAGGGAAGGCATTCCAGGCCGGTGGCGGGATGTGTGTGTGGGCTGCCAGTGGCAAGATAGATGGGATTGAGGAACAGTGAGAAGGTTGACATTAGAGGAGCAAAGTGGGCTGGGCTGTGGTAGGAGAGTAGTGAGAATAGTAGGATGGGACAAGTTGATTGAGTGATTGAGTTGGTTGAGTGCTTTGAAGCCAATGGTGAGAAGTTTTTGTTGGATGCGAAGGTGGATGGACAACGAGTGGAGTTTCTCGAGGAATGGGGAGACATGTCCTGAACATTTTTGTAGAAAAATGATTCGGGAAGCAGAGTAAAGTGTGGACTGGAGTGGGGAGAGACAGGAGGCTGGGAGGTCAGCAAGGAGGCTGATGCAGTAACCCAGGCAGGATAGGATAAGTGATCGTATTAATGTGGTAGCAGTTTAGATGGAGAGGAAAGGGCAGATTTTAGCAATGTTGTGAAGTTGGAACTGACAGGATTTAGTGATGGACTGAATATGTGGGTTGAATGAGAGGGAGAGGAGTCAAGGATAACACCATGGAGCTCCCAGGGTAGAACAAAGAGCTGGTACTGGAGATGGGTCTTCTATTGGCTTCTGGTTACAAGAAAGCTGTCTCCTCCTGACTGGTCCCCAGTGCCCAGGGGTTATCTCTGGTGAGCTACAGAGCACCCAAACTGCCAGTTCTTGGGGTTCAACATCCAGTAGAGATGCTTCCATCCCTCCACCTTCCACAAAGGGAAGTAGGTTCCAGAAAATGGAAGAGAACTAGGAGAATAGGAAAATAAACATAGCTTCTAATAATAATAATCATAATTGTGATATTTCTTAAGAGCTTTACTATGTGCAAGGGACTGTACTAAGCACTGGGGTGGATACAGGAAAATCGGGTTGGACACTGTCCCTGTCCCATATGGGGCTCACGGTCTTAATCCCTATTTTACAGATGAGGGAACTGAGGCACACATCACCAAGATATGCCCTTTCCTCTCCATCCAAACCGCTACCTTGTTGGTACAATCTCTCTTTCTATCCCGACTGGATTACTGCATCAGCCTTCTTTCTGATCTCCCATCCTCCTGTCTCTCCCCGCTTCAGTCTATTCTTCACTCTGCTGCCCAGATTATCTTTCTGCAGAAATGCTCTAGGCATGTCACCCCCACCCCCCCCACCTCAAAAATCTCCAGTGGTTGCCTATCAACCTTCGAATGAAGCAAAAACTCCCCACTATTGGCTTCAAAGCTCTCCATCACCTCATCCCCTCCTTCCTCACCTCCCTTCTCTCCTCCATCCCAGCCCTCACACTCTGCTCCTCTGCTGCTAACCTCCTCACTGGGCCTCGTTCTCACCTGTCCCACCTTCGACTCCAGGCCCACGTCCTACCTCTTTCCTGGAATGCCCTCCCTCCTCAACATCCACCAAGTCAGCTCTCTTCCTCACTTCAAAGCCCTACTCAGAGCTCACCTCCTCCAGGAAGCCTTCCCAGACTGAGTCCCCCTTTTCCTCTGCTCCTCCTCCCCTCCCCATCACCCCGACTCCCTCCCTCTTCTCTACCCCCTTCCCCGCCCCACAGCACTTATGAATATTTGTACAAATTTATTATTCTATTTATTTTATTAATGATGTGTATATAACTATAATCCTATTTATCTGTTTAGATGCTATTGATGCCTGTCTACTTGTTTTGTTGTCTGTCTCCCCCTTCTAGACTGTGAGCCCATTGTTGGGTAGGGATTGTCTCTATCTGTATCTCCTGAATTGTACTTTCCAAGCGCTTAGTACAGTGCTCTGCACATAGTAAGCACTCAATAAATATGATTGAACGAATGAATGAGTGAAAGGGACTTGCCCAGGGTCACTCAGCAGACAGGTGAGAAGCAGGGATGAGAAGCTGGGATTAGAAGCCCAGGTCCTTCTGACTCTCAGTCCCATGCTGTATCCACTAGACCATGATGTTTTAATATTTTAGCATAAAATTTACTGAAAATGAATTATTTCAATCATATTCGTTGAGTGCTTACTGTGTGCAAAGCACTATACTAAGCACCTGGGAGTGTACAATATAACAGCAGACACATCCCTGCCCACAACTAGTTCACTCACAATCTAGAAGGGGAGACAGACATTAATATAAATTACAGATATATACAAAATGAATATTTAGCTATCAATCAATGGCATGTATTGAGTGCATACTTTATGCAGAGCACTGTAGTAAGAGTTTGGGAAAGTACATATTTATTACTCTATTTATTTATTTATTTATTTATTTTACTTGTACATTTCTATCCTACTTATTTTATTTTGTTGGTATGTTTGGTTCTGTTCTTTGTCTCCCCCTTTTAGACTGTGAGCCCACTGTTGGGTAGGGACTGTCTCTATGTGATGCCAATTTGTACTTCCCAAGCGCTTAGTACAGTGCTCTGCACATAGTAAGCGCTCAATAAATACGATTGATTGATTGATTGATTACACTACAAAAGAGTTGCAAAACAAGATTCCTTCCCTCAAGGAGTTTACAATCTAGTGGGGGAAAGTGACACAAATAAATTACCATTAGGGGAAGTGGCAGAGTAGACGGTTATGTATATAAGTACTGTGAGGGTGGGGTGGGTAGAGAAGCAGCATGGCATAGTGTATAGAGCACAGTCCTGAGAGTCAGAAGGGCATGGGTTCTAATCCCGGCTCTGTCACTTGTCTGCAGTGTGACCTTGGGCAAGTCACTTCACTTCTCTGGGCTTCAGTTACCTCATCAGTAAAATGGGGATTGAGACTGTAAATCCATGCGGGACAGGGACTGTGTCCAACCCAATTTGCTCCTATCCACCCCACCGCTTAGTACAGTGAGAAGCAGCATGGCTCAGGGGAAAGAGCATGGGCTTTGGAGTCAGTGGTCATGGGTTCAAATCCCAGCTCCACCAATTGTCAGCTGTGTGACTTTGGGCAAGTCACTTAACTTCACTGAGCCTCAGTTACTTCATCTGTAAAATGGGGATTGACTGTGAGCCCCCCCATAGGACAACCTGATCACCTTGTAACCTCCCCAGTGCTTAGAACAGTGCTTTGCTCATAGTAAGCACTTAATAAATGTCATTATTATTATTATTATTACAGTGCCTGGCACATAGTAAATGCTTAACAAATACCATTATTATTATTATTACTATTATTATCAAAGGGCTTAAGTGATGCAGACCCAAGTGCCCAGAAGGAAGGGCAAATAGGGTGGGGAAATGAAAGATTTGTTAGGGTAGGCTTCTTGGAGGAGATATGACTTTAGTAGGGCTTCAAACATGGAGAGAATGGTGGTATTTTGAATATGAAGGGGGAGAAGCTCCGAGCGGGAGGAGAGCGTGAGCAAGAGGTTGATGATGAGAGATAAACAAGATGAAGGTACAGCAAGTAGGTTGGTGTGAGGGGAATGAAATGTACAGGCTGACTTATAGTAGAAGATGAGTGAGATGAGGTAGGATGAGGAGATCTAATTGAGTGTGTTAAAGCCAATGGTAAGGAGTTTCTGCTCGATCTGGATAAGTATGGGGAACTACTTATGGAGGTTCTTGAGGAGCTGGAAGATGCTCGCAGAATGATTTTTAAGAAAAATGATCCTGGCAGCAGAGTAAAATATGGACTGGAGCTGGAAGAGGCTGGAGGTAGGGAGGTCAGTGAGGTGGCTGATGCAGTAGTGGAGGTGGGTAAGGACATGTGTTGGATTACCATGGTAGCAAGTTTGGATGGAAAGAAAGGGGCGGATTCTAGAGGTGTTTTGAAGGTGGAACCGACAGGATTTGGTGAAAGGCTGAAAAATCCAGTTTCAGCAAGAATGATGAGTTGAGGATAATACCAAGGCTTGGTATTGTGGGCTTGAGCTCGGTCTGGGCACGGATTGGCTCTGCATGCAGTAAGCACTCAATAAATACAATTGAATAAATGAATGAATGAATGGTGTTGTCAGCAGTAATGGAAAAGTCAGAGGGAGGAGCGGGTTTGGGTGGGAAGGTAATGAGTTCTGTTTTGTACTTAAGTTGAGTATCAGTGGAACATCCAAGTGGAGAATTTCTGAAGGTAAGATGAAATATGAGGCTGCAGAGGAGGAGAGAGGCCAGGGTTGGAGAGGTAGATTTAGGAGACAACCACTTAGAGATGGGTTGAAACATAAATAATTAGTGGGCAACATGCCCACCTGCCTTTTTGAATTTTTCTCTTTTGTTTGTTTTTTACCCTGGGTGGATACGTTTACAGGGTTTTCTCCCTGTATGCCCATCTCTCTATCTATTCTCTGGCTTTATGTATGCTCACTTTCTCTATTTTGTCTCTCCTTTCTCTTTAACCCTCTCCTTATTTCTTCATTTTCCCTCCTCTCCCAGCTGCTTTCTCCCTCTCCCTGCCCTCCTTCACACCCCTCTTCATGTCAACCATTTGTTGTCCTCTGTTCTATTTCGGTTTTCTCTACTCTTTGCCTGTGTCTGCTTCTATTCTGGCTTTGCTCTTGTCTATCCTAATCCCAGTATGCTTGCTGGGAGTGCTCTCTCTCTCTCTCTCTCTCTCTCTCTCTCTCTCTCTCTCTCTCTCCCTCTCTCTCCCTCTCTCTCTCCTCTCTCTCTCCTCTCTCTCTCCTCTCTCTCTCCTCTCTCTCTCTCCCCCCCTCTCTCTCTCTCTCTCTCTCCTTCCCTCCCTCCTTCCTTCCTTCCTTCTTTCTTTCCTTCTTTCCTTCTTTCTCTCTCTCTCTGTCTCTCTCTCTGTCTTTCTTTCCCTCTCTCCCTCCCGCTCCACTCACCCCAGTCAGACCCATCTCTACTTTCTTTTGGTTGAGATTTCTTTCTCTTCTTTACCTTTTTGTTTGGCCTCATCTTCTGCTCTCAGCTTTCTCTCCAGATTCAGCCAGGATGGTCTGGTGGAAAGAGCATAGGATTGCAAGTTAAAAGGCCTAAGTTCTAGTCCAACTTCTGCCCCTAACTGTCCTCTGGGTGACCTTGAGCAAGTCTCTGGGCCTTGGTTTCCCCATCTGTAAAATGAGGTTAATGACAGTTGCTAATCTTTTCCTCGGAGGGATGTTGTGAGGATAAAATGAGATCACTAGAATAAAAGCCCTTTGGTAAAATAAAAGCACCATATGAAAAACAAGGTGTTATTATTGGACTCATCTATTCCACTTTCTTGGCTTTTTATTTTGGCTTCTTCTCCTGCTCTCGTCCCTGCCCCACCCTGGTAGCTTGCTATTTTTTTTCTGTCCTCCTTGCTCCTTCTAAGAACCCAAGACCATCAACAAGTACCCATTGAATACAGAGTTCTGCTTCAGACACTGGCGATGGTAGCAAGATATTTGAAGGAGCTGTTCTTCTTGACATATACCCTAATAGGGATATTCCAACTAACATTGCTCAACTTTTCCCCTGATATTCACTCCACCCTCAGACTCATAGCACTTATGTACATTACTCTAAATTTATTTTAATATCTACCTCCCCTTCTAGACTGTAAACTCTTAGAGGGTAGGGAAGATGTTTACGAACTCCGTTGCACTCTTCTAAGTGCTTAAAAGAATAGGTTCTGCAAAGAATGAGTGCTCAATACCTACCATTGATTGATTGATGAATTTGATTTCCTTTCTTTGACTTCCTTTCCTCACTTTGTCAGTAGAAAGAGCCCGGGCTTTGGAGTCAGAGGTCATGGGTTCAAATCCCGGCTCCGCCTATTGTCAGCTGTGTGACTTTGGGCAAGTCACTTCACTTCTCTGGGCCTCAGTTACCTCACCTGTAAAATGGGGATTCAGACTGTGAGCCCCCCGTGGGACAACCTGATCCCCTTGTAACCTCCCCAGTGCTTAGAACAGTGCTTTGCTCATAGTAAGTGCTTTAATAAATGCCATCATCATTATTATTATTATTTAGAGAGTATTTGTGGCTAAATAGAAAAGGTTTATATATCTGTATCAAATGTAAGTCATATGACTCCCCCTTTTAGACTGTGAACCCACTGTTGGGTAGGGACTGTCTCTATATGTTGCCAATTTGTACTTCCCAAGCGCTTAGTACAGTGCTCTGCACATAGTAAGCGCTCAATAAATATGATTGATGATGATGATATGACAGGACATAGGAGCTATTCATAAAGTCTGTTCAAAAATAATGTTTCATTGCAGGCCTTGTGGCCTACTTTTCACTCATCTTTGACTGGGATTTTGCTGGTCTCATTTCTCGGTCACCCAACAAGCTGTTGAGGGTGGGCAGTGACTCACTGCTCTTAGGGTCAGTGGCCGGTTGGGTAGCAGGGGTGGTCTTCGGGACTGAAGCTCACTTCCTTCATTCAACCCAGCCCAGAGGTGGTGGAGCCAGGGATGACCAGTGGGATGAAGGCAGTGGCAGAGGCTGCAGTCAGGTTAATTCATTCCCTGCTCCTTTTCCCCTCTAGATGGGTAGGCAGCAGGGCCTGGTATAAAGAGCCTGGACCTGGAAATCGGAGGGCCAGGCTCCTAAACACAGCTCTGCCCCTGGCCTGCTTTGTCACCTTAACCAAGCCAATTAACTCACTCACCCTCAGCTTCCTCATCTTTACATGGGGAATAAGTCTACCAACTCTGTTTTATTGTACTCTCTCAAGAGCTGAGTAACAATAATTACTAATTATAGTATTTTTTTAAGCGCTTACTATGTGCCAAGCACTGTTCTAAGTGCTGGGGCAAATACAAGGTAATCAGATTGTCCCACGTGGGGCTCACAGTTTCAATCCCCATTTTACGGATGAGGTAACTGAGGCACAGAGAAGTGACTTGTCCAAAGTCACACAGCAAACAAGTGGTGAAACCGGGATTAGAACCCATGACCTCTGACTTCCAAGCCTGTGCTCTTTCCACTAGGCCATGCTGCTCTTAGTACAGTGCTCCTAGTACAGTGCTCTGCACAGAGTAAGCACTCACTAATTGATTGAGGAGTACCTGCTCTCCCAGTAGATTATAGATTTATGGATTATGTCCTGGATCTCTACTGTACTTCCCCAAGGGCCCATAAAAGTTGCTCACTCAATACCTTTGACTGTTTTGATCTCCTTACCTCTTACATGGAGTTCTTTATGGGAGACGGATGGTGTATTTTGCTTCTGTTACATTCTCCCAAATGCTTAGTACAGTCTTCTTCACACAGAAGACACTTAATAAATGCCAGTGATTGATCTGTATTAATAACAATAGTGATAATACTATTATTCATTAAGTGTTTACTACGTACCAAATGCTCTGTTAACACTTCGACACAGTTTTTGCTTCAAAAAGAGCTTAAAGGTGGGGTGGGGAAGGAAGGATCTTATTCTCACTTTACAGATGAAAAAGCCTGGAGGCTCAGAGAAGGTGAAAAGTTAAGAAAAGTTAAGCCCAAGGTCGGTGGCAGAGTTGTTACTAGAACCCAGATGCTCCAAATCCCAGGTCCATGTTCTTTCCCCTAGACTGAGCTGCCACTTACCTCTGTGTCTCTGGGCTTTTATTATCTAGAGCACACTATCGTTTGAAAGGGGGAGTTTGTGGGACTGACGCGTCTGCTAATTCTGTTGTACTCTCCCAAGCAGTTAGTACAGTGCTGTGCACGTAATGATGGCATTTTGTTAAGCGCTTACTATGTTCAAAGCACTGTTTTAAGTGCTGGGGGGGATAGAGGATGATCAGGTTGTCCCACGGGGGGCTCACAGTCTTAATCCTCATTTTACAGATGAGGGAACTGAGGCCCAGAGAAGTTGTGACTTGCCCAAGGTCACACAGCAGACAAGTGGCGGAGCTGGGATTCGAACCCATATAGAAGTGCACATATAGAAGCACTAATGATCGATTGAATACATTGAACAGGACTGGGCCCATGATGGGGATTATGTCAGCTAGAGAAGCAGCATGACCTAATGAAGAGAGCTAGCTCTCTTCCTCCCTTCAAAGCCCTGGTGAGAGCTTCCCTTCTCCAGGAGGCCTTCCCACACTGAGCCCCCTTTTTCCTCTCCTCCTCCCCATCCCCTCGCCTTACCTCCTTCCCCTCCCCACAGCACCTGTATATATGTTTGTACAGATTTATTACTCTATTTTACTTGTACATATTTACTATTCTATTTATTTTGTTAATTTGTTTTGCTGTCTGTCTCCCCCTTCTAGACTGTGAGCCTGCTGTTGGGTAGGGACCGTCTCTAGATGTTGCCAACTTGGACTTCCCAAGTGCTTAGTACAGTGCTCTGCACACAGTAAGCGCTCAATAAATATGATTGAATGAATGAAAGAACACAATGCAGGTATAAAAACACTAACATGTTTATTGGACTTTTCCATTAGATGGTAGCCTCCCTGTGGCAGGGATGGTGTCTAGCAACTCTACTGTACTTTCCCAATCGCTTAGGACAGTGCTCTGCGTACAGTAAGCACTCAATAAGTATCACTGACCAATTTTTCCCAGTCCCTGCTTTCTCCTAGACCAACTAGGGGGAGGCAAAGCTTTTGCTACCAGGTTTTCTGATGGGTTCCACAACAGCAGTGTCTCTCTAGAACTGGCTTCTCACTCTCTGGTAGGTGACTTCAGAAATCACATGGCTGATAATCTTGCCTTTACTCATGTATTACAACAATTTGAACCCTAGCCCATAAGATTCTAAAAAGGAGCACTGAAACGGTAATAGTTAATATTGTTCAGTTGGCTTAAATGTTGATTTTTTTTTCCAAACACACACATCCTAATTAAGATCACCTTTCTGTATGCTCGCCGTCTCAGTCTAATTCAAGGTCTGATAACTTTTCCAGCTCATTCAATGAGAGGCGATGGTTTTCAAAGCTCCCGGAAGCAGTTCAGAGAGTGTTCTCTTTCTGATTTCTCCCCCAGACCCACAAGACCCAGACTAACCAGACTCCCACTGTCAAAATTCCAGTAAGCTGATATTGCCATCCTAGCTCCCGCTGTAATCACTCCATCTAATCTTGTTCTCTCTGTGTTCGTTCCTTTCCGCACCAAGATTCTCCAGATCATTACACAAGTTAATTCTTTCCCAGGATGACCCCTGGGTGAGGAATTTAAAACAGAGGCTTTAAAATGATGCCAAACATAAATGAAGGAGGTAAACGCAAACCCAAATGAATGGCTCAGGCGAGCAGTTAAATGGAGAGGCAGGGGTGGGCTGAGTGGGCCAGACTGTAGAAGGTAATAATTATAATAA
Organism: Tachyglossus aculeatus; assembly: GCF_015852505.1. Taxonomy (NCBI): domain Eukaryota; kingdom Metazoa; phylum Chordata; class Mammalia; order Monotremata; family Tachyglossidae; genus Tachyglossus; species Tachyglossus aculeatus. Next base: position 43,934,837 of record NC_052069.1, read on the forward strand.
TGATGGTACTTGTTAAGTGCTTACTATGTGCAATGTACTGTTCTAAGTGCTGGGGGGATACAAGGTGATCAGGTTGTCCCCTACAGATGAGGGAACTGAGGCCCAGAGAAGTGAAGTGACTTGCCCAAAGTCACACATCTGATAGTTGGTGGAGCTGGGATTTGAACCCATAACCTTTAACTCCAAAGCCAGGGCTCTTTCCACTGAGCCACGCTAAGGGAAACAATGTGGCTTAATGGAAAGGTCACAGGCCTGGGAGTCAAAGGACCTGGGTTTTAATCCCACCTCCACCACTTGCCTACTGTGTGACCTCCGGCAACTTTTCTGGGCCTCAGTTTCCTCAACTGTAAAATGGGGCTTCAATACTTGTTCCCCTTCCTACTTGGATTAAGAGCCCTATGTGGGACGGGGACTGTACTCGACTTAACTTGTATCTATCCCAGTGCTTAGAACAGTGTTTGACACAGTGAGCGCTTAACAAATACCAACAAAAACGAGTTGCAGCATGGCATAGTGGAATAATAGAAACTATAATTCTATTTATATATTTGATGGTATTGACAACTGTCTACTTGTCTGCCTCCCTCTTCTAGACTGTGAGCCAGTTGTTTGGTAGGGACTGTCTCTATATGTTGCCGAATTGTACTTTCCAAACACTTAGCACAGTGCTCTGCACACAGTAAGTGATCAGTAAATACAATTGAATGAATGAATGAATGGAAAGAGCACAGGACTGGAAATCAGCAGACTTTGGTATGTATTCCAGCTCTGCCACTTGTCTGCTGTGAGACCAGGGGCAAATCATTTAATTTCTCGGTGCCTAAGTTTCCTCATCTGTAGAGATTCAATACCTGTCCTCCCTCCTGCAAAGACTCAGCCCTGGTTGGGACAAGGACTGTTTCTGATCTGAATTTATTGACTCTAACACAGTTCTTGGCATACAATAAGTGTTTAGAAAATACTATTATTATTATTGTTATTATTACCATTATCATTACTATTATTATTGCATGCCATTCCAGAGTGAAGGGACTGTTTCCAGGCCTCCAATTCCTAGTTTGCACTTTTGTTTCCTACCCCAACCTCTCACTGAAACTCCAGCTCTGTGGCTGTTCCAACGATCTTCCCAAACTCAGTGTTTCACTGTTGCTCACATGTTTTCAGGTTCTCTTTTGGGGCACACAAGTCTTTTGGTTGATCAGTTTCCTCTCTGGGGAAACTATTCCTTTCAGCCTTCTGCTTTTATCAATCAATCAATCAATCGTATTTATTGAGTGCTTACTGTATGCAGAACACTGTACTAAGTTCCTGGAAGAGTACAGTATAACAGAATTGGTAGACAGTTCCCTGACCACAGTGAGCTTGCTGGCATTTGACTCTCACATACTGCTATGGCTGTTTCTTAGAATTCATGTGTCATGTGTAGAGAAGCAGCGTGGCTCAGTGGAAAGAGCACGGGCTTGGGATTCAGAGGTCATGGATTCAAATCCCTGTTCTGCCACTTGTCAGCTGTGTGACCTTTGGCAACCTATTTAACTTCTCTGTGCCTCAGTGACCTCATCTGTAAAATGGGGATTAAGACTGTGAGCCCCATGAGGGACAACCTGATCACCTTGTATCCCTGCAGCTCTTAGAACAGTGCTTCGCACATAGCAAGTGCTTAACAAATACCATCGTTATTATTATGCATTTTCAGAAGACTTTATCATAGCAGTGACATCAACATCTTTACAATGATTATGTCTGACTGTCTCCCCTGGTAGATTGTGAGCTCCTTAAGGCCAGAGATCATGTCTACCAACTGTATTTTGCTCTGTCGAGGGCTTAGTATAATGATCTGCACAAAGTAAGCACTCAGTAAACATCCATGAGTCTCCCCTGGTAGATTGTGAGCTCCTTAAGGCCAGAGATCATGTCTACCAACTGTATTTTGCTCTGTCGAGGGCTTAGTATAATGATCTGCACAAAGTAAGCACTCAGTAAACATCCATGAGTGGTTAGCTGACTAGCCCCAGGAAGCTTTGTGTAGGCCATCGCAATTTTATAAGTTCAGCCAAAACCTTCCTACAGATTTGGTCTTTATTTTTCTGAGTGCCTCTGCTGTTCCCTTACTTCAGCCAGCTTCTCTCTTGATAGACGCCCTTGCCAAAGACTTTGGAACACTAAATCACCTCACCCTGCACTACCTTGCCCCCCGACTTACTACTACAACCCAGCCTGCACACTTTGCTCTTTTAATACCAACCTATTGACTGTACCTCTATCTCACCTATCTTACCACTCACCTCTCACCCATGTCTGGCCTCTCCCCACCTTCAAAGCCTTATTAACAGCACATCTCTTCCTAGAGCCCTTCCCCAACTAAGCCCTCATTTCCTCTTCTCTTGCTCCCTTCTGTGTCACCCTTGCACTTGGATTTGCACCCTTTATTCACCCCTCCCTCAGCCCCACAGCCATTATATACAAATTCATTCAATCGTATTTATTGAGCACTTTCTGTGTGCAGAACACTGTACTAAGCGCTTGAAATCCGTATTAATGCCCAACTGTCTCTCTAGACTCGTTGTGGGTAGGGAATGTGTCTGTCAACTCTGTCGTACTATACTCTCCCAAGCACTTAGTTTAGTACTCTGCACACAGTAAATATCCATTCAATTGTATTTATTGAGCACTTAGTGTGTGTAGAGCACTGTACTAAGTGCTTGACATCCATATTAATATCCAACTGTCCCTCTAGACTCATTGTGGGCAGGGAATGTGTCTGTCAACTCTGTCGTACTATACTCTCCCAAGCACTTAGTTTAGTACTCTGCAAACAGTAAATATTCATTCATTCAATTGTTTTTATTGAGCACTTACTGTGTGTAGAGCACTGTACTAAGCACTTGGGAGAGTTCAATATAACAGACACATTCCCTGCCCCCAATAAGCTCATCACAAACATTCCCCTGTTGAGCTTCACACAGCAGAGTAATAGTAAGTGGCAGCATGTATTGAACATCCATTTGAGGTGGTGCACTGTACTAGATACTTAGGATGTACAGACTAAATATTATTTTTATTTGTATTTTTGTCTCCCCAAATGCAATGCTGATAGCAGTGGGGGGGGGGGGGTTTAATGGTATCTGTTAAGCACTTAGTATGTGTCAGGCACTGTACTAAACTCTGGGGTAGATACAAGCTAATCAGGTTGGAGACAGTCCCGGTCCCACATGGGGCACACAGTCTTAATTCCCATTTTTACAGATGAGGTAACTGAGGCCTAGAGAAATGAAGTGACTTGCCCAAGGTCACACAGCATGCAAGTGGCAGAGCTGGGATTAGAACCCATGGCCTTCTGACTCCCCAGGCCCGTGCTATATCCACTGCACCATGTTGCTTCTCTCTCTAAGCTAACTCCACTGACCCCATTTCTTAGCTCAGTGGAAAGAGCACGGGCTTGGGAATCAGAGGTCATGGGTTCAAATCCCATCTCTGCCAATTGTCAACTGTGTGACTTTGGGCAAGTCACAACTTCTCTGTGCCTCAGTTACCTCATCTGTAAAATGGGGATTAAGACTGTGAGCCCCCAGTGGGACAACCTGATGACCTTGTAGCTTCCCCAGTGCTTAGAACAATGCTTTGCACATAGTAAGTGCTTAATAAATGCTATCATTATTATTATTATTCTTATGATAAAAGTGGGGGAAAGGCTCCCCACCTCCAGTCCTGAGGCCCCTCCATTCTGGAAGAGTTCTGGTGGACAAAATGACAAGGTACCACGAGAAATAACTGGGTGTTTCTCAATCATTTCACTTTGGTGTGATACTGCAGAGAGGATCCCATATTCTTCTGAGCACCAACTCTGCACACAGTAAGCGCTCAATAAATACGATTGATTGATTGTAGTGAGTCACCACTGGTAGGCCACGGTACATTGTCAAATGCAGATGATTGTAAATTTCTCTCTTCCAGGGTGTCAGGAGAGACCACCCTATAACTGGGTGCCAATCATTCATTCATTAAATCGTATTTATTGAGCACTTACTGTGTGCGCAGCACTGTATTAGGCAATTGGAAAGGACAGTTAGGCAACAGATAGAGACAATCCCTACCCAACAATGGGCTCACAGTCTAGAAGGGGAGGAGACAGACAAGAAAACAAGTAGACAGGCATCAATATAAATAACAGAATTATAGATATATACACATCATTAATGAAATAAATAGAATAATAAATACATACACATACACAAGTGCTGTGGGGAGGGGAGGTGGGTAATAATAATAATAATAATTTTGTTATTTGCTAAGCACTTACTATGTGCCAAGCACTGTTCTAAGCGCTAGGGTAGGTACAAGGTAATCAGGTTGTCCCATGTGGGGCTCACAATCTTAATCCTTATTTTACAGGTGATGGAACTGAGATGCAGAGAAGTTAAGTGGCTTGCCTAAGGTCACCCAGCAGACAAGTGGTGGAGCCGGAATTAGAACCCACGTCCTCTGACTCCCAAGCCCGTGCTTTCCACTAAGCCACACCATTTCTCATGGGTAGAGCAGAGGGAAGGAGTAGGGGCAATAGGGAGGGAAGGAGGAATACAGTCATTTGTAAGCTTGTTGTGGGCAGGGAATGTGTCTGCTCATTATTGTACGGCACTCTCCCAAGCACTTCATCATCATCATCATCAATTGTATTTATTGAGCGCTTACTGTGTGCAGAGCACTGTACTAAGCGCTTGGGAAGTACAAACTGGCAACATATAGAGACAGTCCCTACCCAACAGTGGGCTCACAGTAGTACAGTGGTCACAACTTACAAACAAGCTTACAACCTGATAAGCTTGTATCTACCCCAGTGATTAGAACAGTGCTTGACACATAGTAAGCACTTAACAAATACCATCATTATTATTACTTATTAGTGAGGATGCTAACAATTTGCTAAAACATTTTCCAAATGACTGGGCTAATAGACTGTAAGCTCCTTGTGTCCAGGGAAGGGTACTTTCAAAGGCACTTTAGTACAGTGCTCTGCTCACAGTAAACACTCAATAAATACCATTGATTATTTACACAGTTAAAATTACTGTATTTGTTTTTCTTTCTCCAGGTCCTTAGAGATTGCTTGCTGATAGAACTGGGATCCTAGAATTTATAGCCTATGAGTCTGATTTTCCTTGAAAACTCTTGCTTCTGCTGGTTTATTGCATAAATGATTGTCAGCCGACAAACATCTATTGAGTCTATTGATTGCTGTTAATTTCCTAAGTAGTTTTTAGTTTATGGCCAAGTTTTTTTTTTTCTTACAGTTATTGGAAGTTACACCAACAGTGAGCTGGTTAATCATCCCCGGGTAATTTAAATTCATCACATCCATGCATTTTGCAATAAAGCCAATAAAATAAAACAACCAAAAAAACACCCCTGTGTTTTGTAAAGCAATGACATGGAAACCAGTTCTAATTTGGTCAAATATTAGTAACTAAACAGCACTTAATTGAACATCTTCTAGGAGTATCAGAGCACTGCCCTAGGCACTGTACAAAATTCTGGAATAAAGCAAAATCTATAAGACACTCCTTTCCATTCACCAAATTTCTCCCCAGACTGAGGGCATCCTACCCCACATTGGTTAAAAGTAGCTATTCATCACTAAAGAATGCGGAATGGAAAAGTTTGGACTTTTCTTGTTTTTTAGCAGTTCAGAGGACTCATCAATTGTGGGAAAGCTATCATGGAATGCCTTTGCCTAGAATATATGTATATTATCTTCACCTACTGTGGCATATCTGCTGCCATGCTTGTTATCTGGCTCTAGCCTCCCATTAACTGAATCCCTGGTGGAAAGTCGTTCCCCTACATTATATTGTAATGCTCTTGTTAATGATAAATTGATGAAGAGCTGCTTTTTCAGATTAGGTGAGTGGTCCTTTGATAATGGGGTTGGAACCAGGCCAGAGGTTTTATTCGACTTTGCCTGGAGAGTGAGAACTATCTAAAATATTTCTTTTTTGCCTGATGCTAGAAAGTGAGGCAAAGTATTTCAGCTTTTTATTTTAACAGAACAATTCTGGCTCACTGTGTATGTGGCTGGTGATGCCCCTTTTCATTTGTCTGTCTTGCATCTAAATGTCCTGATGCACCCTGAGATGGTGGCTTTTTAGTCATCACCTGAGGGAAATTTCCCAGGGAGAATGGGGTGGAGTGGCCTCCCCTTCACTCCCTTCCATAGGCCTCTTCCAGCTAAGGCTGGGGTCCAAGGGTTATTCATTCTCTCATTCAATCGTATTTATTGAGCACTTACTGTGTGCAAAGCACTGTACTAAGCTCTTGGGAGCATACAGAGAAGCAGCGTGGCTCAGTGGAAAGAACATGAGCTTTGGAGTCAGAGGTCATGGGTTCAAATCCCGGCTCCACCAATTGTCAGCTGTGTGACTTTGGGCAAGTCATTTAACTTCTCTGGGCCTCAGTTACCTCATCTGTAAAATGGGGATTAAAGACTGTGAGTCCCCTGTGGGACAACCTGATCACCTTGTAACCTCCCCAGTGCTTAGAACAGTGCTTTGCACATAGTAAGCGCTTAAAAAATGGCATTGTTATTATTACTATTATACAGTATAACAATAAACAGGCACATTTCCTGCCCACCATGCATTTACAGCTTCTAAGATCCATCCTAGCCTCTGCTCAGAAGACCCCTGGAAACAAGAGGATTTGAAGACCGAGCTGAGGATTACAGTACCTTCAAGGACACCTTAGAGAACCAGTTTATCCCTGACACCTGGAGTCACCGCCAAGCAGACCCAAACCTTGGATCTCAGAGAAGCAGCGTGGTCCATTGGGAAGAGCATAGGCCTGGGAATCAAAGGACCTGAGTTCTATTCCTGGTTCTGTCATTTGTCAGCTATGTGAGCTTGGGCAAGGTACTGGACTTCTCTATCTCCGTTCTTTCATCTTCAAAATGGGGATTCAGTACTTGTTCTCCCAACTATTTGCACTTGAGCCCCAATGTGGGACCTGATTATTTTATATTCATTCATTCAATCGCATTTGTTAAGCACTTACTGTATGCAGAGCACTGTACTAAGCGCTTGGGAAGTACAAGTTGGCAACATATAGAGACGGTCCCTACCCAACAGTGGGCTCACAGTCTATAAGGGGGAGACAGACAGCAAAACAAAACATGTAGACAGGTGTCAAATCATCAGAACAAATAGAATTAAAACTATATGCACATCATTAACAAAATAAATAGAATAGTAAATATGTACAAGTAAAATAGAGTAATAAATCTGTACAAATATATATACAAGTGCTGTAGGGAGGGGAAGGAGGTAGGGCGGGGGATTGGGAGGAGGACAGGAAAAAGGGGGCTTAGTCTGGGAAGGCCTCCTGGAGGAGGTGAGCTCTCAGTAGGGCTTTGAAGGGAGGAAGAGAGCTATTTTGGCTGATGTGTGAAGGGAGGGCATTCCAGTCCAGGGGAAGGACGTGGGCCGGGGGTCGACAGTGGGACAGGCGAGAACGAGGTACAGTGAGGTGGTTAGCGGTGGCAGAGGAGCTGAGGGTGTGGGCTGGGCTGTAGAAGAAGAGAAGGGAGGTGAGGTAGGAGGGGGCAAGGTGACGGACAGCCTTGAAGCCACGAGTGAGGAGTTTTTGCTTGATTCCTAGGTTGACAGGCAGCCACTGGAGATTTTTGAGGGGAGTAACATGCCCAGAGCGTTTCTGTACAAAGTAATCCTGGCAGCAGAGTGAAGTATAGACTGAAGTGGGAAGAGACAGGAGGATGGGAGATCAGAGAGGAGGCTGATGCAGTAATCCAGTTGGCATAGGATGAGAGATTGAACCAGCAAGATAGCGGTTTGGATGGAGAGGAAAGGGCAGATCTTGACAATGTTGTGGAGGTGAGACTGGCAGGTTTTGGTGACAGATTGGATGTGTGGGGTGAATGAGAGAGCGGAGTCGAGGATGACAACACAAAGCACTTTATATCTACCACAGCACTTACTACAGTACCTGTCACAGAGTAAATGCTTAACAAATACCATTAAAAAAGCACTTACTATGTGACAAGCATCATACTATGCACTGGGGTAGATACAAACTCATCAGGTTGGTCACAGTCTCTGTCCCACATGGGGCTCACAATCTTAATCCCTATTTTACAGATGAAGTAACTGAGGCCCAGAGAAGTGAAATGACTTTCCCAAGCTTATGTATCAGACAAGTGACAGAGCTGGGATTAGAACCCAGGTCCTTATGACTCCACCGTCTCATTGATATTTATCACCTTCCAACCGTCACCCCATCCAGTCCTCCCCCTTCATGCCTCTGTAGTGGCACCAAGTAGCTGCTGCCTCTCCTCATTCCAGACTGTAAGCTCATCTCTAGATTGTAAACTCATTGGGGGCAGGGAATGTGTCTATTGTTTTACTGTACCCTGCCAAGCACTTAGTACTGTGCTTTGCACACAGTAAATGCTCAATAAATACGATTGACTGACTGACTGAAATTGGAGATACAGCAGTTACTATTTGGGCAGGAAGAATGTAAGCTTCCCACACTCCCTCCATTTTGACTGTGCCTGGACAATGTGATCTAGGCACAGATTTGGCAGATTCATAGTCCAAATCGAGTACTGCCTGTCTTTATAGATCAATCAATGGTCAATGCCAGATTTGGGACAAAGAAAAGTGTGAAGTTGCATTTCTATAATATTGGTGCCCTCTTTAGCTCTGCCCATAATGGTCAGGACCCTGAAAAAGTTTCAGCCACTGGGATGGAATGATGGCAGTGGTGACTCCTAGGTTCAATCCCAGAAACACTTGGGATGTACCTCTCCTTTCCCCATCTATATTCTCCCACGACTGTGGCAGATTGGGGACTTGGTGGATTTGGACAGGCGATGTGAAAACTTTCAGCCTCCTGCCTTGTCTAGGATCTGCCCCTACTCTCTGGTCAAACATACACTGCTCGTGTCCAGGACCTTGTAATATTCATTCATTTATTCAATCATATTTATTGAGCACTTGTGAAGCAGCGTGGCTCCGTGGAAAGAGCCTGAGCTTGGGAGTCAGAGGTCATGGGTTCAAATCCCAGCTCTGCCACTTGTCAGATGCGTGACTTTGGGCAAGTCACTTAAGTTCTCTGGGCCTCAGTTACCTCATCTGTAAAATGGGGTTGAAGACCATGAGTTCCACAGGGGACAACCTGATCACCTTGTATCCTCCCCAGCGCTTAGAACACTGCTTTGCACATAGTAAGCACTTAACAAATGCCATCATCATCATCATCATCACCACTGTACTAAGCAATTGGGAGGGTACAATATAGCTCTAAACAGACACATTCTCTGCCCACAATGAGCTTATGGTGTAGAATCCAACTTGACTACAAGCTTACAGTCCAACTTGACTACACCAGCCTCCTCACTGATTGCTCCACCCTCAACCCCACCACACTTACATATCTTTAAATTCCATATTTATTCAGCTGAATGTCTATCTCCCCCTCTAGACTGTAGGCTCTTTATGAGCAGGGAACATGTCCACTAATTCTATTGTATTGTACAATACAGTTAGTCCAAGCAGTTAGTACAGCTCTCTGAACCTAGTAAGCGCTCAATAAATATGATGGATTGATCCTCATACCTTCAGTCTCATTCCTGTCCAGTTCTTACTTCACTCGGTTGTCCACATCATGTATCTGAAATATAGCTCTGTCCACATCTCCTCACATCCCCCAGATCCTTCAGTGGTACCTCATTCCTCGCAGCCTCATGCAGAAACTTCTGATAATTGGCTTTAAGGACTCAATCATCTCCCTACTTATCTTCTCTCTTTTCTTCCTATATCCCAGCTCTCACACTTAATTCTTCTCAAACTACATCATTCACCCAGCCTCATTTCTCATCTCTCCCACTGCCAACTTTTTTTTCAGTGGTATTTGTTTAGCGCTTACTATGTGCCAGGCACTGTACTAAATAGTGGGGTAGATACAAGATAGGTCGGACATGTCCCACATGGGGTTCCTAGACTAAATAGGAGGTAGCAGGATTTAATCCCCATTTTACACATGAGATGACTGAGGCACAGAGAAGCGAAGTGACCCGCCCACAGTCACACAGCAGACAAGTGGCAGAGCCGGAATTAGAACCCAGGGTCTCTGAGTTTCAGGCCCATGCTCTTTCCACTAGGTCAGGCTACTTCCCACTGACCTTAATCAGTTGTATTTAGTGAGTGTTTACTGTTTGCAGAGCACTGTCCTAAGCACTTGGGAGAGTACAATCCAACAGAATTGGTAGACATGCTCCCTGCCCACAATGAGCTTCCGGTCTAGAGATGACTGTGCAAACCCGCCCGGCTGCCTGAATTGTCCTACCCCTTCCTATCTGACAGACCTAGTTCTCCCCAATTTCAAAGACCTCTTAAAATCCCATCTCTTCCAGGAAGTCTTTTCTGATTAATTTCTAGCCTCCCCAATTTCCCCTCTTAGGATCACACCTGGAGAGTTTCCAGTACTATACCATTCTTGACTACAGGAGGGAGAGTCAAGCAGAGGCCTACCCATTCCATTCTTAGCTTGGACAGTGGCTAGCGAGTGGAAGGCAATCTGCTAAAGGTCAGAACTCACCTGTGCTGGGCAGAAGTGGCATGGGAGAGAGTCGAGGGCAGAGATTCCATTTTACTGCATGTAAGAAGGCAATGGTAAACCATTTTCGTATTTTTACCAAGAAAACTCTACGGATACATTTCCGGAGCAATTGTAGACGGAGGTGGGGCATTCTGGGAGAGATGTGCCCATTGTGTCACTTTGGGTCGGAATATGACTCAGCAGCATAAGACAAGACTCCCCATTTTATATTCCCAATTGACATGTCAGGCCTTCTGCTGTACTTAAGGGCTTAAAGTCTGACCCTTGTAGCAATTATGTATATATTGTATGTACATATCTTATTTACACTATTGCTTCCTTCTATATCTGTAATTGTTTTAAATGTCTAGTTCCTCCAACAGAATGCAAACTCCTTGAAGTCAGCAATCATGATATCTTCATCCATCATTGATTCTGGTGAATGGTGTAGTGGATAAGGCATAGGCCTGGGAATCGGAAGATCATGGATTCTAATCTCAGCTCTGCAACTTGTCTGATGTGTGACCGTGGGCAAGTCACTTCACTTGCCTCAGTTACCTCATCTGTAAAATGGGGTTTGAGTCAGTGAGTCCCACTTGGGACAGGGACTCTGTCCAACTTGATTTGCTTGTATCCACACCAGTGCTTAGAACAGTGTCCGGCATAAAGTGGAAGCACTTAATACCATCATTATTCTTGGGGCGATACTGTTGATTGAATTAGGGAAGATAATTGAGTTCTCCCTGTGAAAATTGAAGGTAGGAGGAAGAAGCATAAGGGGGATATGTACATGAGTGGCTGCTTTAGTGATGGCATACGTAAAGTTTTTATAGAAGTGCCACAGCAGGATGAGAATACTCAGAACAAAAGTGATGACATGACAGAGAGCTATAGCAGAGGAAAAGAAATTAATGGGAGGAGATGTGGCTTCAAAACTCATCTTTGATCTTCTGAAAATTTGAAATTTATGTCCAAATATACCCACCTTCCCCCACCATTAGAGAGCAGAAAGTCTTTGAGGTCAGAAGCGGCATCTTTTATTTCTATTAGATGCTCCCAGGCACTCAGTCTAGTGTTTGCCCAGAACAGGTGCTCAATAAATGCTGTTGATGTAGCAACAAAGCAGGGGTAAAGCCTGATCCTAAAATGTGGGTAAGGTGGCCATTTGCCAATTTTATACCAGACAGTCAGGTTTTCAGCTGGTCTGTCTCCTGTGTGGTCCCAAATGCCTTCATACGACTACTACTACTACTAATAATATGTAATAACCACTTACCATGTGCTAAGCACTGACCTAGATACAAGATTATCAGATCAGACATAGTTACTGTTCAATATCAGGCTCACCAATACCAGGAATCTGTAATATTCCCATTTCACAGATGAAGGAGCAGAGGCCCAGAGAAGTTAAGCTACTTGCCCAAGGTCACACAGCATGCCCGTAGCAGAGCTAGGATGAAGCCCTTGCCTGCTGACACCTAGTCCCACGCTCTTTCGACTTCATTCAATCATTCATTCAATAGTATTTATTGAGCATTTACTGTGTACAGTGCGCTGTACTAAACGCTGCAGAGAGTACAATACAACAATAAACAGACACATTCCCTGAACTAGACCACACTGCCTGGATTTTATTCTAATTGTCCGATCTCCCTTTACGTCGGCCCCCGCTGCCAAATTCTGTGGCTTGATACCCTTATTCAGAGAAACCTTGGACAGGAAGGCCCCCTTTCTGGGGGCAAAGCCTCTGGCAGTAGGATCGATGATTTGGTCTCCCGTTCCCATCCACCCGACCCATTCCCTAGCAGCGGAAGCCTGCTCCACCAGCTGAAAATGAGATAGAAACAAAAACATAAAATTAACTGGAGCAATTCAGCAGCCGATGCTGGGACATACTTTCATTTGTTCAATTAATTCATTCAATCATATTTATTGAGCACTTACTCTGTGCAGAGCACTGTACTAATCGCTTGGGAAGTTCAAGTAATCCTCAAGACTGTGAGCTCACTGTGGGCAGGAATGTGCCTGTTGTATATTGTACTCTCCCAAGTGCTTAGTACAGTGCTTGCACACAGTAAGAGCTCAATAAGTACAACTGAATGAATGAACGAATAAGGCCTTGAAGTCAGGGAGAGTAATTGTCTGCCAAGGGGAGGATCCAGTCACCTGTGGTTGAGTTCAGCTTCAACCAGACACCAAGCAGTTCCCTTCCGAAGCTCCTTGTTGGCACAAGGATTCTGGGAAGTTTATGATATTTATTGGTTCATAATTGCAGGAAAAGGCAGAAGTTTGCAATTATAGAATCTGAGGGATTTGGAGTACACTAGTAAAGCAGACAAAGGATACATCTTTGCCCTAAACAAGTGTTGCGGGAGTTATTGGAGTGAGAGAAGCTAGAAGGCATCAGCCTGAGACAACAGCCCCTGCAGACCTTCCTCTTACCCCTGAAATGGAGAGGGTCTAAATGTCCCAATACTATGTTTAGATCACCCAAGCCGCTTTTGGTTGCAGAAAAACCCCACCTGAAACTGGAATACTGAAAAAGACACATCCTAAGTTGATATCTGTTGCCACCTACGAAAGAGCAGTGGCTGAAAGCTTGTTAGAGTGTGTATTTTCTTTTAAGTTTCTGGAGCAGGCTGTCAAGGCTTTACCATAAATATATTTATACATTTAATATATAAACGATAGTTACCTTTAGTAAGTTTCTTACTGACAGGTGTGCTCAGAAAACATCATTCACTAAATTGAAATGTTGATATAAATATCTGAAGAAAAATACTAATCACAGAATACATTGAACAGACTTACTGATCTTGTATTCCTGGAAAGGGATTTTCAAACAGTTTGTCAGCTCAGCCTTGGCATTCCTTGCCAAACAAAAGCATGCCTAAAGACACATTTCAAAAGCAGACAATGCAGCACTAGCTAACCTGCAGAAAATCGAAAAGGATCAGGGAAGCAGAGAACAAACAGAATAGGTAAGCAATAAGAAAAGGAACAGTTCTAAAAAAGCAGTTTCAGAGAACCAAATATGTTTTAAAAAGACTACATCAATAATTTAACACAAGTTAAATTTCAGGATTCTTGTTGGCTCAGAATTGATTTAAAATTTGCAATGTAGAATGAGATCATTGATTTAGAATCAATGAGAAACTAGTGAGTGCTTTTAAACAAGGGAGCAAAAGCGAGAGGAGGGGAGAAAGTCAAGTTACTTCAGTTGTTGCTAAAAGAATTCTTAGCAAAGCAATTCATTCATTCAATCATATTTATTGAGCGCTTACTGTGTGTAGAGCACTGTACTAAGCGCTTGGGAAGTCCAAGTTGGCAACATATAGAGACGGTCCCTAAAACAGCGGGCTCACAGTCTAGAGGAGGGAGATGAAGAAATAATTAATTGGGAATCTGTCCCTTTTAGAGAAGCAGCATGGCTCAGTGGAAAGAGCCCAGGCTTTGGAGTCAGGGGTCATGGGTTTGAATCCCGGCTCTGCCAATTGTCAGCTGTGTGACTTTGAGCAAGTCACTCCACTTCTCTGTGCTTCAGTTCCGTCATCTGTAAAATGGGGATTAAGACTGTGAGCCCCCAGTGGGACAACCTGATCATCTTGTAACCTCCCCAGCACTTAGAACGGTGCTTTGCACATAGTAAGCACGTAATAAATGCCATTATTATTATTATTTTAGCACTTGTGCATGTTGCTCTGCTGGATATTTGGTTCAGAAATTTGGCTCAGATATTTGTTTTGTTTTTTGTTTTTTTTTAACAGAGACCTGACTTTTTGTTAAGAAAGGAAAGACCCCAGGGCCCCTGTGCTCTACTGGGCCCACATTCATGACCCTGGTGATGCTGCCAATCAATCAATCAATGGTATATATCAAGTACTTATTGTGTGCAGAGCACTGTACTAAGTACTTGGGAAAGTACAAATTAACAGAGTTGGTAGCCACATTCCCTGCCCATGAGGAGGAGCAGTGTGGCCTAGTGGGTTGAGTCCAGGCCTAAGAGTCAAAAGGACCTGGATTCTAGTCCCAGTTCTGCCACTTGTCTGCTTTTTGACCTTGGGCAAGTCGCTTCACTTCTCTGTGCCTCAGTTACCTCATCTGTAAAATGGGGACGATTGTGAGCCCCATGTGGGACGGGAACTGTGTCCAACCTGATTAGTTTATAGCTACCGCAGCTCACGGAACAGCATCCGGCACATAGTAAGCACTTAAATACCAGAAAAAAAGGAGTTTATAGTTTGGAGGGGGAAACAGACAGATACTAAAATAAATTACAGATGATATAATAATAATAATAATGGCATTTATTAAGTGCTTACTATGTGCAAAGCACTGTTCTAAGTGCTGGGGAGGTTACAAGGTGATCAGGTTGTCCCACAGGAGGCTCACAGTCATAACCCCCATTTTACAGATGAGGTAACTGAGGCCCAGAGAAGTTAAGTGACTTGCCCAAAGTCACACAGCTGACAATTGGCGGAGCCAGAATTTGAACCCATGACCTCTGACTCCAAAGCCCGGGCTCCTTCCACTGAGCCAGGCTGCTTCTCTAAGATAAGTGCAATGGGGCTGAGGGTGGGGTGAATAAAAGGTACAAATCCAACTGTAAGGGTGATGTAAAAGAGAGAGAGAATAGAGGAAATAAGGGCTGTGCTTTCTAACCCAAGGGACTAGGAAGAAGCTGGGCTTCCTTCTGAATTTTGGCTTTACATTCTGTTTATTGTTCTATTTTACTCTCCCAAGCGCTTAGTACAGTGCTCCGCACACGGTAAGTGTTCCATAAATATGATTGAATGAATGAATTTCCCACTCAGTGTTCCCCACTGAGTTGATTGCAGACAATCTGATGCAGCTCAAGCAGGCTTTCTTACCCAAATGCATTTTTTATTGACTATTAAAATGTGGGAAATTTTGGCCCTCACAGTGATTTTGTCTGCCCTGGCAGGCAGACTTCCTGGGGGGGACAATGACAAGCCTGGATATCAAAGGGATGATTTGCATTTCTGAAGATTCCCTGCAAACTCTTTCTTGGGGTTTGGGGCTAGCTTTTGCTGGGGGTGAGATTTCTGAATCTTTGCCTTCGATTGGCCTCACTTGGGAGCCTGATACTAATTCTAAATGAGGTAGGGGGAGATTGAGGAGGGTCTTTTCGAGGTGACTCATTCTGGGACCTGGTCCAAACCCCCTACCTGCTGCAACTGTGCTGAGAAAGCATGTGTCTATCTGAGGCTTGAAATTTTTATTAAAGGGAGAAGGTGGGACCCAAAGAAGCATCTTTTCTTTTAGGAAATATCTATTTTGTATATGTGTCAGACAATAATTTATTTTCAGTAATTAGCCGGGCCCAGGATGATGGGGAAAGGAGAATTTGGGGGCCTGCACGGAGTAAACCAAAATAAATACTCAAACCTAAAAAGAATGAATCAATCATATTTATTGAGTGCTTACTGTGTGCAGAACATTGTACTAAGCAATTGGGAGAGTACAATATAACAGTAGTTAGGCCTGTTCCCTGCCCAAAGT
This sequence comes from Tachyglossus aculeatus, assembly GCF_015852505.1. NCBI lineage: Eukaryota > Metazoa > Chordata > Mammalia > Monotremata > Tachyglossidae > Tachyglossus > Tachyglossus aculeatus. The sequence continues at coordinate 43,950,968 of NC_052069.1, forward strand.
GAGCTTGGAGTCTAGAATCCCTTCACTTGGAAAAGTGAGAACACCAAAATTCCCTCCAGAAGCCTCAGTCTGGCTTCTTGCCTTCCCACTTCACCAGATGTCCACCACTATTACCAGTAATAGTTGTGCTAGCATTTTTTGAGCACAAAAGACTGTGAACCCGTTGCTGGGTAGGGACCATCTCTATATGTTGCCAATTTGTACTTCCCAAGCGCTTAGTACAGTGATGTGCACACAGTAAGCACTCAATACGACTGACTTAATGAATGAAGCACTTGGAAAGTACAAAACAAGCAAGAGACACATTCCCTGCCCACAGAGAACTGTCATTCTTATGGGAGAAACAGATATAAAAGTATTTATAGATAGAATCATCAAAATAAAGAAACTATATAATGGAAAAAGTACATAGCCACAAGAACTAAGGATAATTATAGTAGCATTTGTGAAGCACTCAATATATGTCTACCCAGGCGCTTAGTACAGTGCTCTGCAAGCAGTAAGTACTCATTAAATATGATTGAATGAGTGAATGTGTCAAGCACTGTTTGAAACCCTGGGGTAGATACAAGATAATCATGTTGGACACAGTCCCTCTCCCATAAGGGGCTCACAGTGTAAGTGGAAGGAGCATGGGTATTGATTCCCCATTTTACAGGTGAGGAAACTGAGGCAGAGAGATGTGAAGGGACTTACCCAAGGTCACACACCAGGCAACTGCTGGAAGCGGAATTAGAACCCATGTCCTCTGACTCCTAAGCCTGTGCTCTTTCCACTAGGTCACGCTGCTGCTTAGCGGATGAGTAAGTGCCCAAGTGCTAAATGTGGCTGATGGGTTTATATGAATTCGGATGTTGAGAATTAGTTGGAGAAGGCAAATTGGAGTTTCTTCATATAAACCTCGGACCTGTGAGCCCTGTTTCTCACCTGATTTTCTTATCTCTACCCCAAGGATTAGTAAAGTGCTTGGCACAGAGACAATGCTGAAGAAATACCACAATTATTATCACAGTTGCTAGTACTTATCTTCTCTCTGTGCCTTGGTCTTGCCTGTCCCACTGTTGACCTCTGGCCCAAGTCCTACCGCTGGCCTGGAACTCCCTCCCTCCTCAAATCCTCCAAAAAATTCACACTTCCCCCCATTCAAACCCCTACTGAAGGCTCACATCCTCCAAGAGCCCTTCCCAGACTAAATCCCTCTTTTCTTCAGCTCCCCCTCCCCATCGCCCAGACTCACTTCCTTTTCTCTACCCGCCCCACAGCACTTGCGTATATATGTACATATCTATAATTCTATTTATTTATAGATACCTGTTTACTTGTTTTGATGTGTATATATCTATAATTCTATTTATTTACATTGACGCCTGTTTCCTTGTTTTGATGTCTCTCTCCTTCCTTCTAGACTGTAAACCCAGAGTGGACAGGGATTATCTCTATTGCTGAATTGTACTTTTCAAGCACTAACTACAGTGCTCTGCTCATAGTAACCATTCAATAAATACAAGTTAATGAATCCTGCCACCATAATCCAGAGCACTGTACTAGCACTGTACTAAACACTTGGGAGAGTCTAGCACAACTGAGTTATAATAATAATAATGGCATTTGTTAAGTGCTTACTACGTGCAAAGCACTGTTGTAAGTGCTAGGGAGGATACAAGGTGATCAGGTTGTCCCACATGGGGTTTACAGTCTTAATCCCCATTTTACAAATGAGGTAACTGAGGCACAGAGAAGTGAAGTGACTTGCCCGAAGTCACACAGCTGACAAGTGGCGGAGCTGGGATTTGAACCCATGAACTTGGACCCCCAAGCCCGTGCTCTTTCTACTGAGCCACGCTGCTTTTGATCCCTGACCTCAAGAAGTTTACAGTCTAGTGCCACACAGACCCAACCTCAGTGGGACCCTCCATTCTTGGGTCAGTATAGCTGCAGCAGCCTGGAGAGCAATGTCAGGCTAAAGCAGTTTTCTCTGGGATTTGTGGAGGGCAGTTACTTTCCCATTGGACAATTCACCTGGTATAAACTCACGAGAGTGCTAGTCAGCCCTTGTTTTGGTTTTTTTTTTTTTTTTTAATGGCATTTGTTAAGCACTTACTATGTACCAGGCACTATTGGGGCTGTGTGGCAATAGACTGTAAACTCCTTGAAGGCAGGGATTATGTCTGCCAACTCACTTGTGCTGGCCTCTCCCAAGTGCTCTGTCTGGAACACCCCCTCTGCAGTGGGCTACTTTGCTCATTTTAGTCATAGACTGCCATGTTTTATTTCTTATGGTATTTGCTAAGTGCTTACTATATACCAGGCACTGTACAAAGCACTGGGGGAGATACAAGCTAATCAGGTTGGACACAGTCCCCATTGCACATGGGGCTCACAGTCTTAATCTCCATTTTACAGATGAGTTAATTGAGGCAAAGAGAAGTGAAGTGAATAATAATAATAATGATGGTATTTGTTAAGCGCTTAACTATGTGCCAGGCACTGTACTAAGCGTTGGGGATGATACAAGCAAATCGGGTTGGACACAGTCCCTGTCCCACGTAGGGCTCACAGTCTCGATCCTCATTTTACAGATGAGGTAACTGAGGCCCAGAGAAGTGAAGTGACTTTCCCAAGGTCACACAGCAGACAAGTGGCGGAGCTGAGATTAAAACCCAGGTCCTTGTGACTCCCAGGCTGTGCTCTGTCCATTAGGCCATGCTGCTTTGCAGATGTTGTTTGGACACTTCAGCAGCTCTGACCTAGGGTCCGGGGTGGCTTCTGTTCTTACCTAAACAACACAAGAAATGGGAGAGAGTGTTGCCTGGTGGAAAGAGCATGGAACCAGAAATCAGGGGATCTGGATTCTGGTCCAAGCTTTACCACTTGCCTGCTTGGGCAAGTTACTTGTCCTCCCTGTGCCTCAGTTTCTCCATCTTTAAAATGGAAATAAAATACTTGTTCTCCCTCCCCTTGACTAAAATAATGGTATTGATTAAGTGCCGTCTGTGTGTCAAGCACTGTGCTGAGGGCTGAGGTAAGTACAAGATCAACAGATAGGACAGAGTCCCTGTCCCACATGAGGAGCATGGAGAAGCAGCGTGGCTCAGTGGAAAGAGCACGGGGTTTGGAGTCAGAGGTCAGGAGTTCAAATCCCGGCTCCACCCATTATCAGCTGCATGACTTTGGGCAAGTCATTTAACTTCTCTGTGCCTCAGTTACCTCATCTGTAAAATGGGGATTAAGACTGTAAACCCCCCATGGGACAACCTGATCACCTTGTAATCTCCCCAGCACTTAGAACAGTGCTTTGCACGTAGTAAGCACTTAATAAATGCCATCATTATTTTTTATTATTTAATGGCAAGAGCAGGGGCTACAGCCAGCTACAGCTGGTGTCTTTCCTCAGTAGCTTTACAGATGCCCAGTCAAGGTAGACTATCAGTGGGAAGGATCGTAGGCTAAGGCTCTGAGGATTTGGAGTATTCTTTCATTTCCCATCACCAGCCCTGCAAAGTTCTAGGTACACTTAGCACCTCCAAAGAAGCGCTAAATGATTTAACATTTTGGGAATAAAATGGTTCTATTAGCCTTCAGTGCCAAATTCACCAAAAAAAAAAATCTCATTATCTGTGTATTGTGATTCACTATAGGATGCTCCCATCTTGGCAGGATTCCAGAAAACACATTTGTATAAAAATGTTCCCATTATGGGGTGTGATTCCTAATAATGGAACACCATATGCAGCAGTGAGTTTCCCTTGCCTCTTCCCCTCTGCCTTGCCAGGCGAAGCTTTTGCTTTCCTACATTTCTTTCCAAGTGACCTGATTTTCAAGGGTTAAACAGCCTAATGGGATGGCTGGTGTTACAGTAACTATCAGTCTTTCATTTCGATATAAATACCTTGGATTTCTTTTTCCTGTGCCTAATGCCAATCCTGGTCTTGGAAAAAAAAAAAAGAAAAAACAAAAGAGCATGGAAAGGGGTGTGGGGGTGGGGCTGGGATTCTGACTATATCTACAGATGTCATTGGCCACATTTCTGTGCTAGCCAGAAATAACCTGGTTGAGACTCAAATTCAGTTGCCCAGAAAGTCAGGTCCTTTGGCTCTGGACACTGATATTACGGGTTCTCCTTCCCTTCTTGTCATGTGGTGGTCAGGGAATGTGTCTGTTTATTGTTGGATTGTATTCTTCCAAGCGCTTAGTACATTTCTCTCTACTCAATCATTTTGACCCCTCCTACCTCACCTCCCTATTATATCAGTATGACTCAGCCCGCTCACTTCACTCCGCTAATGCTAACCTTCTCACTGTATCTCGATCCCGTCTATCTCGCCATCGACCACTGCCTAGGAATGCCCTCCCTCCTCATATCCTACAGACAATTACTCTCTCCCCTATTCAAAGCCTTATTGAAGGTACATCTCCTACAAGAGGCCTTCCCTGACTAAGCCCTCCTTTCTTCTTCTCCTACTCCCTTCTTCGTCACCCCGATTTGCTCCCTTTATTCATCCCCCACTCGCAGCCCCACAGCACTTATGTACCTATCTGTAATTTATTTTTTTAAATTAATGTCTGTCTCCCCTTCTAATAATAATAATAATAATAATAATGGCATTTATTAAGCACTTACTATGTGCAGAGCACTGTTCTAAGCACTGGGGAGGTTACAAGGTGATCAGGTTGTCCCATGGGGGGCTCACAGTCTTAGTCCCCATTTTACAGATGAGAGAACTGAGGCACAGAGAAGTTAAGTGACTTGCCCAAAGTCACACAGCTGACAACTGGTGGAGCCTGGACCCATGACCTCTGACTCGAAAGCCAATACTCTTTCCACTGAGCCATGACTGTAAGCTCATTGTGGGTAGGGAATATATCTGCTCAGTGTTATATTGCACTCTCTCAAGCACTTAGTACAGTGCTCTGCACACAGTAAATGCTCAAATACAATTAAATGAATGAATGCTCTGCAAACGGTAAGCGTTCAATTGACTATCTGACATGCCACTTGTTAATAATGGTGTTCTCCCCAGCAGCCTTAAGTGAATCTCCAGTCATATCTGTGACCCTGTAAATAGTATCCTCCATTTGGGGTGAAACCTTCCCCCTGTTTTGAAGAGCATACCTAGGTAACATAATTTCACAGGAAAGCCATAACTGGGAACATTTGCCACTATCTAAAATTTCTCTTATTGCACAATTTTGCTTTGCAGTCTGGTTTTCAGCTTGTGGTTGAGCTTTACAGTCCCGTGATCTTAGGTTCTCTCTTTTGATGGATACCAGCTGTAGGAACCCCTCTCAGGTTGGCTCCTGGAGAGTTTCCAGTACTCTACCAGTCTCAGCTATGGGACAGAGAGTCAAGCAGAGACCTACCCATTCCACTCCTAGCTTGGGCAGTGGCCAGCTATTGGAAGGAAATCTGCTACAAGTCAAAACTCCCCTGTGCTGGGCAGCAGCAGCATGGGAGAGAGTCAAGGATGAAGACAAGTTGACTGTGCAGAAGAAGGCAATGTTAAGCCACTTCAATATTTTGAGCAAGAAAACTCACTGGATACACTACCAGAAGGATTGCAGGTGAAGGTGAAGCATCCTGGGATGCCCATGGAGTTGCTATGGGTCAGAGATGACAACAGCATTAGACAAGACAAGGAATATTGAAATGGGGAAGAAATGGGAGGAAAGGATTTCAAAATTTTCCCCTTAGGCCAATAAGGTAAATTGCCTTTGATCTTGCCTCAGTTTCCTCTAGACTGTAAGCTTGTTGTGGGCAGGTAATGCTTCTGTTTATTGTTGTATTATACTCTCCCAAGTGCTTAGTAATGTGCTCTGCACACAGTAAGTGCTCAATAAATACGACTGAATGAATGTTGTACACTGTACACAGTAAATGCTCAATAACTACAACTGACTGACTCATTTAATGGAAGAACAATGGAGTTATGTGATTGTAGAGTTCAAGTGTTGTACGTCAGTTGAGGCCTATCCACAGTCTTTTAAGTGTTCATTTAGATCAAGTCTCTTCTTGAACTTCCACAAATTAAGGGTGTGAAATAACCAAAAAATGCATTTATATTTCCTTTGTGTTCAATGCAGCAGAACACTCCAGAAATGGTTTTGGGAGTAGAGAATTGTTCCAGTCATGTTTCCAGTGTGCAATAGGGCATCTTTTCTAGATAAGCCAGATCAAAGAAACTTAGATAGAATCCATATGGAGAACTATTTACCTGATTTCCTTAATTTTGAGTATTTAAAAAATATAGATATCTTGCTGCGGAGACTATGTGACTGGATTTATTTTTTAAGCATTACTTATTTTGAAAAAGAAATCAATTTTCTTGCTATCTTTCCATAGCAGTAGAAAGGGATCAATGATAATTAATAATTAAGGTATTTGTTAAGCACTTACTATGTGCCAAGCACCATTCTAAGTGCTGGAGTAGATACAAGGTTATCAGGTTGTCCCACGTGGGGCTTACAGTCTTAATTCCCCATTTTACAGATGAGGTAACAGGCACAGAGAAGTTAAGTGACTTGCCCAAGGTCACATAGTTGACAAGTGGTGGAGCCAGGATTAGAACCGTTGACCTCTGACTCCCAAACCCGTGCTCTTTCCACTGAGATAGGACTAGAAAAAGCAACAAAAATTAAGTGGAAGCAGGAACTCTGTTCAATTACACCAGATAGCAAAAATTTAGGATAATTTAAACTACAATTATTTTAGCCTATATTTTCAGCGGGCTTCTCCTCCTCTCCCTCTTCTCCCCTCCCCAACTCCAACCTAAATTCCATAGCTATTAATTGAGCTTTCTGGTGGGGCAAGCTGAAGTTTTCACCACATCAATGATTCATCTTGCAAAAGTGAAGCAGCTGAATAAAAGTGAAATTGGGCTTGAATGTGCCTAGGGTCATCTTTGAGTCAGTCCTATCTGTGGAAATGTTTCTTTTCATCCGTGTGAATTTTCCTTAAAGTAATATTTGAAAGAGAGAAAAACAAGAGAAGCTGGGAGCCTTTTTTCCCCTCATTCAGGCTAAGGGACCCATATTAAAGAGAGATTTCTGAACTCTTCCTTTTGGGAAGATGCTCCTGAATCTTACTGGGGATCAGTCAGTCTCTCTGACGCTGGACAAAATTGCCAGAAGACCCAGGCTTCCAGCTCCAGCTTCAGATGGTGGATGAAGTATCTTTTAGAGCTTAGTGACATTGTCCCGAATATCCTTAGGAAACTGGGTGAGGCAAGGGAGGAGGGAAGCTCAGCCTGCCATCAGAACTTCCTTCCACCACCTCAAAGGGCATGTTAGTTGGTGATTAACAGGCAAATATTTGACTGTCCCCGGGTAGCCCAACCATTGTCTAACTATGCCAACATTCATGTAACTGCATTTATTGAGTGACTTACTGTGCACAGAGCACTGTACTATGTGCTTGGGAGAGCATCGCATAACAATAAACAGAGACATTCCCTACCCACCCACAGAAGAGGCTCCGCTATTCATCCAGCTAACCAGAGAATGAGGTGATAGCTGACTATTATTAATCAATCAATCGTTTCTCAAGTGGGCATGCAGAGCATTGTACTAAGCACTTGGGAGATTGAGATATAACAGAGTTGGTTGATATGTTCCCTGCCTCCAACATGCTTACAGTCTAGAGACTGTATTATTGTCATTATTCTTGTATTTAAGAGCTTACTATGTGTCAAGCACTGAGGTAGACATAAGATGAACTGCTCCAAACCTGTTATCCCCACTCCCACTCCACTCACTCATCAATCAATCACTGGTATTTACTGAGTGCTTTCTGTGGCAGGGCACTATACTAAGTGCTTGAACTATGGTATTCAGCAACGCTGCCATGTGGAAAAGCATTTGACAGGGTTAGGCTGAGTCCAGTGCTCCCACAGGAGAGGGGGAGGGAAGGAAGCATCGGCGAAGCAGCATGGCCTAGTGGATGAAGAACGGGCCTGGGTTCTAATCCTGGCTCCACCGCCTATCTGCTGTGTGACCTCGGACAAGTCACTTCACTCCTCTGTGCCTCAGTTACCACATCTGTAAATTGGGGGTCGAGACTGTGAGCCCCACGTGGGACAGGGACCGTGTCCAACCTAATTTGCTTGTATCCAGCCCAATGCTTGATACAGTGCTTGGCACACGGTAAGCACTTAAATACCATTATCATCATCATCAAAACTTGGAACTGAAAACCATAAATCTAGGAATGGCAAAGGAAGAATAAAAGTTACCTAAAATTCTTCCCCACAGTACTGTCACTCTGGAAACTCTTTTGAGGAGCATTTTTTACATTTTCCCTGTTAATAATTGTGGCAGTTAAGGGATTATGAGGTGCCAGGCACATTTTAAGCACTGAGTTGTACACAAGCAAATCAGATTGAATAGCATCCCTAATCCACATTGAGTTCACAGTCTGAATCTCCAATTTACAGATGAGGTAGCTGAGGCACAGAGAAGTAAAGTGACTTGCCCAAGGTCACAGAGCAGACAGGAGGCAGAGCCGGGATTAGAACTCATGACCTTCTGACTCCCAGGAAGGTGATTTAACCACTACTCTGTTTTGTTCACTTTAATGATGATGATGGTATTTGTTAAGAGCTTACTATGTGCCAAGCACTGTTCTAAGTGCTGAAGTAGATATAAAGTGATCAGGTTGTCCCACGTGGGGCTCACAGTCTTAATCCCCATTTTACAGATGCGGTAACTGAGGCCCAGAGAAGTTGAGTGACTTGCCCAAAGTTCCACACAGTGATAAATGGCAGAGCCAGGATTAGAACCCACAACCTCTGACTCCCAAGTCCGGGCTCTTTCAACTAAGCCATGCTGCTTCACTATGGGTCCTAACTGCTGGACCACTCCAATACCATGGACCGTTGAGTTGGGAATCCTACCAGGGGAGATGGTGAGCTGCCGCCTATTTTCAGAGAAACAAGAAAGCCCCCAAGAACATCACACAAGTATTCATCAGACTGAGTTCTTCCTCTCCACCACTGTGTCTTGGATGAAGATGTATTACCTTCATTCATTCATTCAATCATATTTATTGAGCGCTTACTGTGTGCAGAACACTGTACTAAGCACTTGGGAGAGTTCGATGTAACAGTAAACAAACACATTCATTCCCTGCCCACAACAAATTTACAGTCTGGGGGGAGACGGACATTAATATAAATAAGCAAATTACAGCTATAGCCACCAATTGCAACATTAGATGCACGCGATCAGTAAATGCAATCGATTGATTCTGGGAACTTTGATTCATTCCTAATGTCCATCTACATTATTTGCAATTAGGGATCATTTAATTTCTTCTGCACGTATTTCTAGGCAAAAGATAATTGACCTGGGCAAAAGATAAAAGACCTTCATGCTGCTGTTGTAGATTCCTTTTGTAGTTGGTATTACTGTAGGTCATGAACTATTTTAGTATTTCCTCAAAGTAAATGACAGTAGAGGACAGAAGCATCGACACCATCACTTGTGATTTTTAAACAAGTGAATTTCCAGACTGTGTTCAAACATAACAACAAAGAAGCACAGAACAATGAACCACAAATAGAGCCTAGGAAAATCTATTGTTCAGATCCATATATTCTACTCCTGCTCCTCAAGCTCAAATCCCTAGTCGAATGCCGGACATTACATTGACTTCTGTAGCCTTTCCTTTGGAGTTTTATTTTGTTATACCTCATCCTCAGACCTTGGGATAAATGCATATCCAAGTGAATTATGAATTACATTATGAAGCAGGGTGGCTTGGTGGCAAGACCATGGGCTTGGGAGTCAGAGGATATGGGTTCTAATCCCAGCTCTGCCATTTGTCTGCTGTGTGATCTTGGGCAAGCCACTTAACTTCTCTGTGCCTCAGTTACCTCATCTGTAAAATGGTGATTAAGACTATAATCAATCGTATTTATTGAGCGCTTACTGTGTGCAGAGCACTGTACTAAGCGCTTGGGAAGTACAAGTTGGCAACATATAGAGACAACCTGATTACCTTGTATCTACCCCAGAGCTTGGAACAGTGTTTGGCACATGGTAAGCGCTTAATGCCATCATCATTATTATTATTCTGATTCCACTCTCTCTAAACATTTTTCCTTCTCTCTCCCCTGTTAGAGTGTAATCCCCTTGTGGATAAGGAATGGGTCTTGTATATCTGTTGTACATTTCCAAGGGCTTGGTACAGCAGGAACTCAATAAATACCATTATGCTCCTACTACTCCTTTCCTTGCCCTCTCCCTTTAAATATAGAGCCACAAAGTGGGTGTGACCAAGAAAATCTCCTTGAGGGTTTTTTTTTAAATGGGATTTACTAAACTTTGATCTAGATAAAAGCTAATCATATTGGACAGACACAGTCCATGTCCCTCATGGAGCTCACAATTTTAATCCCCATTTTAGAAATGAGGTAACAGGCAGAGAGAAGTGAAATGACTGGCCCAAATTCACACAGCAGACAAGTGGCAGAGCTGGAATTAGAACCCATGACCTCTGACTCATTCCACCAAACCACAAGAGGTGCTGCACAAACCACTAGAGTCAATTCCTTCCTGCAGGTTATCAGTCTTGAAGTAATGAAAACTTGCCCTTTAAGAGAATTGACTATTATTAGCTGATAGGTCTTCATAATTAACAATATGAGGAAATAGCTGCTTTCTCCCAGAATGATCTGGAGACTTAAAAAAGCACAGATGGAAGTCATTCAAAGAACTTATGAATTCTGGTCTTTGATCTATCTGGCAAAATTGAGATCAGCCAAACTCTTATATTTTAAGTTCCTCCACTAGATTGTAAATTACTTGAGGACATGCATACTGTCTGCCAACCCTCTTGTACTCTCCCAAGTGCTTAGTTCAACGCTGTGCATATAATAAGTGTTCCATAAATGCTATCAATTGACTGTCATTCATTTGTAAAACACTGAATAGAGTCTGTAGATTATATTCCTTTCAGTTACATAAAAAGTTCAAGACCAACCTCAGAAAAGCAGCATGGCATAACGGATAGAGCCCGGGCCTGGAAATCAGGAGATCATAGTTTCTAATCCTACCTTTGCCACTTGTCTGCTGTGCAGCCTTGGGTGAGTCACTTCACTTCTCTGGACCTCAATGATCTCATCTGCAAAATGGGGATTGAGACTGTGAGCCCCAGGTGGGACAGGGGCTGTGTCCAACCCGATTTGCTTATATTCACCTCAGTGCTTAATAGAGTGCCTGGCACATAGTAAGCACTTAACAAATACCACAATTATTATTATTAACAGTGATAGTGAGTCCTGATGTAACTTGTCAGTAATTGCTAACTTTCTTTTAAAGCCAGATAGAATACATTCTAAAAGGAACAGTCAACTGTTTGTCACAGGTGGATTATCATTTGATTTCAACCTCTTTGCTTTTGTACCAGCGAGTTTAGTCAATTATTATATCTTTTGGTTCCTCCAAGAAAACCATTTAAATTTCTTCACTATTTCAACAGGCAGGTAGTGATTAGAATATATTGTCAAATCTCAGGATTTTTTTTTTGTCACACAGCTCACCTGCCAACTTGTTCTTGTTAATTCCGCTTTTCCAGCTTGCCTGCTTTCTGCACATAGTTGCGGGAAGATGGGAATGACAGAGACGGGAGAGGAAATAGCAGCAATGGCTGAAACAAGCTGAAAATGAATGATATTTTCAAATTCTAAGCAGGACTGCAGAGGATAATAATTATATTAAAAAGGCCCTCTGGAGGTAGGTGCAAATAGGCTAGTCTAAACAAGTGCCACTATTTTAATGCGGGCTGTTCAAGATGGTGTCATTACTTGACTACACTGCCACCTTTCACCTCCAGCCGTTGTGATCTGTTAGATCTCACTAACAGGGAGAGTGAGGGACTTGTTTGCAGGGGATTTGTTGTCTCACGCTCAGAGGCAGCTGAGAGACTTGCCAAATGACAGGAAGACGCTTATATTCACAAGGTGTGATTGCCTAAGTGTTTGCCTGTGTCTAATTAGTTTGCCTTTGCTGGATGGTAGCTCCACAGCCAGAAACAGATTGACTCTGCAGGCTTTAAGCAAAGAGGTTTGATTGGTGTTGTTATCATTTGTTTATTTAACCCTCCCACTAACAATGAACGTTCCCGAAGTATAGCCTTTTCTACTGCCTTTTAAAAGACAGTTTTTAAGAGCCTTTCCTCTTAAGGCAGGTCCTCTAGCAGATGTTAATGGGAGGCTTGATCGTAACTGAGCCTTTGTCTAAAGGCAGGGCTTATCTTCCCCTTAAGAGTTTACTTTATGGTTGAATCTTTAGAGAAAGCAAGGAGGTGAGAAAATTAATTTGTGAGAAATGTTGCCTTTTCAATATCAATAGCAGTAGCAAGAATAGAGGGGACAACCATTTTGGATACCTTATTGCCTTGAGTGGCAGTCGAAGAGGGAGGATTTGGTTTGAATAGTTAATGGTTAGCTATAGATTGCCATCTAATGTCAATCCATAAGTAATATTTATTGAGTGCTGTACTAAGCACTGGGGAAAGTACAATACAACAGAATTAGCAGACACATTCCCTGTCCATAATGAGTTTACAGTGTAGAGGAGGAGACAGACATTAAGATGAACAATTGCACTATATAATTGAAAGATATGAAAATAAATGCTGTGGGGTTGGGGGTAGGGTAAATATCAAATGTTCAAAGGTCCCAGATCCATAGATGATGCAGAAGGGAAAGCCAGCAAGGGAAATGAGGACTTAATCAGGGAAGGCCTCTTGGAGAAGCGGTGACCTTAATAATGCTTTGAAGGTGGAGAGAGTGGTGGTCTTATTTATGTGGAGGGGGAAGATGTGGGAAAGGAGTTAGTGGTGAGATAGCCAAGATCGGGGCACAGTGAGTAAGTTGGCATTAGAGGAGCGGAGTTTGCAGGGCACTGTAGTTGGAGATCAGTGAGGTGAGTTAGGATGAGCCAAGCTGCTTGAGTGCTTTAAAGGCAATGGTAAGGAGTTTCTGTTTGAGGCAGAGGTGGATGGGCAGGTAATCGATGTTCTCGAGTAGTGGAGAGACATGAACCAAACGTTTTGGTTGATAAATGATCCAGACCGGAGAGTGAAGTACAGACTGGAGTGGGAAGAGTCAGGAGGCAGGGAGGTCAGAGAGGAATCAGATGCAATAATTAAGGTGGGATGGAATAAGTGCTTGGATCTGCAGGGGAGCAGTTTGGTTGGAGAGGAAATGACAGATTTTAGCAATGTTGTAAAAGTGGAACCTACAAGATTTGGTGACAGATGTAATATGTGGGTGGAATGAGAGAAGGATCAAAGATAATGCCAAGGTTATGGACTTGTGAGATAGGGAGAATAGTGGTGTTGTCTATAGGGTTTGGTTGGGAAGATAAGGAATTGAGTTTGGACATTGTTAATTTAAGGTGTTGGTGGGACATCCAGGTAGAGAGGTCCTGAAGGCAGGACATATATATTTGGTGAAACCCTTAGTACAGTAATAATAATGATTGTATTTGTTAAGCACTTACTATGTGCCAAGTACCGTTCTAAGCACTGGGATAGATACAGGGTAATCAGGTTGTCCCACATTGGGCTCATGGTCTTAATCCCATTTTACAGATAAATGAGGCACAGAGAAATTAAGTGACTTACTCAAAGTCACACAGCTGTTAAGTGGCAGAGTTGGGTTTAGAACCCATGACCTCTGACTCCCAAGCCTGGGCTCTTGCCACTAAGCCACACTGCTTCTCTATAGTACAACATGCTCAATAAATACCATTGATTGATTATGCCAAATGCAGATTCTCATTCTCCCACTGCCTCCCACTACTAGCGGTTAATCTTTATTTAAAAAAAAATCTTCCTTTAATGACTCCACATTCTGGTTTCTGAAGGGACGACTGCAGGATAAAAGGTACTGAGCTAGAGTGTTGGTCTGCCTGGTCCGTCTGGAGAAATTCTGCCCCTGATGTTGTAAAGCTTGCTTGGAAGAACTGTGAGATGGTTGTTCCTCTTAATTATTGAACCGAATGTTTTGGAATGTAGCACCTCATGTCCACTTTGGCACCCTCATCAATGAACAGAACCAAGTCCTTATTTATTCACGCCCCTCTTGAGCCTAGTGATATTTTCTGCCTTCCCAACTTTCTGTGGCAATGGACTCCATAGGCTTAACTCCTGCTGTGTGAAGAAGTTCTGTCTTTGGCTTTGATTCTATCTCTATTTAGTTTGCCCTTTTGGTGTGGGATTGGTGCAACAGAAATTCCACATCCGTTCTGTTCACACATGATTTTGTATATTTCCTTGTACCATTTGTGGCTTGTACTTCTTATTACACTTAGCCTGATCCAGATCCCTGCCCCAGATGAAGGAGTAGTATTAATACTGGTTTTCCCTGTGGATAGTTGGACTATTTAGTTTCCCCTCCAACACCCTCTGAAGGAAAGAGAGGTAAAGTCCTTCAAACCCAGTTCCTGTTTGGGGCTTTTTCATTGTCTTGCTCCATGACTATGAACCAGCTACTTACCGTCTTTAAACAAGTTTTCTGGCCACAAGACCAATTGCCCTTCTGCAGAAAAGAATCTCCAAGGCCGATGCTTCTTAATGGTGCAGATGTTTCAGGTTCTTCTCAGTGCAATGAGTGGGGGATTTGCATTTACTCTCCTGCTTCATGCAGGCCAGCTGAACTATGTTAATTTGATGTCCTTAGAACTACGTTTCTCCTGCCCCCGGAAGAATTTGCCCTCTATCTTGGCTCTTAATTGGTCTGTTGGTCTGATGGACTGATACTGCTACTAATTTTTCCTTATGCACTATTATTTCTGATCCCTAATATGCTAAGTTTTCTTATCTATTCTTATTTATCATTTTCCTGTGGGCTCCCATTGTAACTTTTAATAAGGCCCACACAGACACACAAACATATCCACTAGCATCAAAGCACGCAGGACAGTTCTCTGCACACAGTAAGCACTCAATAAATATGATTGATCAAATACGCAAGAGGATTTAGCGTTAATTGGGGGTACAAGGCAGGAGTGTGGACTGCCTAAGCAACGTCTGATTGCATGACAGCCATCCTCTATCTGGTCATCTTTCGCTCATTTGAAGAGATTAATTTGCGGCCCAGTTATGAGTTGTGGTTTTTTATTTAATTGTATTTACTGATTGCTTATTGTGTACAAGCACTGTACTAAGTGCTTGGGAGAGTACAATAGAACAAAAAATAAACAGCATGGCTCAGTAGAAAGCGCATGGGCTTGGGAGTCAGAGGTCATGGGTTCAAATTCTGTTTCTGCCAATTGTCAGCTCTATGACTTTGAGCAAGTAACTTAATTTCTCTGTGCCTCAGTTACCTCATTTGTAAAATGGGGATTAAGACTGTGAGCCACACGTGGGACAACCTGATCACCTTGTATCCTCCCCAGTGCTTAGAACAGTGCTCTGCACATAGTAAGCACTCAACAAATGTCATCATCATCATATAAATAAATAAACAATAAATAAATAATACATTATAAATAAATAAATAATAATAGAGAAGCAGTGTGGCTCAGTGGAAAGAGAGTGGGCTTGGGAGTCAGAGGTCCTGGGTTCGAATCCAGCCTGCACCACTTGTCAGCTGTGTGACCTTGGGCAAGCCACTTAACTTCTCTGTGCCTCAGTTACCTCATCGGTAAACAGGGGATTAAGACTGTGAGCCCCACGTGGGACAACCTGATCACCTTGTATCTCCCCAGCACTTAGAACAGTGCTTCACACATACTAAGTGCTTAACAAATACCATTATTATTATTATTATTAAACAGACACATTTCCTGGCCACAATGAGCTCATAGTCTTTACTGGTTCTCTGTCTGGCTGTGAGAAGGGTTTGGATCCAGACCCATCTTGCCGACAGGATCTGAGACTTTATTCCAGACAGAGAGAATGTTTCTGAAAAAGTCTAAATCAGTATCCTTCCTCTGCCCCAGGCGCACTGGCCCTGCTACTGGAATGGTTTGGATTTGGGTGGGTATTGCTTCTCCTTACCTGCAGCCACCTAGTTTCTTGGGGTACAGAATGGTGAAGGGGTACAGAGAAGGAGTTGGGGAACTGGGAGGGACAGAAGCTGGGCTCATCAGCGCTGAGGGATTTATTTGTCCTTCTTTTTAAATGAAAAAATGCCCACCAATGCCACCTCCCCCGCGCCAGGCGTATCCACAGAAAGGGGAGACTCTAAGTTCATTATGGACAGGGAGCGTGTCCACTAAAGGGAGCATGTCCACTAATTCTGTTGTACTGTACTCTCCCAAGCGCCTAGTACAGTGCTCTGCACGTAGAAAATGCTTTATAAATACCATTGATTGGTTGATTTTTCATTTAGGGCAGCAGAAAACCGCAGCTCTCCAGCTTCCTCCTCTCTGGCAGCCCCGAGATGGAAGCAGCGTGACTCAGTGGAAGGAGCCCGGGCTTGGGAGTCAGAGGTCATGGGGTCGAATCCAGCTCCACCACTTGTCAGCTGTGTGACCCTGGGCAAGTCACTTAACTTCTCTGAGCCTCAGTTACCTCATCTGTAAAATGGAGATTAAGACTGTGAGCCCCCCGTGGGACAACCTGATCACCTTTTAACCTCCCCAGTGCTTAGAACAGTGCTTTGCACATAGTAAGCACTTAATAAATGCCATTATTATTATGGGAAGGAGCATTAGCCCTCAGCAGCAGGCTGGGAGACCCCTAGCCCCTGGCTCAATGGAAAGAGCACAGGCTTTGGAGTTAGAGGTCATGGGTTCAAATCCTGGCTCCCCCAATTGTCAGCTGTGTGACTTTGAGCAGACCCCCGTGGGACAACCTGATCACCTTGTAATCTCCCCAGTGCTTAGAACAGTGCTTTTCACATAGTAAGCGCTTAATAAATGCTATTATTATTATTATTATTACTGAGATGGTGCAGATTGGGGACCCCTCTGCCATGGGGGTCAGCCCCGGGTCCATTCATTCATTCAGTCATATTTATTGAGCACTTACTTCGTGCAGAGCACTGCACTAAGCGGTTGGGAGAGTATGCTATAAAAATAAACAGACACATTCCCTCAATGAGGTTCATCCACACATGCTTTGGTTTTAGAGGATAATCCCGTAATCACTCTGGGTTCCTTCCTTCCCAGTTTCACAAAACGTCATTCATTCAATCTTGTTTATTGAGTGCTTACTGTGTGCAGAGCACTGTACTAAGTGCTTGGGAGAGTAAACTATAATGCTTTGGTTTCAGAGGAAATCCCATAATCAACCTGGGTTCCTTCCTTCCCAGCTTCATGGCAAATCATTCAATCGTATTTATTGAGCGCTTACTGCTTGGAACGCACTGTACTGAATGCTTAATCCCAGCTTTTCCCCCTCCAGCTCGCCAGAGACCTCATAATTCAAACTGAGAGATAGTCCTGAAAGCATTTGAAAACTCCGTCTGCTATATCATCTTGGAGGATTTCACTGGAATAATGTGCCACGATGAAAAATGCACCGCCCTGTTGTGGAACCTTAAGTTGCTACATACTGCACATCCCATAGTTCTTGCATATGCCGACTCCTATTTCAGCTTCACTAATTTGCCGTGTCAAATGAGTGTGATGAAACAAATTGTAATTACACTGAAAGATCATTTAGAGCTTTAATGCTGTCACATCTGCATGCTGATCTGGGGTGCCCCTAAAGGTTGCAAAGCCAAATTTCTTGTAATATGGTTGCTATTTTTACGGGGGTAGGTGCTGACAGAAACTTTCAGAAACTGAAAATGAGGATTTGGCTTTTTAAACTGAAGGACTTTTCATTTTCCCAGTGGCCACCTTGCATTTCTGGTTGATTTATTGTAATTTGGTGGGGAAAATGCGATTAGTGACTGGGTATAAGATGCCAAGTAAAGAAAGGTGATTTTATTCTGCTCCTTGCTGGTGATGGAATTTCTAAAATGTGATCAGTTTAGGGGAACTGGAAGAAAATCAGGCTAATTAACACTGAAATTGGTAGAGAGGTCTTTTGGGAAATAGGGAAGAGGTGCATGAAATGCACTTCTTGAAAAAAGTAGTAATACATTATCAGATCTGAAAAGTAGTGTGGCCTAGTGGAGAGAGCACGGGCCTCGGAGTTAGAGGACGAGGATTCTAATCCCGGCTCTTCCACAACCTTGTCAGCTGTGTGACTTTGGGCAAGTCACTTAACTTCTCTGGGCCTCAGTAACCTCATCTGTAAAATGGGGATTAAAGACTGTGAGCCCCCATGGGACAACCTGATCACCTTGTAACCTCCCCAGTGCTTAGAACAGTGCTTTGCACATAGTAAGCACTTAAAAAATGCCATTATTATTATTATCCCTGACCTTGGGAAATCACTTAGCTACTCTGTACTTCAGTTCCCTCATCTGCAAAATGGGTATTCAGTATCTGTTCTCTTTTCTTACTTAATGAGCCTTAAGTGGGATCTGATTATCTTCTATCTAATAGAGCACTTAGTACAGTGCTTGGCTCAAAGCAAGTGCTTAACAAATACTGCAATTATCTGAGTTGGTCTGAATTTTTTCCATCTGTGGACGCTTTATTTTAATGCCTGATCAAAAAGCGACTTCTGTAGAGTTGTTTCTGGCAAAATATTTATGTAATTAAACATTTGGCTTCAGACTTACATTGTTCTAAACATTGTACATGTAAATTTATTCAGAGAAAAGAGCACTATCGTGATGCATTCATTTGAATATACAATCCTGGTTCTGTCTTCCATTTTTTTTTTTTTTTTTGTCTTTAACTCTCTCCTTTCAAAGCCATCTGTAGTCTTTAAGGTGCAAGGGTCTCAGGACTTCTCCCAGGCCAAATTAATCTCTGGTTCATTTAAAAAGAGAAGCAGTGTTGCTTGATGGATAGAGCATGGGCCTGGGAATCAGAAGGAGCTGGATTCTACTAATCTTGGCTCTGCTGCCAGATCTTGGCTCCCAGATCTCCATCTCTGCCCCTGCTCTCTCCCCCTCCCTCCAGGCTCGCATCTCCTCCTGCCTTCAGGACATCTCCATCTGGATGTCCGCCTGCCACCTAAAGCTCAACATGTCGAAGACTGAGCTCCTTGTCTTACCTCCCAAACCTTGTCCTCTCCCTGACTTTCCCATCTCTGTTGACGGCACTACCATCCTTCCCGTCTCACAAGCCCGCAACCTTGGTGTCATCCTCGACTCCGCTCTCTCATTCACCCCTCACATCCAAGCCGTCACCACAACCTGCCGGTCTCAGCTCCGCAACATTGTCAAGACCCGCCCTTTCCTCTCCATCCCAACCGCTACCCTGCTCATTCAAGCTCTCATCCTATCCCGTCTGGACTACTGCACCAGCCTTCTCTCTGATCTCCCATCCTCGTGTCTCTCTCCACTTCAATCCATACTTCATGCTGCTGCCCGGATTATCTTTGTCCAGAAACGCTCTGGGCATATTACTTCCCTCCTCAAAAACCTCCAATGGCTACCAATCAATCTGCGCATCAGGCAGAAACTCCTCACCCTGGGCTTCAAGGCTCTCCATCACCTCGCCCCCTCCTACCTCACCTCCCTTCTCTCCTTCTACAGCCCAGCCCGCACCCTCCGCTCCTCCACCACTGATCTCCTCACTGTACCTCATTCTCGCCTGTCCCGCCATCGACCCCCAGCCCACGTCATCCCCCGGGCCTGGAATGCCCTCCCTCTGCCCCTCTGCCAAGCTAGCTCTCTTCCTCCCTTCAAGGTCCTGCTGAGAGCTCACCTCCTCCAGGAGGACTTCCCAGACTGAGCCCCTTCCTTCCTCTCCCCCTCGTCCCCCTCTCCATCCCCTCATCTTACCTCCTTCCCTTCCCCACAGCACCTGTATATATGTATATATGGTTGTACATATTTATTACTCTATTTATTTATTTATTTATTTATTTATTTTACTTGTACATTTCTATCCTATTTATTTTATTTTGTTGGTATGTTTGGTTATGTTCTCTGTCTCCCCCTTTTAGACTGTGAGCCCACTGTTGGGTAGGGACTGTCTCTATGTGTTGCCAATTTGTACTTCCCAAGCGCATAGTACAGTACTCTGCACATAGTAAGCGCTCAATAAATACGATTGATTGATTGATTGATTGCTGCCTATCTGTTGTGTGACCTTGGGCAAATCACTTAACTTCTCTGTGCTTCAGTACCTCATCTGTAAAATAAGGATTAGGACTGTGATTCCTATATGTGTCAGGGCCTCTATTCACATTATTAGCTTGCATCTACCCTAGTGCTTAGTACAGAATGTGTCACATAGCATTCATTCATTCATTCAGTTGTATTTATTGAGTGCTTACTGTGAGCAGAACACTGTACTAAGCGCTTAAAAAAGGCATTCATTCAATGAGTCCAAAGTTGGAATTCTGAAATATGGTTGTGTTTTTTGGAGTAGAGGGTCCTTGGAAAGAGTAACAAAAGCTCTGCAACTTTTCATTCATCTATCCCAAATCCTGTTGCCAGTGAGGACTTAATAGAGGATTTCCCTTAAGGGAGCAGAATGTAAAGTAATAAGAACATATCTGAAGCGCTCAATGGGCCCTATTCAGGTACACAGTAAGGTCCAATGAATGCTTATCACAGTCGGGGGCTTATAGTTGCTCAGAAGAAGCTGCAATAGGCTCCCAGCTAGTAGCCGTGCTAAAGCTAGTAGCCATGTTCAGCAACTACGTGGCTCCCATTAATAATGGTGGTATTTACTAAGTGCTCATATGTGCCAAGCCCTGAGGTAGATGCAAGGCAAACAGAACAGACCTAGTCTCTTTTCCCCACAGGACTCACAGTCTTAAGAGGGAGAACATTATGCAGATGGAGAATTTGAGACATGGAAAATGATGCGTGGCTCAATAGAAAAAGCCCGGACTTTGGAGTCAGAGATCATGGGTTCGAATCCTGACTCTGCCAATTGTCAGCTGTGTGACTTTGGGCAAGTCACTTCACTTCTCTGTGCTCCAGTTCCCTCATCTGTACAATGGGATGAAGACTGTGAGCCTCCTGTGGGACAACCTGATCTCCTTGTAACCTCCCCGGCACTTAGAACAGTGCTTTGCACATAGTAAGTGCTTAATAAATGCCATTATTATTATTATTATTATTATTATTATTACTTTTTTTTTTATCAAGGTCACAAAGCAGGTCAGTGGCAGAACTGGGATAAGAAACTGGGTCTCTGGACTTTCAAACCAGAGCTCTTGCCACTAGGCCATGTGGCTGTCTCCCACCATCTTAGAGAAGCAGCGTTTCCTAGTGGAGAGAGCACAAGCCCAGGAGTCAGAATGACCTGGGTTCTAATCCTGGATTTGCCACTTGTCTGGTCTGTGCCCTTGAGCGAGTCACTTCACTTGCCTATGCCTCAGTTACCTCATCTGTAAAATGGAGATTAAGTCCGTGAGCCCCATGTGGGACAGGGACAGCGTCTAATTCATTCATTCAATCGTTTTTATTGAGTGCTTACTGTGTGCAGAGCACTGTATTAAGCTCTTGGAAAGTACAATTCAGCAGCAAACAGAGACAATCTCTACCCAACAATGGGCTCACAGTCTAGAAGCGGGCAGACAGACAACAAATCCGATTTGCTTGTACCCACCCCAGTGCTTAGTACTGGGACATGGTAAGCACTTAACAAATACCACCATTGTTAATATTAGTCAGTCAGTCAGTAATTTGTATTTATTGAGTGCTTACTGTGTGCCAAACACTGTACTAAGCTAAGTACTATTGTGCTTGGGAGAACGCAATATAACAATGACCTAGTCCCTCGTCCCCCTCTCCATCCCCCCCCCATCTTACCTCCTTCCCTTCCCCACAGCACCTATATATATGTATATATATTCATATATAAATATATATATATATATGTATGTTTGTACATATGTGTTACTCTATTTATTTATTTTACTTGTACATATCTATTCTATTTTATTTTGTTAGTATGTTTGGCTTTGTTCTCTGTCTCCCCCTTTTAGACTGTGAGCCCACTGTTGGGTAGGGACTGTCTCTATATGTTGCCAACTTGTACTTCCCAAGCGCTTAGTACAGTGCTCTGCACACAGTAAGTGCTCAATAAATATGATTGATGATGATGATAGTGGAAAGAGCATGGACCTAAGAGTCAGAGGATACAGGTTCTAGTCCCAGCTCTGCCATATGTCTGCTGTGTGATCTTGGGCAAGTCACTTCACTTCTCCGGGCCTCAGGTTACCTCACTGGTAAAATGGGGATCAAGATTGTGAACCCCATGTGGGACAGGGACTGTGTCTGCTCTGATCGCCTTGTACCTACCCCAGCACTTAGAACATTGCTTATCATATAGTAAGCACTTAACAAATACCACAATTGTTATTATTACTAATAACAATAAGCGGATATGTTCCCTGCCCACAATGAGCTTACAGTCTAGAAGGGGAGACAGGCGTTAATATTCTTTGCACATAGTAAGCACTCATTAAATATGATTGAATGAATATAAATATATTACAGATGTAGACAGACAATATAAAGAAACTAAAGATATTATTATATTAATAGTAATAATAATGACATTTATTAAGCACTTACTATGTGCAAAGCACTGTTCTAAGTGCTGGGGAGTTTACAAGGTGATCAGGTTGTCCCAAAGGGTGCGCCCAGTCTTAATCCTCATTTTACAGATGAGGTAACTGAGGCACAGAGAAGTTAAGTGACTTGCCCAAAGTCACACAGCTGACCATTGGCAGAGTTGGGATTTGAACCCATGACCTCTGACTCCAAAGCCCATGCTCTTTCCACTGAGCCATGCTGCTACCAATGTGCTGCTCCCTGCTCTTAGGACTGCTACTGTCAGGGAGGACAGGAGACTGGATCCCTCGGAAAGGGAATTGGGTGGAAACCCCCGCTAGGAGAAGGAAGGGAAGGAGACACAATGGGTTGGGGAGAGAGCTTACCATCCCACCTTGTACTCTGAATAGAGAGTAATAATAATTATAATAATAATTATGATATTTGTTAAGCACTTATTATGTGCCAGCCACTGTACTAAGTGGGGGCCGGGGGAGCCAATGGGGAGAATTTGTCCAGTTCCAATTACTGCAGAAAAAGCCCATCTTTTTAAAAAATATTTGTTAAATTAATTAATTCATATTCATTCAGTCATATTTATTGAGCACTTACTGTGTACAGAGCACATTCATTCAATCGTATTCAGGCACAGTTGGGTTGGACACAGCCCCTGTCCCACACGGGACTCACAGTCTCAATCCCCATTTTACAGATGAGGGAACTGAGGCTCAGAGAGGTGAAGTGAATTGCCCAAAGTCACACAGCAGCCGGGATTAGAACCCATGATCTTCTGACTCCCATGACCGTGCTACAACATGCACAACAACATGCCTCCTGGACCTGGGTGGGTTTGCCCTGGGCCTTCCTGGTGGAAGCTGAAAACCCGACAAATAAAATGTTAGGGCGTGCTCAGCTACAGACTCACACTGGGCTCGGGCTGGTTGCCCTGGTGGATTTACAACATGGTGAGATGCATTCTATTTTTGGCAGAAAAGACGGAACCAATAAGGTGTGCAGGCACTGGAAAGGGAACTCATTACAGCACTTGTCCTTTAGTGTATCCTCTTGCCTTATTTATGTGTTTCTCATAAAAGGTACATCTTCAGAGTTCACTTCCTAAAAGCGTGCATACTAATTTTTCTACAGATCTATTATGTATGAACTAGTAGGGCCTATTCTCCTCGTGGGGTGCAGAGATTAACGTGTGTAACCTCCATTAGTGTTAATGGCAGATTTATGCACAATTTCTGAACTCGCCGAGAATAAAGCGCCGAGCACCACTGTCTATACGGAGGGACATGGCTTGCATGTGACGCGACCATCTCAGGGCAACGAAGGTGGGAGAGCTGGGTGTTGAGATCTGAATTTCTACTTTTCCAACTTAAATAGTGCATTCAAAAGAAAGCAAACCCACACAAAGGATGCGTCTCCCTGAACGCCTCTCGTCGGCTTTCTTATGTCGGTTCTGTTTCCTCGCTTTCTCCCCCTGCTCAGGATTGGAAAGGGTCCTGGAAGGAGCAACTAAGGATGCATGACAGAAGGATTTCAGGGTTGATGGAGGGGACATTGGTGAAAGGCTCGTGAATGGCCATGACAGTCCGTTTCCATTTTGAAGATATTTCAGAACGCCTTCCCAGACTGAATCCCCTCCTTCCTCCCCCGCTCCTCCCCCTCTCCACCCCCCCGCCTTACCTCCTTCCCTTCCCCACAGCACCTGTATATATGTTTGTATGTATTTATTACTCTATTTATTTTGCTTGTACATATCTCTTCTATTTATTTTATTTTGTTAATATGTTTTGTTTTGTTCTCGGTCTCCCCCTTCTAGACTGTGAGCCCACTGTTGGGTAGGGACTGTCTCTATATGTTGCCAATTTGTACTTCCCAAGCGCTTAGTACAGTGCTTTGCACACAGTAAGCGCTCAATAAATACGATTGATTGATTGATTCAGAAAAGCAGTGCAATTTCTTAGTAACTTTGATCTTTGTTGCATTCCTCTTGGTTTGCGTTCCTCTCCACCTCTGATTAGTGGACATCTGCCACACAGGAATACGTTGGAGAGCATGCCACATACTGCACTGAGCAGCCCCAGGAGGTGCTCTATAATAATGTGTGGTATTTTTAAGCACTTACTATGTGACAGGCACTGTATTGAGTGCTGGGGTAGCTACAAGGTGATTGGATTGGACTCAGTCCCTGTCCCACATGGGCCTCACTGTATCTTAATTGCCATTTTACAGATGAGATAACTGAGGCACAGAAAAGGGAAGTGACTTGTCCGAGGTCACACAGCAGACAAGTGGCGAAGCCAGGATTAGAACCCAAGTCCTTCTGACGCCCAGGCCCGGGCTCTAGCTACTAGACTACACTGCTTCTCTGTAAATGCTGTTGATGATGATCGGGTCCTCCTGTCATTATTGGTTGCTGCTGCTCCTGGGATGTCCTGACTTTATTCCAGTGCTCCAGCTAGGGAAGGAGAGGGTTGGGGTTAACTTCTGGGACCTAGTAAACATCTGCCTTACCCTCCCCGTGGGATAAAAGCCACTGGGTATAATTGGCCAGGTCCAATTACGGCAGAAAAAGCCCATCTTTTTAAAAAAATATTTGTTAAATTAATTAATTAATTTGTATTCATTAAACTGTATTTATTGAGCACTTAGTATGTACAGTGCGCATTCATTCAGTCATATTTATTGAGTGCTAGCTGTGTGCAAAGCACTTTACTAAGTGTTTGGGAGAGTACAATATAACAACAAATAGACACATTCCCTGCCCACAACAAGCTCCCAGTCTAGAAGAATTGTGGTATTTGTTAAGCAACTAGTATGTGCCAGGTGCTATACTAAGCACCGGGGTGGGTACAAGCAAATCGGGGTGGACACAGTCCCTACCCTACATGATAATAATAATAATAATAATAATGACATTTGTTAAGTGCTTACTATGTGCCAAACACCGTTCTAAGCACTGGGGGGATACAAGGTGATTGGGTTGTCATTCATTCATTCATTCATTCATTCAATCGTATTTGTTGAGTGCTTACTGTGTGCAGAGCACTGTACTAAGCGCTTGGAAGTACAAGTTGGCAACATATAGAGATGGTCCCTACCCAACAGTGGGCTCACAGTCTAGAAAGGGGAGACAGACAACAAAACAAAACATATTAACAAAATAAAATAAAGTAGAATAAATATGTACAAGTAAAATAAATAAATAAATAGGGTAATAAATGCGTACTAACGTATATACATATATACAGGTGCTGTGGGGAAGGGAAGGAGGTAAGATGGGGGATGGAGAGGGGGGCAGGGGAGAGGAAGGAGGGGGCTCAGTCTGGGAAGGCCTCCTGGAGGTGGTGAGCTCTCAGTAGGGCCTTGAAGGGAGGAAGAGAGCTAGCTTGGCAGATGGGCAGAGGGAGGGCATTCCAGGCCCAGGGGATGATGTGGACCGGGGGTCGACGGCGGGAAAGGCGAGAACGAGGCCCGGTGAGGAGATTAGCGGCAGAGGAGTAGAGGGTGCGGGCTGGGCTGGAGAAGGAGAGAAGGGAGGTGAAGTAGGAGGGGGCGAGGGGATGGACAGCCTTGAAGCTGAGGGTGAGGAGTTTCTGCCTGATGCGTAGGTTGACTGGTAGCCACTGGAGATTTTTGAGGAGGGGAGTAACATGCCCAGAGCGTTTCTGGACAAAGGCAATCCGGGCAACGGCGCGAAGTATGGATTGAAGTGGGGAGAGACAGGAGGATGGGAGATCGGAGAGGAGACTGATACAGTAATTCAGACGGGATAGGATGAGAGCTTGAATGAGCAGGGTAGCAGTTTGGATGGAGAGGAAAGGGCGGAACTTGGCAATGTTGTGGAGGTGAGACCGGCAGGTTTTGGTGACGGCTTGGATGTGAGGAGTGCACGAGAGAGTGGAGTCGAGGATGACACCAAGGTTGTGGGCCTGTGAGATGGGAAGGATGGTAGTGCCGTCAGCAGTGATGGGAAAGTTAGGGAGAGGGCAGGGTTTGGGAGGGAGAGGGCAGGGTTTGGGAGGGAAGACAAGGAGTTTGGTCTTAGACATGTTGAGTTTTAGGTGGCGGGCAGACATCCAGATGGAGATGTCCTGAAGGCAGGAGGAGATGCGAGCCTGGAGGGAGGGAGAGAGAGCAGGGGCAGAGATGTAGATCTGGGTGTCATCAGCGTAGAGATGATAGTTGAAGCCATGGGAGCGAATGAGGTCACCAAGGGAGTGAGTGTAAATCGAGAACAGAAGGGGACCAAGAACTGAACCTTGTCCCATATGGGGCTCACAGTCTTAATCCCCATTTTACAGATGAGGTAACTGAAGCTCAGAGAAGGTAAGTGACTTGCCCAAGGTAACACAGCAGATATGTGGCAGAGCCAGAATTAGAACCCACGACCTCTGACTCCCAAGCCCATGCTCTTTCCACTGAACCATGCTGCTACATGGGGCTCACAGTCTTATTTCCCATTTGACAGATGCAGTAACTGAGGTACAGAGAAGTTAGGTGCTATGCTCAAAGCCACACAGCAGACAAGTAGCGGATCTGGGATTAGAACCCATGACCTTTTGATTCCCAGGCCCATGTTCTATCCACTACACCGTGCTGCTTCCCTGTTAAATCCTTACCTCTCACCAATCCCGTGCCAGGACAAGGCTTTGTGAACATATGAACTGTTTGCTCCAAGAAGGTCATCCAACTCTGATGAGAGGGAGAGGAAAACCCCCCAAAGCAATAATAAAGGGGATCTCACCTTTTGAAAGCTTTGTCTTGCCTTGTCTTATGCCTTCGAGTGATTTCTGACCCATAGCGATATCATGGTCACATCTCTCCCAGAACGCCCCACCTCCATCTGCAATCGTTCTCATAGAGAAGCAGCGTGGCTCATTGGAAAGAGCATGGACTTCGGAGTCAGAGGTCATGGGTTCAAATCCCGACCCTGCCAATTGTCAGCTGTGTGACTTTGGGTAAGGCACTTAACTTCTCTGGGCCTCAGTTACCTCATCTGTAAAATGAAGATTAAGACTATGAGACCCTCGTGGGACAACCTGATCAACTTGTAACCTCTCCAGCGCTTAGAACAGTGCTTTACACATAGTAAGTGCTTAATAAATGCCATTATCATTATTATTATAGTGGATGCATAGATTTTTCTTGGTAAAAATGTGGAAGTGGTTTACCATTGCTTCCTTCTGCGCAGTCAACTTGAGTCTCCAGCCTCAACTCTCTCCCGTGCCGCTGCTGCCCAGCACATCAATCAATCAATCATATTTATTGAGCACTTACTGTGTGCAGAGCACTGTATTAAGCGCTTGGGAAGTACAAGTTGGCAACGTATAGAGACAGTCCCTACCCAACAGTGGGCTCACTGTCTAGAAGGGGGAGACAGAGAACAAACCAAAGCATATTAACAAAATAAAATAAATAGAATAAATATGTACAAGTAAAATAAATAAATAAATAAATGCACATGTGAGTTTTGACTTGTAGCAGATTGCCTTCTACTCGCTAGCCACTGCCCAAGTTAAGATTGGAATGGGTAGGCCTCTGCTTGACTCTCCTTCCAGTAGCTGAGACTGGTCAAGTACTGAAAACCTTCCAGGTGCTACCTGAGAGGGTCCAGGAGCTTTGGGGGTCATGAATAAACTTGCTGCGGGCAGGGAATAATGAAATGTCTTTTTCCAATGGCCAAATCTGCATATTAAAAAAGTCCAAATCACAACTGCACCTCCAAATGGATGGACAGAGTTGTTGTAGTATTTGAGATTTGGATGAGAGTCATCGTATTAGCATGTGAATCGGCCATGAGATTGCATTTCCCAATCAATCAATCAATCATATTTATTGAGCGCTTACTGTGTGCAGAGCACTGTACTAAGTGCTTGGGAAGTACAAGTTGGCAACATATAGAGACAGTCCCTACCCAACAGTGGGCTCACAGTCTAGAAGGGGGAGACAGAGAACAAAACCAAACATATTGACAAAATAAAATAAATAGATGGCCCCTGCCCCTGCCCAGCCCCCAACATATCCAGAAATCTTTCTGGGCAATTCCAATGGCTATGCCTGGTTCAGAGTCCCTGGAAAAAAAAATAATCATACAGAAGAAATATGGCCTCGTGAAAAGACCATAGATATGGGAGTCAGAGGATATGGGTTCTAATCCTATCTCTGCCACTTAATAATTATGATGGCATTTGTTAAGTGCTTAATAAGTGCAAAGAACTGTTCTAAGTGCTGGGGGGATACAAGGATACATGTTGTCCCACGTGGGGCTCACAGTCTTAATCCCCATTTTACAGATGATGTAACTGAGGCCCAGAGAAGTTAAGTGACTTACCCAGGTCCCACAGCAGATATGTGGGGGACCCGGGATTAAAACCCATGACCTCTGACTCCCAAGCCTGGGCTCTTTCCACTGAGCCATGCTACTTCTCTAAGCCATGCTGTTTCTCAGCCACTTGTCTGCTGTATGGCCTTGGGCAAGACACTTCACTTCTTTCTGCCTCAGTTACTTCATCTGTAAAACAGGGATGAAGACTGTATGATCTATGTGGGACAGGGACTGTGTCCAACCTGATTTGCTTGTATCCACCCTAGCACTTAGTACAGTGCCTGGCAGATAGTAAGTGCTTAAGAAATACCAATCAATCAATCAAATGAGTGTTTTTTTAGGCCAGTCGCTGAGCTTTCATTAAATACCGCTACCCAACAGATTGACCTAGATCAATTCTGCCTTTTAATCTTCATTTCTCCACTCCTTGTATGACGAAGAAGTTCCCTCCCCTTGCTTCATTCATCCATTCATTCAATCGTATTTATTGAGCACTTACTGTGTGCAGAGCACTGTACTAAGTGCTTGGGAAGTACAAATTGGCAACATATAGAGACGGTCCCTACCCAACAGCGGGCTCACAGTCTAGAAGGGGGAGACAGACAACAAAACAAAACATATAAACCAAATAAAATAAATAGAATAAATATGTACAAGTAAATAAATAGAGTAATAAATATGTACAAACATATATACATATATACAGGTATCTACCTATCCTAGCCTATCTACCCCCCTACAATGCCTGGCATGTAGTAAATACCCCTCAAAATCATCATCAGATGACGATGATGATGATGATGATGATGGCATGTCGTATTTATTGAGCGCTTACTGTGTGTAGAGCACTGTACTAAGCGCTTGGGAATAGGATAGTATATAGTATATTACACTATAGTATAGTACAGTATAGAGAAGCAGTGTGGTTCAGTGGCAAAAGCCCGGGCATTCGAGTCAGACATCAGGGGTTCGAATCCCACTCCACCGCTTGTCACCTGTGTGACCTTGGGCAAGTCACTTCACTTCTCTGGGCCTCAGTTACCTCCTCTGTAAAATGGTGATTAAGACCGTGAGCCCCACGTGGGACAACCTGATCACCTTGTAAATTCCCCAGCGCTTAGTACAGTGCTTAATAAATGCCATTATTATTATTACAAGTTGGCAACGTAGTAAGCTTCGTGGAAAGCTTGCTTCTCCCCATTTCCTCCCTCATCATATTACAAGCATGATTGCTGAACCATTGCACTGTCTCCCTGGTGGCCATGTTGGTGCCTCATTTGATTATCATAATAATAGTAATTGTGATATTTATTAAGCACTTTGTGCCGGACACTACTAAACGCTGGAGTAGATACAAGCTAATCACGTTGGACACAGTCCTTATCCTACATAGGGTTCATAGTCATAGTGCCCATTGTACAGATGAGGAAACTGAGGCATAGAGAACTTCATTCAATCGTATTTATTGAGCACTTATTGTTTTCAGAGCACTGTACTAAGCATTAAGGGGAGTACAATATAACAATAAACAGAGACATTCTCTGCCCACAGTGAGCTTCCAGTCTAGAGGGGGAGAACTGAAGGGACTTGATCACACAGCAGACAAATGGTAGAACCGGAATAAGAACCCAGGTTCTCTAACTCCCAGGCCCATTAGACTGTGAGCCCACTGTTGGGTAGGGACTGTCTCTATATGTTGCCAATTTGTACTTCCCAAGCGCTTAGTACAGTGCTCTGCACATAGTAAGCGCTCAATAAATACGATTGATGATGATGATGATGCTCTTTCCACTGGGTCACACCTTGTATGAGTTCTCCCATGGGCTAGTTCAGCAAAAGGGTCGTTTGTAACGGTCTAGACTCAGAGGTTCCCCTGATCTTATTATCCGCCAGTTGTCCTTCTTTGTTCTCCTATCTGGCTGTGCCTCTTTGTTTTGGCTAGCTGCACTTCTTTATTTTGCTTACTTTTTCGAAGCAGTTTACTTTCTGGATTGGCTCCCTGTTTCTCACTTCATTATGAACTGTATCCATGCTGTCAAAGCCTCATTTCCTCCCCAGTAGCGGGGAGATGTGCTTTACCATTCAGGTGGATGTGCTGGCATTAGGATCCTAAGCAGGTAATAATAATAGTATTTATTAAGTGCTTACTTTGTGCAAAGCACTGTTCTAAGTGCTGGGGAGGTTACAAGGTGATCAGGTTGTCCCACGGGGCGCTCACGGTCTTAATCCCCAGTGAGTTGAAGTGGTCAAGGGCTCCACCAAGCATGATCTTGCCTACAAGGTGCAGGCCTCTTCAATAATAATAACAATAATGACGGTACTTATTTATTCATTTTACTTGTACATATCTGTTCTATTTATTTTATTTTGTTAATATGTTTCGTTTTGTTCTCTGTCTCCCCCTTCTAGACTGTGAGCCCACTGTTGGGTAGGGACCATCTCTATATGTTGCCAACTTGTACTTCCCAAGCACTTAGTGCAGTGCTCTGCACACAGTAAGCGCTTAATAAATACAATTGATTGATTGATTGATTGACAGTATTTGCTAATAATAATAATGGTATTTGTTAAGTGCTTACTGTGTGTCAGGCACTGTACTAAGCCCTGGGGTGGATACAAGCAAATCGAGTTGGACACGGTCCCTGTCCCATATGGGGCTAACAATCTCAATCCCCATTTTACAGATGAGGAAACTGAGGCCCAGAGAAGTGAAGTGACTTGCCCATGGTCACACAGCAGATGTGGCAGAGGCGGGATTAGTATCCATGACCTTCTGACTCCCAAGTCTGTGCTCCATCCATTACACCATCAGATGAGGTCAGAAATTTGTTTCCTGTTTGCCCCTGGCAGAACTAGGCCTGAATCACATTTTTGAATCAATCAGTCATATTTATTGCATGCTTACTCCGCGCAGAGCACTGTACTAAGCACTGGAGAGAATAACAGAGTTATAGGCGTGTTCCCTGACCACAATGAGCTTACAGTCTAGAGGACAGAAAGTGATCCTCCAAGCCCATGTTTGCCTGGGAAGATCTGGCCAGAAAGCCATTCCTTCTTATTCTTCTCTAATTGGATAATAACTGGAATTGCGATTTACATTCTGGGCTTACGCACCTTGCCAGAGAAGGAAGGACTTTTGACTAACAGCCCTCAACATGTGCTTTTACTAGAGGCGGCTTAACTGGTGGCTCAGATTCTTGTAGTGATGCCTTTTAAATAGCTGTGGGAGGAATCGATTCTCAGTTTCTATTTCACAAGTCATATTTTACCCAAGAATTTTCAGAGTAAGAATGAATACTAATATTTCACATTTGCACTCACTTTAATCTGACCTTGCAGGGGAAGAAAAAGATGTCTACGGCTCACAAAAAGTTTTCCAGCCCCACACAATTTCACCTATCTCTTCTAGCCACACCCTCTCCAGCCCTTCCAAGGTTTCTTAAATAATTAGGTTCATTCATGCATTCATTCGTATTTATTAAGTGCTTACTGTGTGCAGAACACTGTACTAAGCTCTTGGGAAAGTACGATACAACAATAAACAGTGACAATCCCTGCCCACAACAAACTAGGTTGAAAAAAGTGCACCATAGGCCTACCTCAAAACACATTAACATGGAAAGACCACCCCACCAAAATTTATCATATTCGTATCATGCCCATTTTGTTTTCATTCATTCCCTTTTGTAATGATAATAATAATAATGATGGTATTTGTTAAGTGCTTTCTATGTGCCATGCACTATTCGAAGCGCTGGGATAGATACAAATTTATCAGGATGATTTACAGATTTAATGGGGTTTTTATGTCTTCTGAGCCCATGTGGTTTTCATCAGCACTTCACTTTGCTTTTTAAAAATAATAGTAATGATATTTCATAAGTACTTACTATCTACGAAGTACTGGAATAGATATGAGATAATTACTCATAGATAGAGAAGATAGAGAAACAGCATGGCTCAGTGGAAAGAGCACGGGCTTGGAAGTCAGAGGTCGTGGGTTCTAAACCCAGCTCTGCCACTTGTCAACTGTGTGACTTTAGGCAAGTCACTTAACTTCTCTGGGCCTCAGTTACCTCATCTGTAAAATGGGGATTAAGACTGTGAGCCCCATGTGGGATGACCTGATTAACTTGTATTTCCCCCAGTGCTTAGAACAGTGCTTGGCACATAGTAAGCGCTTAACAAAAGCCATTATTATTATTATTACAGGGACATAGTCTTTCTCTCCCATGGAGCTCGAGGCCCTACTGAGAACTCACCTCCTCCAGGAGGCCTTCCCAGACTGAGCCCGTTCCTTCCTCTCCCCCTCGTCCCCCTCTCCATCCCCCTCATCTTACCTCCTTCCCTTCCCCACAGCACCTGTATATATGTATATATGTTTGTACATATTTATTACTCTATTTATTTATTTATTTTGCTTGTACATATCTATTCTATTTATTTTATTTTGTTAATATGTTTGGTTTTGTTCTCTGTCTCCCCCTTTTAGACTGTGAGCCCACTGTTGGGTAGGGACTGTCTCTATATGTTGCCAACTTGTACTTCCCAAGCGCTTAGTACAGTGCTCTGCAGACAGTAAGTGCTCAGTAAATACGATTGATTGATTGAATGATTGATTGAGCTCGCCATTGAAGAAGTAGGGGGAGCAGGTATTTATTCCCAAATTGCAGATGAGGAAACTGAGGCCCAAGGCCACACAGCAAGGCTGTGGCAGTCCTGGGATTAAAACCTAGGACTCATGACTCTCATTTCCATGCTCTTTCCACTAGGCCATACTGCCTGGGTATTGGGGAATATTTTAAACTCTGTCTAAACTGCTATTAGTTATTCTTTGCTAGTAGTTGCCTCAGGAAAGAGCCATTAAGAGTGTAAAGTTCTTCCCCAAGAAACACTAGGGAATTCCTTGTAGTTTTTTAGAAGGCACCACATTTATTGACTTTGGGCCTCCTTTCTTAGAAAGATGAATTTAATACGAGTGTCATCTAATTGGGAGAGACCGGGGGAAATGCGGATGAGTGCAGATCTGGTTAGATTCACACTGGCACTTGAAGTAAGCTCTAAGAAAATGTGAGCCTCAAGTATCTTCCTCAGAAGCAGATGGAATTTCTTTCATTCAGTCAATCGATCATATTTATTGAGTGCTTACTGTGTGCAAAGCACTATAACAAGCGCTTGGGTGAGTATAATCTAACAATAAGCACGAGAGCTGGATTGCAGTGGTAGAGGAGTGAGGATAAGTAGCAGTGACTGAACTGATTCTGATGACCAGGTGCTATTGCTTCATTATGTTTTTCTGTGTGAACACGCAGTATGACACGATAACTTCATAATGAACACTGGTTGTGCATGCAGCACACCAAAAAGATGTCACGTGGAATGCTGCATGCACAATAAAACATGATGACATCATATGGAACAGGAAGGGGACTCAGGTGGCCAAAGGTCTGAAGCCAGCCTCATCCCAGAGTGGAATTTTTTGGCCTGAATCAATTGGGTCACTACATGGAACATTCATTCATTCAATCATATTTATTGAGCGCTTTCTGTGTGCAGAGCACTGTACTAAGTGCTTAGCACTATACTAAGTACTTGGCTCAGTGGAGAGAGCATGGGCTTTGGAGTCAGAGGTCACAGGTTCAAATCCCAGATCCACCAATTGTCAGCTGTGTGACTTTGGAAAAGTCACTTAACTTCTCTGTGCCTCAGTTCCCTCATTTGTAAAATGGGGGTTAAGACTGTGAGCCCCCATGGGACAATCTGATCACCTTGTATCAGATAGAACAGTGCTTTGCACATAGTACATAGTACATAGTACATAGTACATAGTGGACATTGTACTCTTCCCTGCACTTAGTCCAGTGCTCTGAAGTAATATAATTACTACTATTGTTTTGTACTCTCCCAAGTGCCTTGTGCAGTACTTGCCACAGAGTAAGTACTGAGTAAATACCTTAGATGATCAACTGATGCAAACTTTTGATGTTCTTGATTTCAGTCTCAGTTCTATTCATTAGTACTGGAAACTCTTGGAACACTCCACCCCTATTGTTAACTTAATGCCATCAAAAAGCCCGCTCTCATCTAAGGCAGAAGCATTGTAGAATAGTCAATCAGTTGTATTTATTGAGCACCTGCTACGTGCAGAACACTGTATTAAGCACTTGGGAGAGTTCAGGTCCTGCATGAAGGAATGTTTATATTTTCCTGGTCCATCATTGTCCACAAGCACCTAGATGTTTTGACACTAGACTGCTAATCTTCCCTAATCTTGCTGTCACTCACTATCCATAATGTGTTATGGATAGTGTTTTATCTTTAATTCTATTTATTCTGACTACTTGACACCTGTCCACATGTTTTGTTTTGTTGTCTGTCACCCCCTTCTAGACTATGAGCCCATTGTCGAGTAGGGACCATCTCTATGTGTCGCCAAATTGTTCTTCCCAAGCGCTTAGTACAGTGCTCTGCACACAGAAAGGGCTCAATAAATACAATTGAATGAATGAATGAATACTAAGCACTTAACAAATGCCATCATTATTATTATTATTATTCATTGTAGCTGGATAATTGTTCAGTCCTTCACCTTACTTGACATGTGTGAATCCAGGCATTGCAGGAGGAATTGCATCATCTTTAACCTGAGCAAGTTAATCAGTTTATTGATTCATATTCTTCTGTATAAAAGAGGGGTCTTTTCCCCATTAAAAATTCATCAGAACAGAGCATCAGTAATCAACTAATCTTATTGAGCACCTACTGTATGCAGAACACTGCCCTAAGGACTTGGGAGATCACAATAAAATTAGGTATACCTTCTGGTTTTAAATAGTTTACATTCTAGAGGGGGAGACAGACATGGAAACAATTTACAAATAGGAGGAATAATAACAGCAATAATAAAAATTTAAATGGTGGTATTTGTTGAGCGCTTACAATGTGTGAGGCGCTGTTCTAAGTACTGGGGTGGATACAAACAAATTGAGTTGGAGACTATCCCTGTCCCACATGGGGCTCACAGTCTTAATCCCCATTTTCCAGATGAGGTAACTGAGGCACAGTGAAGTGATTTACCCAAGGTTACACAGCAGACAAGTGGAAGAGCTGGGATTAGAACTCATGACCTTCTGGCTCCCAGGCCCATGCTCTATCCGTTAGACCACACTGCAAAGTGGCTTTGTAGATAAGTGCTTAATTAATTAATAATAATAATAATAATGGTATTTGTTAAGCACATGTTCTGTGTCAAGCACTGTTTTAAGCACTGGGGTAGATACAAGCTAATCAGGCTGGACACAGTCTGCATCCTACATGGGGCTCACCATCTTAATCCCCATTTTACAGATGAGGTAAACGAGGCCCAGAGAAGTGAAGTGATTTGCCCAAGGTCACACAGCAGACAAGTGATGGAGCTAGGTCCTTTTGACTCCCAGGATCATGCTCAATCCACTGAGCCACGCTGCTTCTCCTAGGGTATGAAAGTCCATAAATCCGGAAAGGCTACAGTTAACTGCGGGTTCAAGACTCCATAGTTCAATCAATCATACTTACTGAGCGCTTACTATGTGCAGAGCACTGAACTAAGTGCTTGGGAGAGAACAACACAACAACACAACAATGTAACAGACACATTCCCTGCCCATGATGAGCTCCCAGTCAAGAGGCTTGGGGGCTACAGCCAGGCAAAGAGAAATTAACTAGGGAAGGCCTTGTAAAGAAGATGACATTTCAGAAGGGCATGTGATTTTGAAAATGGAACGACCTGTGGTCTGGTGGATTCAAATTGGGAGGGAGTTTCAGGCAGGAGGAAGGGCACGAACAAAGGATCAGAGGTGGGAGAGATGGGAGTGAGGCCCAATGAGTTGGCTAGTTTGGGAGGAATGAGTGTGAGTTTGGCTGTATGTTTTGTTTTATTATCTGTACCCCTTCTAGACTGTGAACCCATTGTCGGGTAGGGACCGTCTCTATATGTTGTCAACTTGTACTTCCCAAGTGCTTAATACAGTGTTCTGCACACAGTAAGCGCTCAATAAATACAATTGAATAAATGAATGAATGAATGGAAGAAGAGAGTGGCTAAATAGGAGAAAGAATGCTAATAGAGTGCCTGTCAATTGGGAAGTGAAAATAAGGTCTTGCCACCACAAAACAGACTTCAAACCTTCCAGCCTCTGGGACCAATATTGTACTGTATTGTTCTTCCTTCATTTCTTGCTGCCCTCAACAGGCTCTTTTTTTTTTCTTGTGGTAATTGTTAAGCACTTACTATATGCCAGGTAGTCGGTCAGTCAATCGTATTTAATGAGCACTTATTCATTCATTCATTCAATTGTATTTATTGAGTGCTTACTGTGTGCAGAACACTGTACTAAGTGCTTGGGACTACAATGTGACAGACACATTTCCTGCCCCCAACAAACTTACAGTCTAGAGGGGGAACATTAATACACACATTAATATAAATAAATTACAGATATGTACATAACTGCTGTGGGCCTGGTAGGGGGATTAATTAAGGGAGCAAGTTAGGGTGACACAGAAGGGAAAGGAAGAAAAAGAAAAGATGATTTAGTCAGGGAAGGCCTCTTGGAGGAGGTGGGGTTTCAATAAGGCTGTGAAGCCAGGGAGAGTAATTGTCTGTGGAATTTGAAGAGGGAGGGCATTCCAGGCCAGAGGCAGAAAGTGGGCAAGAAGTCATCAGTGAGATAGATGAGAGGCACTGTATTAAGTGCAGGGGTAGATATAAGATAATCAGATTGGACACAGTCCCTGCCCCACATGGGGCTCACAGTTTTAATCCACATTTACCAGATGAGGTAAATGAGGCCTAGAGAAGTTAAATGACTTGTCCAAGGTCATGTAGCAGATTAGTGCATTTTTTGAGAGAAGAAAGCACTGTTATAAAAGAAGCTATAGATAGCCTTACACTGCATGGGTGAGATTGCCCTTTGTCAATAATTCACATTTTGGAGAGAGAGGAAGGGAGATGCAGGAGGGACAATGGAGGAGTAGAAAAAGGAGAGAAAAACAAATCCATGGCAACTCCACCTCAGAACTCTCAGTCAAGGATGTTTACTAGATTATGTTTCCTTGGTTTCGATCCTACTATACTATATATGCAAATGGTGGAGGAGAGATGTGTATTCTCCTTGGTTTAATTCCGTCTCTGCTCGGCCTGGGCGTGGGTGCTACAGTTCCATACATCACCTTGGGTGCATAATGAGAAGTGAAAAACGAATCGGTGAACTGATAATAGGGATGTAGCACACGTGATTCTACGATCTAAGTTACAGAGCATAAGAGGAGGAGGATAATGACAAAAAGACTGGACAGGGTTGAAATTAAATGATCTCTCCAACTGCGTACTTCAATAGACTTTCGATCAGGAGATTTTTCATAGCTCTTAAAGTGTCCATTTGGTTTTGCTCCTTTGCTCTGCCTGGCTCTAGGCTGAATCTTTGTTGTCCAGAAGCTCTGAGAGGTGACACTCTAAATTCATTCAATCATATTTATTGAGCGCTTATTGTGTGCAGAGCACTGTACTAAGCGTTTGATATGGAACAAGTTTTTCTTCCCCTTGGGGAAGGGGAAGAGATCCTGCAGAGCAAAGAAGGGAAGCTCTCAGCATCTCTTCCTCAGATTATACTGGAATGCGAGGGAAGAAGAGTGGTTGCTTGTTTTATTGTGGTGTTTGTGTAAGTTCTTACTCTGTGCTAAATGCAACACCGTGCTAAGTGCTGTGTACTCAGTACAATCAATCAATTATTTATTGTGCACTTGCTGTATACAGAGCACTGTACTAGGTGCTTGGGAGGGTACAATATTACAGTTGATAGAAATGTTCCCTGCCCACAGGGAGTTCATAGTTTTGAGGGAGAGATAGATGTTAAAATAAATTCCAGATATGTACAAATATTGTGGGGCTAAGGGTGGGGTGAATAAAGAACACAAATCTAAAAGCAAGGATGAAGCAGAAGGAAGAGGGAATAAGGGAAATGGCCTTTATTGGGGAAGGCCTCTTGGAGGTGATGTGATTTTAATGATAATAATAATGATACTTTTTAAGCACCTAGTATATGCTAAGCACTGTTCTAAGTGCTGGGGTATATACAAGTTAATCAAGTTGGAGACAGTCCTTGTCTCACATGGGACTCACAGTTTCGATCCCCATTTACAGATAAGGTTAATGAGGCCCAGATAATAATAATAATAATGAGGTATTTGTTAAGCACTTACTATGTGCAAAGCACTGTTCTAAGCCCTGGGAAGTGAAGTGACTTGCCCAAGGTCACACAGCAGACAAGATGTGGGATTAGAACCAACGACCTTCTGACTCCCGTGTCTGTGTTCTATCCACTCCACCATACTGTTTGCAAGGAAGTACAGTGAGTAGGTTGACATTAGAAGAGCGAAGTGAATGGACTGGATTGTAGTAGGAAATAAGTGAGGTAACACAGAAGGGGGCAAGGTTAAGTAAATAGTAAGCAATAGCAAGCAATTAACAAATACCACTATTATTATTATTATTATTAAGCACTGTGTGCAGTGCTCTGTATCAGGTGCTTGGGAAAGTGCAATGTAACAGATTTGGTAGACACATTCCTTCTTTCCTTTCATTCCTTCCTTCTAAGCATCTTTTTCCCTTCCTTCCTTTCTGTCTCTCTCTCTCACCCTCTCTCTCCCTCCTCCACCCTCCCTTCCTTCATCCCGCCTTTACTTCCTTCCTCTCTATTCCCCATCTTGCCCAAATGAGTCTTGTATTTTGTAGCAATGCTTAGATGCATGTAAGCTGTTGAGGAGCTGGAATCACAACACAGAAAGGTGCACAGCCATGCCTATTAGCTATTCCTGTCTCCCCCCAGTTCACGGTGTGCCTGAAAGCATGTGATGAAAGGGAAGTATCCTTGCATGGGAAGGACATGCTGTGGTTTTGGAGCATCTGGGAAGCGGTGATGGGGCTCTTCTCCAGGGACTAGGCAGGGGCAGATCTGTCCCTATGTTGGGGTGAATTGGGGCAGTTGTGCTAACCTCTGACCTAGAGGGTCTTCAGCCTTCCACTTAAATGGTACAGCAGTTTGGCCTGGTAAGTGAGTGCCTAGCAGCTGCAGGCTGAGGTGGAAGTTTCCAACTCATACTCCCCAAGCGCTTGGTACAGTGTTCTGTACACAGTAGGCGCTCAATAAATATGATTGAATGAATGAATGAATAAATGAAAGTAGAACTAGTGGGGAGAGGTGTTTAAGCTCTCTAAATCCCCCTCACTAACATCCTCACTTTGAGTCTGAGTTGGAGATGATGACTTTCCATTGCCAAGTTGTCCCAGCCCTAAAATTCCTCTCTGTCTCCCCCTCTCATTGTGGGTGGAGAATGTGTCTGGTATACTGTCATATCGGACTCTCCCAAGTGCTTAGTACAGTGCTCTGCACACAGTAAGCACTCAGTAAATACCACTGACTGACTGGAAGACCACAGGGAGTGTCTCTCTGGGGCCAAGAAGGAAGACAGCCCATTAATATGCTCCCCTTCACAGCTATCTGTTAGAATAGTGCTTTGCACATAGTAAGCGCTTAATAAATGCCATAAAAAACTGTATTACTCTTCAGGCACCACCCAGATAGAAATTATAGTAATAATGATAATAATAATAACAATGATAATGGTATTTAAGTGCTTACTATGTGCCAAGCACTGTTCTAAGCACTGGGTTTGATACAAGGTAATGAGGTTGTCCCACGTGGGGCTCACAGCCTTAATCCCCATTTTACAGATGAGGTAACTGAGGCCCAGAGAAGTTAAGTGACTTGCCCAAAGTCACACAGCTGATAAATGGCAGAGCCGGGATTATAACCCACGACCTCTGGCTCCCAAACCCGTGCTCTTTCCACTAAGCCATGCTGCTTCTCAATAATAATAGTAATAATAATAATTGTGGTGTTTGTTAAGCATTCATTTTGTGCCGCACACTGTACTAAGAGTTGGGGGAGAGACCAAGTAATCATGTCGGACACAGCTCCTGTCCCACGTGATGTTCACAGTCTAGAGAGAAGGGAGAAAGGTATTTAATTAATAATGATGGTATTTGTTAAGCACTTATTATGTACCCGGCACTGTACTAAGTGCATTGCACAAATGAAGAAAACAGGACACACAGAAATTAAATGATCTGCGGCAAGTGGCATATAAATGAGTTCTTGTGCTTTGCAGGACGCAAATGGGGAAATATCGACACCAGGTCAGTTATGTAAATATTTTTAAACTCTGTTGCTCCCATCTATCTGCAATTTATTTTAAGGTCTCATTCCCTGACTAGCTTGTAAGCTTCTTGAGGGCCGGGATCAGGTCTCCTAACTCTGTTGTATTCTCCCACATGCTTAGTATAGTGCTCTGCACAGTTTAAGTGTTAAACATTCTGAGGAATTAAATCTAAAAGTAAAAGGTTCACGGGACAAAGTGTTTGTCCTTGAAAGAGCTTGCATTTTTGGATGGACTTAAAAAGTCTCAAGTTGACCCTGAGGTGGCCAGTATGGGGATACTAATGCAAATGTAGTTCCAAGGTCTTCTTGGAGAGTCAGTGTCTTTGCCTTGATCATTTCAGCATCAATCAATCAATCAATCGTATTTATTGAGCACTTACGGTGTGCAGAGCACTGTACTAAGCGCTTGGGAAGTACAAGTTGGCAACACATAGAGATGGTCCCTATCCAACAGTGGGCTCACAGTCGATTGGAAGAAAACTTGTCAGGATGGTCAGGGAAGGTGTTGGAGATGGAGTACTGTTTAATCAATGAATCGCAACACTCCTATTAGGGCTTGGTCCTGCTAATGAAAGAGCAAGGTCCGGGAGACAGGAGGACCTGAGTTCGAATCCTGACCACACCACCAGTTGTCTGTAGTGAGTCCTTGAGCAGGTCATTTAACTTCTCTGTGCCTCAGGTACCTCTCTGTAAAAATGGGTTTAAAGCTGCGAGCCCCATATGGGACATAGACTGTGTCCAACTCGATTATCTTGTATCTATCCCAGCACTTAGTATGGTGCCTGGCACCTAGTAAGCACTTAACAAATACCATGAGAAAATGATTTCAATCTCTCTTAAGTGATCTCCTCTGAACCTGACTCTCACCACATAAATTCGGCAGCTGCTGCCTCACATGACAGTGAAAAGTTCCATTCAGTGGCAGGTGGTCATGGAGGTAAGCCAGAACACAATGGGATTCAAGTCTGAGGAGCTCTCCATGCAAAAGTAGGATCAGAAGTCAGGGATCAAATGTGATGGGCAAATGTGAATTAAGAAAGATTAATGAGTTTGGACACAAATTAATTGAGGTCTTATCAGACAAACAGGCGGGTCACACTGACACTTCATTTCAGCACAGCAACTGAGTAAAAATGCACTACGAGTTGGATTGGCTATACGCTGATTATTATTATTATTTTTCAGAAGAGAAGCATTGCCAGTGTTGTCATGTATAAAATCCTGTCAGGTACTTCTATTGGCTCAGATCCCCAGTTACCGTTCAAAGTTCAGCCTTCACTAGCTATGAAGCGCGCAATTTATGTCAACTACTCGGTTCAATTGAGAAAACATCAGAAAGAAGAATCGTGTACAGTAGAAATAAGCAAGAGGTTTGTAGCATGACTGGAGTGTGAGGAGAAAGGACCACTGACAAATCGTGGGATGAGACGAATGTGTAGCCAAGAAAATCACCTTCTGTCAGGATCAATATAGTTCTGTCTTTTCAGTCAGCTCAAACTTTATAAAAATTCAAAGCTGAGAGATGGGAGCCAATCTGAAAAGAACTTCATAAGATTTGCTCCGGATAGAGAGACGACTTTACAATAGTGAGGCTTCCTTAGATAGTTTTGAAATCCAACTTGAAAATCTCAGAGCTTGTATCACTACTCATACCTATAGGGGCAGGCAGGTTACATAACAGTCTTCTAGACTGTGAGCCCATTGTTGGGTAGGGACCATCTCTTGATGTTGCAGATTTGTACTTCCCAAGCGCTTAGTACAGTGCTCTGCACACAGTGCTCAATAAATATGATTGGATGAATCATCATCATCAATCGTATTTATTGAGAGCTTACTATGTGCAGAGCACTGTACTAAGCGCTTGGGAAGTACAATTTGGCAACATATAGAGACAGTCCCTACCCAACAGTGGGCTCATCTGGCTTCTAGATAAAGGTGGCCAGATTTAAAAAATGGGAAACATGAATCACTCAAAGTGAGAGATCACTTAAGACAGCCTATCTTGATTGATGTCACAGGGCTTTACTCAGTGCATTCCATTTCTGTTGCTCATGGTTTTTATGATTCTGTCCCTGAAGTCTGATTTTTACTGGTGTGTTTGTGTATTTGTGCTTTCTCTAATTCCTGCAATAGATTGTAAACTGCTCAAGGGCAAGACTGTGCTGTCTTTCTCCTCTGTAAAGCTTTCAACACCTATTAAAGTCTCTTTATCATCAGGGCACCCCACAGTCTCGAGAATATGCGTGAACACTTGTTGAGTAATAATAATAGTAGTGATAGCAGTAGCGGTAAGTGTTTATTGAGCACCTACCTGGTGCATTAAACTGTACTAGGCATCTAAGAGCTACAGCATAATGAAGTGACACATTCCTGGCCCACAGGGAGTTTACACTCTAACAGGAGAGACAACATAACTATAAGATCCTTCTAGACTGTAAGCTTGTTGTTGGCAGGGAACTCGCCTACCTACTCTGTTATTCTGCAGTGAGGTGTAGTGGATAGAACACTGGCTGGGGAGTAAGAAGGTCATGGGTTCTAATCCCAGCTCCTCCGCTCGTCTGCTGCATGACCTTGGGCAAGTCACTTCACATCTCTGGGCCTCAGTTATCTCATCTGTAAAATGGGGATTAAGACAGTGAAGCCCATGTGGGAAAGGGACTGTTTCTGACCCCATCTTGTATCTAGCCTAGCGCTTAGTACAGTGTCTGGCACTTAGTAAGCATTTAACAAATATCATTATTAATTAATTAATTACTCTCAAGTGCTTATAGTACAGTGCTCTGCACATAGCAAGCACCCAATGAAAATGACTGATTGATTGATTTACAACTGGTAGTCAAAATAGACTATCAACAAACACATGAGTGCTAAGAAAGGTGTAAATAAGTTCATAAGTGAATAGTTGATTTTGCATGTATAGAAAACTCTGTGTATAGTTATCAAGCCCCAAACTCTCCTTGTCTCCATTCTGGGCAAAGACCTCTCAAATTGCAGTTTAATAGAACAGTTGTGTTTCAGGAATCTCTGATAAGTGCAGCTTTGAAGGCATGAAGATT
The DNA here is from genome assembly GCF_015852505.1 of Tachyglossus aculeatus. NCBI lineage: Eukaryota > Metazoa > Chordata > Mammalia > Monotremata > Tachyglossidae > Tachyglossus > Tachyglossus aculeatus. The sequence goes on from NC_052069.1 coordinate 43,995,153, forward strand.
TCGTTTGTAATTGTATCATGTAAGAAATTGCTCTTTTATTGCTTTAAATTAGACTTTGGTCTAATGCCACGGCTCAGAAAGCTAGGGGGCTGGCCCAACTATTCTGCCTTTTGGAGCTGACCCTAGTATGGGGCTGACTTTGTTTTTGGTCTCTGAGGAAAAATAGGATGCCCCATGTTTGGCTTGAAATACTGTTTGAGGAAGCAAGTCTTAATCGGTGCTATTTATTGAATGCTTCCCATGTGTAGAGCACCTTATAGAGTTCTTGGGAGAAAGTACAGTACAGTAGAATTGGTAGCTATGGATCCCTGCCTTCAGAGAGCTTACAGTCTAGTGGGGAAGACAGATGCTGAACTAGATTACAGAGAGGAAAAGTAGCCTAATTGAGGGATATGTGCATAAGGGATGTGGGATTGGGGGTATCAAAGTGCTTAAGGGGTCTTCATTCATTCATTCAATCATATTTATTGAGCACTTACTGTGTGCACGGTACTGTACAAAGTGCTTGGAAGAGTATAACAATAAACAGACACAAGCTTTCAGTCTAGAGGAGTAGCCAGACATGAATATACAGGAATATATTACAGATATGTACATAATTAGTACAGTGCTCTGCACACAGTAAGCGTTCAGTAAATACATCTGAATGAATAATTATGTATTACACAAATTACAGATATGCGTACCAAACCGAGTGCACAGGCAATGAAGAGGGGAGGATGTACAGGGTGGGGAAATGAGAGGTTAGTCAGGGGAGGTATCTACCAGTTCCAAAGAATCCCTAGGGAGGAAGTGAAGGTAAAGATGTGGGAACCTCTCCCAAACACCCAGTACAGTGCTCAGCATTCATTCATTCATTCAATCGTATTTATTGAGCACTTACTGTGTGCAGAGCACTGTAATAAAGCGCTTGGGCAGTACAAGTTGGCAACATATAGAGATGGGCCCTACCCAACCCAATGGGCTCACAATCTAGAAGGGGGAGACACAGTAAGCGCTAAATAAATACCATCCATCGATTGATATCGAGTGAAACGTTTTCCCCTCCAGGGCACATCTTTGTGCCATTGACTCATGGGCTCTCGCCATTTCTGATGTATGGGCAGAAGTCAGGCTGGAAGCAGATGTCACTTGCGTCGTGCCTTCGGGCTTGGCTCTGAACATCGGTAGCAATTGTCAGCCAGTGACCAGAGGACGGGAATCTGTGGGAGCACTGGGAACCGAGAAAGCAGATGTCGAGACGGCCTTAGGCGGCATGGGGTTGGGTGGGCTAAACCAGCGCAAAGGTGCAGGAAGCGTGCTATGTGCTGGGAAAGAGGCCACTGGGGTGGGAGGCTGTGGGGCAGGTGCATCATTTGCACCCGCACCGGGTAATCGACGACGAAGGCAATCGACTGCGAAGGCGCAGGAAAACGTCGTTAGCGGCGTTCTTCTTACCTATGCTCGTTTCTGCAAAGCGGATCCTTTCCGGCCTCCATCGGGAGCAGCTTATAAAGGACTAGAAAGAAGGCACGCTGCATTTCAATGCTCAGGGATGGTATTTCCAGGGAAATCACAAAGGCAGAGTCAAGATGAGAGGGGTTATTTCTGTTTGATTTGCAAGCCGTTGTTTTTGTGATATTGATAGTAGCGGGTATGGAAATGTGTCAGCCAAGCCCTTTCTTGAATGAATGATACAATGGTAGGCTCATTCTTGTTCTATCCGTAGCTATGCTAATATTCACACAACACATACACATACACACACACATATACACACACAGAGCACAGCTTTGGGAATTTATTCTACTCTGTAGAAATCTTTTGGATTCTCACTAATCTATGTAACAAGACCCCGGTTTTCCAAATGCTAGCTTCCTAGTGCACATTTTGGAAGCTGTTCATCATTTCAGGTATTCACGACTAGTAAGGCAACGGCATTGCTCCTTAGGAGAAGCTAAAAAGACTATTAGCAAGCCGAGTCCATAAAAAACATCTGTTCCAGTCATGCTGGTGATTTTTTATTAGTCTTTCTAATCCGGAACAAAGATCTCTAGAGCAAGACAAATGTTCTAGTGCAGTGCAATTTCCAATTTCCTAGCTAACCTGATTTTGTTGATTCATACATATGCATGATTCAGTGCAGGTCCTGAATACAAACAGCAACAACAACAGAAAAAAACAGACGCTTTTGGCTTGACTTAATTTATTTTATTATTTATTTTCCTTGAAATGCCCTTGAAATTTCATTTGCTCAGTGAAAGCAAATAAATAATTGTATACCAAAAGGGAAATGAAGACCAGCCAACTAAATCATTTGTAGCATCAAATAATCCTTTTCTATGGTTAATATTCTTAGGTAGGGGTGACAATCAGTGAAAAACAAACAAATAACTAATATCAATGTCAAATGCGGGAAGTGAAAATACCTTAAACACACTTTCACAGCTCTGCTGTCATGGCTAAATGCAATATGCAATAACCATAATAGAAGTCATGTTTGTCATATTGCCTCTACTTTGTAAAGGAGAGCAACATTAAGAGAAACACAGCTTGAATTTTTGCCTAGAGTAACATTCTTTTGGGTTTTTTTTTTCTTTTTCTGGAATGATATATTCTAGTTTGGGGAATTCCCTTTGCAAAAAACAAAATCTTGACAATATCCTAATTGTAAGGACACCTTTTAACAGATTATTACCACAAACCAACATAGTGTGGATTAAAATCAGTTGTTGTTTGGGATTCATGATAGCATTCTTGGTGAAAAGAGACAGAATGTAGTATGAAGCTGATTTAGCCCTAATTTAACTTGAATTGGCCTGAATTTTCTTCATTACAGTCTTCTAATCTAAGCATTTTGACCATGCACTTTTCCCCATATTCAAGCTGTGAAGTATTTGTGAAAATGAGTACATGCCTTGTGCAGAGCACTGTACTATGTGCTTGGGAGAGTACAATGAAACCGAGTTGCCATACATTACCTGCCCACAATGAGTTTACAGTCTAGAGGGGGAGATATACCTTAATAAATAATTTATAATATATAGTTTAAAATATTAATCACTTTACTGTAAATGGTGACCAGCTCGAGAAGCTTGTGGTTTTTTTCTGTATTTCTCAGTGCACCTAATTAAGATAGCTTTTGCCTCTGGGTAAAAGGATTTGAAACTCTCTCCATATGAGCTATTACTGGTAGTTCTTGATTTATGATTATCCAAGTTATGATGAATGACACCTCCAGTATCACTGGATTTACACCATTCCATTTTACATCAGATCCAAATGTTCATTTTTGGATCACAAAGGAAATAATCCCTAGCCCCAGGTGACACATTTTATCCAGTTCAGCGCTGTAGTATGTTTTTCTATATGCTGTATTTTTAACTTTCAATGTGATTTTTATACTGATATATTTAGTATATATTAATGATAATTGTGGTACTTGCTAAGCGCTTACTATGTTCCAGACACTATACTAAGCACTGGAGTAGATGCCAGCAAATCAGGTTGAACACAGTCCCTTGTCCCATATGGAACTCACAGTCTCAATCCCCATTTTACAGATAGGTCACTGAGGCACAGAGAAGTGAAGTGACTTGCCCAATGCCACACAGCAGAGAAGTGGTGGAGCTGGGATTAGAACTCCTGACCTTCTGACTCCCAGCTACAATACACCATACTGCTTCTCAAGATATATAATGTACATTAACATATGATATAATATATTAATACAATATTAATATATTATTAATAATAAAGGTATTTGTTAAGCGCTTACTATGCATCAAGCACTGTTCTAAGAGCTGGGGTAGATACAAGGTAGTGAAGTTGTCCCACGTGGGGCTCATAGTTTTAATGCCTATTTTACAGATGAGGTAACTGAGGCCCAGGGTAGTGAAGTGGCTTGCCCAAGGTCACACAGCAGACAAGTGTTGGAGTTGAGATTAGAACCCATGATGACATATTTTATATAATTCATATATATAATAAAATGAATATAAATATATTATATACATAATATATGATATATTAAGGTATCTAGAGTACTCATCTGTAGATGATTGAGTACACATTTATGGATAATATGGTGGAAAATAAGGTACCCATTCATCCACCTCACTTATGTACATATACATAATCTATTATGAAGTGAAGTGACTTGCCTAAGATCACACAGCAGAGAAGTGGTGGAGTCAGGATTAGAACCTATGATAATATGTAACATAGATTATGTAATAAATAATATATAATTAATAATAATAGTAATTAATATGTATACAATATATACATAATATATAGGATAGATTAAGGTAGCTAGAATACTCATCTGTAGCTGAGTGAGTACACATTTATGGATGAAAATAAGGTATACATTCACCCACCTCACTTATGTACATATACATTAATGTCTGCCTCTCCTGTTAGAATGTATGCTCCTTGTGGGCAGGGAATTGGGTTTACCAATTGTATTGTACTCTCCCAAGGTCTTAGTCCATTCATTCATTCATTCATTCAATCGTATTTATTGGGTGCTTACTGTGTGCAGAGCACTGTACTAAGTGCTTGGGAAGTACAAGTTGGCAACATATACAGACGGTCCCTACCCAACAGCAGGCTCACAGTCTAGAAGGGGGAGACAGACAACAAAACAAAGCATATTAACAAAATAAAATAAATAGAATAAATATGTACAAATAAAATAAATTTAAAAATGGAGTAATAAATATGTACAAACATATATACATATATACAGGTGCTGTGGGGAGGGGAAGGAGGTAAGGCAGAGGGGATGGGGAGGAGAAGGAGAGGAAGGAGGGGGCTCAGTCTGGGAAGGCCTCTTGGAGGAGGTGAGCTCTCAGTAGGGCTTTGAAGGGAGGTCTTTGAAGTCCAGTGATGTGCACAAATTAAGCCCTCAATAAATACCATCGATTGTTTGACAGATGCCCAACCCTGGTTCAAGAAAGGATTCCCCATTTATTCTATTGTTTTTAGGGGATAATTTGTTCTGACATACATTTCCATTTAGACCCAGTTATGTTTTAAGTCTCAAAACAGCCTGCATTTTTATCATTCCTGAGGCTAGGGATAGCTACAGAAATCTGCTTCAGAAGCAGGGATGCAGTGTGGTCTGGTGAAGAAAGCACAGTCCTGGTTGTCAGAGAACCTGGGTTCTAATCCTGATTCCTTCACTAACCTGTTTTGTATGACTTGGGGGAAGTCAGTTGGTCAGTTGATTGTATTTATAGAGTGCATACTGTGTACAAAGCACTGTACTAAGTACTTCGGAGGTTCAGTATAATAATGTAACAGCCATGTTCCCTGACCACAGCAGCCTTACAGTTTGGAGGGGAGACAGACATCAATATAAATAAATAAATCTCAAAACCTCAGATGAGTGCAAAGATGCTATGGCTCTCGGAGGAGAGATGAATGAAGAGAACAAATCAAGGCGACACAGAAGGGAGAAGGAGAGTGTGGCGAGGTCACAAAAGCTGCCTTACTAGTGACTGTTTGTGGTCCCATGAACAACAAGAAGCAGCATGCCTCAGTGGAAAGAGCACGGGCTTTGGAGTCAGAGGTCATGGGTTCAAATCCTGGCTCCACCAACTGTCAGCTGTGTGACTTTGGGCAAGTCACGTAACTTCTCTGGGCCTCAGTTACCTCATCTGTAAAATGGGGATAAAAACTATGAGCCCCCCGCGGGACAACCTGATCACCTTGTAACTTTCCCAGTGCTTAGAACAGTACTTCGCACATAGTAAGTGCTTAACAAATACCATTATTATTATTATTATTGTTATTATTAAGAAGGAAGAGACTGGCGAAGGCACTGATGGGCTCTACCTGAAACAGGTGATTGCAGGACTGTGGGGGCAGAGCATGGATGGAGGCGAGGCTTTCTCTCCCTGTTCTTCCCGGTAATGGGCCCGGACCAATCCATGACTTACGTTGAGCCACAGCTGCGACCCCCTAAGGCAGATAAAAGGTGGTCCCCTTAAATCACAAGAGGGCAAGCAGAAGGCAGGCAGATCGGGAAACACCTGGAGGAGAAGCACATAGAAGAGAAGCAAGAAGAAGCACTCAAGAGAACAAGCATTCAAGCAGAAGCAGCAGGAGAGTAGCACTGGAAAGCAGCAGAAGGCAGCAGAAAGAAGCAGCCTCAGCAGAATGGGCTCCCTTGACCAGCAGACTGGTATTGGACCCTTGGTGGAGTGGAGTGAGTGAATGTGGCTGTATGTGTCACTCCTTTGCACACCGGTAAAGCTAAGTAAAAAACGTTCCACGGTACCCTTGGTGGTCGGTGGTATGGTTTGACCATACTATGTGTCACTGAGGCTCCCCCGGTCCAGGAAGGTCACGGCACATCCCATTCTCATCGCCATTTTTGTTTGTTGTAGAAGTAGATGGCTAATCACTGGAGGCTCTTGAAGAGTGGGAAAACATGGCCTGAACATTTCGGTAGAAAAATGATCCAGGCAGCAGAATGAAATATGGACTGGAGTGGGGAGATACAAGAGGTTGGGAGGTCAGCAAGGAGGCCAATATAGCAATTGAGGCAGGACAGGATAAGCGATTGGACTAACATGGTAGCAGTTTGGATGGAGAGGAAAGGGCAGATTTTAGTGATGTTGTCATGATGATGTCTTTGTGCCTCAGTTTCCTCATGTGTAAAATGGAGATTCAATACCTGTTCACCCTCCTACTTAGGCCGTGGGCCCTACATGGGACCTGATTATCTTGTAACTCCCCCAGTGCTTAGTACACAGCGTGTCATAAGCACTTAACAAATACCACAATTTTTATTAATAGAACGCTTTGGATAAACGAGCTGTTTCATGACCTACCCGTTTTTTTTTTTTGTAAAGATAAACTCCATTCTAAGAACATGACTTGCTCAGTTGATGCTATTTATTTTTCTGGTTGTACCAAGAGGAGTAAGCTGAAGGTGGATGTGAGTTGTCTGGACAGGTGCCGGAGTCGGATCCTTCGGCCTGAAATGCCTGCCGTGCTCCCGGGAAAGAGAGTCTGTGGTCATTTCTGAATCCCAGCATGAGGAATGTGGTGCGCCGGTTCCCCGCAGTTTTGCAAGGGATACGTGAAGCCGCAGTGTTACATCTTTCATACTCTGCCAACCCAATTTCACGGGGTTTTGAAAAACCAGAGCCCCGGGGAATGTCCTCCACCATCTTGACATTTGGGATTTCTAATCTTTGTTTTGTAACCTTTACGTTAGAGGATCTATATTTGTGGCTAGACAATGCGTACGCTCATTTGCCTTGTGCATCTGTATGAGAGGTGAATGCTGTTCAAAGTGACTCCACTGCAGGGGGAGAGAGAGAAAGGAGAAGGAGAGGGGAGAGTAGAGAGAATGAAGATGGTGAGGAAGAACATTCCTTTACTCAAGCAATTCTTCTGAATTTAGGGCCTTAAATGTGGGTGGGTAAGTTTCCCTTTATCCATCCCCCTTATAATAATAATAATAATAATGATGATGGTATTTATTAAGTGCTTACTATGTGCAAAGCACTGTTCTAAGCTCTGGGGAGGATACAAGGTGATCAGCTCCCACAGAGGGCACTCAGTCTTAATCCTCATTTTACAGATGAGGTAACAGGCCCAGAGAAGTTAAGTGACTTGCCCAAAGTCACACAGCTGACAAGGGGCGGAGCTGGGATTAGAACCCATGACCTCTGACTCCAAAAACCATGCTCTTTCCACTGAGCCACACTGCTTCTCCACTTCCTACTCCCACAGAACTTATGTATACATGCTTATATTTGGTTACTTACCGTACCTGTAATTTATTTCAATGTCTGCATCATTAGGCTTTAAGCTCCTTGAGGTCAGGCATCTGATCTACCATCTCTATTGTATTCTACTTTCCCAAGTGCTTAGCTGAGTCCTCTGAAAACATTACAAGCTCTCAATAAATGCCATTGATTAATCAATTGGCTAAGGACTAATAGAAAAGGAAAATGGTCTTTTCATTTAGAACTGGAGAAGATAGAGAGAAGAGTAATGAGGATAACCAAGGGAATTGAGCAGCCTTCGTATGAGGAGAAACTGGAAGAGATTAGCAGTCCGCATGTTGAAAGACACAAGCTGAGAAGGGAACAAGAAAGAATTCGACAAAAATTATGATGAGCATGGGCAGCAAAGAGCAAAGATTGTTGTTCACCAATCCCACAGCACAGGGCTGGTAGGATGAGACTGAAGGTGGAAGCTTTAGAACAAACCAAAGAAACACTTCTTCACACACATTTTAAAGCTAATGTCTGAAGGTTAAGGTTGAGGCCAGTGAGAGATAGTGGAGGGGAGGAAGAGGAAACTCACACTTAGATTTGCCACTTTTATTCACCCATCCTTCAGCTCCACAGCACTTAGGTACATATCCATAACTTATTTATTTACGTTAATGTCTGTCACCCCCTCTAGACTGTAAGCTTGTGGTGGGAAAGGAACCTGTTTACCAACTCTGTTATATTGTAGTGGTAATAATAATTATTATTATTATTATTGTGGTATTTGATAAGTGCTTATTCTATGCCAGGCACTGTACTAAACACTGGGGAAGATACAAGCAAATTGGGTTAGACACAGTCGCTGTCCCACATTAGGCTCACAGTCTTAATCCCCATTTTACAGATGAGGTAACTGAAGCACAGAGAAGTGAAGTGACTCGACCAAGGTCACATAGCAGACAAATGGGGGAGCCAGAATTAGAACCCAGGTCCTTCTGACTCCCAGTCCTGGGCTCCGTCAAATAGGCCGTGCTGTACTCTTCCAAGCCAAGTACAGTGCTCTGCATGCAATAAGTGCTCAGTAAATACTTCGATGTATCAGGCATTTCTGAGATTGATAGTTCTAATAATACTGTTTGGAAAGCAACAGGATTTCAGGGACGATATATCCTAGAGACACATGGGGCTGAAGAATTGATGGAAGAGGCAGGATGTGTGGCCCAGGCAAACAAGCTGTGAAAACAGGGCTCTGGACCTCCTTGATTTTTCCCTCCTCACAGTGGTAGGTTTTCCTTACCTGCAACTTCCCTTTCCAAGCACTTCTTGTGTACGGGAGAGAACAATACAGTTGCCTTGGTAGACACACTCCTTGCCTGCAGGAACTTACTGTGTCAGTTTGGGCAAGTCACTTAACTTCTCTGTGCCTCAGTTCCCTCATCTTTCAAATGGGAATTAAGACTGTGAGCCCCTCAGGGGGACAACCAGATTACCTTGTATCTACCCAGTGCTTAGAACAGTGCTTAGCACATAGCAAATGCTTAATAAATACCATCATTATAATTACAGAGGGGGCAAGAACATTTAAATAAACTGTAGCTAGGAAAAATGTAATCAATCAAAGGTATCTATTGAGCACTTACTGCATACAGAGCAGTAAACAAAGTACTTCGGAGAATACAATGCAATAGAGTAGGTAGACAAGTTCCCTGTCCACAATGAGTTTATACTGTAAAATGGCTTTGATTGATTGTCTCAGAGACAGGGATGAGGAGTTTCTTTTTGATGTGGAGATGGATAGGTAGCCATTGGAGGTTTTTTGAGGGGTGAAAAGACATGAACAGAATGAATTTTTAGAAAAAAAAAATAATGATAATAATGGCATTTAAGTGCTTACTATGTGCCAAGTACTGTTTTAAGCACTGGGATAGATACAAGGTAGTCAGGTTACCCCACGTGGGGCTCACAGTCTTAATCCCCATTTTACAGATGAGGTAACTGAGGCACAGAGAAGTTAAGCGACTTTCCCAGAGTCACACAGCTGAAAAGTGGCGGAGCCGGGATTAGAACCCACTAAGCCACGCTGAAGCAGAGTTAAGTATGGCCTGGAGAGAGGGAGGTCAGAGAGGAGGCTGTTACAGTTACTGTTACAGTTATTGAGACAGTTATTATGACAAGGGCTTGGACCAGTGGGTTAACGGTTTAGATGTGGCAGCAGCATGGCTTAGTGGATAGAGCACGGGCCTGGGAGTTCATGAATTCTAATCCCTGGTCCTCAACTTGTCTGCTGTGTGATCTTGGGCAAGTCATTTCACTTCTCTGTGCCTCAGTTACCTCATCTATGAAATGAGGATTGAGACTGTGAGCCCCACATGAGACAAGGGACTGTGGTCTAAAATCGATTTGCTTGTATCTACCCCAGCACTTAGTACAGTGCCTGGCACATAGTAAGAGCTTAACAAATACCATAATCATTATTACTATCAAGAAGAAAAGGCCAATTGCAGAGATTCAGTGTCAGACTGAATATGTGGATTGAAGGAGAAAGATGAGATAACAGTCTAGACTGTGAGCCCACTGTTGGGTAGGGACCGTCTCTATGTGTTGCCAACTTGTACTTCCCAAGCGCTTAGTAATAATAATAATGATGGCATTTATTAAGCGCTTACTATGTGCAAAGCACTGTTCTAAGCACTGGGAAGGTTACAAGGTGATCAAGTTGTCCCTCGGGGGGGCTCACAGTCTTAATCCCCATTTTACAGATGAGGTAACTGAGGCACAGAGAAGTTAAGTGACTTGCCCAAAGCTTAGTATAGTGCTCTGCACACAGTAAGCGCTCAACAAATACGATTGATTGATTGATTGATAATGCCAATGTTTCTGGGCTTCTTGTGAGCATGGAATTTGGTAACTGAAAACTGGTGAGCCACCCATACGATGGCTAATCTATTCCTGCTATTGAATCCAGTCCAAACCATTGGAATGCTGCAACCTAGTGCAGACCACTTTCATCAAAGCAGGGAAAGGAAGGGCACCTTGAAGCAAATATGCTTGGAGCCGCTTGGCTTGTGTAGACACAATCACAGAATAATTCATCTCAGAGATTTCTAACCTTTGTATATGAAATTTGGGGAGGTGATATGAAACAAATCAGAACACTTCCGCTCAGGAAACTTCCCTGATTCATATTTGAAATGACATTTTAAAAAGTCTCTCCTTGGTTCAGGTTCAATGATGGCAGAACAATGAGAACATCCAGTGTGTTTTGAGGTAATTAGAATAAGGGCCTCTTTAGATTCAACCAACTGCATTCCAATGGGCTCAGTGCTGGAGCCTATTGCTAAATTCTAAAAATAACTCCAAAGTTCAGGCAAAATGAATGCGTTTGTCAATCCTAGCTTTACATTCCTGGGAAAAAGAAAAACACTACTAGTCTTAGAGTTTTAGAAAATAAATATTTTTAACCACATGGCTCTGGTTGTGAAGTAAATATGTCCCACCGCTCTGATCTTAAATCCTGTCACATTAATGTTTCAGAGCACTCAATATAAATATTAAAACTAATAGCTTCACTCTTCAGCTATTACTCCATCATTCCCTGAAATCATCATAAAACATTAAAAACCTTTTAGAACATTTACACACTTGAATCTGATGGTGAAGGAAAGGAGAAAAACTGAGCCCGGCTCACCAGCTTAAATAATAGTGGAACCCAGTTTATGGGGTATGCTTTATTTATTCATCATTTCAAGTAAAGTTTCTGTCTTGATGGAGGGGAAAAAAATCAAAATTGAGCTGTCAAGAAAGAAAGCTGAAGTATTGCTTTTCTATACTGTGGGCTAATATATATATATATATGTGTGTGTATATATATATATATATATATATATTAGCCCACAGTGTGTATATATATATATATATATATATATATATAAAGTCCATGAGAATCTCAGTCCAAGGGCAATCAATCCTAGGACTTTGGCTACTTAAGCAGCTAATGGATTCTAAAGACACATACTGGTGTTATGAATTTTTAAAGAGTAACTCCTCAGCACAGGCCCCTATAAATCAATGATGACTTATTGGCTGGATCAATTATGCAAACTTTAAAACATTTAACGACAGGTAATGAACAAGTCTCTGGAGAGGTTCCGTCAGTGATTTGCAGTTGTAGTTAATAGCTACTTAAATGAAAAGTGTGCTGTATAGAAAGCCATTCAACGGACACGATTAAGAGCTAAAGCTAAACATCTTCTCAAGAAACAGACCATCATCATCTTAGTCTTAATGCAGACCTCAGAGAGCCAGGAAAATGGGTGGCAAGAGTCATGTGTTTATTGGTGTGCATGTTTTGCTTTACAGCTGGAATTAATTAATCAACTAATGCCTGTTTTTCAGCTTCTTTTGTCTCCTGCAAGGGATTCTGATTTGAGGGAGACCATTGTAAAAGGGGGGAAAGGGGAACATCTAGAAGAGATAGTAAAATAGTTTTTTGTAATTCTTATTTAGGAAAGCTGCAATTAATGGTAAATTGAAGGGGCTGGGGAGGAGGGAGGTAGTAATCATGTGTTGGGTGTGGCTCAGAAGCAAAGGGAGAAAGATGAATATGGGTGGAAGATACAGTGGAAGCCTTTGTCAGCACCAGTGGTATTAGGGGCTTTAATTGCTTATTAAAATGACAATCCATTGAAAGATGAAAGATTTTTTTTTGGTGGATTTTTGATTTTAGCAGTTCTTTAGAGTTCAAGCACTGATCATCCTTACTATTTGTTTTGAGATAATTCTGTAGATCATGGGAAAGTTAAAGTTAAATATGCCACTCAAAAGAGAAGATACTTCTTTAAGCTTATGATTCAGGTGCCACATTTCGGTGTTAACTTAGTGTAAGACACTTCTGAGGTTAGATAAGACCCTCTGACTGATTTAGATAATTCTTAAAGGCCTGATAATACAGCAGAGGTCCATCTTATTTTATTGTAGTGTAGCATTCCAAGAAAGGACAGATATGAAATAAGTTTGAGAACTTTAGATTCAAATACCTGGGGCACATGATAATAATAATAATGATAATATAATAATGATTATAATTGTGGTATCTGTTAAGCGCTTACTTTGCACCAGGCACTGTTGTAAGCGTTGGAATCGATAAAAGGGAATCAGGTTGGGCACAGGCTCTGTCCCACATGGGGCTCATAGTCTTAATCCCTATATGACAGATGAGGTAACTGAGGCCCAGAGGAGTGAAGTAACTTGCCCAGAGTCACACAGCAGACAAGTGGTGGAGCCAGGATTAGAACCATGTCCTTCTGACTCCCAAGCACGTGCTCTATCCTCTGGGCCATGCTCCATCCCTATTTTTGTTGAAAACTGATGCCCAGGGACACCATACTAGGCTCATATGCCTCCTCTTTCCTTTTTCAGCAACTATGAAAGATTGTGGGGTGAGAGGAGCAAGAGTTACGGATCCAAGATGTTTAGAAAATCAGTAATACAAGTTCCAGAATCCTGTGGGACCTAAACTGAACATGTTCTAGGATAAGCTGTGTAACCCAAGCAAATCCAGTGAGTAAGATCATGTGGGAGGTAGCACACGGAAGGATAACCAGTTTATCTGGAGCTGTTCCAATCCCAGAAGTTTTTTTTTTTAAGATTTGCTAACCGCTTACTATATTCCAGGCACTGTACTAAGTACTGTACTAGTACTGTACTATCACTGTACTGATAGTGCATCCACCTCTCCATCCCCCCATCTTACCTCCTTACCTTCCCCACAGCACCTGTATATATGTATATATGTTTGTACATATTTATTACTCTATTTATTTATTTTACCTGTACATATCTATTCTATTTATTTTATTTTGTTAGTATGTTTGGTTTTGTTTTCTGTCTCCCCCTTTTAGATAGTGAGCCCACTGTTGGGTAGGGACTGTCTCTATATGTTGCCAACTTGTACTTCCCAAGCGCTTAGTACAGTGCTCTGCACACAGTAAGCGCTCAATAAATATGATTGATTGATAGGGTAGGTACTAGCTGATCAGATTGGATACAGTCCATGTTCCACAAGGGGCTCACAGTTTTAACCCCAATTTTACAGATGAGGTAACTGAGGCACAGAGGAGTTAAGTGACTGGACCAAGGTAACACAGTAGACAAGTGGCGAAACGAGAATTAAAACTCAGTTTCTTCTGACTCCCAAGCCCATCCTTAGTATATTTTTCTAAAATTGTCCAGGACCATTTACAAAAATCAAGGATTGCCTTAGTTTAAGCCAGGACATTAGTTCTGCCTTATTTAAATGATTCCTGTTGGAATGTGTCTGTTTATTGTTATATTGTACTCTCCCAGGTGCTTAGTACAGTTCTTTGAACAAAGTAAGCACTCAATAAATAGAATTGAATGAATGAATGAATGGATTGAATTCATTTTAAAAAGTACCATGAGAGTCCCCCAGTTATAGGCTTAAGAACATAATACATACAATTTACAGAGAGCTCAGAGTCTAGAGGGAGAGACAGATATTAATATAAATAATGAATTATGGATGGGTATAGAACTGTTGTAGGGCTGAGGATTGGGTGAATGCACACAGTAATCTCTCAATAAATACGATTGAATGAATGAATGATTATCATTATTAATAATTCATACTAGATAATTCTAATAATGGCCTTAAGCACTTCCTATGTGCCAAAACACTGTTAGGGCCTAGGGTAGAGAAGCAGCATGGTTCAGTGGAAAGAGCATGGGCTTTGGAGTCAGAGGTCATGGGTTCAAATCCCACCTCCGGCACTTGTCAGCTGTGTGACTTTGGGCAAGACACTTAACTTCTCTGGGCCTCAGTTACCTCATCTGTAAAATGGGGATTAAGACTGTGAGCCCCCCGTGGGACAACCTGATCACCTTGTGACCTCCCCAGTGCTTAGAACAGTGCTTGGCACATAGAAAGCATTTAACAAATACCACATTATTATTATTATTAGGGTAGATTAAAGAGGGAGGGGTGAATAAAGGGTGGAAATTCAAATGCAAGGGTGACACAGAAGGGAATAGGAGAAGAGGAAATGAGGGCTTAGTCAGGGAAGGCTTCTTGGAAGAGATGTGTCAGATAAGAAGAGGGAGGACTTCCAGGCCAGAGTCAGGGTGAGGGCAAGGGGTAAGCGGTGAGATAGATAAGATCGAGGTACACTAGGTATGTTGATATTAGAAGAGTGAAGTGTGTGGGCTGGGTCGTAGTAGAAAATCTGGGGGGTAAGGTAGGAGGGGGCAAAATGAATGAGTGCTTTAAAGCCAGTGGTAAAGAGTTTCTGTTTGATAAGGAGGTGGATGGGCAGCCACTGGAGGTTCATGAGGAGTTGGATGACATGGACTGAACATTTTTCAGAAAAAAGATCCCTGCAGCAGAGTGCAGTATGGACTGGAATGGGGAGAGACAGGAGGCAGGGAGATCAGCAAGGAGGCTGATGCAGTAATCAAGGCGGGACGATGATGGTATTTGTTAAGCACTTACTATGTGCAAAGCACTGTTCTAAGCGCTGGGGTAGATTCAAGGTGATCAGGTTGTTCCACGTGGGGCTCACAGTCTTAATCCCCATTTTACAGATGGGTAACTGAGGACCAGAGAAGTTAAGTGACTTGCCCAAAGTCACATAGCTGACAGGTGGCAGAGCCAGGATTAGAACCCATGACCTCTGAGTCCCAAGCCCAGGCTCTTTCCACTGAGCCATGCTGTGAGTGCTTGGACTAATAATAATAATGATGGTGGTATTTGTTAAATGCTTACTATGCACCAAGCACTGTTCTAAGCGCTGTGGTAGATATAAGGTAATCAGGGTGTCCCACATGGGGCTCAAGGTCATAATCCCCATTTTGCAGATGAGGTAACTGAGGCACAGTGAAGTTAAGTGACTTGCCCAAAGTCACACAGCTGATAAGTGGTGGAGCCGGGATTAGAACACACGACCTCTGACTCCCAAGCCCATGCTCTTTCCATTAAGCCATGCTAGTAGTTTGAATAGAGAAGCAGGGTGGCTCAGTGAAAAGAGCCCGGGCTTGGGAGTCAGGAGGTTGTGGGTTCTAATCCAGGCTCCGCCACTTGTCAGCTGTGTGACTTTGGGCAAGTCACTTAACTTCTCTGTGCCTCAGTTACCCCATCTGTAAAATAGGGTTTAAGACTGTGAGCCCTATGTGGGACAACCTGATCACCTTGTATCCCCCCCAGCTCTTAGTGCTTTGCACGTAGTAAGCACTTAATAAATGCCATTGTTATTGTGGAGAAGAAAGGGCGGATTTCAGCGAGGTTGTGAAGGTTGAACGAATAGGATTTAGTGCCAGATTGAATATGTGGGTTCAATGAGAAAAATGAGTCGAAGATAACTCTAAGGTTATGGGCTTGTGCAACTAGGAGGATAGTGGAATGCCCTCCCTCCCCACATCCGCCAAGCTAGCTCTCTTCCTCCCTTCAAGGCCCTACTAGAGCTCACCTCCTCCAGGAGGCCTTGCCAGACTGAGTCCCCTCCTTCCTCTCCCCCTCGTCCCCTTCTCCATCCCCCCTCCATCCCCCTGCCTTACCTACTTCCCTTCCCCACAGCACCTGTATATATGTATATATGTTTGTACGTATTTATTACTCTATTTATTTTACTTGCACATATTTATTCTATTTATTTTATTCTGCTAATATGTTTTGTTAATGTGTTTTGTTCTCTGTCTCTGTCTCCCCCTTCTAGACTGTGAGCCTACTGTTGGGTAGGGACCGTCTCTATATGTTGCCAACTTGTACTTCCCAAGCACTTAGTACAGTGCTCTGCACACAGTAAGCGCTCAATAAATATGATTGAATGAATGAATGAATGAATCCCCATTTTACAGATGAGGTAACTGAGGCACGGAGAAGTGAAGTACTTGCCTGAGGTTCCAGAGCAGACAAGTGGTGGGGCTAGGATTAGAACTCAGGTCCTTCTGACTCCCAGCCCTGTGCTCTATTCAACAGGCCATCCTGCTTCCCTTCAGGCCATGCTGCTTCCCTCTGTGGAAGATCATGAGACATTGGGAGAGGAAGGGAAGGAGCCCTGGAACGCCATCCAACTGAGGGGAGCTAGTCAGAGTCAAATGCCACCTGACCAACTGCTTTCTGGCTCTTCAACTGCCTCTCCCAGTGCCCTTCCCACAACTACCACAGGTGCCCGTGCCACGGGAGAGATGGAACCCATCACTGTGTGAGTGGGACTCACAGATTTGCTCATCTCAGGTCTTTGTTGAGACTCAAGTATTTCCATTCAGGGCCGAGAATAATAATGATAATAATAATTGTGGTATTTGTTAAGCATTTACTATGTGTTAGGCACTGTACTTAGTGCTGGGGTGGATACAAGAAAATCGGGTTGGACACAGTCCCTGTCCCATGTGGGACTCATAGTCTCAATCCCCATTTTACAGATGAGGCAACTGAGGCCCAGAGAAGTGAAGTGACTTGCTCAAGTCACACAGCAGACCACTGGCAGAGCCAGGATTAAAACTAATGACCTTCTGACTCCATGGACCGTGTTCTATCCACTTTGCCATAATGCTTCTCAAAAAAATAATTGTGGTACTTGTTAAGCACTTCCTCTGACCCAAGCACTGTACTAAGAGCTGGGGGGTGGATACAAGCAACTTGGGTTGGACACAGTCCCTGTCCCGCTTGGTGTTCACAGTCTTAATCCCCATTTTACAGATGAGGTAACTGAGGCACAGAGAAGTTAAGTGTCTGGTCCAAGGCCATACAGCAAACAAGTGGCGGAGCTAGGATTAGAACTCATTCATTCATTCATTCATTCATTCAATCATATTTATTGAGCGCTTACTGTGTGCAGAGCACTGTACTAAGCACTTGGGAAGTACAAGTCGACAACATATAGAGACGGTCCCTAATCAATCAATCAATCAATCGTATTTATTGAGCGTTTACTATGTGCAGAGCACTGTACTAAGCGCTTGGGAAGTACAAATTTGCAACACATAGAGACAGTCCCTACCCAACAGTGGGCTCACAGTCTAGAAGGGGGTGACAGACAATAAAACAAAACATATAGACAGGTGTCAAAATCATCAGAACAAATAGAATTAAAGCCATATGCACATCATTAACAAAATCCCAGCACCATGCTCTATCCACTGTCAGTAAGTCATATTTAGAGTTTACTGTGTGCAGAAAACTGTACTAAGCACTTGAGAGAGTACAATATAACAACAAATAGACAAATTCCCTGCCCACAATGAGCTTACAGTATAGAGGAGGAGACAGACATTAGTGTGAATAAATAAATGACCCAAAACGGTGGCTTTCTGGATTCCTGGCTCAAGGAAGGCTGTCCCTTCCCAGTCCTTATCTTCATAGTCAAAATGGAAAGATGGCAACTCTGACTGTCCTCCCACTTCCCACAGCTCATATCTGGTCAGGTTTCTGCCTTTCAGATCTGGAAGTCCATCAGTCTCACACTACCTGAGACAAAGGCAGGGGCCGGTGGAGATGGGATAGGTGGAGGGAGGGAGGAGGAAGAAGGTTAAATATCAGGATTTCCGGTGTTCCTGCCCACTTATTCACACAGGTGAGAGGTGACATCAATACACGAGAAGCAGCGTGGCTGAGTGGAAAAAGCACGGGCTTGGGAGTCAGGGGTAGTGGGTTGAAATCCTGGCTCTGCCACTTGTCAGTTGTGTGACTTTGGGCAAGTCACCTAACTTCTCTGTGCCTCAGTTCCCTCATCTGTAAAAGGGGGATTAAGAATGTGAGCCCCACGTGAGACAACCTGATAACCTTGTATCTATCCCAGTGCTTCGAACAGTGCTCAGCACATAGAAAGCACTTAACAAATACCATTATTATTATTATTATACAGAATACCTCTGGGCAAAGAAGCTAAAGGATCTGGAATTAACTACTTGTGAAAATGGTAAATTCTGTCTCTTCTATCTGGTCAAGACATTCCAGTAATCATTGACCATTTTCAGTGAAGAATCCAGTTCAGAGAAAAAGGATTTCCCCCACCCTGTCTGTTTATATCATAGGGTCATTCTTGACGTTTCTGACTTATTGGCAATCTCACTACTTAGTTCAGGAAACGCTTATGACCCGGGTGCTCGATTTGACAACGCATCGACAACCCCTTCATTTGGAATGCCCTTGGGTTTTCTTTTTTTCTGCTTCTGATTGAAAATACAATGAAAGCCTCCAGACATCTAGAGTTTACAGAAGTTGAAGCAGAGGAGCCACAGCTCCAGGGTCTGAACTATCGACAACATCTCTGGTAGATTTTCCCTTTTTGATGTGCTAAACTCATGAGATGAGTCTTAAAACTTTTAGAGTGTGTTGAGTCTACCAACCCTATTTCTGCATTAAAGTTTGGTGATTCTCACCATGTTTTTCTCCCCTGGTCTGAGCTCTTTAATTAAGACAATGAACTTTTTAGACACAATCTCCTCAAATAATAATAATAATGTGTGGCATTTATTAAGTTCTTACTCTATCCCAAGCATTGTACTAAGTACTGTGGTAGATACAAGATAAACAGATCAATCACAGCCCCTGGGTTTTTTTAATGATATTTGTTAAATGCTTACTATGTACCAGGCACTGTTCTAAGCTCTGAGGTAGATAGATACAAGATAACCAGGCTGAACACAATTCAAATTTTGTTTACAGTCTTAATCTTTATTTTACAGATGCATCAACTGAGGCCTAGAGAAGTGAAGTGACTTCCCCAAGGTCACACAGCAGGCAAGTGGTGGAGCTGGGATTCAAACCCAGGTCCTTCTGGCTCCCAGGCACATGATCTACCCACCAGACCATGCCCTGTTCCATACAGGGTTCGTAGCCTAAGGTCCTACTTAGAGAACTTCATCCCCATTTTACAGATGAGGAAACTGAGCCATAGAGAATCAGTGATTTCAGGTTATCCAGTCAAAATTAGAACCCAGGTCCCCCAACTCCTCAGCCCCTGCTCTTTCCTCTGGACCTCACTGAGTCTCAAAATCAGCTTTAGAAACTCCACCCAGTTGAGTGAGACTTTGGGGAAAATAATATTATAAACCAAACACATGAATAAAAAAGATGCCTTTTAACCACTTATCCAAATCCCCAAATTTTAGACATAACTGCTTCAGAACCCACAACCTGTATGAAGGAGTTGACTCTAGTGATGTGTCCAGCAACATGCTCACTATCTTTTCCCTGTCCATTCCAGTGCTCCCAATGAGGGACAGAATACAACAATTGGCACACAGTTTAACAAATACAATAAAAAAAGCAACTTTTGGTGACTTAGGGTCAGTAAGCCACATAAATCTTAACCTGGTCCCTTTCTAAAAATAAGATGGCATTTGTTAAGCACTTTCTAGGTGCCAAGCACTGTTTTAAGCACTGGGGGTATACAATGTGATCAGGTTGTCCCATGTGGGGCTCAGTCTTCACCCCCATTTTACAGATGAGGGAACTGAGGCCCAGAGAAGTTAAGCGACTTGCCCAAGGACACACAGCAGACATGTGGCGGAGCCGGGATTAGAACCCATGACCTCTGACTCCCAAGCCTGGGCTTTTTCCACTGAGCCACGCTGCTTCTGTTCAACCCAATCTGCACATAACTAGGAAGCCTGATTCGAACTGAATAGTTGGGTGGGGGTACAAAACATAGCAAAGGTCTTTGGATCAGAACCCATTTATATGGCTGAGGCAGCCACAGTTTAATGTCAAGGTGGCACCCTGCACCTGGTTTGCCTCATTCGCTGCTGCGGTCTTAGTCACACACTTTAGACCCCTCTGGACTGTGATCTCGTTGTGGGAGGGGGACTTGTCTACCATTTTGTTGCAAGCGCTTACTGAAGTACTCTGCACATAGTAAGCGCTAAATAAATACATTTGGTTGATTGATTTGCTGTTTCACAGGAGTTCCTGTCCACCTCATGAGATGCTGTAGGTGGTTCTTTGGCCAGAAAACTTTACTCTCAATGACATCATCCCAACAGACATTCCCCTACTGCACAGTCGGAATTGGAACCCAGGTCCCCTGATTCCAAGACCCGTGCTCTTTGTACCCGATGGTACCTTAGATAGTAAACTCTTTGTGGGCAGGGAATATATCTGTTTACTATCACATTGTACTCTCCCAAGCACTTAGTACAGTGCTCTGCACACAGTAAGCACTCAATGAATATGATTGAATGAATGAATGAATGAACCAACAACAGAGTTTGTGGAACAACACTCTGCTCTAATCAATAATAATAATAATGATAATAATAATGGTATTTGTTAAGTGCTTACTATGTGCAAAGCACTGTTCTAAGCACTGGGGAAGTTACAAGGTGATCAGGTTGTCCCTCGGGAGGCTCACAGTTTTAATCCCCATTTTACAGATGAGGTACCTGTATATATGTTTGTACATATTTATTACTCTATTTATTTATTTATTTTATTTGTACATATCTATTCTATTTATTTTATTTTGTTAGTATGTTTGGTTTTGTTCTCTGTCTCCCCCTTTTAGACTGTGAGCCCACTGTTGGGTAGGGACTGTCTCTATATGTTGCCAATTTGTACTTCCCAAGCGCTTAGTACAGTGCTCTGCACATAGTAAGTGCTCAATAAATACGATTGATGATGATGATGATGATGACGATAGGTAACTGAGGCACAGAGAGGTTAAGTGACTTGCCCAAAGTCACACAGCCAACAGCTGGCAGAGCCAGGATTTGAACTCCTGACCTCTGACTCCAAACCAATCTCTTTCCACTGAGCTACGCTGCTTCTCAACCATTCTAGTTGTGTGGAGTTTGGGCTGAATGGATTAGAAGTGGACCGGTTTGTGATTTGTGCAGTTTACTGATCCTAAATCACTGAAAGCTGCATTTTTTAGTGGTATTTGTTAAGTGCTTACTATGTGCCAGACACTGTACTAAGTGCTGGGGTAGATACAAGCTATTCACCTTGGTCACAGTCCATGTCCCACAGGGAGCTCACAGTCTTAACCCCCAATTTATAGATGAGGTAATGGAGGCAAAGAGAAGTTAAGTGAGTTGCCCTAGGTCGCACAGCACATATGTGGCAGAGTCAGCATTAGCGCTTAGAACAGTGCTTTGCACATAGTAAGCGCTTAATAAATGCCATCATTATTATTATTATTATTCCAGGTCCCTCTGATTCCCAGGCCTAATTATAAGAATAATAGTGGTATTTGTTAAGTGCTGACCATGTGCCACACACTGTTCTAAGTGGGGCTCACAGTCTCAATCCCCATTTTACAGATGAGGTAACTGAGACACAGAGAAGTGAAGTGACTTGCCCAAGGTCACACAGCAGACATGTGGCAGAGCCAGGATTTGAACCCATGTCCTCTGGCTCCCAGTCCTGTGCTCTTTCCTCTAGGCCATGCCCATGCTGTATCCATCAGGTCATGCATTTTTAGAAGGAGTTTGACATGTTTTCTTGACATTGTGGTGACGAAGGAAATTTCAGGGGATCAGAGGCTCAAGTTAGTTTAGATTTTTGTCTAAAGTGTTATTAACATTTATCTGAACCTCTTCAGTCTCTAGGACCCCAGAAAGAAAAAACACAACAGACCCCAGTGCCTCCTTTCCAACTGGGTTGCAATATTATACTTTGTTCATTTGCAGCTCTTCAATATAATAATAATAATAATGGCATTTATTAAGCACTTACTATGTGCAAAGCACTGGGGAGGTTACAAGGTGATCAGGTTGTCCAAAGGGGGCTCAGAGTCTTAATCCCCATTTTACAGATGAGGTAACTGAGGCCCAGAGAAGTTAAGTGACTTGCCCAAAGTCACACAGCTGACAAGTGGCAGAGCCGGGATTTGAACCCATGAGCTCTGACTCCAAAGCCCGTGCTCTTTCCATTAAGCCACGCTGCTTCTCTGATATGAGAACAAACCTTACCTATTTCAAATATTGTTTCACCAGCACATGAGGAGCAAGTCTCATTCATCTGAACTATTGGTTTGTAGAAGCTGAAGAAGAAATGTCATCCACCACCATTCTTGAAAAGGATGATCATTTAGGAATTGGCTGCAAAGCACCACTATAAATGTTATCCAACTCAAATGCTTGATTACATTACAATTCCAATTTTACTAGGATTACAATTTTTTATGATATTTGCTAATCTACCATATTTAGTGAGTGCTTACTAGGTGCACTGAACTACTAAGTAATTGGGAGAGTACAATATAACAGATATATGTATAACAGTTATATATAGATATGTTCCCTGACCACAAGAAGCTCACAGTCTAAAAATGTGATCTAATTCAAATGCCTGATTTGGCTTGATATTCTAGGATTTCAGGTTTGTTTTTTTTTTATTTTAATGGTATGTGTTAAGCAAGTACTTTGTGCCAGACACTGTTCTAAGCACTGGAGTAGATAAAATTTAATCAGATTGGACACAGCCCCTGCCCCACAAAGGGGTCCCAGTTTTCATCCCCTTTTTACAGATGATGTAATTGAGACACAGAGAAGTGAAGTGACTTGTCCAAGGTCACACAATAGACAAATGGCAAAGCCAGGATTTAAACTTGCCAATTATTTTGTTGACAAATCAAAATCATTAGGTATGAATGCCACCAAGTTTCTCCCTTACATCCATGGCCACCTCCCTCCCCCATGTCCTCCCTCTCATGCTTTCTGATCTCACAGTTGTAAATATCTTGGTTGCTTTCTAAATCTACCTCCGGACTAGTATCTCTGAGCCCCATCCACTTTCTCCTCCTGAAAGCGCTTGCTTCCACTCTTCTTCCCTCCCTAGCTGCCAACTTTAACTCTGTGAAAATTCCTTTCCTTCTATCTTTAACACAATAATTATAGTATTTCTTAAGTGCTTACTAAGTGCCAAGTACTGTTGAGCACATCTTCCTCATACTAAAAATGCCTTCTCTGAATCCCACTATCTTCCAGCTATCATCCCGTTTCCCTCCTCCCACTCATGTCCAAACTCCTCAAACGAGTTTTATAAATCACTGCCTTTATTTCTTCTCCCCCAATAACCTTCTTGGCTTCCTATAATTTGGTTTCCACCTCCTTCACTCCACTTCAGGATCACTAATGACCTCATCAAATCTAACAGAATTTATCTTCTCCTCAACCTCTTGGCTGCCTTTATCATTGTAAACCACTTCCTTCTCCTAGAAACATGATCAAATCTTGATTTTTATTGACAGAGATCTCTCCTCCCTCTTCTCCCTTCTCTCCCACCTCTTTTTAGCTGCTCATTTTCAGTCTCTTTTGCTGTCTCTTCCTTCTGTTACCTGTTAAATGGAGGTATCCCTCTAGACTCTATTCTGAGTCCCCTTTTCTTTTCGCTGTATTCTTACTGCTTTGGTGAGTTCATGTCCCATGGCTTTAACTACTACCTCGATGTGGATGACTCTCAAATCTACCTTGTTAGCTCTGACCTTTCACCTCTGAAATCTCACATTTCCTCTTGTCTCTAGGATATCTCCACAGGGACATCCTGTCTGCATCATAAACTCAACATGTCTGAAACTAAACTCCTCATCTTTCCTCCCAAATCTTCTCCTCCGCCTAAATTTCTGGTAAAAGACATATAATGAAAACACACATAAAACACAAGGACAAATACACAAAATGAAAAAAAAAGCAGTAGGGTGCTGTAGTCAAGGAGCAGAATTTTAGGCTCCTCGCAGTTCAGAATTCAACAGTCAATACCACGGCCACGGTAATGGCTCCATCAGCCGCTGCCACAGTCTACCAGAGGTTACAGGTTTTTGGAGATTCTGCAAAGCTGAAGCTGTTTTCCTTCTCACTGGGGTGGTGTCACGCAGGTCAGGATTGTGGCTCCAGGATGACATAAGGAGGAGTCTACCGCTGCCTCAAGCAAAGATTCATCCATTCAATCGTATTTATTGAGCGCTTACTGTGTGCAGAACACTGTACTAAGTGCTTGGGAAGTACAAATTGGCAAAATATACACATGGTCCCTACCCAACAACGGGCTCACAGTCTAGAAACGAGCTTACTTGAAGACGTCACCACCACCTTTCTCTACCTATTTCTCAGCATTTTCCTCATGCCCAATCAATCAAGTGGTATTTGTTCATTCATTCAAATGTATTTACTGAGCACTTACTGTGTGCAAAGCACTGTACTAAGCATTTGGAAAGTACAATTCAGTAACAGATAAAGACAGTCCCTACTCAACAATGGGCTCACAGTCTAGAAGGGGGAGACAGACAACAAAACAAAACAAGTAAAAAAAATAATAATAATAATGGCATTTATTAAGCACTTACTATGTGCAAAGCACTGTTCTAAACACTGAGGAGGTTACAAGGTGATCAGGTTGTCCCACAGGGGGCTCACAGTCTTAATCCCCATTTTACAGATGAGGTAACTGAGGCACAGAGAAGTTAAGTGACTTGCCCAAAGTCACACAGCTGACAATTGGCAGAGCCGGGAATTGAACCTATGACCTCTGACTCCAAAGCCTGTGCTCTTTCCACTGAGCCACAGTAGATCATCATCAATTGTATTTATTGAGCACTTACTGTATGCAGAGCACTGTACTAAGTGCTTGGGAAGTACAAGTTGGCAACATATAAGTATCAGTACCATCAAAACAGATGAATAGAATTATGGACATATAAACATCGTTAATAAAATAGAGTAATAAATATGTACAAATATACACAAGTGCTCTGGGGATGGGAAGAGGATAGGGCAGAGGGAGGGAGTGGGGATGATGGGGAGGGGAAGAAGAGCAGAGGAAAAGTGGGGGGCTCAGTCTGGGAAGGCCTCCTGGAGGAGAAGTGCTCTCTGTAGGGCTTTGAAGGGAGGAAGAGAGCTAGTTTGGCAGATCAACCAATCAATCAATCAATCGCATTTATTGAGCACTTACTGTGTGCAGAGCACTGTACTAAGCGCTTGGGAAGTACAAGTTGGCAACATATAAGTATCAATACCATCAAAACAGATGAATAGAATTATAGACATGTAAACATCATTAATAAAATAGAGTAATAAATATGTACAAATATACACAAGTGCTGTGGGGATGGGAAGAGGATAGGGCAAAGGGAGGGAGTGGGGATGATGGGGAGGAGGAGAAGAGCAGAGGAAAAGTGGGGGGCTCAGTCTGGGAAGGCCTCCTGGAGGAGAAGTGCTCTCAGTAGGGCTTTGAAGGGAGGAAGAGAGCTAGTTTGGCAGATCAATCAATCAATCAATCAATCACATTTATTGAGCACTTACTGTGTGCAGGGCACTGTACTAAGCGCTTGGGAAGTACAAGTTGGCAACATATAGAGACAGTCCCTATCCAACAGTGGGCTCACAGTCTAGAAGGGGGAGACAGACAACAAACAAAACATGTAGACAGGTGGATGTGTGGAGGGAGGGCATTCACGGCCCGAGGTAGGACGTGGGCCAGGGTCGATGGTGGGACAGGAGGGAATGAGGCCCAGTGAGGAGGTTAGTGGAGACAGAGGAGTGGAGCATGCAGGCTGGGATGGAGAAGGAGATAAGGGAGATGAGGAAAAAGGGGTGAGGTGATGGAGAGTTTTGAAGCCGATAGGCATTTTTGCTTCATGCAAAGATTGATAGGCAACCACTGGAGATTTTTGAAGAGGGGAGTGACATGCCCAGAATGTTTCTGTAGAAAGATAATCCAGGCAGCAAAGTGAAGTACAGACTGAAGTGGGGAGAGACAGGAGGATGGGAGATCAGAAAGGAGGACAATGTACTAATCCAGTCGGAATAGGATGAGAGACTGAACCAACAAGGTAGCGGTTTGGATGGAGAGGAAAGGGTGGATCTTGGCGATGTTGTGAAGGTGAGATTGGCAGGTTTAGGTGACTGATTGGATGTGTGGAGTGAGTGAGTGAGAGAGTGGGGTCAAGGATGACACCAAGGTTGTGGGCTTGCGAGACGGGAAGGATGGTAGTTCTGTCCACAGTGACGGGAAAGTCAGGGAGAGGACAGGGCTTGGGAGGGAAGATAAGGAACTCAGTCTTGGACATGTTGAGTTTTAGGTGGAGGCAGGACATCCAGGTGGAGGTGTCCTGAGGGCAGGAGGAGATACAAGCCTGGAGGGAGGGAGAGAGAGCAGGGGCAGAGATGTAGATTTGGGTGTCATCAGTTTAGAGATGATAGTTGAAGCCATGGGAGTGAATGAGTTCACCAAGGGAGTGAGTGTAGATAGAGAACAGAAAGGGACCAAGAACTGACCCTTGAGGAACCCTTACAGTAAGGGGATGGGAGGTGGAGCCCGCAAAGGAGACTGAGAATTATGGCCAGAGGGATAATTGGAGAACCAGAAGAGGATGAAGTCCATGAAGCCAAGGTTGGATAGCATGTTGAGGAGAAGGGGATGATCTACAGGGTCAAAGACAGCTGAGAAGTAGAGGAAGATTAAGATAGAGTAGGAGTCATTGGATTTGGCAAGAAGGAGGTCATTGGTGACCTTTGAGAGGGGAATTTTAGTGGAGTGTAGGGATGGAAGCCAGATTGGAGAGGGTCTAGGAGAGAGTTGGAATTGAGGAATTTGAGGCAGCGAGGATAGACAACTCGGTTCTAGGAATTTGGAAAGGAAGGGGTGGAGGGAGATAGAGAGATAACTGGAAGGAGCAATGGGGTCAAGAGAGGGTTTTTTTTAGGATGGGGAGATGTGGGCATGTTTGAAGGCAGAGGGAAAGAAACCATTGGAGAGTGAGCAGTTGAAGATGGAAGTTGGGGAGGGGAGGAGGGAAGGGATGAGAGTTTTTATAAGATGAGAGGGAATGGGGTCTGAAGCACAGTTGGATGGGATGACACTTGAGAGGAGGGAGGAGATCTCATCTGAAGATACTGCGGGGAAGGATGGGAAAGTAGAGGGGAGGGTTGAGAGCAGGGGGGATGGAGAAGGGTTAGGGGTGACTTTGGGGAGCTCAGACCTGATAGTGTTAATTTTCCTAATGAAGTAGGTGGCCAGATCGTTGTGAGTGAGGGATGGAGGAGAGGGAGGAACAGGGGACCTGAGGAGGGAGTTAAGTGTCTGGAACAGCTGACAGAGCTGATGGGCATGGGTTTCAATAGGGGAAGAAAAATAGTTTTTCCTGGCAGAGGGGAGGGTAGAGTTAAGGCAGGAAAGGATAAATTTAAAGTGAACAAGTTTGGCTTGGTGTTTAGACCTTCGCCAGCAGCATTCAGCTGCCCGAGCATAAGTGCGAAGGAAGCGGACAGTGGCAGTGATCCAAGACTGTGGGTTAGTGTTGCGAGAATGATGAAGGGAAAGGGGAGTGAGTGAGTTGAGTTGAGTAGAAAGGGTGGAGTTCAGAGCAGTAATGTGGTCATCAAGAGTGGGTAGAGAGGATAGGGAGACGAGGTGGGGTGTGATGCTCTGAGAGAGAAGGTTGGGGTCGAGGGAGAGAAGGTCTCTGTGGGGGGTAATATAGATTTACATGGGGGAGGAGTGTGAGAGAGGAGGCAGGTGAAGAGGTTGTGGTCAGAGAGAGGGATTTCAGAGTTGGTGAAGGTGGAGATAGTGCAGCGGTAGGAGATGATGAGGTCGAGGGTGTGACCAAGTTGGTGAGTGGGAGAGGTGGGGTGGAGCAGGAGGTTGGCAGAGTCAAGGAGAGATAGAAGGCAGGTGGCAGAGGAGTCGGTCAGTGGGTACGTCCATGTGGATGTTGAAGTCTCTGAGGATCAGAGTGGGCATGGAAAAGGAGAGAAGAAAGGTGAGAAAGGGGTCAAAATGGTTAAAGAAGTTGGAGGTAGGACCAGAGGGGTGGTAGATGATGGCTACAAGAATCTGGAGCGGGTGGTAGAGGTGAATAATATGGGTTTCAAAGGAGGGGAAAGAAAGGGAAGCACTTATCTGGTGCAGAGTGCTACACTGGGCTCTTGGAAAAGTACAGTACAGTTAGCAGGCATGAATAATCTCTGCCCTCAAGGAGCTTGAAGTCTAGCTGAGGAGGTAAACATTAAAATGAATTACAAGTAAAATAATTACAGGCACAACTCCCTAGCTCTTTGTTTCTTCCCTGGTTTTCTTGTCTTTCCCACTCCCATTCCCTTGCTCATATTTTCCCAGGACCAGGAATTCCCTTCCCCAGTCCTCCTCACCTTCAAATCCCTCCTCAAATTTCACCTTCTCCAATAAGCCTTCCCCAACTAACCTGGTTTTATCATCTTTTCAGCCACATCTTGAACTTGTGTATTTGTTCATGCCCATCCTCAGCGACTGTTTATAGATGTATATCTAATTGAATTTTCATTTTTATTTATTCCAATTCCACTGACTGTAAATATTTCTACAACTGACCCTATGCCTAGAGAATAAGGTCTTTGTGGACAGGGGATATGTCTCCTGCTTCTGTTTTACTTTCCAAGCCTCAGTGGATAGTAGAAGAAGTAATAGCAGTAGTAGGAGGAGGAGGAGAAGGAGTAGCAGCACTTACTGAGCACTTATTTGGTTTAGCTCACAGTCCTGGATGATTGGGAAGTACAGAATAATGAAGTGACATGTTCCCTGCTTATGAGCTGCTTACTCTGTAGCAGAGAAACAAACTATAACTAGAGTGATCAAGACTAAATAAATGAAACAAACGTACATATGTGATCAATAGATCAATGAATCGATCATATTTATTGAGCATTTACTGAGTGCAGACACTGTACTAAGTGCTTGGGAGAGTACAACACAACAATATAACAGATGCCAACACAACAATATATAACATGGGGGCTAAGGTGTAAATAAATTCAGTATGTGCCATTATGATTATAATCTCGGCTATCAGCCAATCAATCAGTGGCATTTATTGAGCACTTACTGTGTGCAGAGTACTGTTCTATGCATTTGGGAGAGTAATAATAATGATAATAATAATGATGGTATTTGTTAAGCGCTTACTATGTGCCAGGCACTGTTCTAAGAGCTGGGGTAGATACAAGGTAATCAGGTTGTCCCATGTGGGGCTCACAGTCTTAATCCCCATTTTTCCAGATGAGGTAACTGAGGCACAGAGAAGTTAACTGATTTGCCCAAAGTCACACAGTTGATAAGTGGCAGAGCCAGGATTAGAACCCACAACCTGTGACTCCCAAGCCAGTGCTCTTTCCATTAAGCCATGCTGCTTCATTATGAGCCCCTGAAGGACAGGAACCATGTCTAATTCCTAGCTGTATTCTCTCCTTGTCCTTAGTAAAGTGCTCTGCACACAGTAAGCACTTAATAAATATCATTGTTGCTACAACAGCAGAATTGTTCACACTACTACTATTAGCTAGCAAGAGGAGAATCCTCATGAATTGGGAAACTCATATCAAATCATAGAACTTTGATTTATTACCTCTCCATTTTCGCAGATAAAGAA
Organism: Tachyglossus aculeatus; assembly: GCF_015852505.1. Classification (NCBI taxonomy): domain Eukaryota; kingdom Metazoa; phylum Chordata; class Mammalia; order Monotremata; family Tachyglossidae; genus Tachyglossus; species Tachyglossus aculeatus. The sequence continues at coordinate 44,025,232 of NC_052069.1, forward strand.
ATTTTGGTTTCTCTATCTGCAGGTAAAATCTGAGGATTAAAAATTATTGTATCAATTTTTCAAGAAAACATGAATTTATAAATATAATTAAAGAATAGGGTCCTAATGAAGAGAGGAGTTCAAAGGTGCGTAGAAGTAGAGTTCAGAAGATGTTAGCCTGCTACAAGCTGCTTTAAAAAGAAAATAAGGCTGCTGTTCATCTTAAATTGGACGGATTCTTCGCTAAAGCTGAAAAACCACTACCACAGTCAACAGAACAACTGATTGATTGACTGAGCAAGCTTCTGCTTCTATGGACATCTACAAAGATTTAGAGTCTTAGTACAGCTCCTCATTCATTTAATAGTATGATGTTAAGCCTTGGAATGCTTTAACAGCGATTTTAAAATGCCATACCTACCTGCACAATTGCCCCGCTTTTTTGCATAATTTTTGAAATCCTAAAACAGGGGAGGAGCAGTTATGCAGAAAATAAAATCTAACAATAAGGGGAACAGGAGAGAGAAGAGAAAAAAGAAAAGGATGAGTAAAGGAGGGGAGAAGAAAGAGTAAGTTAGGAGACAAGACTCTAAACTTTAAGCTCCATGTGGATAAGGGAAAGTGTCTACCAACTCTGTTCATTCACTTATTCAATCGTATTTATTGAATGCTTACTGTGTGCAGAGCACTGTACTAAGCACTTGGAAAATGCAATGTAGCAATAAAGAGAGACAATCCCTGTGCACAGTGGGCTCACGGTCTAGAGGGGGAGAGATAGACATCAAAACAAGTAAACAGGCATCAATATAGAGTTATAGATCTATACATATATCCTTAAGTGCTGTGGGGTGGGGAGAGGGGGTGAACAGCAAAGAGAGTGAGTGGAGGTGATGGGAAGGGAGGGGGAGCTGAGGAAAAGGGGGCTTAGTTTGGGAAGGTCTCTTGGAAGAGTTGTGCCTTCAGTAGGGCTTTTAAGGGGAGAAGAATGATAGTTTGGCAGATTTGAGGAGGAAGGGCATTCCAGGCCAGAGGTAGGACGTGGGCTGGGGGTCGGTGGTGAGATGGGCAAGAACAAGGCCCAGTGAGAAGGTTAGCACCAGGGGAGTGGAGTGTGCAGGCTGGGATGGAGAAGGAGAGAAGGGAGGTGAGGTCAGAGAGGGCAAGATAATGGAGAGCTTTAAAGCCAATAGTGAGGAGTTTTTGTTTCCAATAAATATGATTGATTGACTGAGGAGGGCATTTGATATTGCGTAGGAACTCAATTAATTATGGACAACCCCCTGCCCCCTGGTCACTTTTTTTCATTTTAATGGCATTTGTTAAGCACTTACTATGTGCCAGGCACTGAACTAAGTGCTGCAGTAGATACAAGCTAGTCAGATTGGACACAATCTAGGTCCACAAGAGGCTCACAGACTTAATCCCCATTTTACAGATGATGTAACTGAAGCCCAGAGAAGTTAAATAACTTGTCCAACATCACAAATCAGACAAGTGGCAGATCTGGGATTAGAACCCAGGTCCTCTGATTCCCAGGCCCATTTTCTTTCTACTAAGCCACCGTGCTTCTCTTTCTCTTCCTACCTTAGGGTTTGCTCTCTCCTCAAGTCTGTGTCTGTAGCTTTACCTCTTTCTGATGCTACTTCTTTTTCTATTCCATTATGCACCACTGTCACTGCTTAAAAAATAATCTTTTATTTCCTGCTCAAAAATTGCATGGTGGCAGGGGGATTTTATGGTGGTGACAGTTATGAAAATTAACATGGTAGATTAGTGATGATGGTCATTTCAAAATATATAGAGCCAAAGGAATTTTATATTACTTTTCTGGAGGTAATGGAATGGACTCTAATTTATAACTTCTAGACTGTAAGCCCGTTGTTGGGTAGGGGCCATCTCTATATGTTACCAACTTGTACTTCCCAAGCGCTTAGTACAGTGCTCTGCAGACAGTAAGTGCTCAATAAGTACGATTGAATGAATGAATGAATGAATGAACATACAATACTATGGGGGAAGAAATAGCAGTGTGGCCTAGTGGCAAGAGCACGGGCTTGGGAGTCAGAGGTTGTGGGTTTTAATTCCAACTCCACCACTTGTCTGTTGTGTGACCTTGGGCAAGTCACTTCACTTCTCTGTGCCTCAGTTTCCTCATCTGTAAAATGGGGGTTGAGACTGTGAGCCCCATGTGGAACAGGGACTGTGTCCAACCTGATTGCCTTGTATCTACCCCAGAGCTTAGAACAGTGCTTGGCACAGAGTAATTGCTTAACAAATACCATCATTATTATTATTATTGTTATTATTATTAACAACATATAGCCCAGTTACAATGTGGGGATGCACTTGCATTGCCAAACCTGAAAATAGGCATTCTTATACTTGTTCAGGAAAGCAATGAAAGTACGGAAGATGAGAAGCAAAGATATTTCACTGATCACTTAGTCCCAGGCTAAGAGGAAGCTAAATGGGTCAAAATCCTTTGCAAACCGTTTTTATTCCTTTTAAGTAGCATGGTCTAGGGGACAAAGCACAGGCCTGAGAGTCAGAGGACCTGGTTCTAATCCCAGCTGCGCCACTTGTCTGCTGTGTGATCTTGGGCAAGTCACTTAATTCCTCTGTGCCTCAGTTACCTTTTCTGTAAAATGGATATTAAATCCTACTCCCTCCTGCTTAAACTGTGAGCCTTTTCTGGATAGAGACTGTGACCAACCTAGGCTCAGTGAAAAGAGCACGGGCTTGGGAGTCAGAGGTCATGGGTTCTAATCCTGGCTCTTCCACTTGTCAGCTCTGTGACTTTGGGCAAGTCACTTAACTTCTCTGAGCCTCAGTTCCCTCATCTGTAAAATGAGGATTGAGACTGTGAGCCCCACACGGGACAACCCGATTACCTTATATCCCACCAGTGCTTAGAACAGTGCTTGGCACATAGTAAGCGCTTAACAAATGCCATCATTATTACTATTATTATTATTATTACTCCAGCAGTTTATACAGTGTTTGGCACATGGTAAGTGCTTAACAAGTACCATGATTATTTTACACTAAATCTTCATCATGATTGGTAAGGAGACGAGTAATAGGAAACAGGGACATGGGCCTTTGGGAATTTCTCCAAATGTTTGCCTTCCCAATACCACACTAAAAACCAATGCAACCATTTAAATCCAATAATTAACCTCCTGAAATCTTCACAGACAAAATGGATGCTGGGAGTCAGACAACAGTGTACCTACCACCTAAGTGCTTGATACTTATACTCAACTTATAAGTAGATAGTCATATAATTTATTTCCCCTACCCATAATCTATTTTATTAATAACAATAATAATGATATTTGTTAAGTGCTTACTATGTGTCAAGCACTGTTCTAAGTACTGGGTGGGATACAAGGTGATCAGGTTGTCCCATGTGGGGCTCACAGTCTTAATCCCATTTTACAGATGAGGTAACTGAGGCTCAGAGAAGTTAAGTGATTTACCCAAGGTCACACAGCAGACATGTGGTGGAGTCAGGATTAGAACCCATGACCTCTGATTCCCAAGCCCGGGTTCTTTCCACAGAGCCATGCTGCTTTTCTGTTTAATATATTGATAGATATTTTAATATCTTTATGCATTGATATCTTTACTATATTAAATATGTTTAATAAAACTCAATATTTAAATGTCGATGTAATATTTAAAATTTAAATGTTAATTAACATATCAATTAAAATTCAAATATTAATGAATTCAATATATTTAATATCATCAACATATTGATATCTTTAATATATATCTTTAATATAGTGATAGATATTTTAATATCTATCTCCCATGGTTCACTGTGGACTCCTTATGGGCAGGGATTGTGCTGACCAACTATTATTTTGTAATTTTCCAAGCGCTTAGTCCGGTGCTTTATGCACAGTAAGCATTCAATAAATATCATTGATTGATTGATAGATATACTGTGTTTAGAGAAATTCATAGATGTAGAAGTAGTAGTAGTAGTAACAGTATCAATATTTATTGAGAGACCATTGGATTAAGTGCATAATAATGATAATAATTGGATTGGATTGGATAATTGGATTGAGTAATTGGACTAAGTGCATAATAATGATAATAATGGTGAGGTGGTATTTAAGCACTTACTATGTGCCAAGTACATGCAACCACCTCCACATCCAACAGGAACTCCTTAAAATAGGCTTTGAAGCACTCGATCACTTTGCCCCACCCTATTTTACCTCCCTGATTTCCGACTACGACCCAGTCTGCACACTTTATTCCCTTAATGCCAACTATTTACTGTACCTTAATCTCATCTATCTCACTGCTGACCTCTTGTCCACGTTCTGCCTCCGGCCTGGAATGCCCTTCTCATTCATATATTACACACGATCACTCTTCCCACCTTCAAAGCCTCATTAAAAAGTACATCTCCTTCAAGAAGCCTTCTTTGACCAAGCCCTTGTTTCCTCTTCTCCCACTCCCTTCTGCATCACAGATTTGCATCCTTTATTCACACCTCCCTCAGCCCCACGGCATTTAAGTATAAATCCATGATTTATTCTTGTATATTAATATCTGTCTCCCCTCTAGATCATAAGCTCCTTGTGAGCAGGGAACATGGCTACCAACTCTGTTATATTGTACGCTCCCAATGGTTTAGTACAGTGTTCTGCACACAGTAAGCCTTCAGTAAATATGATTGATTGATGACTAACTATGCTAAGTGTTTGGGAAAGTACAACAGAAGCAGAAGATACATTCTAATGGGGAGATATAATCTTATACTCTAACAGGAGAGATCAATCAATCAATCAATCGTATTTATTTAGCACTTACCGTGTGCAGAGCACTGTATCAAGCGCTTGGGAAGTACAAGTTGGCAACATATAGAGACGGTCCCTACCCAACAGTGTGCTCACAGTCTAGAAGGGACTAGTCCATAATGGGTTGTTGAAGGATGTGGAAGATAAATTTAAGGATACTAGATTGTGCAGCCCTAACAATTAGAAGGAGGAAAGGGATAGCAATCACCAAACTTTTTCTCTAAACACCCTGCATTCCCAGTTCTGGGCTGAGTGACCTACTGATTGGACCCAGTAATGGCATTCATCCTTTCATTCATTCAATCGTATTTATTGAGCTCTTAACTGTGTGCAGAGCACTGTACTAAGCACTTGGAAAGTACAATGAGGCAACAGATAGAGACAATCCCTATCCAACAACAATCTCACAGTCTTTCCTATGAGGGGAAGTCAAAATCTTGGATGGGTTTCCTTGAGAACACTATGCTGGAAAGAATCTGACCTCTGCTATTGACCAGGGTAATTATGGAAACATGGTCATGGAAGAACTCAAAGCAAGCTTTGCTGTCATCACTGTCCTCTTTGAAGAACCTTAAAAAGTCTTTGTCCATGCCTCTCTAGTGAACAATAAATATTGACTGAACAACCTGAGAAATGACAGGTGTGGAGTCAGTTGTGACAAAAATATTTTCTCTGTTTACATGGATGAAGGATCATTGATTAAATCTCTCCTTCCATTAGGAGTAAAAAGATCCTCATTTTTAGTCAAAGACCAGCACAGTGGACTGATTGAGCTACCTCCAGCTTTCCTTTTCATAGCGCATGTTCAGCTAAAAGGAGATGAAATTGACTCAAAAATTTCAAGACCCCAAGAAAATTACCATTGTGAGGTGACCCAGTTCTTTGATTGGTGTCACCATGAGACAGGTCTCCTTGAGTAATGACATCAACCATGTGCTTAAATTCTTTCCATTATACACATTTGCTTTCAAACGGTTCTGTCATCTTAGCATAAACTATATCACTCGCTTTCATCTAACACACTGAGCCCAGCATAATTTTGGGCAAGAGTCAAAGTGACGAATGGAAAAACGGAACCATTTCCCCACAGAGTACAGGGATAGAGCCAGCTATGGAATCCTTTCCTATTAAGGAATGAAGGGCTGTCATAGTAATCCAGATGAGAATTCTGTATCATGTTTAGTCCCTCTGCTGCCCCACACTTTCTGGTTCACAAAGATTGTAATTAGAAAGCAGTTGAATACATTTACATTTTTGTCCCTGTAAATGATCCAGCCATTTTTTAAGGAAAAATGATCTGGAATTGTTAAAAAGACAGAAAAATCACTCAGTACTCTTTCCGAGAGACTGACATTCACCAAGCCTGGGGATTGCATTTTCAAATTTTATGATGTTCCAGTTTTCTAGCTCCTGATGGTCAAACTTCAAACTGTCCAGAAGCTTGAATCAGGCCCAAACCCTATAGGCTGAGTCTTTTCCCTGCTGGCCAAAGCCTGTCTGGCCTGTAAAACCATCCACACCTCTCTTGAGATCTAGATGGTTTTTGGTCTGCGATTTCCAGGACTTACCCACTTCTGGTTGGCCAGAGATTGGAGAGACAAAGCTGTTTGGCCTGGGGTTTCAGAACTCCTGCTGGACAGGAAACAAATGGGAAAGCACACAAGACCTGGGTTTTCTTTCAAAAACCTCCGGAACATTTAGGGCTCCAGTTGGTTTAAGAGGTTGCCCTCACTTTTTTTTTTGATGAGGTTTTTGTTATTGGAGGTGTGGGTGAAGAAATAGTAAAATAAAATCCAAGACTGATGACTGTTGATTGAAAAAAATGGGCTCAATGCCATGAGGTGACAGAGAAGCAGTGTGGTTAGGAAATAAAATAAGAGGAGCAGCATGGCTTAGTGGAAAGAGCACAGAACTGGGCATCATGAAGCCTGTTCGAATCCCAGTTCCACCACTTACCTGCTGTGTGACTGTGTGACTGTTACTTAAGTCATTTAACTTCCCTTGCCTCAGTTTCCTCAGCAATACCTTTTCTTACTGGAGGTCCATATGGACAAGGTACTGTGCCTGATCTACACCGATGTTTAGCACAGTGATTGGCACCTAGGAAGCACAATCCCAAAACCGTTATTGTTAAAAATAATAAAATAGGGAACAAGGCATCAAAATACGTGAGGTTCTTTCCTAGAATCCGCTGCTGATTCATCATGTGGCCACTTCATCTCTTTTGCCATCAATTTTCTTCCCCTTTGGCAAGTTCTTCTTGCTCATTTCTTCCTCTTTCATTCATTCAATCGTATTTATTGAGCGCTTACTGTGTGCAGAGCACTGTACTAAGTGCTTGGGAAGTACAAGCAGTAACACAGAGCGTTACACAACCCTGGACCAATGAAAAACTTTCTCCCAGAGTTCTTCACCATTTCTCGATTTCTCTCTATGAACGGTCATCCTGTGTGGCTACTCCCTGACTTCTGACCACAGCAGGGGGAGGAAAAAGAAGAAATACAAGCTCCTGACTAGGAATCTCCTGTGGCTGCTTCAGACATTTGGGGAGAAAAAGCCCCATACCATAAAACTCACTGAGGCACCTCTCTCAAAAACATAATGGACTGGACTGAAAGCCTAACTTTAACTGATGTGAGGTTTGGGACTTTCTCCAGGTACGAATTCATGCAGCAATGAGCACAGATAAGGCAGATGACCCAGAGTAAGGCCAAACTGTTTACCAGCAGATGTGTTTTTGAAAATCTTCCTTAACTGGTCGTGGCAGCGGAAAATATCCTGCTGTTAAACGCATCTGCAATCCAGGGCTCTCCCAATCCACCTACAAAAATTCTGACCTTTAAAGAAATGATGGAGAAGCTGGCGATTTTTTTTCCCCCTGGCATTGAAGCTCGGTCTATTTAAGGCTCAAGGCAATTGCAGCCCTCTTTGCTCCCTATTTCACATCATTTTTAAGTCTTGTTCTGGCCGCTATGAACCCTTCAGCACTTCTCCCTGTGCAATCACTCGAGTCAAGATCTGTGATTTATGATTTGCAGATGACATGTACATTTCTTGGCTGTTGGCCGCTAAGGCGGTCTGCAAACCTAAGGCAATGAACCGCAGGCATGCTGTCCAATCACTAGAATGCCACTCCAAATTGCTATTCTCATGCAAATGAATAACAATTTTCTCATTACTTCTGACTGGGGTGGGGGTTTTGGCACTATAGTTCTGATGTCGGGAACGACCACAGTCATATTTTTAATTGTAATGGTTCTTGCGTTTGCCCACCAGAATTGTGAACAACATACCTTAATGGGTAGAGGCATTAAACAAAAACCTTTTGACTTGCTTTGCATTTCAGAAAAAATTCCACCCCAAACAAAGCAATTTCTGCCATGCATAATCAAAATCTTCTAATCCTCTTACTCTGACAATCTATTGCTGAGTTGAACTAAACAATATCTGTGATCCTAAAGCATTGGCACAATTATTCATACAATTCTGATCATCTTTCGAATAAATATTTATAAAATACTTGAGGAAAGTATTAGTTTTTTTAGGATAGTCAGTTTTTCTGACAGTGTTTAAAATATTCACTGCATTTAAAAGATATCAGCTAAGAAGATATTCTAAACCAACATCATAAAGGTATAAATGTAATGTTATTTGAAACACAAAGTAATAAAATTGCCATCAGAAGAATTACTGAGATTCAGCATTCTGAGACCAAGAAAAACAAAAAATGGGTATATCAAGTACCCACTCTTCCCCTTCAGAAGCAAAATATACTGAAGCAGCTCAATTTTGTCACACATTCTAAAGTCTACATATTGTGTACAATTCCTAATCCTGTCACCCTGCAGGGTTGAAGATTAAAAGAATGTATAATAAATGTCTCTGTCATTTCTCATAAATATAGAATTGCTAAATCAGGTGTAGCCCATTCCCAAACAAACAAAAAACTAACTCAATTTAAGCCAATTTACACTGTACATTGCTATAACCCAAATGTATAACTGATTTGAAGTTTCTCCACCTCTCCAAGATAAATTAACTTGGACACACACACACACATCACAAGATAGATGTGCTTCTTTAAGTAAAAAGTTTACATTTGTTGAGGTTTATTTCTCCTTAATTCTCACTAGCATCGTCAGAGTATTTGAACAAGATAGTTGTGTTGACATTATACCATTCTTCTCCCTGTCTACTAATACCTGTGTCAGTATGAAAGTTTTAACACTAATCAATTTTATTATCTTTCAGAGTTACAAAGGCTTATATTTTGGACTCTGTTCAAATTAACTTGTGTCATTGCTTAGAACAGTGCTTGGCACGTAGTAAATGGTTAAGAAGCAGTGTGGCTTACTGGATAGAGCACAAGCCTGGAAGTCAGAAGGACCTGGGTTCTAATCCCAGCTCTGCCTAATAGTAATAATAATAATAATAATAATAGTATTTGTTAAACACTTACTAGGTATGAAGCACTGTTCTAAGCACTGGGAGGGGACTACAGGGTGATCAGGTTGTCCCATGTGGGGCCCACAATCTTAGTCCCCATTTTACAGATGAGGTAACTGAGGCACAGAGAAGTGAAGTGACTTGCCCAAAGTCACACAGCTGACAAGTGGTGGAGCCAGGATTAGAACCCATGACCTCTGACTCCCAAGCCCAGGTTCTTTTCACTGAGCCACGCTGCTTTTGTGTGACCTTAGACAAGTCACTTAATTTTCTGAGCCTCAGTTACCTCATCTGTAAAATGGGGATTAAGATTGTGAGCCCCATGGGGAGCAGGGACTGTGTCCAACCTGATTAACCCCTATCTACCCCAGTGCTTAGAACAGTTCTTGGCAAATAGTAAGTGCTTAATGAGTACCATTATTATTATCATCATCATTTATAATAACTTCCTGTTTAAACTTCAGTTGCCTGAAAGTGTTCCTACATTCTTCCCCAAAAGTGGCCCTTTTCCCCACACCTTCCCCAACCTCAGTGCCCCACCCTCAAGCTGAAAGTGAAAAATTGGTCCCACTGCCGACGATGCAACACATCCTGTTTTATGCTGTCGAGTCGTCTCCTACCCGTAGCGACTCCATGGACAGACCTCTCCCAGAACTTTCCATCTGCAATCGTTCTGGTACTGTATCCATAGAGTTTTCTTGGGAAAAATCCAAAAGTGGTTTACCATTGCCTCCTTCTGCACAGTCAACTTGAGTCTTCTCCCTCTACTCTCTCCCAGGCCACTGCTGTCTAACACAGGTGAAATTTCCCTTATAGCAGGTTGCCTTCCATTTGCTAGCCACTGACCAAGCTAGGAATGGAATGGATAGGCCTCTACTTGACTCTCCCTCCCATAGCCAAGACTGGTAGAATACTGGAAACTCACCAGGTGTGATCCTAAGAGGGAGGAATGATGTAATTTTCTGGCAGAAAATCCATATTTGTTCATTCAATCGTATTTATTGAGCGCTTACTGTGTGCAGAGCACTGTACTAAGCACTTGGAAAGTACAATTTGGCAACATATAGAGACGGTCCCTACCCAACAGTGGGCTCACAGTCTAGAAAGTGGGCTCACAGTCTAGAAATCAGCCTAAGGCTCAAACAAGCAATCTTTCAATCAATCATGGGATTCACTGAGTGCTTACTGTGTGCAGAGCGCTGTACTAAGTACTTGGGAGGGTACAATGCAATAGAATCTATAAACACAATTCCTGTCCACAAGTTTACAGTTTAAAGGGGGAGACAAACACTGAAGCAAATACAGCTGATCCAATGAAATGACCATAAGAAGCAGTGTGGCTTAGTGGATAAGGCACAGCTCTGGGAATCAGAAGGACCTGGGTTCTAATCCCAGCCCTGCCACTTGTCTGCTGTGTGACCTTGGGAAAGTCACTTCACTTCTCTGTGCCTCAGTTACCTCAACCATAAAATGGGGATTGAGACTATGAGCCCCATTTGGGACAGGGACTGTATCCAACCTGATAGCCTTGTAACTACCCCAGTGCTTAGTACAATGTCTGGCACATAGTAAGTGCTTAACAAATGCCAATTTTTTTAAAAAAAGGAAGAGGAACTTGTAAAATTCCCTTCTTGCTGGATTGAAACCCAGACTGTTTCAATTTGTGCTATTAAGAAACATGTCTCTTAAGGTTTGTTTTTATTTATAAAATAAGCTCTGACTTTATGTAAATCCTAATAGCTTCTGTATCAAAAATACCTGCTCCAACCTGGAATCTCAGGAAAATCTCTCCAAAGGAATAATAACGAAGAAAAGATAGCATTCATTAAGTTCCATTTAGGATTGTTGCCTGAGTTTCTTTTTGGTCTTCTGCCTGATTTCCTTCAGGCCCAGGACACATGGGTCACCACTAATTTGAATATCTGGATTAACTGATTTTACAGAATTCAGTAAGGGAGTCAGCATCCAAGAGGGAATTAGGATGCAATAGTTCCTGGTTTCTAATCCCATTTTAAAGTTCCCACCTGCTTCCATGACCACGCTGTGGAACAAGGGAATTTACAAGAGGGTTTTTGCATGTTAATTATGCTGAAGCTGAATGTAAGATACTTGCTGAAAACTATAAATACACTGATGATATTTAAGTAGAAAATATACTTAATGATCTGAACTTAGTCTGATGATGTCTTACCTACCGTTCATCAATTCTTGCTTGAAGTAAGGGAATGACATCTAAACCGGGACAAAGAAACACACTGCTCTTGTATGTTCTAAATATTTTAATTGATAATTAAAGGTCTGCCCATTGGGAATTGGTGGAGACAGCTTTCTGGCAGGATTCATTCTGGGAACAATTCAGATTACACCAAAACAAATGTCATGGATCACCTATCCTTAAAGTCCCTCTCCTCTGGCTGAAAATGAATTTGTCTCAGTTGTGGAACCTCCTGGTGAGTGTGGTCCAAAGGAGCATCAGATTCAATAGGAAGACAGTCTGACCGTTAAAGGAAAAGAAGACAATTTCCACATCCACAATGAGGTAGCCAGACGTTTTGGGGGCGGTATTTAGAGCTGATTTCATTCAGGACTGGATTCACATACTAATAGACATTCAGATGTGTGACTCTGCCATGACTAAGGAGGCTGATTTTTATTCAATTCATTCGGTCCTATTTTTGGAGCAGTTACTGTGTGCAAAGCACTGTATTGAGCACCCGGAAGAGTACAATACAGTCTCTAGAGTGTAAGCTCATTGTGGGCAGGAAAGTGTCTGTTGTTGTATTGTACTCTCCCAAGCACTTAGTACAGTGCTTTGCACACAGTAAATGCTCAATAAACACGTTTGAATGAATGAATGCAATATCACAATTAACAGACACGTTCCCTGCCCACAACGACCTTACTTGCCTGGGCGCACACACACACACACACACACACACACACACACACACTCTCTCTCTCTCTCTCTCTCTCTCTCTCTCTCTCTCTCTCTCTCTCTTTCTCCCTCTCTCTCCCACATAATAAAAATGTTGGTATTTGTTAAGTGCTTACTATGTGCCAAGCACTGTTCTAAGCGCTGGGGTAGATACAAGGTAATCAGGTTGTCTCAAGTGGGGCTCACAGTCTTAATCCCCATTTTACAAATGAAGGAATGGAGGCCCGGGGAAGTGAAGTGACTTGCCCAAAGTTACACAGCTGCCAAGTGAGGGAGTCGGGATTAGAACCCATGACCTCTGACTCCGAAGCTTGGGCTCTTACCACTAAGCCATGCCCCTTCTCTTTGGAGACTGAAACTATACTGAAAAATCAATTATTGGATATTTTTACCCCCAAGTTCACTTTAGCAAGTGAACTCCCTTCTTTTCAAACCACAGAATCCCTTTCCCTGGAGTGAATTTCGGGGACAGCACTTTCCATCTGCTTGGCTCATATAAGTCGATCACAAACACTGCTCAAGTCCATACAAGCTAGTCTGAACCAGTCAATCAATCAATAGTATTTAATGAACACCTACTCTGTGCAGAGCACTTTACTCACTGCTTGGGCCAAGTACAATAGAGTGAGGAGGCACAATCCCCGTCCTTAAGGAACTTACAGTATATTGGGGGGAAGCAGACACTAAAATAAATTAGAGATGGAGGTGGGAACAACAGAGTTTTAAAAAATGGTGGGGAGGGGAGGAGTTGAACCTATAATTTATAGGCAGGACAGTGAGTTTTGGCCATTTGATTAAGCAGAACGAAGCTTCTTAAATCCATAGTGCCCAAACCATTCAGACCCTAAATTTTGGTGTAATAATAATAATGGCATTTATTAAGCACTTATTATGTGCAAAGCACTGTTCTAAACACTGGGGAGTTACAAAGTGATCCAGTTGTCCCACGGGGGGCTCACAGTCTTAATCCCCATTTTCCAGATGAGGGAACTGAGGCCCAGAGAAGTTAAGTGACTTGCCCAAAGTCACACAGCTGACAATTGGCCGAGCCGGGATTTGAACCCATGACCTCTGACTCCAAAGCCCGTGCTCTTTCCACTGAGCCACGCTGCTTCTCATAAAAAAAAATAAAGGACTGTTCTAAATGCTGGGGAGGTTACAAGGTGATCAGGTTGTCCCTCGGGGGGCTCACAATCTTAATCCCCATTTTACAGATGAGGTAACTGAGGCACAGAGAAGTTAAGTGACTTGCCCAAAGTCACACAGCTGCATCACAGCATGGCTGAGGAGATAGATTATGGGCCTGGGAGTCAGAAGAACCTGAGTTCTAATCCCAGCTCCACCACTTATCAATCAATCGTATTTACTGAGCGCTTACTGTGTGCAGAGCAGAGTACTAAGCACTTGGGAAGTACAAGTTGTCAACATATCAGCTATGTGTCCTTGGGAAAGTCACTTCACTTGTCTGGGCTTCACTTACCTCATCTGTAAAATGGGGATTAAGAGTGTGAGCCCCATGTTTATATATATATAATTCTATTTATTTTTATTGATGCTATTGATGCCTGTCTACTTGTTTAGTTTTGTTTTGCTGTCTGTCTCCCCGCTTCTAGACTGTGAGTCTGTTGTTGGGTAGGGATTGTCTCTGTTGCTGAACTGTACTTTCCAAGTGCTTAGTACAGTGCTCTGCACACAGTAAGTGTTCAATAAATATGACAGACTGACTGACTGATTGAATGAATGACAGGGACTGAGTCCAACCTGATTAACTTGTATTCATTCATTCAATCATATTTATTGAGCGCTTACTGTGTGCAGAGCACTGTACTAATTGCTTAGGAATCTACCTCAGCGCTTAGAACAGTGCCATAATAAGTGTTTAACAACTACCACAACTAACATTAAAGGCTCTTGTGCATGGCCCTGTACATTGACACCATTTGGATGATGTGAACTTAAGTGCTTTGCACATAGTAAGCGCTTAATAAATGCCATCATTATTATAAGTTTGGAGAATCTTTTCCAGGGAAGCTTCCTCTGCGCTTTTAAGTATGCAATTTGCTTGAGCTTCTGTTTCTGCAGGTGGGCAACTTCATTAAGGAATGGTTTTAAGGGAAAGGAAATAAAGGTGGGGGCGCGCTACATTTAATCAGGCAGTCAATTATATTTATTGAGCATGCATTGAGTTCAGAGCATTGTACTAAGCTCTTGGGAGAGTACAATATAACAGGCACATTCCCTGCCCACAGCAAGCTTAGAGACACATCTGCCAACTCATTGTTATAATAATAATAATAATAATAACAATAATAATAATAATAATAATAATGATAATAATAGTATTTGTTAAGCACTTACTAGGTGCCAGGCACTGTACTAAGTTTTGGAGTGGATGCAAGCAGATTGGGTTGGACATAGTCCCTGTCCCACATGGGGCTCACAGTCTATCACTTAGTATAGTGCTCTGCACAGAATAAGAGCTGAATAATATAATTGATTGGTTAATAAAATGAAAAGTGTGGCATAAGACAGTGATGAAATTGAGGCCTCTGTCTGGCATCTATCTATTTGGCCTTCCTTTCTAGTAAAGGCATCTGATCATTTGCAGATATAAAGAAAAGGGCAAGATCTGGCTAAGAATGTGACATCAGCCTTCCATTAGGTTGCCATACCATACCAGCATATTCGATAATAATAATGATGGCATTTGTTAAGCACTTACTATGTGCGAAGCACTGTTCTAAGCAGCCCAAGGTTCAAGCTCATCCTTGCTGATGCAACGAACCGTTTCCTTGCCATACTAACCTCTGTCACAGATCCATGCTTTTTCCCGCAGTTGGAAATAAGATAGCCTAGAAAATAAGGGCTCGACGACTATATTTCTTCCTGCTTATATGCTTCGGGAACTGGATGAAGTTTACTTTTCGGTACTCCAGAGACCTAGATGCTTCTTGCCTTCTTCAAATGCGGTCTATTTAATCTCCTGTAGTGTGGGAAATTATGTTCAAAATCTCTGTGATACTCTGTCCGTAGTAAGTTATGCATGTAGTGACAAGTACATGCCATAAGGTCTTGAGATTATATCTCCAATGTGTTGCTGCGGATTGTTGATCAAGATAGGTTGGAAGAAAAACATTATTTTCAGGTGTGAAAAACCGTCACCTTTATCAAATAATTTTTCTTGCATTTTTCCCAAGACGTTGTAGCCTATTTAAACTTGGGAGGTTAAGTTTGTAGCATTCCTTATGGCTGAAAATTTAGTTCACACAATCTCATTGCTCTCTTTATTAGGTGTTAGAGTTAAACAATATTAAAATAAACACAATGGGGTTGGCCTTTTTCGAGCTACATGACGTGTTTATTTCTTGGCTTGGGTTCCTAATTGCATTTATTTGCCTTTCAAGCAAAAGCCACTGTTACTTACACTATCTGCCATGTTTTATATGGTTGGCATTTGTCTTGTATAATGCACAGCATTGTGTGGTGTGAATTAATTGAATGGTTCAGGGCTCAGGTGAGACTTCAATCCTTGCCTGGAGTTTTGCTTTGAATCCAATCCCTCCCTTTATGCTTGCTGGTGTTTTTCTGGGTAGATGAAGAACGTTGGCCACTAGAATGCTTCATTAAATGAGGACCCCCGAGAGTCGTGATATCAAGAATGGAGTAGAAGCAGGGAGTTATGAAGCAACACTTCTTTGTAGTGAAAATTTTGGGGGATCTCTTCCACATGGACGAAAGCAAAGTGAAGTTCCAATCAACAACAAAAAACCTGGTGCCTGAAATAAGCACTTGGAAATTGGAAGCATGTGGTAATTGAATTCTGGAAAAATCGCTAGCAGAAAATGCACAGGCAAAAAAGAGGCTTGAAGCGTGAGGAGTTGTGTGCCTTGATAGATTGAAAAATCCGCTTCTAGGAATAACATTAGTGGAGTCTCTTGTTTAGAAACTGGGGTGGGAGGAAGTCAGGCTGACTGTATAGTCCTGAAGAATGATGGTGGTATTCCTGGACTCTAGTCTCTAAACTGTAAGCTCACTGTGGGCAGGGAATGTGTCTATTAATTGTTATATTGTACTCTCCCAAGTGCTTAATACAGTGCTGTACACACAGCATTTAATAAATGTGATTGAATGAATGAAGTATTTGTTAAGCAATTACTATGTGTCGAGCAGTCTACTAAGGTTTGGGGTAGATACAGGTGTGAGGTACTGAGAAAAGTGGCTTATGTATCTTCATTGAGAAAATCAATCAATCAACAATCAGTGGTATTTATTGAATGCTTACTGTGTGATGAGCATAGTACGAAGTGCTTGGGGAAGTACGATGCAATAGAGGTAGCAGACATGTTCCCTGTCCACAAGAAGCTTACATTTTACAGACGGAGACAGACATTAAAATAAACAAGAGAAAGGGAAAATAGTTAAGTATAAGGATATGGACATAAGCGTTGTGGGGATGAGGTGAGTATTATAGTGCTTAGGGGGTATAGAGCCAAATTCATAGTTGATGCACAAGGGAGAATGGGTAGGGGAAATGAGGTTTTAGTCAGGGAAGACGTCTTGAGGGAGATGTGATTTTAGGAGGATTTTGAAGTTGGGGAGAAATGTAGATTGTTGGATATGAAGGGGGAGGAAATTCCAGGCCAGAAGGAAGAGGTAGGCCAGGCTGCAGCAGGGGGACAAACGAAATTGAGGTACAGAGAGGAGGTTGGCATTAGAGGGGAATTGGATTGGTTGTAATAAGAGATCACCGAGGTACGGTAAAAGGGAGAGAACTGATTCCAAATGGTTTCTAGACTGTTGTAGACTGTAAACTCGTTGTGGACAGGAAATGCATCTGTTATATTGTGTTGTACTCTCCGAAACTCTTAGTACAGTGGTATGCACACAGTAATTGCTCAATAGATATGATTGATTGATCAATTGACTGATTACGCTAGAGGCATGCTGCAGAATTGGCACCAAGAGATCTCTGACCTTGGGGAATTCAATATAAGCCGAGGAGAATGAAATATTGTCCAAATGATGATGATGATGATGATGAGTAGTAGTAGAAGTAATAGTAATAATAATAATAAATAAGGTATTTGTTTAGCACTTACCATGTGCCAAGATTGTACTAAGCACAGGGGTAGATACAAGACAACCAGGCGGATCATAGTCCAAAGGGGAGGAAGAACAGGTATTGAATCCCCATTTTACAGATGAGGGAACTGAAGCACAGAGAAGTTAAGCGACTTGCCCAAGGTCACACGGCAGGCAAGTGGCAGAGCCGGGATTAGAACTCAATTCCTCTGTCTCCCAGACCCATGCTCTATCCATTAGACCACACTACCTCTTCAACATGGACACTGGAGACTGCAAAGATGATGTCCAGTGGAATTTTTTGAGCCTGAGAGAATGATCACTGAACAACGGACAAACTCTATGGTGTTTTTTTGTACAGTAAGCAAGAAAGCCAGGAATAGTATTGCCAATGTCATGGATGAACATGGGGTCAGGAGATCAAAAAATGAATGGAAAGTGAATTACCTTCACTTGCAAGACTTGTCTGGTGAGGAATAGCAGCTGGGGTAGCCATTTACTACCAACAAGGGGAAGTTCCAAGAGAAGAATATAAAATATGCTTCTCAACCCTATGAAACGTAGTGAGTCTCACAATGGCCAATTTATTATTTTTACCCTGTCCAGCGACATGGAAGGATGCATTGGGGAGTTAGCAACCTCTGCACTGAATAACTTAAGTCAGGAGGCAACATGTGAAATAATTCAGCTGACTGGGATTTACGGCATGAGCTGGGTTTTCTGCTTTCTTTTGGGTTCATAAGGCACGGTTCGACGATATTCTACGGGAGCCCAATGAGGAACTAACTCATTTCTCTCTTTCTTCTCCTCTCTTCTGAATTTTCATAGTATTTCATAGCTTAGTTCAGATGTCTTTCTAAATCTGGTCCAGTTCTGCTAGGGGAGTCTCTGTTGATGTAGAAAATTAGAGCCACAGAGAGATAGCACTCCTAAGAACTCTTTCATTTTTGACTCCTGTCTTCACACACTGAGTCCCGCATGGTTTTCAGTTGGGACTGTCACGTAGAATGTGGGCTTGGGCTGTGATTTATTTCACTCAATTATTTATGTCTATGTTATGTAGATGAGCTGCACTTGTCTTTGCAGGATGGGTGGCAATAGAGTTGGATGTCCAGTCGGGCGTTTGGTTTTCATGGTTCCTTTTCTTCAAGTTGCATCTGGGAGAGGACAGGTGAGCATCATGCAGGTCAGGGGTTCTACTGTCCTGAATGGCCCAGGGCATTGGGAGAGTGCAATATAACAGAGTTGGTAGACATGTTCCCTGACCACAATGAGCTTACAGTCTGGAGGGGGAGATAGACATTAACATAAATAAACCACAGATAAGTACATAAGTGCTGTGGGGCTGAGGGAGGGATGAATAAATTGTGCAAATCCAAGTGTAAGGGTGACACAGAAGGGAGTGTGAGAAGATAAAATGAGGGCCTAGTCAGGGAAGGCCTCTTGGAGGAGATGTGCCTTCAATAAGGTTTTGCCCAGTCCCATAGCACTTATCTATCTGTAATTTGTTTATTTATATTAATTATGGTATTTGTTAAGAGCTTACTATGTGCTAAGCACTGTTCTAAATGCTGGGGTAGATATAAGCCGTCTCTATATGTTGCCAACTTGTACTTCCCAAGCGCTTAGTACAGTACTCTGCATACAGTAAGCGCTCAATAAATACAATTGAATGAATGAATGAATGAATACAGTAATCAGTTTATCCCACGTGGGGCTCACAATCTTAATCTCCGTATTGCAGATGAGGTAACTAAGGCAAAGAGAAGTTAAGTGGCTTGCCCAAGGTCACACAGTGGACAAGTGGCACAGCCAGGATTAGAACCCACATCCTCTGACTCCCAAGGCCGGGCTCTTGCCACAAAGCCATGCTGCTTAATGTCTTAATGTCTTAATGGCTGTATTAATGTCTCTCTCCCCTGTTAGACTGTAAACTCATTTTGGACAGGGAATGCGTCTGTTGTATTGTTATATTGTACTCTCCTAAGTGCTTAGTACAGTGCTCTGCATCTGGTAAGCACTCAATAAATATGATCGATTGACTACCTGGGAGAGAGATAATCTGTTGAATATGAAGAGGGATAGCATTCCAGGCCAGAGGCAGGACGCGGGCAAGAGATCAGTGGAGAGGTAGATGGGATCGAGCTACTGTATTAAGCAGCACTACTTATAATACTAAAAATAATTGTGTTATTTGTTAAATACTTACTATGTGCCAAACAGTGTACAAAGCGCAGGGATATTTACAAGATAATCAGGTCAGATACTGTCCCTGTCCCACATGGGACTTACAATCTGAAAGGGAGGAAAAACAGATATTGAATTCCCATTTTACAGATGAGGCAATTGAGCTACAGAAGATAAATGACTTTCCCAAGATAACAGGAGGCAAGTAATGGAGTCGAGATTAGAACCAGGATTTGACATGTATATATCTATAATTCTATTTATTTATATTGATGCCTATTTAATTGGTTTGATGTCTGCCTCCCCACTTCTAGACAGTAAACCCAGTGTGGGCAGGGATTGACTGTCTATATTGCTGAATTGTATTGCCTAAGCAGTTAGTACAGTGCTCTGCTCACAGTGAGCGCTCAATAAATAAGATTGAATGAATGAATGAACCTCGGTCCTCTGACTCTCAAGCCCAGGCTCTCTTCACTGGGCCCCACTGCTACTTATTTAGTGGAATTGGATCTATTGAATGTCATAATTGGACTCACATCCATGTTATGACCCTTTCAGCATCACAGGTAAAGGATCCAAGCACCTTCTCTTTTCATGCTCAGAATTCTGAATCTAAACAGGACATTTTGAAATAAGGCAAGGTAGGAGGCTATTTGGGTGAAAGAGAAATTTGGAAGATAACAATTATGATAATAATGGTATTTGTCAAGCACTTAACTCTGTGCCAGGCACTGTACTAAGCACTGGGATGGATGCAAGCAGATCGTGTTGGACACAGTCCCTGTTCCACATGGGGCTCACAGTCTCAATCAACATGTTA
Organism: Tachyglossus aculeatus; assembly: GCF_015852505.1. Classification (NCBI taxonomy): domain Eukaryota; kingdom Metazoa; phylum Chordata; class Mammalia; order Monotremata; family Tachyglossidae; genus Tachyglossus; species Tachyglossus aculeatus. The sequence continues at coordinate 44,045,504 of NC_052069.1, forward strand.
GAGATGAGGTAATTGGAGCCCAGAGAAGTGAAGTGACTTGCCCAGGGTCACCCAGCAGACAAGTGGCGAAACTGGGATTAGAACCCATGACCTTCTGATTTCCAGGCCTGTTCTCTGTCCCACTGTCTCCCACGACAATCCCCTTGTGACTTTCTGTCCCATCGACATCGCTTTTCGTCAGCTCCAGGAAGCACGATAGGATGGTGGCAGCTCGGCTGCAGGTTAAATGTTTTAAAATTCACTCACCAGGTTTAATGTGAGAAGCAGCGTGGCTCAGTGGAAAAGAGCACGGGCTTTGGAGTCAGAGGTCATGGGTTCAAGTTCCGGATCTGCCAATTGTCAGCTGTGTGACTTTGGGCAAGTCACTTCACTTCTCTGTGCCTCAGTTCCCTCATCTGTAAAATGGGGATTAAGACTGTGAGCCCCCCGTGGGACAACCTGATCACCTTGTAACTTCCCCAGCTCTTAGAACAGTGCTTTGCACATAGTAAGCACTTAATAAATGCCATTGTTATTATTATTATTATCCTTGAAGGCTGCAGGCATGAATGACTTCCTAAAATCCAAATGCATCCTTAGTCATCTCAGGTCATTTCCCTACCCTGCTGTTCTTTTACAACCTAACTCAGCTCTCTGATAATAGACATGAAAGTGAATAAGGATTGGGTAAGGCAAACCTTTTCAAACTCCTTTAGCTTTAATCCTATGAATTTAATAATGATAAATATTCATTCATTCATTAAATTGTATTTATTGAGCGCTTACTGTGTGCAGAGCACTATACTAAGCACTTGGGAAGTACAAGTCGGCAAAATATAGAGATGGTCCCTACCAAACAATGGGCTCACAGTCTAGAATGGGGAGACAGACAACAAAACTAAGCATGTAGACAGGTGTCAAAACCATCAGAATAAATAGAATTATAGCTATATGCACGTCATTAATAAAATCAATAGAATAGTAAATGTGTACAAGTAAAATAAAAAGAGTAATAAATATGTACAAATATATTCAAGTGCTGTGGGGAGGGGAAGGAGGTAGGGCAGGGGGTGATGGGGAGGGGAGGAGGAGAGGAAAAAGGGGGCTCAATCTGGAAAGGCCTCCTGGAGGAGGTGAGCTCTCAGTAGGGCTTTGAAGGGAGGAAGAGAGCTAGTTTGGTGGATGTGTGGAGGGGGGCATTCCAGGCCAGGGGAAGGACGTGGGCCGGGGGTCGACCCTGTCCTTATGCAGTATGGTATAGTGGCTAGAGCACGGGCCTGGGAGTAAAAATGTCGTGGGTTCTAATCCCGGCTCTGCCACTTGTCTGCTGTGTGACCTTGGGCAAATTACTTCAGTTCTCTGTGCCTCAGTTACCTCATCTGTAAAATGGGGATTGAGACTGTGAGCCCCACGTGAGACAGGCATGTGTCCAACATTCTTTGCTTGCATCCACCCCTGCACTTCGTACAGTGCCTGGCACACAGTAAGTGTTTAACAAAGACCTTAATCATCATCATTTGGAATGCTATGGAAATTGTTGTGGTTTGTTACTAAGCATTGTTGCCTGAGCACTGCCCCTTTGCAGGGAAAATATCTGTTATATTGTTATATTGTACTCTCCCAAGCACTTAAAACAGTGCTCTGCAAACAGTAAGAGCTCAATAAATGTGATCGACTGACTCCCTGAAAGGCTGTTTTGCCATTTATTGAAACACTTTAATTTTGTAACGCTGTATTTGCACCTTATTGTTCTTCATCATTCATTCTTAGAGTTCTATGTATCTGCTTTTTCTCATTTGATGACACACTCCATGTGGGATAGGAACCATGTCTGATCTGATTTTCTACTACTTACTGCAACCCTTTAGCATGCTGTTAGATATATTGTTACTACAAAATCTGCTGAAAATCCCTTTTGGCATGTGGGAACTCTTCACTGTCCTGTGGGACAATCCCATCTTGAACGTCCCACCAAACTCACACTGGAAGTCTGAGGTGACATCTCATTTGGGATTAGGAGCTTTCCGTAAGGGGAAGGAGATAATCAAAAGCCATTTAGGGGAAGTTCTGAAGGAACAATATCAAAATTGAAGTATTTAAAGAACAGGAAGAAGACCTGGGGGAGGTATTTGGAAGAAGGGAAACCTTGGTGCCTTGTGGAGATAGAGGAAGATCAATGTAAAGTCTTTGCTAAATGTCCTAATTTCAGGGAAAACTATTTAGCTTCTCTCTTCAAGAACAAAACCCTTGGTAAACTTGGAAAGATAAAAACCGATAGGAACTGATATTGACCCTACTGGATAAAATTTGGAATTTGCGGGCTTCTCCTCTGCCTCCCATCCTCTAGCTGTGACTTCCTCAAGGTTCAATTCTGGGTCCTCTTCTTTTCTCCATCTACACCCACCCGGGATTTTTAAATAACTGGTATGCATTTTTAACTGGTATGCATTTTCCACTGGGGATTGGTTAGGATACTCAAAACACATTACCCATCATTCATTAATTCATTCATTCAATCGTATTTATTGAGTGCTTACTGTGTGCAGAGCACTGTACTAAGTTCTTGGTAGTACAAGTTGGCAACATATAGAGATGGTCCCTACCCAACAACGGGCTCACAGTCTAGGAGGGGGAGAGATCATGCAGCATGGCCTAGGGAAAGGAGCATAGGACTGAAAGTCAGAGGACATGGGTTCTAAACCCACTTCTGCCACTTGTCACCTGTGTTGTGCTCGGTCAAGTCACTTAACTTCTCTGTGCTTCAGTTACCTCATCTGTAAAATGGGAATTAAGATTGTGAGCCCCATGCTAAAAAGGGACTGAGTCCAATCTGATTACCTTGTACCTACCTCAGCACTTAGAGCAGTGCCTGGCACATAGTAAGTGCTTAACAAATACCACAATTCTATTATTAGTAGTATTAGTAGTATTGTAATAATAATTAATAGTATTAGTAGTAGTAATAATAATAATGATGGTATTTGTTAAGCGCTTACTATGTGAAAAGCACTATTCTAAGTGCTGGGGGGATATAAGGTGATCAGGTTGTTCCACGTGGGTTCACAGTCTTAATCCCCATTTTCCAGATGGGGGAACAGAGGCCCAGAGAAGTGAAGTGACTTGCCCAAAGTCACACAGCTGACACGTGGTGGAGCTAGGATTTGAACCCATGACCTCTGACTCCAAGGCCTGTGCTCTTTCCAATGACTTGCCCAAAGTCACACAGCTGACACATGGCGGAGCTGGGATTTGAACCCATGACCTCTGACTCCAAGGCCTGTGCTCTTTCCAATGAGCCACGCTAGTATTGTAGTAGTAATAGTCGTATTTCTTCCTCCCAGGAATAGGTCATGCAAGCAACCAATTTCTCTGGCACCCTTTACTTCCAGGAGGTTCAGTTACCCTGTTACTTAATGATCTCTTTGACAGATGTCAGTCATTCAGTCAGTGGTATTTACTGAGCACTTACTGTGTGCAGAGCACTGTACTAAGTGCTTGGGAGAGCATTATATAACAATAAAGACACATTCCCTGCCTACAATGAGCTTAGTCTAGAGGAGGAGACATACATTAATATAAGTAGATAAATTACAGATATAAAGCCAAATACATATACAACCAGCTGATCTAGAACATAGGGGTTGGGTTCTTGCAGGCACTCTCTAGACTGTAAGCTCACTGTGGGCAGGGAATGGGTTAACTGTTATACTGTTCTACCAAGCATTTAGTACAGTGCTCCGCACACAGTAAGCACTAACTATGTGTGATTGATTGATTGACCCAGATTCAGCAGCGTGGCTCAAGGGAAAGAGCACAGGCTTGGGAGTCAGAGGTCAAGGGTTCAAATCCCAGTTCCGCCACGTGTCAGCTGTGTGACTTTGGGCAAGTCACTTAACTTCTCTGTGCCTCAGTGACCTCATCTGTAAAATAGGGATTAAGACTGTGAGCCCCACGTGGAACAACCCGATTACCTTGTATCTTCCCCAGTGCTTAGAACAGTGCTTTGCACATAGTAAGCACTTAACAAGTGCCATTATTGTTATTATTATTATTCAGCGTTCATCCTTGTGTCCAATACCACATGTTTACTTAAATCAAACACTTGTTGTTGGAAGACTATTCCCTAATTCTGTTGTACATTGCATCCAAAACAAACCTGCCCCTGCATGCTTTATTAAACTCTGATCAATCAATCCCGCTTATTGAGAGCTTACTGTGTGCAGAGCACTGCACTAAGCACTTGGGAAAGTACAATATAACAGAGTTGACAGACACATTCCCTGCCCACAACAAGCTTACAATCTAGAGGGGAGACAGACATTAATATAAATAAATGTTACAGATACGTACGTAAGTGCTCTGAGGCTGATGGAGGCATGCAAATCCAAGCGCAAGGGTGATGCAGAGAGAAGGGGAGAAGAGAAAATGAGGTCTTAGTCAGGGAAGTCCTCTTGGAGGAGATGCGTTTTTAATAAAGGTTTTGCTAAAGTGGGGAGTGATCATTTGTCAGATATGAAGAGGGAGGACATTTCAGGCCAGTGGTAGGATGCGGGCAGCTGCAAGATAGATGAGATTGAGGTACAGCGTGTAATAAAGGAGTGAAGTGTGTGGGTTGTCGTAGAAAAACCGTGAGGTGAGGTAGGAGGGGGCAAAGTGATTCAGTGCTTTAATGCCAATGGAAAGGAGTTTCTGTTTGATGACGAACTATCCCCCTCCTTCCTCTAGACTGTGAGCTCCTTGTGGACAAAAATCATGTTTACCACCTCTATTGTATTGTACTCTCCCAAGAGCTTAGTACAGTGCTTTACATACAGTAAATACCAGTGATTGATTACCTCAGTAGGAGTAACACTTTATCTTAGTACTGGGAACAGAGTGGGAGCCAGTACTATTCCCTGGTGGCTTCCCCACTGTAGTCAATACTTCACTCTGCTGCCCAGATCATTTTTCTAAAAAAAAGTTCAGTGCCTATTTCCCCACTCCTCCAGAAACTCCACTGGTTGCCGATCCACCTCTGCATCAAGCAGAAGCAAGGCCTAGTGGATAGAGCACGGACCTGGGAGTGAGAAGGACCCTAGTTCTAATCCCAGCTCTGCCGCTTGTCTGCTGTATGACCTTGGGCAAGTCATTTCACTTCTTTGTGCCTCAATTACCTCATCTGTAAAATAGGGATTAAGACTGTGAGCCCATTGTGGGACAGGTATTATGACCAACCCAGTTACCTTGTACCTACCCAGCATACAGTGCAGGGCATTTAGTAAGGGCTTAACAAACACCACCATTATTTTTATTGTTATTTAAGTCCCTTGATTATTTTGCCCCCTCTTCCTTACCTCTCTGATTTCCTGCTACAAGCCAGCACATTGACTTCGCTCCTATAGAGAAGCAGCGTGGCTCAGTGGAAAGAGCACGGGCTTTGGAGTCAGAGGTCATGGATTCAAATCCCGGCTCCACCAATTGTCAGCTGTGTGACTTGGGCAAGTCACTAAACTTCTCTGTGCCTCCATTACCTCATCTGTAAAATGGGGATTAAGACTGTGAGCCCCCCTTGGGACAACCTGATCAGCTTGTAACCTCCCCAGTGCTTAGAACAGTTCTTTGCACATAGTAAGTGCTTAATAAATGCCATCATTATTATTATTGTTATAACATCAACTCACTCACTCTACCTTGAGCTCTTCTATCTCGCCGCAGCCCCCTCACCCACAAGCCGTCTCAGTTCTGGAATTCCCTCCCACTTCATATCTGACAGTCGATCACTCTCCCCACCTTCAAAGACATATTAAAATCCCATCTACTCCAGGAGGCTTTCCTCGACTAAACCCTCATTTCCTCTACTCCCTCTCTCTCCCCTCTGCATCACCCTCACACTCAGCTTTATGTCCTTTATTCACTCGACCCTCAGCCCCACAGAACTTATTTACCTATCTGTTATCTATTTAAATTTCTGTCTCACCTTCTAGACTGTAAACTCCTTGTGGGCAGGGAACATGCCTACCAAATTGGTTATATTATGCTCTCCCAAGCTCTCAGAAAAGTGCTCTGTACAAAGTAAGTGCTCAAAAAACACGATTGATTGTTTCCATCTTGTGCTCGGTTCATTACGCTGAAACCCCAACTAAACATCTGATTTCAGAAACAGTTTGTGGAGGCTGGAATGGTGGTGAAGGAAGCATTGGTTGTGGTCACCTCAGATGGATCCCTTCAGGAACCACTCACTCACATTGACGTTCATGCCAAACTATGTGAGGCTTCCATGCTGTCACTACCATCTTAGTAAATGCCATGTAAGTTCGTGACTGTAAGCCCATTGTTGGCAGGGAATGTCACTGTTTATTGTTGTATTGTACTTTCCCAAGAGCTTAGTACAATAAGTATGATATAATGAATGAACAAAAGCGGGACAGTAATGGGTGTTCCGGGCACTTATCGGTTGGCATGACAGCATGGCTCAATGGAAAGAGCCCAGGCTTGGGAGTCAGAGGTCCTGGGTTCAAATTCTGGCTCCACCAATTGTCCACTGTGTGACTTTGAGCAAGTCACTTAACTCCTCTGTACCTCAGTTACCTCATCTGTAAAATGGGGATTAAGACTGTGAGCCCCACGTGGGACAACCAGATCACCTTGTATCCTCCCCAGCACTTAGAATAGTGCTTTGCACATAGTAAGCACTTAACAAATGCCATCATTATTATTATTATTATGACAGTGCTGAAAATATGTGTCTGATTCATGAGGGACATTAGACACCATGTTCAGTGTCTTCTTTAGGAAAAAAAAACAGTTACTGTTTTATTAAACGCAACAACTTGCTTGTTTAGATAATTTTACTATTCATAAGGTAAATAGGGAGCCCATGTTGACGAGTAGAAAGAGCATAGGACCATTCATTCAATCGTATTTATTGAGCACTTGCTGTGTGCAGGGCACTGTACTAAGTGCTTGGGAAGTACAAGTTGGCAACATATAGAGATGGTCCCCCAAGAGTCAGGAGAACGGTACGGCCTAGTAAAAAGCAGGGTGGCCTGATGGAAAGAGCACAGGGCTGGGAGTCAGGGGACATGGGTTCTAAACCCAGCTCTACCCCTTGTCTGTTGTGTATCCTTGGGCAAGTCATTTCACTTCTGTGTGCCTCAAAGCGTTTAGTACAATGATCTGTACACAGTAAGTGCTTAATAAATACAATTGCATGAATGAATCTGTAAAATGGGAATTAAGACAGCAAGTCCTATGTGGGACAGGGACAGTATCCAGCCCAATTATCCAACCCAATTATCTTGGTAGAGTGCTTAGAACAGGGTCTGGCATATAGTAAGCACTTAACAAATACCATAAAAACAAGCATCATGGCCCTAATCCCAGCTCTGCCACTGGCTTGCCATGTGACTTTATTCAAGCCACTTAACTCTTTTGTCTTGTCTGTGTGATTGGAGTTATATTGCACCTAAAAGTGTGGATTTGGGTTCCAGTATTTTGTCTTGCAGTTTCCTCATCAGTTAACCTTGTGTTTGACAGAGACTCTCCCGGGGCCTGCCCTAAGTACTTAATAAATACTATTTTTTTTAAGTCACTTCTCTCATCCTTTTCCTCCCCTGATGTGTCCTGGTCTCTGCTCTCTGCCTTCTCTGCAGTACTTCCTATTGCTTCTGAATTTATACCCTAGTAGCCTAACAGGTGAGAACCTCTGGAATTCACTTCTGTGTAGCCATTTCCTTTATTCCTCCCTTCCTTTCTAATATGAAGTTAATGGAGAAAATGGTAGTCACCATCCCTAGTTATTCTCTTCAGGGTCAGTTTACAGATGTCCTTGAGGAAACACAATTTAACCTTTTAAGTTGTGTTTGAGAATTTAGAAGAAAATTCACTATGGTTACCAAATTCATTTTGAGAAACAGCATGGCCTAGTGGAAAGAGCATGGGCCTGGGAGTTAGAGGACTTGGGTTCTAATTCCAGCTCTGCCACTTGCCAGTTGTGTGACCTTGGGTAAGTCATTTAGTGGAATAATAATACTGATAATAGTGGTTTCTGTTAAGTGCTTACTATGTGCAAAGCACAGTACAAAGCCCTGGGGTAGATACAAGACAATCAGATCCCCCTTGAGGCTCACAATCTAAGTAGGACGGAGCACGGGTTATTGAATCCCTGTTTTGCAGATGAGGAAACTGAGGCACAGAATAGTTAAGTCACTTGTTGAAGGTCATACAGCAGATAAATGGTAGAGCTGAGATTAGAACCCAGATCTCCTGTCTCCCAGACCGGTGCTCTTTCCACTAGGCCACGAACTTCTCTTTGCCTGAGTTTTCTCATCTGTAAATTGGGGATTCAATTTTAGTTTTCTCTCCCCCTTAGACCATGAAATTCATATGGGACAGGGGATGTATCCAACCTGGTTACCTAGTATCTAACCCACCATTTAGTACCATGCTTGGCACATAGGAAGCACTTAGCAAATACCACAATTGCGATAATTATGATTATCATAATTATTATTCAGAAAAGAAGAGGGATGAGTCTAATTCCAATTGGGAAAATTCATTTCTAAAATTCCACAGGAAACACAGAAGAGGGACTGAAATATTTAGCTTGTTCTGGGCAAGGAATGTGTCTGTTAATTGTTAGTATATTTTATTCTCCTAAGGGCTTAGTGCAGTGATTTGCACACTGTAAGTGCTCAATAAATGATTGAATGAATTTAACCTTAATAAATGGCATTTCAATCAGTGATATTTGTTGAGCATTTATTACGTGCATAGCAGTATACTAAGCACTTGGGAAAGTACAATGTAATAAAGTTGGTAGCCTCAGTCTCTGCCCACAAGTAGCTTGCAGTCTATAGGTTCTTTGACACGTTGAGTAGGCTTTATGTCTGCTCACTGCTTTCATTGTGGTGACTGGTTTTACCCCCTCAGAATTGGGGTTGGAATTGGAATCAGATCCAAGATAATCTTGAGAAAAATAAATTAGACATGAAGATCTGGGGGGCAAGACACATTGAGGTTCTGTAGAACTAAAGTTGGCTAGTTTGCTGTGACCCAACTTTGGGCCGAGTGGTGCCAAGAGTATTTTGATGTTTACGCTGTACAGACCTAGGGAATTCAGACCTAGGTCAGACTTTGAAATTTGGCATGAGTCTTTAAAGTTCAATTTTACAGGAGGCAATGGAATAGGTCATTCTTTATTTTCAATATTAAATATTCTATGCTGATTGTTCCATATCCTATTATTGAGTAATGTTAAGTGAGTGGAGATGGGAATTGTAGCACTCAAACAACAGCAGGATGATTTTCTTTGTTAATTTAGAAAGGTTTATAACTACATGAATATTTTATATATATCTGCCATGCATATTCAATGAAAAATAAAATAAAGGGAGGAATTCTCAGGGCCAGACAGTCACTATGGTAGCCAGAATCAAGGAAAGAGAATGGGTTTAAATTACCTTCCTCCATCAGAGATGCTGCTGCTTCTCCCTTCTCCTCTGGAGAAATGTGAAAAAGTGTCATTTGACTAATTTGTCAAATGACAGACTATTCTGCTAAAAAAGCTGGTTCTTAGCAGTTGTGTTCAATGCCAATAATTGTGGTATTTGTTAAATCCTTACTTTGTGCCAAACATGTGAAGGTAGATACAAGATAATCAGGTAGGACAGTCCCTGTCCCATGTTGAGCTCATGGTCTAAGAGGAATTGAATTCCCATTTTACAGATGAGGAAACAGAGGCACAGAGAAGTTAAGCAACAGAACCAGAGCCCAGGCTTTGGAGTCAGAGGTCATGGGTTCAAATCCCGGCTCTGCCAATTGTCAGCTGTGTGACTTTGGGCAAGTCACTTCACTTCTCTGGGCCTCAGTTACCTCATCTATAAAATGGGGATTAAGACTGTGAGCCCCCTGTGGGACAATCTGATCACCTTGTAACCAACCCAGTGCTTAGAACAGTGCTTTGCACATAGTAAGTGCTTAATAAATGCCATTATTATTATTATTATTATTAAGCACATTGCTTCCCTTTACAAGCTTGAATGAGGTTTTGATTCTGGAGTGCCCCACATTAGTAAATATTTCCAGCAGCATGAAGGGAGGATCAAGAACCGTTGTGAGCATAATTTTCTAAAGGAAGCTCATTGTTAAAAAATATGGCTTACCATTGGTACCATGTCAATGGATACCTGGGAGAGTTGCTACTCTCATAGTTTCTAATCTTGGGCAAAACACATGACCCAGTTGTCCAAAGGCATTTTTAACTGGAGGCAACATGTAAGATGAATGAAAGAACATTTATGTTGCTACATAAATTCCTCTTCCTGAACATAGAAGGATTTTGAAATGTGCATGAGTCCGTAGAACTGCTGTTTTAGGAAAATTAAATCCGTTGATTTCCCTTTCTTGTGAACTCTTTACAGTCTATGTATCATTTCCATTCCACTTCACTGATGGTGAAAAGGGCTTTTCATGGTTTATTTAGCAGAAAGTCACTTTGATTAACAAGAGGAGTAATACTTTACAGCTGTTTACAATTATTGCATCTGCTCAATCCATGGTTCCTATGATTAGCTACTCTATTGATAGAATTGCCAAATGCAATACTAGCAGGTTGCATGAAGAGAATTAAACATACATTTAATAGCTTCCACCTTGTTCTGTGTGAGAAATTAAGCAGCGTTATTCTCAGTTCTACATCAAAACTTTGTGTCGGAGGCATTTCTTTATCTCCCAGGCCTCTGTCCGTGATGGTAAATCAGGTTTCACTGAAAATATCTGGAAGTTATTTCTTGGACTTGTTTCACATGTTTTAGATGTTTAGCTCTGCTACCAAAATGAATGGTAGTGGCTTAGTGGAAAGAGCACGGACGTTCATTAATTCATTTAATTGTATTTATTGAGCGCTTATTGTGTGCAGAGCACTGTACTAAGTGCTTGGAAAGTACAATTTGGCAACATATAGAAGTAGGCCCTACCCAACAACCGGTTCAGCCTAGAAGGTGGAGACAGACAGTAAAACAGAACAAGTAGACAGGTGTCAGTAGCATCACAGAGAGGTACAATCAAGCACAATCATAGAGAAGTAGTGTGGCTCAGTGGAAAGAGCACGGGCTTTGCAGTTAGAGGTCATGGGTTCAAATTACGGCTCCGCCAGTTGTCAGCTATGTGACTTTGGGCGTCACTTAACTTCTCTATGCCTCAGTTACCTCATCTGTAAAATGGGGATTAAGACTGTGAGCCCCCCGTGGGACAACCTGATCACCTTGTAACCTCCCCAGCACTTAGAACAGTGCTTTGCACATAGTAAGCACTTAATAAATGCCATTATTATTATCAAAATAAATAGAATTGTAGATATATACACTTGGGAGTCAGAGGTCATGGATTCTAATCTCAGCTCTGCCACATGTCTGCTGTGTGACCTTGGGCAAGTCACTTAACTTCTCTGTGCCTCAGTTACCTCATCTGTAAAATGGGGATTAAGACCGTGAGCCCCACATGAGACACCCCGATTTCCTTGTATCTACCCCAGATCTTAGAACGGTGCTTGGCACATAGTAAGTGCTAAATAGGTACCATAATTATTTTGAGAAGCAGTGTGGCTTAGTGGAAAGAGTATGGGCTTGGGTGTCAGAAGATGAGGATTCTAATCCCAGCTCTGCCACTTGTCTGCTGTGTGACCTTGGGCAAGCCACTTAACTTCTCTGTGCCTTAGTTACTTCATCTGTAAAGTAGAGATTAAGACTGTGAGTCCCAAGGGGGACAACCCGATTACCCTGTATCTACCCCAGTGCTTAAAATAGTGGTTGGCACATAATAAGCACTTAACAAATGCCATCATTATCATTAATAATGGCATTCATCAAAGTGTAGCATTTGCTGAACACTGCACTAACTACTGGAGTTGATACAAGATAATCAGATTAGACACAGTCCTTGACCTACATGGAGCTCACAATGTTAATCAATCAATCAATCAATCAATCAATCATATTTACTATACTCTTACTGTAGGCAAAGCACGAGAGTAAGCACTTGGGGGAGTATAGTAGCAGCCTGAGAAGAAGCGTGAGCCCATTGTTGGGTAGGGACCATCTCTAAAGTGTTGCCATCTTGTACTTCCCAAGCACTTAGTACAGTGCTCTGAACACAGTAAGTGCTCAATAAATATGATTGAATGAATGAATGAAGGAGCAAGGGCTTGGGAGTCAGAGGATGAGGGTTCTAATCCCAGCTCTGCCACTTGTCTGCTGTGTGACCTTAGGCAAGCTGCTTAACTTCTCAGTGCCTCAGTTACCTCATCTGTAAAATGGGGATTAAGACTGGGAGCCCCATGTGGGACAACCTGATTACCTTGTATCTACCCCCAGTGCTTAGAACAGTCCCTGGCATATAGTAAGTGCTTAACAAATACCATAGTTATTATTTATTATTATTACTACTACAGTATAACAGAGTTGGTAGACACATTCCCAGTCAAGAATGAGCCCACAGTCTAAAGTGGGAGGAAGATGTTAATATAAATACATAAATTATGGATATGTACATATAAGTGCTGTGGGGCTGAGGGAGGGGTGAATAAGAGGAGCAAATCCGAGTGACGCAGAAGAAGTGTTGCTCAATGAAAAGAGTACAGGTTTTGGAGTCAGAGGTCAGGGGTTCAAATCCCGGCTCCACCAGTTGTCAGCTTTGTGACTTTGGGCAAGTCACTTAACTTCTCTGGACCTCATCTGTAAAATGGGGATTAAGACTGTGAGCCCCCCATGGGACAACCTGATCACCTTGTAACCTCCCCAGCACTTAGAACAGTGCTTTGCACATAGTAAGCACTTAACAAATGCCATCATTATTGTTATTATTATTATTAAGGGAGTGGGAAAAGAGGAAATGAGGGCTTAGTCAGGGAAGGCCTCTTGGAGAAGCTATGTCTTTACTAAGGCTTTGAAGGTGGAGAGAGTAATTGTCTTTCAGATCAATCAATCAATCAATCAATCGTATTTATTGAGCGCTTACTTTGTGCAGAGCACTGTACTATGCAGAGCACTGTACTAAGCACTTGGGAAGTACAAGTTGGCAACATATAGAGATGGTCCCTACCCAACAGTGGGCTCACAGTCTAGAAGTGGGAGACAGAGAACAAAACAAAACATATTAACAAAATAAAATAATTAGAATAGATTTGTACAAGTAAAATAAATAAATAAATAGAGTAATAAATACGTACAAACATATATACATATATACAGGTGCTGTGGGGAAGGGAAGGAGGCAAGGCAGGGGGGATGGAGATGGGAAGGAGGGGGAGAGGAAAGAGGGGGCTCAGTCTGGGAAGGCCTCCTGGAGGAGGTGAGCTCTCAGTAGGGCCTTACTGAGATGTGAAGAGGGAGGGCATTATAGGCCAGATGCAGGATGTTGGGTGAGAGGTCGGTGGCGAGGGATCACAGTACAGGGAATAGGTTGGCATTAGAGGAGCAAAGGATGTGGGCTGGGTTGTAACAATATAAGAGAGAAGGAGAACAAGTATTTTAAATCCATTGTACAGGTAAGTAGCAGCTTGACTCAGTGGATAGAGCCCGGGCTTTGGAGTCAGAGGTCATGGGTTCAAATCCTGGCTCCACCAATTGTCAGCTGTGTGACTTTGGGCAAGTCGCTTCACTTCTCTGGGCCTCAGTTACCTCATCTGTAAAATGGGGGTTAAGACTGTGAGCCCCCCGTGGGACAACCTGATCACCTTGTAACCTCCTCAGAGCTTAGAACAGTGCTTTGCACTTAGTAAGCGCTTAATAAATGCCATCATTATTATTATTAGATAAGGAAACTGAGACCCAGAGAGGTGAAGTGATTTGCCCAAGTTACCCAGCAGGCCAATGGAAGATCTGGGACTAGAAATGGGGTTTCCTGACTCCAAGCGCCATGTTTTTTCCACTAAACCATACTGGAAAAGGAAACCCAACCTCATAAATAAAATGTAAAATCAATCAATCAGTCAATCAATGGTCTTTATTGAGCACTTACTGGGTGTAGAGCACTGAACTATAAGTGCTTGGGAGAGTAGTCAAAACTTTAAAAGACTACATCAGTTAAAAAATCATATCCTCAAGAAGGTTAGCTGAGGGTAAAATGAATGAAGTTAGGACTCTCTTCTAGCCTGCCCACGTACACTTTTAATCCATGGGCCGTGTAGCCAAGAGGCTATTTTCAAGACTGTAATCTCACTGTGGGCAGGGACTGTGTCTGTTTATTGTTGTATTGTACTCTCCCAAGTGCTTAGTATAGCACTCTGCATACAGTACTTGGGAGAGTACAATACAACAATAAACAGAAACAGTGTGGCTTAGTGGCAAGAGCACAGGTTTGGGAGTCAGAGGATGTGGGTTAGGGAAGCAGTGTGGCTCATTGGAAAGAGCATGGGCTTTGGAGGCAGAGGTCATGGGTTCAAATCCCGGCTCCACCAATTGGCAGCTGTGTGACTTTGGGCAAGTCTCAACTTCTCTGGGCCTCAGTTACCTCATCTGTAAAATGGGGATTAAGACTGTGAGCCCCAGGTGGGACAACCGGATCACCTTGTATCCTCCCCAGTGCTTAGAACAGTGCTTTGCACATAGTAAGTGCTTAACAAATGTCATCATTATTATTATTATTATTAATCCCGGCTCCACCACTTGTCTGCCACATGACCTTGGAACAAGCCACTTCACTTCTCTGTGCCTCATCTGTAAAATGGGAATTAAGACTGTGAGCCCCAGGTGGGACAACCTGATTACCTTGTATCTACTCCTGCACTTAGAACAGTGCCTAGCACATAGCAAGTGCTTAACAAATACCATAATAATAATCCTGCTGGTTTTACTCCTCTCTACCACCTACCCCTACCTTATTTTTCAGCTCTCCTCACCCTCTATTCCCTTGCTTACACTTTTAGCTCATGCCAAGCCCATCTTCTGATTGCGCTTTGCTTTTCTCCTTTCCACCTGTAACAATGTCACCAGAGCTTGGAATGCCCTTCTCCCTGAAATCCACTTTACCTTCAAAGCTTTCTTAAAACTCCATTTCCCCCAACAAACATCCCCCAATGAATCATAATGGTATTTATTAAACACTATGTGCTAAGCACTATACTAAGAGTTGGAGTAGATACAAGAGGATCAAGTTAGACACAGTCCCTATTCCACTTGGGAGTCACTGTTTAAGTAGAGGGATAACAGTTAATAATAATTGTGGTGTTTGTTAAGTGCTTACTATGTGTCAAGGACTGTATTAAGCACTGGGGTAGATACCACTTCTCAGCTGTGTGACTTTGGGCAAGTCATTTAACTTCTCTGTGCCTCAGTTCCCTCATCTGTAAAATAGCCATTAAGACTGTGAGCCCCACGTGGGACAACTTGATCACCTTGTATCCTCCCCAGCGCTTAGAACAGTGCTTTGCACATAGTAAGCGCTTAACAAATGCCATTATTATAGACACCTTGCGTGGCTCGGTGGAAAGAGCCCGGCCTTGGGAGTCAGAGGTCATGGGTTTGAATCCCGGCTCCACCGGTTGTCAGCTATGTGACTTTGGGCAAGTCACTTAACCTCTCTGTGCCTCAGTTCCCTCATCTGTAAAATGGGGATTAAGACCGTAAGCCCCACGTGGGACAACTTGATCACCCTGTATCCCCTCCGCACAACACTTAGAACAGTGCTTGGCATATAGTAAGTGCTTAACAAATACCAACATCATTTATTATTATCTTTTAGACTGTGAGCCCACTGTTGGGTAGGGACTGTCTCTATGTGATGCCAATTTGTACTTCCCAAGCGCTTAGTATAGTGCTCTGCACATAGTAAGCGCTCAATAAATACGATTGATTGATTGATTGATTGAGAGAATAGGATTTAATCTCCACTTTCCAGATGAGAAAGCTGAGGCACAAACTTAAGTGACTTGCCCAAGGTCAAATAGCATGTACATGGCTGAGCCAGAATTAGAACCCAGGTCCTCTGCCAAGCCTATGCGCTTTCCACTAGGCACACTGCTTCTCGTTACCCTATTAAATTCATTCATTCATTCATTTGATCATATTTATTGAATGCTTACTGTGTGCAGAACACTGTACTAAGTGCTAGGAAAATACAATTAGGCAACAGATAGAGACAGTCTCTACCCAACAATGGGCTCACAGTCAAGAAGTGGGGAGACAGACAACAAAACAAGTAGACAGGTAAATCAATGCACAATGCTCAATAAACACTATTTCTTACTTCTGCAACTATGTTTATTTCTTTTTGGCCTTTCTCAGCTCTCAAGAATAGAGCTATATTCACTGTCACTATATCTGTCTTCCTTATTAAAGTGTAAGCTCCTTATAGGCAAGGAAAATGTCTTTCACAACTAGTGTATTTCCCAAAGGCTTAGTACAGTGAATTGTACCCAGTATACACTCAATAAGTCCATTCATTCATTCAATCGTATTTATTGAGCACTTACTGTGTGCAGAGCACTGTACTAAGCGCTTGGGAAATACAAATCGGAAACACATGCCATTATTATGAATACTATTTTTGAAAAATTCATTCTGGTCATTTAATGTGTTATCAAATAATATTTACTACAAGATCTGGATCTTTGTGGTATTCGGCTGCGGGCTTCCAAAATACCAATGCGTAATGTTTCAGGATTTAAAAAGGGGTAAAAATGTTTCCTTTGATGATAAACAATGTCCTAAATTGATTGACAATTACCTCTTTAGCAGTTTGTGAAATCTGACATTGGGGTCAATTACTAGTGGAACAGCACTATTTATTATTGTAGTTTGGTTTATGCCATTATATTTTAATAACAAGATGACCTTAGCTGAAACTGTTAAAAATGGTGGGCAAGGCCATCATATTAAAATGTCTGTGACCCTCAGTTGCTTGGCGGGCTGAATAATTGATTCCACGTAATTGTCTTCAGTCATAAAAGAATCAAGAATTGAAGACAGAATGCTTGGAAACGATTTTGTTCATATCATCTATTTCCTCCAGTCTCACTTCCTCTTCCAAGTGAAATGCAAGGAAGAGAAATTTGAGATGTGGATGGAAATTAGGTTATGGCCATTTTTTTCTAGCCTCCATGTGATGCAGAAACTTAGATTCAAGGAAAAAATAATGCTTGATTCCCTTATAATTCAGAAACATAACCGGGCTAAACAGAGAAATCAATCAAGCAATCAATCAATGCACCTATTATGTACAAGCGCTTAGTACAGTGCTCTGCACATAGTAAGCGCTCAATAAATACGATTGATGATGATGATGATGTGCAAAGCATTGTACTAAGTATTTGGAAGAGTACAATACAACAGGATTAGTAGACACATTCCCTGCCCATAATGAGCTTACAGTGTAGAATTGAAGCCAGGAGGATATCAGATCTGTTTAAACCTCATCCACAGCTCCATGAACACAGAAAGGCACTTTTGGGATGAAATATACTGAATTCGTATTGTGTTTTTTTCATTTATGGTATCATCAATACTATAGCCTTTTTCTATTCGGTACCTCTATAAATAATAGGATTTTCAAACACTGCAACACTGAAAACAAAAGGAATCCTGTAATTCATTATTTTCCAGTGAGAACATGAGCGAGGAGTGTTAAACTTAAATAAATCGTCATTCAAATAATCTGGCAAATCAATCAAATGATTATGAAAGAACACTGTTCTGAAGGTCTTGGGGAGGACAACAGTTTTTTGCACTAAGATCAGTATTGCCGCAAAGTCTAAATGCCAGGTTGCTTTGCAATCACAAAACAGCAGCACTCATACTGTCCTATTAGAAAGTCTTGTTTCAGCTCAGCTTGTTGGACATGTTGATGCAAGTTGGGGAAAGAAAACATAATTCACTTTTGCCAGCAACAGAAATTTTAACACTTACTTGAAATAGCTGATAATCTGACACAGGAGAGTTAAAGAATTACTGTATTTCATTTGGCTAATAAGAAAAGCTGTTTAAAAGCTATATTAAAAAAGATTTAAAACATAGAAACTGAGCATTGCTTTAATCTATCCTGTGTCATCGACTATTAGAACACATTTTTTTCTCTTATTGGGTTGTAGTTGTTTTCTTTCTTTTGAGAAAGAGGTAATAGAAATGCATTTGCCTTTTTCTCCACTCATGAGAGTTTTTTTTCCCCCAAAGTGATAACCAACAGATAAACAGTGGGAAATTGTAAAAGTTGTTGATTTGGTGGGGAGGACATTTACTTATTTTCCAGAGAATATAATTCAATAGAATGGAAAACTACAGAAATAGTTGGGTCTCTCCTCTGGCTATTGGAAGTTTTGGAAGGCGAGTCTTTCTCCCTCCCTCTTACATTCTCCCCCCGCCACCCCCCATCCAGAACTGGCTTTACTTTTGCATCCTCCCCTGTATCCAGGACACAGAGAGCCTGGAATAGGATTCTCAGGAATTCTGGCCACATATCACTCTTTCCCCCCAATCCTTGGTTCAAACGCTGGTAGCAGCATGGCCTAATGGATAGAGCATGTGCCTGAGAGTCAGGGGATCTGGGTTCTAATCTGGACTCTTCCAGTTATTTGCTGGGTGACCTTAAGCAAGTCACTCACCTCTCTGTGTCTCAGTTTACCTTTGGAAGTGTTATATTGTACTCTCCTAAGTGCTTAGTACAGTGCTCTGCACACAGTAAGCTCTCAATAAATACGGTTGAATGAATGAAATGTAAGCAATTATCATTAAGTCGAGATGAACTAGGAGAAAAACATCAACCATCAAGAAGGGAGGATTAGGAGAACCCATATCTGTAAAGTAGGGATTAGGACTATGAGCCAGGATAGGGACTGTGTCCATCCTGATTATCTTGTACAGTACAGTGCCTGGCATATAACAAGTCCTTAACAAATGCCATTAAACAACAACAATAACAACAAACAAACATTTCCACCGTTATTCCAGTAACAGTAATTCTACACAAAGAAAATGAATTTGAGATTTTGCTCAATTCATAGAATAGTCTTTTCTGTAAAAAGGACTTCAAGGCATTCAAGCAGAAAGATGGGAAAATTGCATGAGAATCACTTCAGGACTTTGAAAAGAGCCAGTGAATGGGGTCTAGATATTGAACACTGAAGCAGAAGGCAGAAGAGCTGACTTGAGGGCTCAGATTACCTTGTCATTGTTCAGGACACGCTACCTTCTCTGTACATTGGTTGCTCCGTCCTTATGGAGATGAAAAATTGTGGCACTGATTTTGTAGAGTGTGGTGACGATAAAGGAAACTCTAGGGAGAGTACATGTTGAATTGCTCCCTTTACTCATCCCCCTTCCCTGCCCCAAAGCACTTGTGTACATGCTGTTATTTATTTAGACAAATTTATCTGTCTCCCCCTCTAGACTGTAACCTCACTGTGTGCAGGGAATGTGTCTGTTTATTGTCACATTTTACTCTACCAAGCTCTTAGTACAGTGTTTTGCACACAGTAAGCCATCAATAAATGTGACTGAATGAATGAATACAATATAAGAATAAACATATACATTCCCTTCCCAGAATGACATCCACCATGGGTGTAACTAGGGTCCCTTGTGGGGGAAGAATCATCATCAATCAATCGTATTTATTGAGTGCTTACTATGTGCAAAGCACTGTACTAAGCGCTTGGGAAGTACAAATTGGCAACTTATAGAGACAGTCCCGTGCTTGGGAAGTACAAATTGGCAACTTATAGAGACAGTCCCTACCCAACAGTAGGCTCACAGTCTAAATCCCTGTGAAGGGATCCATCCTTATAACAAATTTGGGAGTTGTGGAAAATGGAACTGCTGCAGTCAACATTAAAAACCATCCCCTCTTGTTAGCAGCATGGCTTAGTTGACTTAGTGGATAGAGCACTGGCCTGGGAATCCACAGGACCTGGGTTCTAATCCCGGCTCCACCACCTGCCTGCTGTGTGACCTTGGGCAAGTCACTTCACTTCTTTGTCCCTCAGTTACCTCATCTGTAAAATGGGGAATAAGAGTGTGAACCCCATGTAGGACAGGGACTGTGTCCTAACCTGATTAGCTTGTATCTACCCCAGTGCTTAGAACAGGGCTTGGCACATAGTAAGTGCTTAGCAAGTGCTATAATTATTATCCCCTTCTAGACTGTGAGCCCGTTGCTGGGTAGGCATTGTCTCTATTTGTTGCCGAATTGTACTTTCCAAGCACTTAGTACAGTGCTCTGCACATGGCAAGCGCTCAATAAATGCAATTGAATGAATGAATTCCTAAACTTCCTTCTTCTTCTAATCCTCCCCTCCTGATGGTTAATGTTTTTCTCTTAGTTCATCTAGACTTGATAATTCCTTACATTTGATTCAATAAATGATTGAATTCCTAAACTTCCTTCTTCTTCTAATCCTCCCCTCCTGATGGTTAATGTTTTTCTCTTAGTTCATCTAGACAATGATAATTCCTTACATTTGATTCATTCAACCGTATTTATTGAGAGCTTACTGTGTGCAGAGCACTGTACTAATCAATCAATCAATCATATTTATTGAGTGCTTACTGTGTGCAGAGCACTGTACTAAGTGCTTGGGAAGTACAAGCCCTTAGGAGAGTACAATATAACACTTCCAAAGGTAAATTTCCTTAGACTTCCATTATTTTGGTCATATCATTCCCTCTTCCTCCTCAGCATTCATGTATTCATCTGTTTGTTTGTTTTGTGATGTTTTCACTCCCTTGTGTTAATACACGCATAGCATTCTTAGCTATTGTGTAAATGTTGCTGCAGATAACAGCAGTGCTTGCCACTCTCATTTTTTTTACTGTAACCGCCAATAAATATTGTTGATGATAACTGATCAATCGATTGTATTTATTGAGTGCTTACTGCATGCAGAGCACCACAAAAGCTTTTGTAAAAGTACAGTATAACAGGTATGGTGGACATATCACCTGCCCACAGGGAGCTTAGACTCTAGAGATAATAATAATAATGACAATGATAACAATGGCAATTATTAAGTGCTTACTATGTGCAAAGCGCTGTTTTAAACTCTGGGGAGGTTACAAGATGATCAGGGGGGCTCACAGTCTTAATCCCCATTTTACAGATGAGGTAACTGAGGCAGAGAGAAGTTGAGTGACTGGCCCAAAGTCACACAGCTGACAATTGTCAGAGCCGGGATTTGAACCCATGACCTCTGACTCCAAAGCCCATGCTCTTTCCACTGAGCCATACTGCTTCTCTTGTCATTTAATAGGGCATCTATCTTCTGCATTTTTCCCGAGCACCTAATACAGTGCCCTAAGCACACAGCAGGTGCACAATAAATATTGCTTTACATTTGCATCCATCAGTCAGCAGCATTTACTGAGAGATCATTGTGGGCTGAGCATTTTACTGGGTGTTTGGGAGGGAACAATTCAGGAGACTTGGTAGAGTTTAGAGGTGAAATTTCATCTGAAGGTCCCAAATCACGTTCAGAGAGTTTATTCCATGAATCTTCCCTATATTTCTACAAAGTACCTGTGAGGGGGGAAAGGAAGGTATTATTACTTCCATTTTACAGAGAGAAAAACAGAAGCCCAGAGTGGCCAAGTGAAATGCTCTCGGTCGCACGATTAGCCGACAGCAGGCCTAGCTGTCCATTCATTCATAAATTCAATCATGTTTATTGAGCGCTGATTGTGTGCAAAGCACTGTACTAAGTGCTTGGGAAAGTACAGTACAACAACAGACACATTTCTGCCCCCAATGAGCTCACAGTCTAGAGGGGGAGACAGATACTAATATAAATAAATAGATAAATGAATTACTGATATATTCAGATCTATACATGTGCGCTATATGGAGGATGAATGAAGCAACAAGTAAAAATGGCTCAGAAATCCAGCTTCCAGACTCCAGGCCCCTTTGCTCTAAATAGTAGACTAGGGTCCCTACAATAGCTCTCAGTGATTCAACTACATGTATGACCCAGTGGAGATAAAGTGGAGAGATCACAGGCCTGGGATTCAGAAGGACCTGGGTTCTAATCCTGGCTCCAACACTTCATTCATTCATTCAATCGTATTTATTGAGCGCTTACTGTGTGCAGAGCACTGTACTAAGCGCTTGGAAAGTACTAGTCAGCAACATATAGAGATGGTCCCTACCCAACAACGGGTTCACAGTCTAGAAGGGGGAGACAGACAACAAAAACAAAACATGTAGACAGGTGTCAAAATCATCAGAACAAATAGAATTAAAGCTATATGCACATCATTAACAAAATAAATAGAATAGTAAATATGTACAAGTAAAATAAATGGAGTAATAAATCTGTACAAATATATACAAGTGCTGTGGGAAGGGGAAGGAGGTAGGGCGGGGGATGGGAAGGAGAAGAGGAAAAAGGGGATTCAGTCTGGGAAGGCCTCCTGGAGGAGGGGAGCTCTCAATAGGGCTTTGAAGGGAGGAAGAGAGCTAGCTTGGCAGATGTGCGGAGGGAGGGCATTCCAGGCCAGGGAAAGGATATGGGCCGGAGGTCGACAGCAGAGCACTGTGATAATTGCTTTTGCGTCACCTTGGGCAAGTCACTTCACTTCTCTGGGCCTCAGTTACCTCATCTGTAAAATGGGAATGAAGACTGTGAGCACCGTGTGAGACAGGGATTGTGTCCAAACTGATCAGCTTGTATCTCCTTCAGCATTTAGTACAGTGCCTGTTACATAGTAAATGCTTAACAAATGCTATTTTTTAAAAAAAGACCCACTAGCAAAGAAACTGCCATAGCACAGCTCAAAACAACTTATTTATTTTCGGGATGCTTTCCTTGCTTCTTCTTCCTTTCATGTTTCTTTCATGTTTCTGCTTGTATTGGGTCCTTCCTTCTGCATTCACAGTGCCTGGCACAAAGGCGGCATTTGACCTGCTCTCAGGCAGTCAGTTGGAAATCATTTCTTGGCAGTTGTACAGAACATTCGGTCTGTACTTTTGGGGGTCCCAGATGGATGGGTTTTAGGGGATTAGCCAAAGGCATCTAGGGGTCCCCTGCTGTAAAGCATATATCAACTCTGATCTGTCTCGGGGAACATTACGAAGGTTTAGTTCTGTGTGTGTGTGTGTGTGTGTGCGTGTGTTTGTGTGTTTCCCATAGCTACTGAGCTAGCTTTGAAAGTAGGACAAAATAGGAGATTTTGATTAAAACTGAAACACATCACCAATCGTTAGCTTTCACTCTGTAAATATTAAATAGGTTATTTGGCTTTGTTTTTAAAGCATCCAAACCAAGAGCAAGTGCACAAAATGTGAAATTGTATTTTCCCAATCAGAAAAATACCACGAATTACTCTAAATTGGAGCATTTTGCACCTTGAAAGCATTAATTATCAAACTTTCAGGTGGAGCAGGTCAATAATTATTCACGCCTGGGCCCCGTGCCCCTAGAGTAAGTGCTCTGTGCAATTTTCAGGTCACTTTTATAGTTGAAGATTTTTCCATTCTGTCATCCGGTAATCCTTTTCTGCCAGAGCATAAGTGAACACTTCTCAGCTGTGCACCACAGGGGAGAGACCATTCCAAGAAGGGCAGAGGGAGATGGAAAAATGGAGTTTCAACCTTTATGGATGAGAATGTGTATTTCTTTTCTCAGAAAAATCAACCTTTGAAAAAAATATTTACAAAGAATGAAAATGTGTACAGTGGCTTGCTCTAGCTTGGGGCAGGGGGAGAATGGCCAGGAAAGAGTGACAGATGATTCGTTCCCCCATGCCAAGCTACTGCTGTTGATTGGCAGAGGACTCTCTGACAGTGCCAGTCCAACTTTGCACTCTCTGCCATGCTCCTTCTCAGAAAGCCAGAGCCCCGAGTTATGATAAAACCCATCCAGTCTCATGGAAAGAGAGAAAAGAAACAAAAGAGAGACAGACAATTTCTTCTTCTTCTTCTTCTTCTTCTTCTTCTTCTTCTTCTTCTTCTTCTTCTTTTCTTCTTCTTCTTCTTCTTCTTCTTCTTCTTCTTCTTCTTCTTCTTCTTCTTTTCTTCTTCTTATTTCTTTCTTCGCCTTCTGCTCCTCCTCCTCCTCTTGGTATCCATCTAGACTGTAAGCTCTTTGTGTCAGGAAACATGACTGATAATTCTGTTATATTGTTGTCATTCAGTCAGTCAATGGTATTTATTGAGCACTTACAGTGTGCAGAGCACTGTACTAAGCTCTTGGGAGAGTACAATATTATTCTCCTCTTATCTCTCCGGCCATTCATTCTCAGTCTCCTTTGCAGGCTCCTTCTCCCCCTCCCATCCCCTTACTGTAGGGGTTCCTCAAGGATCAGTTCTTGGTCCCCTTCTGTTCTCTATCAACACTCACTCCCTTGGTGACCTCATTCGCTCCCACGGCTTCAACTATCATCTCTACGCTGATGACACCCAGATCTACATCTCTGCCCCTGCTCTCTCTCCCTCCCTCCAGGCTTGTATCTCTTCCTGCCTTCAGAACATCTCCATCTGGATGTCTGCCCACCACCTAAAACTCAGTATGTCCAAGACTGAGCTCTTTGTCTTCCCTCCCAAACCCTGCCCTCTCCCTGATTTTCCTGTCACTGTAGACAGCACTACCATCCTTCCCATCTCCTAAGCCCACAACCTTGGTGTCATCCTCGACTCTGTTCTCTCATTCACCCCACACATCCAATCTGTCACCAAAACCTGCCGGTCTCACCTCCACAACATCGCCAAGATCCACCCTTTCCTCTCCATCTAAACTGCTACCTTGCAGGTTCAATCTCTCATCCTTTCCCAACTGGATTACTGCATCAACCTCAGCCTCCTCTCTGATCTCCCTTCCTCCTGTCTCTCCCCACTTCAGTCTATACATCACTCTGCTGCCTGGATTACCTTTGTACAGAAATGCTCTGGGCATGCCACTCCCCTCCTAAAAAATCTCCAGTGGTTGCCTGTCAACCTAGGAATCAAGCAAAAGCTCCTCACTTTCGGCTTCAAGGCTGTCCATCACCTCACCTCCTCCTACCTCACCTCCCTTCTTTCCTTCTCCAGCCCAGCCCTCACCCTCTGCTCCTCTGCCGCTAACCTCCTCAATGAGCCTCATTCTCACCTGTCCCGCTGTCGACCCCTGGCCCACGTCCTTTCCCTAGACTGGAATGCCCTCCCTCCACACATCCTCTAAACTTGCTCTCTTCATTCATTCATTCAATCGTATTTATTGAGTGCTTATTGTGTGCAGAACATTGTACTAAGTGCTTGGGAAGTACAAGTTGGCAACACATAGAGACAGTCCCTACCCAACAACGGGCTCACAGTCAAAACCCTACTGAGAGCTCACCTCCTCCAGGAGGCCTTCCCAGACTGAGCCCCCTTTTTCATCTTGTCCTCCCCATCCCTGTCCAACCTACCCCCTTCCCCTCCCCACAGCACTTGTATATATTTGTACATATTTATTACTGTTCATTTTACTTGTACATATTTACTACTCTATTTTGTTAATGGTGTGCATATAGCTTTAATTCTAATTGTTCTGACAATTTTGACACCTCTCTACATGTTTTGTTTTGTTGTCTGTCTCCCCCTTCTAGACTGTGAGCCCATTGTTGGGTAGGGACCGTCTCCATCTGTTGCCGACTTGTACTTTCCAAGCCCTTAGTACAGTGCTCTGCACAGAGTAAGAGCTCAATAAATACAATTGGGTAAATGAATGAATGAATCAAAGCACGGGCTTGGGAGTCAGAAGATGTGGGCTCCAATCCTGGCTCAGCCACTTGTCTGCTTTGTGACCTTGGGCAAGTTGCTTCCCTTCTCTGTGCCTCAGTTCCCTCATCTGTAAAATGGGGGTTGAGACTGTGAGCCCCATGTGGGACAGGGACTGTGTACCTGATTACCTTCTATCTACCCCAGTGCTTAGAACAGTGATTGGCACAAAGTAAGCACTTAACAAATGCCATAATTATTATTTTTAGAGTGGCTCTAAAATAGAAGAGAATGGGGTAATTGGGTTACATACACAAGCACAAACACACACACACACACAATTTTTTTTAAAGGATGTTGCAATGTTTTACCATCTGGTAGCCAAGAATGGAAAGGAAAAAGGAGTCAAATGGCAAACATTCCAAACTCTGCCTGCTCTCAGAGGCCTGGATCATAGGGCATTTATACAGGTGTATGTCAGGGTCTGAGATCCCACTGAGAAGCAGGCTCAGTGGGTGCTTTCATTCATTCAATCATATTTATTTAGCGCTTACTGTGTGCACAGCACTGTACTAAGTGCTTGGGAAGTACAAGTCGGCAACAGAGACAGTCCCTACCCAACAACGGGCTCACAGTCTTGAAGGGGGAGACAGACAACAAAATAAAGCATGTAGACAGGTGTCAAAATCGTCAGAACAAATAGAATTAAAGCTATATGCACATCATTAACAAAATAAATAGAATAGTAAATATGTACAAGTAAAATAAATAGAGTAATAAATCTGTACAAATATATATACAAGTGCTGTGGGGAGGGGAAGGAGGTAGGGCGGAAGGGATGGGATGCAGTCTGGCCTAGTAGAAAGGCCCTGGCCCTGGAAGCCAGAGACACTAGGTCCTCATCCTGGCTCTACCACTTGTCTGCTGTGGGACCTTGGACAAGTCACTTCGCATCCCTGTGTCTAGTTACCTCATCTGGAAAATGGGGCATAAGACTGTGGACCCCATGTGGGACAGGGACTGTGTCCCACCTGATCATCTTGTATCTATCCCAGTGTATAGTACAGTCCCTGGCACATAGTAAGTGCTTAACAAATGCCATAAGTGCTGGGATGGAAACAGGCAAATCGGGTTAGACACAGTCCTTGTTCCATGTGGGGCTCACAGTCTCAATTCCAATTTTACAGATGAGGTAACTGAGGCCCAGAGAAGTGAATTGACTTTCCCAAAGTCACACAATGGACAAGTGGTGGAGTCAGTATTAGAACCCATGACCTTCTAACTCTCAGGCTCATGCTCTAGCTATTACACCATGCTGCTTCTCATTATTATTATTATTATTATTATTATTATTATTATTATTATTTTAGGAGCCTGAAGTGTTTGAAAGTGAAAAAGCCTCCAGTGAGGGGAGAGGAAAGAAAGAGATTTTAAGGGTAGATTTATCTAGCTGTAATATTTGCTTTGCATTAAATCAATTCAGTAAATCAACAAAGCAAGTCTATAGTGTCCCACTTGAAGAAATCACTGAAACAATATCAAGGCAGTATAAACCCAAACCGGCAAGCCACTCAGTTCTTACAAGGTTTGTAAAAGTGCAAAAAGGCTTGCTTTGCTTGTCCAATATTTGCCATTCTTTTAATCGATGAATTTGTTTCTCACAACCAAAACAGAGCCATTAAAAAGACTCGCTCAGATGCTTTACCCTATCTATATTGATTCCTTTTCAGTGAAAATATTGATAATTTTGTATAGATCTGGATCTTAAAGTTACTTAATTATTGATCGGAAAACAGTTGCTCAGACTGAGCAGGTGGGTTTCAACTGTGTTCCACTAAAAAGAAACAGACGAGATTATTTTACAGGCAGGGATGGTGCAGTGGGACAGAGGTTTATAGTGTGTTGCTTGTCAGCTCTACACCCTGACCTTTCAAGAAGTACTTCCATTTTCCAAAGTGATGTCTTCCATTCTCTATCAGTTGAAACATCAATGAGATAAATTCTTGTCCCCTCTGCTTGTTTTCAAATCTCCTTGCATTCAAAAGACTGAACTGGAATAATAATAATGATGGTATTTGTTAAGCTCTTACTATGTGCAAAGCACTGTTATAAGCGCTGGGAGGATACAAGGTGATCAGGTTGTCCCACGTGGGGCTCACAGTCTTAATCCCCATTTTCTAGAGGAGGTAACTGAGGTACTGAGAAGTTAAGTGACTTGCCCAAAGTGACCCAGCTGAAAAGTAGCAGAGCCAGAATTAGAACCCATGACCTCTGACTCTCAAGCCAGGGCTCTTTCCACTGAGCCACGCTGCCTGGAAGAACCACTCCTGTAGAGTGTACATCAAAGCAGTAGGCTCCAGTGGATAGAGCATGGACTTGGGAGTTAGAAAGACCTGGGCTCTAATTACGACTCTGCCACTTGACGACTACATGACCTTGGGTGAGTCATTTCACTTCTCTGTGCCTCAGTTACCTCATCTAGAAAATGGGGATTAAGACTGTAAGCCCTATGTAGGACAGGGACTGTGTCCAACCTGATTAGCTTGTATCTTCCCCAGCATTGAGTAAAAATTATAAAAATAATAATTATTGTACTTGTAAAGCACTTACTATGAAGCGCTAGGGTAGATACAAGGTAATCAGGTTGTCCCACGTGGGGCTCATAGTTTTAACCCCCATTTTACAGATGAGGGCACTGAAGCACAGAGAAGTTAAGTGGCTTGCCCAAGGTCACACAGCAGACAAGTGGTGGAGCCAGGATTAGAACTCACATCCCTCTGGCTCCTAAGCCCATGCTCTTTCCACTAAACCATGCTACTTCTCTACAGTGCCTGGCACATAATAAGTGCTTAACAAATACAATTATTATTATTATTATTATTTTTATCATGTATTATCATGATAAAAAAATTAACCTTTGATTTCTCCGAAGCTCTGAAATTGTTCCCTCTTGTTACACAGATCCCAGTGCACAACTGGTGGCTTCTTCAAGCCTTGAGGGGATCGGCTTAGAGACGGAACTGCGGAGGTCCATGAAAACCCATTGTGCTCTGCTTTCATTAGCTAAATCGTTTTTAGGCAGTTCATCTGCCCAGGTATATGTGGGATTACCTTCAACTTTTCAAATAGTTAAAAATGGAAGATTCCTGAATCTAAATTTTATTTGTCCGGAAGGAAATTCAGTTAAACCTCCACAGCAGAAACAATAAGCAAATAGCCACCAGGACCAGGCAGGGTCAAATCTGTTTCATCACATCTTGGCAAAGGGGGTAATAATGTAAGAAGTCTATAAGATTCACAACTTTACTGACTGCCTCCTTCATCACCCAAAACGATCTACTATCCTCATTTGACTTAACTTTCACCCACTGGCTCCTCAGAGTCATCAGCTGTGTCTATCCTGGGTCCACGGATCCCACAATCAGGGATTAATAATAATAATAATAATAATAATAATGATCATAGATTGTCTTATTGGTTTCTTAGATGTTAGTACTTTGTCCAGTCAGGGTCATGAATCCAACTTTCTCTCACCTCTACTCTTGGGTGACCTCGATTGTCTGGAGACTAATCATAATCCTGCTATTTAATCAATTCATCATATTTATTGAGTGCTTACTGTGTGAAAAGCTCTGTACTAAGAGCTTGGGAGAGTACACTATAACAGAGTTAGTAGACACATTCTCTGCCCACAACGAGCTTATGGTCTAGAGGACTGTAGTGTGTGAGGAGTAAGGGACAGAGAGGAAGAGCTGTCTAAAGAGGTTTCTGTGGTAAGGAAAGAGATGATTTACTGTTCACTAATTGTTGTAGGTAGGTTTTGGCACCAGGCCGCACTGAGATCCGGAATCAGATGCATTCTTACAGCGCCGATAGCTGCTACAGAAACTCCAGGAAGTCAGTGATAGCGGCCATGGATGCCTGGAAGAGATTTCAAAGGTTACATTGTCTTTCCCGGGGCCAGACAGACTCCAAAATACTAACTGGGAATTCCTAGTAAGAAAGCAGGGTGAGGAATGGTTTGAGGGGAGGAATTTCCTTGACCACTGGCTGCCTTACCTTTTTATGTGGCTCAGAGTGATGATGCATTAGCCAGAGCTCAGAGAAGCCAATAAATGGGGTGGCCTAGTGAATAATACTACTACTAATAATGGTGGTATTTGTTAAGCATTTACTATGTGCCAAGCACTGTTCTAAGCTCTGGGGTAAATACAAGGTAATCAGGTTGTCCCATGTGGAGCTCACAGTCTTAATCCCCATTTTCCAGATGAGGTAACTAAGGCACAGAGAAGTGAAGTGGCTTGCCCAAAGTCACACAGTTGACAAGTGGCAGAGCTGGGATTAGAACCCATGACCTCCCAAGTCTGTGCTTTTTCCACTAAACCACATTGCTTC
The DNA here is from genome assembly GCF_015852505.1 of Tachyglossus aculeatus. Lineage (NCBI taxonomy): Eukaryota > Metazoa > Chordata > Mammalia > Monotremata > Tachyglossidae > Tachyglossus > Tachyglossus aculeatus. The sequence continues at coordinate 44,075,513 of NC_052069.1, forward strand.
TCATGGGCTACAGGCATGATAGAGCATGGACTTGAGATTAAGAAGGTTCAAAATCTGCTGTGTGACATTGAGAGAGTCACTTTACTTCACTGTAAAATGGATTTTAAGAATGTGAGCCCTATGTGGGACAGGGATTCTGTCCAAGCTGATTAGCTTGTATCCACCCCAGGGCTTAGTATGGTGCCTGGCACATAGTAAACGCTTAAAAAATATCCTTTAAAAAAAAAAAAAGAAAAAGAAGAGCCACTTCAAGCCAGACTCAGCCAATGTGGCCACCTCAGTCCTAGCTGGCTCCCTCTGACACTGACCCAGTGAGATTTTCTAGGGATCCCAGGGAGACCATCATTTCTGAACTCCCAATGCTTATTTTATCCCAAGGTGGAGATTCCTTATTACGCAGTATTCCTGAGGTGGAGATTCCTTATTATGCACTATTCCTGAACCTAATGATTCATACCACCCTTGCTTAGCCTTAGTGCCCTAAAAGGTAGGACCCCAGGTTAGAATCACTTTTTCCTCTCCTCCTCCTCTCCCCATCACCCCTGCCCCCCTGCCCTACCTCCTTCCCCTCCCCACAGCACTTATATATATTTGTACATATTTATTACTCTATTTATTTTAGTTGTACATATTTACTACTCTATTTTATTAATGATGTGCATATAGCTATAATTCTATTTATTCTGACGGTTTTAACACCTATCTATGTGTTTTGTTTTGTTGTCTGTCTCCCCCTTCTAGACTGTGAGCCTGTTGTTGGGTAGGGGCCACCTCTATATGTTACCGACTTGTACTTCCCAAGTGCTTAGTACAGTGCTCTGCACACAGTAAGTGCTCAATAAATACGATTGAATGAATGAATGAATCATTACCCTCAAGACTTGAAAAATTAGGTTACCAGGGTCACCACCGTGAGCCTATTTGGGGGGAGTTTGTTTGGATCCTGAATGAATGACACTCCAAAGAGCCCCTTCACTGAAGATGAGACAGGTCTACAGGTCCCAAAGGTGAAAAAGCCAATCTGTCAATCATATTTACTGAGTGCTTACTGTGTGCAGAGCACTGTACTAAGCGGTTGGGGAAGTACATTGTAACCATTCAACAATAATGATGATGAGGGTATTCGTTAAGCCCTTGTGGCTCAGTGGAAAGAGTCCGGGCTTTGGAGTCAGAGGTCATGGGTTCAAATCCCGGCTCCACCAACTGTCAGCTGTGTGACTTTGGGCAAGTCACTTAACTTCTCTGGGCCTCAATTACCTTATCTGTAAAATGGTGATTAAGACTGTGAGCCCCTCGTTGGACATCCCGATTACATTGTATCCCCCCCCCCCCCCCCCCCCCCCCCCCCAGCACCTAGAACAAAGCTTGGCACATAGTAAGTGCTTAACCAAATATCATTATCATTATTCTTATTCTTATTATTACTATTATTACATGCCAAGCACTGTGCACCGGGGTAGATAAAAGTGAATGAGGTTGGACACAGTCCCTGTCCCACACAGGGCTCACAGTCTTAACCCCCATTTTACAGATGAGGTAACTGAGGCCCAGTGAAGTGACTTGCCCAAGTTCACCCAGCAGAAAAGCAGCAGAGCTGGGTTTAGAACCCAGGTCCTTCTGACTTCCAGGCCGGTGTTTTAGACTGTAAACTCACTGTGGGGAGGGAATGTGTCTGTTATATTGCTGTATTGTTCTCTCCCAAGTGCTTAGTACAGTGGTCTGCAAACAATAAGTGCTCAATAAATATAACTGACTGAATGACTTGAGTCCAAAGCATTAGGAAGGATGTGGAGGCCAGGGGGTGAGGAAGTCCGCATATTTTTATGGTATTGTTTAGTGCTTACTATGAGTCAAGCACTGCTGTAAATGCAATTGTAGATATAACTTAATTAGGTCCCACACAGTGCCTGTTCCATATGGGACTCAAAGTCTAAATAACAATAATAATAATGGCATTTTTAAGGGCTTACTATGTGACAGACATTGTACTAAGCGCTGGGGTGGATACAAGCAAATCAGGTTGGACACAGTCCCTGTCTCACATGGAGCTCACAGTCTCAATGCCGATTTTACAGATGAGCCGGGATTAGAACCCATGACCTTCTGACTCCCAAGCCCGTCCTCTATCCACTATGTCATGCTGCTGGAGAAAAGGTACTTTATCCCCACTTTACATTTGAGAAAACCGAGGCACAGAGAAGCGACTTGACCAAGGTCGCACAGCACGCCAGTGGCAAATCCGGGATTAGAACCCAGGTCTTCCGACTGCCAGGCTCACGCTCTTTCCACTAGGCAACCCTCCTTCCCTATTTCCCTAATTCCTGCATTCAGGAGCAGCTTCTTTTTGGGATGCGCAGAGCTCTTGGGCTAATCATGAGTGTTTCTCCACATTTTCTCCCCTTCCCGGTCTCATTTCCAGTCCTCAAAGACATTTGGGTCCTCTGTGGGCCTTTTCTAGGTCTTGACGCCTATTACAGCATAAGAAGAGGCTACTCAAGTTCTAGTGACTTTTCATTTCCCACCTTCCCTGTATTTTCACTGCGTCCTTTTTTGGGTGGGTACGGAGGTAATCATTTGTTTCTTCACTGAGGCTCAGGCAGTGTTTAATTGATCTTGAGATCACTCAGTGCAAATACACTTTAGGTACTGCCTAAGGAAAAATTCATTTTCAGCCCCAGGAAACGTTCTAAATTGGGGATTCTAGTTTTTGCTAGAGGGACTATATTATGAAGTGGGAGGATTCAGTGAAGTCCTCCTTGGTTAGAGATGCCCACCTCAAACTGTAGGAATAGAGTGAAATTTTTAAAAATCCAGATTTGCCCATGCAAATTTGAGCAAAGCATCAATACGGGACAAGAGCTAGTAATACAGAGCAGGTATGTGCTTTGCACATGAATATGAATGAGCTGAGAATCCAAGGTGCAAATATAATTCATTATGGTACACTGTGTTTTGATTGCATTGGAAGGAACAAGGGCATAAAAGGATTAAAAATACAAAAGCTTGAACAAATCGTAATATTCCCAAGAGGCCTAGTCTCACAATGACCCAGAGTTCAAAGCAAAGGAAGGGATTATATTTCCTATCCTCTGTATTGTTTTGTCATAAAGTAGCATATTTGTCCCTGCTCACTACACCAAGAAGAAGGAAGCAATATAGTGGATAGGGCACAGGCCAGAGAGTCAGAAGGTCATGGGTTCTAATCCCGGCTCCACCACTTGTCTGCTGTGTGGCCGTGGGCAAGTCACTTCACTTTGGAGAAGCAGCGTGGCTCAGTGGAAAGAGCAGGGGCTTGGGAGTCGGAGGTCACGGGTTCAAATCCTGTGTCTGCCAACTGTCAGTTGTGTGACTTGGGGCAAGTCATTTAACTTCTCTGTGCCTCAGTTACCTCATCTGTAAAATGGGGATTAAGACTGTGAGCCCCCCGATGAACAACCTGATTACCTTGTAACCTCCCCAGTGCTTAGAACAGTGCTCTGCACATAGTAAGAGCTTAATAAATGCCATCATCATCATCACATAGAACAGTGCTCGGCACATAAGAAGTGCCTAACAAATGCCATAATTATTATTCTCTGTGCCTCAATTGCCACATCGGTAAAATGGAGATTAAGATGGCAAGCCCCATGCAGGATAGGGACTGGGTCCACCTTCATTAGCTTGCATCCATCCCAGCGCTTAGTACAGTGCCTGGCACTTAGTAAGCACTTAACAAATACCATAATTTAAAAAATTAAAGGTCACAGGTTCTAATTCTGACTCCAAAACTTGTCTGCTATGTGATCTCAGGAACATTTTTCTGGTCTGCAGTTACCTCATCTGTAAAATTAGGATTAAAACTGTGAGCCCCAGGTCGGACATGGACCGTGTCCAGCATGATTATCCTGTGAGCCTGCTGTTGGGTAGGGACCGTGTCTATATGTTGCCAACTTGTACTTTCCAAGCACTTAGTACAGTGCTCTGCACACAGTGAGTGCTCAATAAATACGAATGAATGAATGAATGAATCCTGTATCTACCCTAGTGTTCAGAACAGTGCTTGGCAAATAATAAGCGCTTATAAACTATTATTATTGTTGTTGTTATTGTTATTATTATATAAGGTCCTTGTCCTTTATATTGTCTATGTGGTCTTAATGTTTTATCCTTCCTTCTTATGTATCTGTCACCCATAAGTGCTTAGTACAGTGCTCTGCACAGAGTAAGCGCTCAATAAGTACAATTGAACGAATCCCCTCTCCCCTCCCTTATTCTTAGAGAAGCAGTGAGGCCAAGTGGAAAGAACAATTATTCTTTCCACAATAACCTGGGAGTCAGGAGAACTGGCTTCTAATCCCAGCTTGGCTGCTTGATGCTTGCGACCTAGGGCAAATCGTTCTAACTTCTTTGTGCCTCAATTTCCTCATTGGTAAAATGGGGATTAAATATTTGGGCTCCCTCCCCATTAGCCCGTGAGACCTATGTGGAACAGGGACTACAGACCTAGGCGAAAGGGCACGGGCCTGTGGTCAGAGGACCTGGATTCTAATCCTGACTCCACCACACATCTGCTGTGTGACTTTGGACAAGTCATTCATTCATTCATTCAATCGTATTTATTGAGTGCTTACTGTGTGCAGAGCACTGGACTAAGCGCTAGGGAAGTACAAATTGGCAACATATAGAGATGTCACTTAGCTTCAGTGAGCCTCAGTTTACTCACCTGTTAAATGGGGATTCAATACTTAGTTTCCTTCCTACTGAGACCGGGAGCCCCTTGAGGGACAGGAACTGTGTCAAACCTGATTATTTTATATCAACCCCAGCCCTAAGTACAGTGCTTGGCAATGAGAAGCAACGCAGTGTAATGGCAAGACATAGGCTTGGGAGTCAGAGGACGTGGGTTCTAATCCCGGCTCTGCCACTCGTCTGCTGTGTGACCTGGGGCAAGCCACTTCACTCCTCTGTGCCTCCGTTCCTTCATCTGTAAAATGGGGATTACGACTGTAAACCCCATGTGGCCCAACTTGATTACCCTGTATCTACCCCTAGAAGCAGAATGGCTCAGTGGAAAGAGCACGGGCTGTGGAGTCAGAGGTCATGGGTTCAAATCCCACCTCTGCCAATTGTCTGCTTTTGTTAGTATGTTTGGTTTTGTTCTCTGTTTCCCCCTTTTAGACTCTGAGCCCACTGTTGGGTAGGGACTGTCTCTATATGTTGCCAACTTGTACTTCCCAAGCGCTTAGTACGGTGCTCTGCACACAGTAAGTGCTTAATAAATATGATTAATTGATTGATTGATTGATTTGGGCAAGTCACTTAACTTCTCTGTGCCTCAGTTCCCTCATCTGTAAAATGGGGATTAAGACTGTGGGCCCCCCATGGGACAACCTGAGCACCTTGTAACTTCCCCAGTGCTTAGAACAGTGCTTTGCACATAGTAAGCACTTAATAAATGCCACTATTATTATCATTATTACCCCAGGGCTTAGAATAGTAAGTGCTTAATAAATACCATCATTATTATTATAGTAGGCACTAAACGAGTACCACAGTTATTATTTATTTTCCTCCAGGGTTTAATACAATTTTTGGCATCCCACAATTATTAGTTATTAGATGTGAGTCCCTTGGATGCAGGGACTGTTTAAATTTTACCCTTATATTTTTGCCCTGTGCAAAGTACTTAATAATTACCATTACTGCTATTACTACCAGTCAGTATTGCTATTTGTGCTACTACTATTATTACCACTATTATATTATGTGGGAGGCATCATACTCTAATGGAAGAAACATGGGTCTGAGAATCAGGGGACTATGTTTCTAGTCCTAACTCTGACAGTAGCCTGCCTCGTTTAACCTCTCTGATTCTCAGTTCTCTCATCTGCCAAATAGAAGTAATTATACCTGCCTCTTGCTACTTTATAGGGATGTTGTGAGGATAAAATGGGGTGATTGATCTGAAAACTTTTTGGAAAAATAAAAATACTGTACAAATGGAAGGCATTATACAATTTTCCCAAATAAACGCTAAAACCACAGATCTGGATTGTATTGCTCAAGAGAATTTCCTTTGTTGACTGTTAGGTTTCTATTAGCAAATGATCCACATAATTCAAGACAATAAAGTAGCTGCTTCTGACATCTTAAGGTAGTGGACACCCAGTCTAAATAGCAGAAAATGTTGAAAGTTGTTAACAACTAATATTCTTTCCCTGACACCCCAACACTTAGTTCATTCATTCATTCAATCGTATTTATTGAGCGCTTACTGTGTGCACAGCACTGTACTAAGCATTTGGGAAGTACAAGTTGGCAACATATAGAGATGGTCCCTACCCAACAACGGGCTCACAGTCTAGAACTTTGCACAGTAGGTACTTAATAAATATCATGATTGATTAATGAAGTGGGAGCAGTGTGGTTTTAGTGGCCTGTCTGAGTTACAGAAGGACTGCATTCTTGCTCTCTTATTAGCATCATGCCCATGGTGATAATCATTTAATCTCTTAGGTCCTCAGTTTCATCAAATGCAAAATGGGCATAAAGTCTGTTGGGGCAAATATCTGCTCCGTGTCATTTTTACTCAACAGCAAACATTTTGGAAAAGAGTAATTAGTGCAGCACGGCGTGGAGGCTAGTTTTCTATTTTTTTATAGTATTTGTTAAGCACTTCTTATGTGCCAGGTACTGTTCGAAGTGCTCGTTCTCGCCTGTCCCGCCATCGACCCCCGGCCCACGTCATCCCCCGGGCCTGGAATGCCCTCCCTCTGCCCATCCACCAAGCTAGCTCTCTTCCTCCCTTCAAGGCCCTACTGAGAGCTCACCTCCTCCAGGAGGCCTTCCCAGACTGAGCCCCTTCCTTCCTCTCCCCCTCGTCCCCCTCTCCATCCCCCCATCTTACCTCCTTCCCTTCCCCACAGCACCTGTATATATGTATATATGTTTGTACATACTTATTACTCTATTTATTTATTTTACTTGTACATATCTATCCTATTTATTTTACTTTGTTAGTATGTTTGGTTTTGTTCTCTGTCTCCCCCTTTTAGACTGTGAGCCCATTGTTGGGTAGGGACTGTCTCCATATGTTGCCAATTTGTACTTCCCAAGCGCTTAGTACAGTGCTCTGCACATAGTAAGCACTCAATAGATACGATTGATTGATTGATTGATTGATTGATTGATTGGGGTAGATACAAGATAATAAGGTTGGTACAGCCCATATCCCACATAGGGCTCACAGTCTTAATCCCCATTTTACAGATGAGGTAACTGAGGCACAGAGATGTTAAGTGACTTGCTCAAGGTCACACAGTGGACATTGGGCAGAGCCAAGATTAGATCCCAGGTCCTTCTGACTCCAAGTTCTGTTCTTTATCCAGTAGACCACTAAGCCACACTGCTATTTGGTAACTAATTCTGCCCCACAATATTTCCCTGAAATGTTTGAAACTGCTGAATTGTGGAGTAGGTGAGGGAGGCTTCGAGTTTAAAAGGATAATAATAATGATTGTGGTACTTGTTAAGTGCTTACTACACGTTAAGCACTGTACTAAGCTCTGGGGTAGATTCAAGATAATCTGGTTGGACAGAGTCTCTGTCCTATATCGGTCAGACTCCTTGTCTAAATAGGAAAAAAGACAACAGTTAATGAATCCCCATTTTATAGATGAAGAAACTGAGGCCCAAAGAGGTTAAATGACTTGCCCAGGGTCTCCCAGAAGACCTAGAAAGTATGGTATGAGTTACACTTGGGCAAGTTCAGAAACAAAATCTTGCTGATGGGTGAGGTTTATATCCAGTGTTTCACTTAAACACTCTCTAGCTTAATGAAGGCCACCTATACAGAAAGGCAAAGACATTTTGAGCCAAGGTATTAAGATCCGAGTTGAAACTCTATGCCTCATGGTGCAGTGCTTAGTTCAGGGCAAGCCCTGAGTACAGAAATTTGTGCACAGTAAATGCTCAATGAATATAATTGATTGATTGATTGATTGATTGATAGTGTCAGCAATGAAAATAAGCATAGGTACCAGGATCCAGACCAGAGTTTAAAGGAAATGAGGCAGTAGACCTAAGAGAAATTAGACTGTGAAAATAAATTGAATACAGGTACACCCCTGATACAACTTGATGTGGTCCTTAAAGCTGTAACTGGGTTATAAACTGATATACCAAGGGGTGCATTTTCCTCTCAACTTTTATGTTAGAAATTGGAAGCTGTTCTAAAACCTCTGGAAGACTAATATGAAATTCCTTCAGTTATCATGGGTCTAAGGGAGGTTTTGGGTGGATGGTCAGGGGAATGGAGATCTGGAAAACTGAAGAAGAAAGATGTAAATGACAAGCCAGAAAACCCTGAGCTTAATCAATCAATCAATTGTATTTATTGAGCGCTTACTGTGTGCAGAGCACTGTACTAAGCGCTTGCGAAGTACAAGTTGGCAACATATAGAGACAGTCCCTCCCCAACAGTGGGCTCACAGTCTAGAAGAGGGAGACAGAGAACAAAACCAAACATATTAGCAAAATAAAATAAATAGAATAGATATGTGCAAGTAAAATAAATAAATAAATAAATAAATAAATAGAGTAATAAATATGTACAAACATATATACATATATACAGGTAGGGAAGGGATAACAGACAGGGAAGGAAATAGACCCAATGTAGACTGCACTGCTGACATTCCAAGAAACTCTATAAAGAGGGTAGTTGTGAGCAGAGAATATGTCTATTTATTGTAGTATTATACTTTCCCAAGCACTTAGTATGGTGCTCTGCACACAGTAAGCACTCAATAAATACAATTGATTGACTGAAGTGCTAGAGTCAAAAGGAAAATGTCATTTTCTGTCATTTTATATCATCATCAATAGTATTTACTGAGCGCTTACTATGTGCAGAGCACTGTACTAAGCGCTTGGGAAGTACAAATTGGCAACATATAGAGACAGTCCCTACCCAACAGTGGGCTCACAGTCTAAAAGGGGGAGACAGAGAACAAAACCAAACATACTAACAAAATAAAATAAATAGAATAGATACGTACAAATAAATAAATAAATAAATAAATAGAGTAATAAATATGTACAAACATATATACATATATACAAACATATATACATATATACATGATTTTCATAGATCTATACTTATGCTTTCTGCTAGGAGGCAGTATGGTCTAATGGAAAGAATGTAGAACTGAGAATCAGGAGGCCTGGGTTCTAATCCCAGCTCTGCCAATGGCCTGCCGTCTGACCTCAGGCAAGTTAGTTAAATTATCTATGCCCCAATTTCTTTATTGGTAAAATGGGGATTAAACACCTATTCTCCTTCCCTCTTATACTGTGAGTACCAGGTGGAACAGGTGCTGTGTCTTGTCTGATTATCTTAGTGCAGTGCTCCGCACACAGTAAGTGCTCAATAAATACAATTAAATGAATGAATTACCTTGTACCTACCTCTGCACTTAGCACAGTGCTTGCAATTAATCCATCAGAAGCAGTGTGGTCTAGTGGATAAAGCACTAGTCTGGGCGTCAGATAGGACCTTAATTCTAAATTCAGCTCCACAGTCTGCTATGTGACCTTTGGCACGTCACTTCACTACTCTGTGCCTCAGTTACCTCATCTTTCAAAAAGGGGATTAAGACTGTGAGCCCTATATGGGACGGGGGCTGTGTCCAACCTGATTATCTTCTATCCACCGTAGCCCTTACTATGTGCTTAGCAAATACCATAAAAAATACATACCATAAAAAATTGAATTTATTAAGTGCTTACTGTGGGTAGAGCACCATGCATTAAGCATTAAGTGCTTACTGTATTTCGCTTGGTTGAATACAAAAGAATTTGAAGATGTGATTGACCTCTGGCATTGAGGGGCTTTCACTCTAGTGGGGAAAATAGACACTAAAATAAATTAACAGAGAAGGGGATGCAATCTGGTATAAAGACAAATCAATCAATAGCATTTATCAAGTGCTTATCATCTGTAGAACACCATTCTAAGTGCTTGGTAGATTACTATATAAGAATTAATAGTCATGATCCCTGCCCACAAGGAGTTTACAGTCTAGAGGGGGAGATACACATTAAGATAAATTATGACTATGTACATAAGTTAATTATTTAAGTGTTTTTTTAGAAGATATGTACATATGTGCAAATGGAGGTGGGTGGGTGGGAATTCCCAAGTGCTTGGGTGACATTCATTTATTCAATCATATTTACTGAGAGCTTACTGTGTACAGAGCACTGTACTAAGTGCTTGGAAAGTACAGTGGAGTGATGAAGTGGCAGCTGTGGGGATAAAAATTAGGAGCTGGAAAACTAATCAGGGAAAGCCTCCTGGAGGAGTTGGGATTTCAGAAGAGCTTTGCAGATGGGGAAAGCAGTAATCTACTGGTTGTGGCAGGTGGAAGGGAGGGGGTGAACAGAGGTCAGCAGCAGGAGAGAAGAGAAAGAGGCCCAGTGAGTAGGTTGGCAGGAGAGGACTGAAGCAGGTGAATTAGAATTTAGTGGGAGAGAGAAGAGGTAAAGTAGGGAAAGAGCTGAAGGAGTGTCTTAAAGCCAATAGTCAGGATTAATTCCTGACTCCCTCTTCCTCTCTAAAGCAGAGATGAATGGATAGCCATTGGAGATTTTTGAGGAGTGGGGAGATGTGTGCAGAATTATAGTTTAGAAAAATGATCTGGGCAGCAGAGAGCAATATGGATTGGAGAGGGAGAGATTGGTGGCAAGGAGGTCAGTGAGGAGGCCAATGCCTTCTTGCTGGCATATAGTATGGGCTCAATAAATACCACAATTGTTATTAGTCAGTGGTGATTATATACACTAGTATTTGTCATATAGCTTGAATGATTCTTTGTGGAGTGATGCTAATGGCCCTTGAAATACTTCACTTCATGCTTACAAACAGATCTCTTCCAAAGTGAGGAATTAGGCCAATAATAAGACCTCACAAGACCCCTCTGAAGCAGTCACTCAATCTTTTTATTGAGCGTTTATTGTGTGCTGAGCACTATACTAAGCGCATGGGAAAGTACACTATAACAATATAACAGACACGCTCCCTGCCCACAATGAGCTTACAGTCTAGAGGAGGAGACAGACAATAATATAAATGAATAAAATTATAGATAAGTACAAATGTGCTGCGGGCTGGGAGGAGGAAAGAATAAGGAGAACAGGTCAAGGTGGTGAAGAAGGGAGTGGGAGTAGAGGAAAGAGGGGCTTAGTCAGGGAAGACCCCTTGGAGGAGGTTGTGCCTTCAATAAGGTTTTGAAGGTGGGAAGAGTAATTGTCTGTCAGATATGAAGAGAGAGAGGGTTTCAGGCTGGAGTCAGGAGGTGGGTGAGAGCTCTAGACTGTAAGCTTGTTGTAGGCAGGGAATGTATGTGTTTATTGTTGAATTGCACTCTCCTAAGCACTTAGTACAGTGCTCTGCACACAGTAAGTGCTCACTAAAAACAATTGAATGAATGCAAAGTCGGTGGTGAGATAGACGAAATCAAGCTAGTATGAATGTAGGCTTTAGAGGAGCAAAGTGTTCAGGCTGGATTGTAGTAGGAGAGTAGCGAGGGGGCAAGGTGATTGACTGCTTTAAAGGCAGGCAGGGACCAGTATTATTGGGCCTATTTTTTTAGAGGGAGGAGACTGAGGCACAGAGTTATGAAGTCACTTTGGCCAAGGCCACTGTGCCTCACAATAGGAAAAAAATCTAAGTCCTTAAATCCTAACGCTTTTGACCAAGGAGGAGGAAGCAATTTTGTTCCAGCTCAAAAAGTGTTTTTAGAAAGAAACCAACTGCAGGCACACAGCTTACTGAGTGAAACAGACAAACAAGACAGATTAATTAATGCAAACTAATGTATTGGAGAAGTAAGCAAATACTTGTCCATTTTAACTCTCCTTCTGAGCGTCTAATCAATGAATTAGTCTAGGCAGATAATTGCATCCCATATTGTTAGTCCATAAGGTAATCAATGAAGTCAAATGTCCAGCTTAATATTTTACATGTAATGATTATACACTAAGTAGATTGTAGAGGGAGATTAGTGGGAAGATCTGGCAGAGAGGTGAATTTTGAAATAGACAAAACCCCAGCATAAATAGCTTAAAAATATACTGCTTGATTTCTTTCATTTCCACAAAATGCAATGCTCTGAGGATAAACTAGCTATCTCTCTGGCTATAGAAGCAGTGTGGCTTAGTGGAAAGAGCCCGGGCTTGGGAGTCAGAGGTTGTGGGTTCTAATCCTGGCTCCACCACTTGTCAGCTGTGTGACTTTGAGCATGTCACTTAACTTCTCTGTGCCTCAGTTACCTCATCTGTAAAATGGGGATTAAGACTGTGAGCCCCATGTGGGACAACCTGATAACACTGTATCTACCCCAGTGTTTAGAACAGTGCTTGGCACATAGTAAGTGCTTAACAAATACCATCATTTTTATATTGAGTCTGATTCAGAATAGGAGTCAGCCGTTTTTATAATCCCAAACCAGGCTTAGTCAAGACAGTGATTCTGTCACCAGAGACCTAAATAACTTCTGTGCCAGGCATTCGATTTCTAAGGTGGCCCTTCATATCACCCATGAATACCAGACATGTCTTTGCCAACTAGGAAGTAACAGACAGAAGGGGTGTTATGTGCATTATCACAGCTACACGAAACAATGTAATGACACAACTCAAAATCTCTGGTGGAAACCCACAGAACCTAGAACATTTCTCCGAGAAGCCCCTGGTCCCATTTATTTCACTCCATCAATCAACCAGTCAATCAATGGTGATATCCATTGAGCACCTACTCTGTACAGAGCACTGTACTAAGTGCTTGGGAGAATACAGTTCGATAGAGTAGGTAGTGATGATCTTTGTTCCCCTCGCAGGTCATTCTGAACTTGGATGTTGCCTCTGAGCCATGGGATTCAACAACAGAAGTTGAGGTCATTTTTCAACAAAACCCATCAGTCCAAGTTTCCCCTTTCCTCAAGAACCTCCAGGGGTTGTCCGTTCACCCCCACATCAAACAGAAACTCCTTTAAAGCACTCAATCACTTTGTCCCCTCCTACCTTTCTCTTTTAGAGAAGCAGCTTGGCTCAATGGAAAGAGCCCGGCCTTTGGAGTCAGAGGTCATAGGTTCAAATCCTGGCTCTGCGACTTGTCAGCTGTGTGACTTCGGGGAAGTCACTTCACTTCTCTGGGCCTCAGTTACCTCATCTGTAAAATGGGGATTAAGACTGTGAGCCCCCCGTGGGACAACCTGATCACCTTGTATCCTCCCCAGCGCTTAGACCATTGCTTTGCACCTAGTAAGCACTTAACAAATGCCATCATTATTATTATTATTATTACCTTTCCCCACTGATTTAATAATAATAATAATAATAATAATAATAATAATAATAATAATAATGGCATTTATAAAGTGCTTACTATGTGCAAAGCAGCACACACACTTATCTCCTTTTAATGTCAACCTATTCATAGTACCTCTATCTCATCTATCTCTCATGGCCAACCCCTCACCCACGTCCTGCCTCTGGCCTGGAAATCCATCCCTTTTCACATCTCACAGATGTTCACTCTCCCCACCATCAAAGCCTTATTAAAAGCACATCTCCTCCAAGAGGCCTTCCCTGACTAAGCCTTCATTTCCTCTTCTCCCACTCCCTTCTTCATCACCCTTGTGCTAGGATTTGTATCCTTTATTCACCCCTCCCTCAGTCCCATAACACTTAGGTACACATCTGTAACTTATTTTATTTATTTGTATTAATGTGTATCTCCCCCCTCGTCACTGTAAACTCGTGGTGAGCAGGAAATGTCTGCTAACTTTTGTATTGTATTCTTTCAAGTGATTAGTACAGTAAGCACTCAATAATTACAATCAATTGATTGATTGATATTACTACTACTACTGCTACTACTACTACTACTACTACTAAAAATAATAATAATAATAATAATGGCATTTGTTAAGCACTTCCTATGTGCAAAGCACTGTTCTAAGTGCTGGGGGGATACAAGGTGATCAGGTTGTCCCACGTGGGGCTCACAGTCATAATCCCCATTTTACAGATGAGGTAACTGAGGTTCAGAGAAGTTAAGTGACTTGCCCAAGGTCACAAAGCAGACATGTGGAGGAGCCAGGATTTGAACCCATGACCTCTGACTCCAAAGTCCTTGCTCTTTCCACTGAGCCACGCTGCTTCTCCAAAATCTACTACTAAATCATTCTCTCCCTTCTAGACTGTAAGCCCGTTGTTGGGTAGGGACCGTCTCTATATGTTGCCAACTTGTACTTCACAAGCACTTAGTACAGTGCTCTGCACACAGTAAGCGCTCAGTAAATACAATTGAATGAATGAATGAATGGATTCTTTGTTCCTATCTCTTTAATCACATTTTTCCCTCCCTCAAAGCCATTCCAAAAAGCCAAATCCTTCATGAAGCATTCCCTGATTAATCTCCCTTCCATCCTGCTCATGCTATCCCCTCAGTCACCTCAGCCCTCAAAATCCTCTGATTGTTTTTCTGTTTATTATTTATAATATAAGCAAGGGGGATAAACGATGGCCTAGTGATAAAGGAAGCGGGCTTGGGAGCCAGAGGATCTGAGTTCTAATCCTAGCTCTACCCAATCTGCTGTGTGATTTAAGCAACTCACTTAACTTCTCTGGGCTTCAGTTACCTCATCTGTAAAATGTTGATTACATTCATTCATTCAATCATATTTACTGAGCACCTACTGTGTGCAGAGGTCTGTACTAAGCGTTTGGGAAAGTACAATGCAACAATAAATTATTGACTTGCTCAAGGTCACATAGCAGGCAAGTGCCTCCAGGATTAGAACTCAGGTCCTCTGACTCTAAAGCACTCTTTCCACTAGTCCACACTGCTCCTGCTCCCTCTCTGTCCTAGTTATCTGTTCCATATGAGCCACACAGTACATGAATCAATCAGTGGTATTTACTGACCTCTTACTTTATGTGATTCTTTTGAAATTTGGTGTTGGAGAAGGTTTCTGCGAATACCATGAACTGCCCGAAAGACAAACAAATGGATTCGAGAGCAAATTTAACCCAAATGGTCTTTGGAAGGCTCGACTTAGATTAGCATATTTTGGATACATAACCAGGAGGACTAAATCTCTGGAGAAGACACTAATGCTCGGAAAAGTCCAGGGAAACTGTGGAAGAGGCAGACCAGCAGCTAGATGGGTAGAGACGATAACAACGATAACGGAAGACTCATTAGAAAGGTTGCGGATTATGGCAGAGGATAGGACATTCGGAGAAAATATATCCATGGAGTTGCTATGAATAGGAAACAACTCGACAGCACTTAGTAAGAAGAATATTGTGTGCAGAGCACTACAATAAGTACTTGGGAAACTACAATAGCGTTGATCGACACAACGCAGCAGAGGGCTGGATTCAATCAATCAATCAATCAATTGTATTTATTGAGCGCTTACTGTGTGCAGAGCACTGTATCAAGCACTTGGGAAGTACAAGTTGGCAACATATAGAGACAGTCCCTACCCAACAGTGGGTTCACAGTCTAAAAGGGGGACACAGAGAACAAAACCAAACATACTAACAAAATAAAATAAATAGAATAGATATGTACAAGTAAAATAAATACATAAATAAATAGAGTAATAAATATGTACAAACATATATACATATATACAGGTGCTGTGGGGAAGGGAAGGAGGTAAGATGGGGAGGATGGAGAGGGGGAATTCAGCCCATGGGCCACAAGTTTGATACGCTCAAATTTGAAATTCAAAATAAAAGAAAACTATCCTCATAGAATACTTAATTGCATTTACATATAGAATAGTCAGAATTAGTAATGATGCAATTGAATCAACATATGAAAGTACTGAGAATGGGGTAAGGTACGGTCATAAGTGTCAGAAATGGCTGAAGGAATTTGATGATTTAGGGGGCTGGATCCTCCCCGCCTCCTTCCGGCACCCCAACACTGATACAAAGAAATGGTGTAGTATGGTTGTGGGGAGGGGAAAGTTGTGTTGCAGGACTTCCCACTCTGGCTGGGAGTGCTACTGAATCTATCCCAAAAATAACCTCTTGGGCTTCCTGCTACAGTGCAGGAGATTCCAGTGCTCACTCCTGTTCCGCAGGTAGAAAGGAAGAAGAGAGAGTTGGGGGCCCCATAGAGAAACCCAGTCTGATATTTTTCTGCTGGGGACACACCCAGTGATCTTCTCAAACTAAGAAAAAAATCAACCCCCTTTCTGAAAGACGTATGTCAGCGAGAGAGAACAAAACAATGACCAGCACCGGAAACTTAAACTGTACTTTTTCTTTTCATATTTACTAAATGCACCTTCCTCCAATTTAGACTGTGAGCTCCATGTAAGACAGGAACTGTGTCCAACCTGATTGTATTTACCCCAGCACTTAATACAGTGACTGGCACATAGTAAGTGCTTAAGAAATACAATAAAAAACTATTCATTATAGTGTTTTGAGATTGTGAGCCCCACATTGGACAGGGACTGTCTGATCCAATTTGCTTATATCTATCCCAGCGCTTAGGACCGTGCCTGCAATGTAGTAAGTGCTTAACGAATACCATGATAATAACAATAACTTCTAGACCATGAGCCCGTCTTCTAGACTGTGAGCCTGTTGTTGGGTAGGGATTGTCTCTGTTGCAGAATTGTACTTGCCAAGTGCTTAGTACAGTGCTCTGCACACAATAAGCACTCAATAAATATGATTGAATGAATGAATGTTTTGAGATTTTATTTAATCTCTTCTTAAATTCTTCTAACTTACTGTATATTTGCCTATTAATGCTCATATAGAGAAGCAGCTTGGCCTAAAAGACAGAGCACAAATCTGGGAGTCAGAGGACCTGGGTTTTAATACCAATTCTAATACTTGTCTGCTGTATGACCCTGGGGAAGTCACTTAACATTTCTATGCCTCAGTTATCTCATCAATCAATCAACTAGTCATATTAGTCATTAGAAGCAGCATGGCTCAGTGGAAAGAGCATGGGCTTTGGAGTCAGAGGTCATGGTTCAAATCCCGGCTCTGCCAATTGTCAGTTTTGTGACTTTGGGCAAGTCATTTAACTTCTCTGGGTCTCAGTTACCTCATCTGTTAAATGGGGATTAAGACTGTGAGCCCCTCATGGGACAACCTGATCACTGTGTAACCTCCCAGTGCTTAGAACAATGCTTTGCACATAGTAAGCGCTTAATAAATGCCATTATTATTATTATTGTTATTTATTGAGATCTTACTGTGTGCAGAGCACTGTACTAAGCACTTGGGAGAGTACAACATAACAGTGTAACAGAAATGGTAGACACATTTCCTCCCCACAATGAGTTTAAAGTCTTATCTATAAAATGGGAATTGAATCCCCCTCCTAGCAGGAGACCGTAGTAGTCTGTGAGCTCCATGTGGGACAGGGGCTGTGTCTCACCTGATTAGCTTAGATCTACCCCAGCACTTAGAAGAGTGCTTGACACATAGTAAACATTTAATAAGTATTATTATCTTTATTATTATGATGATGATCTATTCCTCATTAGACTGAACCTGTTATAGGTTCACATGCCCATAATAGGTGCCTATTGAATAACGTTGGACATAATAGTGATGGTGATTCACATCAGGTGATTAAAAGAAGCAGCGTGGCTTAGTGGAAAAAGCTTGGGCTTGGGAGTCAGAGGTCATGGGTTCTAATTCCGGCTCCACCACTTGTCAGCTGTGTGACTTTGGGCAAGTCACTTAACTTCTCTGTGCCTAAGTTACCTCATCTGTAAAATAGGGACTAAGACTGAGCCCAGACTGAGACCCCTCCTTCCTCTCCCCCTCCTCCCTCTCTCCATCCCTCCTGCCTTACCTCCTTCCCTTCCCCACAGCACCTGTTTATATGTATATATATCTGTACACATTTATTACTCTATTTATTTATTTATTTATTTTACTTGTACATATTTATTCTACTTTTTTTATTTTGTTAATATGTTTTGTTTTGTTCTCTGTCTCCCCCTTATAGACTGCGAGCCCACTGTTGGGTAGGGACCATCTCTATATGTTGCAACTTGTACTTCCCAAGGGCTTAGTACAGTGCTATGCACACAATAAGTGCTCAATAAAAACGATTGAATGAATGAATGACTGTGAGCCCCATGTGGGACAACCTGATTACCTTGTATCTACCCCAGTGCTTAGCACTTAGTAAGCGCTTAACAATTGCCGTCATTATTATTATACTATTATTATTATCCCCAGAGCTCTTGGGCTCCCAGGAGAGATTCTGTTATATTGTACACTCCCAAGTGCTCAGTAGAGTGCTCTGCACACAGTAAGCACTCTATAAATATCATCGATTGATTGATTCTCCTTACTTATTCCTTTATATTATTATCATTTTTTAACAAGTTGGCTATTTCCCCCTTGGAAAATACAGGAGTTCGCAGTACATAAAAGCACGGGGAAATGAATGAAGAAAGCATGCATTTCACTTGGAAAGCTGAAGTTTGTATATTGCCAAGTAAAGAGGAATAAATCATGCATTAATGGAGCCAATATTTTGCAGTGAGTTAGAGCCGAAGGCAGATGGGAAACAGATCCTGCAGGAAGAGAGAGAAAAGATGAGTATTCGGGTTAGTTGTAATGTGGAAAATAACCTTTTAAACTTTTATGCCCCTCTCTAGGGCAACAATGCTCTTCTTTAAAAGGTTAGTCTGCTCTAAAAAAAATGTTACTTCATGTTTCATTCCAGAATCTATTTTTCTATTAAAAATAAATTGCACTTTAAGTAACCTGTGATATGTTCACAAAGAGCTAGTGGTTAGATGAAAATTTTATGCCTGCTGTCCTGGTGATTTGGAAGGATTGTTGAATTACCAAGAACAAAATGTAAATGTGTCTCATCTGTCCAGCCTCAAACTGTCCTGCCTGAAGCAAACTGTGCTCTTAATTGAAGGCATTTCAGGCCCAAGTGGTTCATTTGGGTGAAATACTTGGTGATTGTTAAGAAAAGAAAGAGTGCATTGTATTATAGTTCCTTCCCTTTTCTTCATTTGAGAGATATGTGTCAGAACCGATTGTAAGCTTTTGCAGGGGAGGGATCATGTCTACTAATTCATTCATTCATTCAATCGTATTTATTGAGTGCTAACTGTGTGCAGAGCACTGTACTAAATGCCTGGGAAGTACAAGACAATATATAGAGAGGGCCCCTACCCAACAACGGGCTCACAGTCTAGAAGGGGGAGACAGACAACAAAACAAAACATGTAGATAGGTGTCAAAATCGTCAGAACAAATAGAATTAATTCTATTGTACTCTACCAAGCACTTAGTACCCTGCTCTTTAATCAATCAATGGTATTGGTAGAGTACTCACTGTGTGCAGAGCATGATACTAAACACTAGAGTATCGGCTCTATATGCACTTAATGCTAAATAAATTCCACTGATTGAGAAGTAGCATCACTTAGTGGATAGAGCACGAGCCCGGGAATCAGAACCACCTGGGTTCTAATCCTTGCTTGTGCCTCTTGTCTGCTGTGTGACCTTGGGCAAGTCACTTCATTTCTCTGTGCCTCAGTTCCCTCATTTGTAAAATGGGAATTAAGACTTTAAGCCCCATGTGGGACAGGGACTGGGTCCAACCTGATTAGTGTGTACCTACCCCAGCACTTAGAATAGTGCCTGGCACATAGTAAGTGCTTAACAAATACCACAATTATTATTATCATCATTAATTATTATTATTGTAAGTAGAAATTCCCCTCTCATGGCCACACCTGGAGAGTTTCCAGCACTCTGCCAGTCTCGACTACAGGAGGGAAAGTTAAGCAGAGGCCTACCCATTCCATTCCTAGCTTGGGCAGGGGCTAGAGAGTGGAAAGCAATCCTTTATCTTTATAAGTCAAAACTCTCCTTTGCTGGGCAGCAGCATGGGAGACAGTCAAGGACAGAGGCTCAAGTTGACTGCACGGAAGGAGGCCATGGCAAACCACTTCTGTATTTTTACCAAGAAAACTCTATGGATACACTGCCAGAATGATTGCAGGTGGAGAGTATGGCGTTCTAGGAGAGATATGTCTGTGGTGTTGCTATGGGTCGGAGATGACTCGACAGCATAAGACAAGACAAGAAAATGCATGTCATGTCTGTAGTTCACCTGAACTGGGCTTTGGACAACCTCTTTAAATACAAGACAAGCAGCATATCTTAGTGGAAAGAGCACAAATCTGGGAGTCAGAGGACTTGGGTTCTAAATCTGCTTCTGCCAGCTGCCTGCTGTGTGACCCTGAGCGAATCACTTAACTCCTCTGTACCTCAATTTCTTCAACTGTAAAATGGGGATGAACTACATGTTCTCTCTCCTACTTAGACCGTGAACGTTGTGTGGGACAGGGAATGTGTCTGACCAGATTAACTTGCATCTGCTGCAGCACTTAGAACAGTTCTTGACACATAGTAAGAACTTAACAAATACTATCACTATTATTATTTAGAAGAGAAAGTTATTTGAGAGCAGTGAATCTTGTTTTTCTCTGTTCTCTGTTAAAAATAAAATAATTCAAGACTCTACCCCCCGTGAGTACCAGGGGGTATGGGATATTGATGATCAACTGACTGTATTTATTGAGGGCTTATTGTGTGCAAAGCACTGTACAAAGTGCTGGGGAGAGTACATTATAACAATATAACAGTCACATCCCTGCCCAAAATGAGTTTACAGTCTAGAGAACTGCCGACCATGAGACTGCATTTAAAGGTGCGTCTCTGAGAGAAAGTCTCTTGAATATTTACACACTTTGTCGCAGAAACAAAGTAGTGTCCCTTTCCTGGATGCTTGCCTCAACAGGCATGTCCAACTGTCAGCAGGATAAACGATTTTGTTTTCTTTGCAATAGTGGTGATGTTTTGCACAGAGCTAGCCACACTAATTCAGTCCCACTATGCCCAGCAGCACGTATTGTGCAAGGACATGTAAGAAGAAGGGGTCACAGAACAGAAGAGGAACTTTCCTGAGTAACTCTGGTTAATAATAGTAATGATAATAATAATGATAATGGTGGCATTTGTTAAGTACTTCCTATGTGTCAAGCACTGTTCTAAGCCCTGGTGTATATACAAGCTAATCAGGTTAGACATAATCCCTGCCGCACATGGGGCTCACAGTCTTAATCCCCATTTTACAGATGAGGGAATTGAGGCACAGAGAAATTAAGTGACTTGCCTAAGGTCGCACTGCAGAGAAGTGGCAGAGCCGGGATTAGAACCCAGGTCCTTCTATCTCCCAGGCCTGTACTCTATCCACTGGACCACACTGAATCTTTTAACTTCTCCAGCTCCAGTTTCCTCATCTGTAAAATGGAGATAAAAGACTTGCCTCTCTTTAGCTTGCAGAGATGTCCTGAGGAAAAAATGAAATGATTGTTTTGAAACCACTTTAGAAAAATAAAAGCTCTTATTTCTGAGGCCTCAACAACAGAGCGGAGACCATAGTGCACTCATGCCTTTGATAAGCCACCACTAAGTACAATACTCGAAGTGGCTTAGTAAGGGTTGGAGGATAGGTACCTTTTCCACTTTCTTGGAAAAAAAAAATCACACAAGTCAATAATCAAACAAAGGGCCATGGTAGCTCCACACATGTAGACTGGAGCCAGGAAATGCCAGCAAGGGAGGTTATTTCAGAGGACATTATCAGACAGCCGATTCTGAAGCAGCATGGCATAGTGGATAAAGCACAGAGCTGAGAGTCAGAAGGTCATGGGTTCTAATCCCAACCCCACCACTTGTCTGCTATGTGACCTTGGGCGAGTCATTTCACTTCTCCGTGCCTCAGTTCCCTCATCTGTAAAATGGGGATAGAGACCGTGAGCCCCATGTGGGACAGAGACTGTGTTCAACCCAATTTGCTTGTATCCACCCTGGTTCTTAGTACAGTGCCTGGCATGAAGTAAGCACTTAGAAAATACCATAATTATTATTTAGAATCAATTAAACAATCAATCAACAGTATTTATTGAGGGCTTACTGTTTGCAGTGCATTCATTTATTCATTTAATCATATTTATTTAAGTTCTTACTGTGTGCAGAGCACAGTAGTAAGCCTTTGGGCAAGCACAGTGCAACAATAAACAACGACATCCCCTGCCCACAAGGAGCTACTATACAACAGAGTTAGTAGACTCGTTCCCTGTCCAAAATGAGCTTATAGTCTAGAGGGCCCTGATCAATCAATCAATCATTCAATTGTTTTTATTGAGCACTTACTGTGTGCAGCGCACTGTACCAAGTGCTTGGGAAAGTACAGTACAGCAATAAGAAGAGAAAGTCCCTGCCCACAATGATCTGACAGTCTAGAGGTATTTATTGAGCACTGACTATGGGCAGAACACTGTACTAAGCACCTGGGAGAGAACAAAACAATCAGTTGGCGGGTGCAGTATCTGCCCATAACTATCCTGATTCCAGCAGTTGTCTGACTGCAACTCTCTCATCCCTGCTCCCTCTCCACCCCTCCTCCACTGCTCTGATGAGGAAAGACCCCACCAAAATAAGATCAATCTGGATCCTGTATCTCTCTTTTTTTAATGGATTTTGTTAAGCAATTACTATGTGCCAGGCACTGTAGTAAGTACTGTGGTAGATGCAAGATAAGTTAAGAGGAATAGGGAAGGAAAAAGAAGAGGAGAAAGAGGAAGAGGGGAAGGAGGGAAAGAAGGATTGGGAGAAGGAGGAGTGGAAAAGAAAAAGGAAGAGGAGGAAGAGGGAAAGAATGTGGATGAGGAGGGAGGAGAAGGAAGGGGAGAAGAAGGAGGAGAAAGAGGAGCAGAAGGAGGAGAAAGGAGGAGAGGAGGAGAAAGAAAAGGAGGGAAGGAAGAGGAAGAGGAGAAAGAGGAAGAGGGGAAGGTGGAAGAGGTGAAGGAGGAAGAGGAAAAAATGAAGAGAAGGAGGAAGAGGAGTGGAGAAGAAGGAGGAGGAAGAGAAGAAAAAGGATGAGGAGAGGAAGAGGAGGGGGAGGAGGAGGAAGAAGAGGAGAGGGATGATGAGGAGGAGGAGTGGGAAAAGGGAGAGGAGAAAGATGAGGAAGAGGAGGGGGTAAAAGAAAAAGGATGAGGAGGAGGAAGAGGAGGAGAAGGATGGCATTCATTCATTCATTCATTCAATCGTATTTATTGAGCGCTTACTGTGTGCAGAGCACTGTACTAAGCGCTTGGGAAGTACAAGTTGGCAACCTATAGAGATGGTCCCTACCCAACAGCGGGCTCACAGTCTGGAAGGGGGAGACAGACAACAAAACAAAACATATTAACAAAATAAAATAAATAGAATAAATATGTACAAATAAAATAAATAAATAGAATAATAAATATGTACAAACATATATACACATATACAGGTGCTATGGGGAAGGGAAGGAGGTAAGGCTGGGGGATGGGGGGGGGAGGGGGAGAGGAAGGAGGGGGCTCAGTCTGGGAAGGCCTCCTGGAGTAGGTGAGCTCTCAGTAGGGCTTTGAAGGGAGGAAGAGAGCTAGCTTGGTGGATGTTGGGAGGGAGGGCATTCCAGGCCAGGGGGAGGACGTGGGCCAGGGGTCGACGGCAGGACAGGTGAGAACGAGGCCCAGTGAGGAGATTAGCGGCAGAGGAGCGGAGGGTGCGGGCTGGGCTGGAGAAGGAGAAAAGGGAGGTGAGGTAGGAGGGGGCAAGCTGATGGAGAGCCTTGAAGCCGAGGGTGAGGAGTTTTTGGCAGCAGTATTAGAAAGTGCAAGCACAAGAATCTCCCTCTCTAGAGCCCAGTACCCCTGGTGTAACACTGTCTGATACTGCCACTCCCATGGCAGACTAACAGGAACCTTAAAGGACTTTGTTTTCAGTAGCCCTGATAACTGAGTGTTTGCTAGATTCAAATGATGCTCATCCCTGTGGTTGGAAACCAGAGGTTCAGTGTCCAATAATTTTAGAATTCCTGGAAAAAAAACCCTGGTTTCCAACATGCAGTCACTTTTCCACGGAAGCAAAATATTTTGCTTGCAGATTCTGCCATGGATTTTCTTCAGATCTTTCCGCTTTTAATTAATTGACATCTTTTTTTCTAGGGTTTGAACTACTCATCTGCTGGAAACCCTAATCTCTTGTTCAGGGATTATAACTATCTCCAGAGCAACTAATTGTGATGCAGTGAATGATAATTTCAAATGAAGACTCCCTCAGTAATTTCCCTAGTAGTAACAGAGACAGACGATAATGAGAATGAATATCACCAGACCAACTTTCACTAAATTTAAGAGTTTCTGAAGAATGCTTGAGGAACCAGTGAGCCTTGGCATTTCTGAAGTGACTTTTTATGACTGAAATATTTTCCTTCTATTGTTGGACTAAGCAGACACATCCAATTTACTCCTGGGGCAGGATAGTTATCCTGTGTAGCAAGGTATTTGAGTGGGACTGTTAGAGAAATAATAATTGTGGTATTTAGCAAAGCAGCATGGCCTAGTGGATAAGGCACGGGCTTGGGAACTAGAAGGTCATGGGTTCTAATCCCGGCTCTGCCACTTGTCTGCTGTGTGACCTTGGGCAAGTCACTTAACTTCTCCGTGCCTCAGTTACTTCATCTGTAAAATGGGGATTAAGACTGTGAGCCCCATGTGGGACAGGGACTGTATCCAATGTGATTACCTTGAATCTACCCTAGTGTTTAGAAGAATAATAATAGTAATTATGGTATTTGTTAAGCACTCAAGTGTCAGGTGCTGTATTAAACTCTAGGGAGGGTACAAGTAAATAGGGTTGGACACAGTCCCTGTCCCAAGTGGGGCTCACAGTCTCAATCCCAGGCTCCTGCTCTATCCACTATGCCATGCTAAGCGCTGAACAGACACTATTGTTATTAATATTATTATCCTCCCCCCAACAGAATTATCTGGGGAATTTTACATGGGTAAGAATTCCCAGGAGCCCAGATTCAGTCCTTTTTGGTGGGTACAGGATCGGACAGTTCACCTTTTATTGGTATTGGAGTGAGAATTCTTAAAACCCATCTCTGCCTCAATCTGGTACCCATCTGCAGCAAATATTTGAACCCTAAACGTAAATTTTACCTTGATTCCCTCTGCTGAGATTTGCCTCCTGAGTGTCTCTGACCCTGGGTGATGCTCACAAAACTGGGGGATCTGGGGAGAAGGTCCAGGAAGTCACAGCAGGTAATGGGGAGAGGGGCCCCCTGGCACTCTACCTGTCTGCCCATTGCAAGGACTTTGGCAGAATTCAATTCAATTCAGTCTTATTTATTGAGTGCTTACTGTGTGCAAAGAACTGTACTAAGCACTTGGGAAAGTTCAATATAACAAGAAACAGACACAGTCCTGCCCACAACGAGCTCACAGTCTAGAAGCACTGTTTCTGTTGGTTAGCTTAAGATGGTGGCATCAGTAGAGATGGCCATGGTTTTGGAGTAGGCTTCCTAGCAATTCTCTGTTTACCATTCCTTCATGCCGCCATATTCTCTGCTGGCGACTTTGACTTCTGAGATCATTTCTCCTCTTCCTCTTGCCTCCCATTCATTCATTCAGAGCACTGTACTAAGTGCTTCAACAGTCAGCGCCCCTCAAGGCTCAGTTCTGCAACCCCTTCTATTCCCCATTCACACCTGCTCCCTTAGAGAACTCAGTCGCTCCCATGGCTTCAATTATCATCTCTATGAAGATGATTCCCAAATCTACTTCTCCAGTCCTGACCTCTCCTCTTTTCTACAGTCTTGCACTTCCTCCTGCCTTCAGGATTCTCCACTTTGATGTCCTACTGACATCTCAAATTTAACATGTCCAAAACTGATCATTCCATCTTCCTATCCAAATCCTCTCTTCTCCAAGACTGTCCAACCACTGTAATAATAATAATAATAATAGCATTTGTTAAATGCTTACTATGTGCAAAGCACTGTTCTAAGCGCTGGGGAGGTTACAAGGTGATCAGGTTGTCCCACGGGGGGCTCACAGTCTTAATCCCCATTTTACAGATGAGGTAACTGAGGCACAGAGAAGTGACTTGTCCAAAGTCACACAGCTGACAGTTGGCAGAGCTGGGATTTGAACCCATGACCTCTGACTCCAAAGCCCATGCTCTTTCCATTGAGCCATACTGCTTCTCCAACACCACCACCCTACCTGTCTCACAGGCCCACAAACTTGACATTTTCCTTGACTCATCTCTCTCCTTCTACCTGAATATTTAGTAAGTCACCAAATCCTGTCGATTCTATCTCCACCCCAACTGTCCCTGGCCCTCATTCCAAACTGCTACCCTACTAGTCCAAACACTTGTCTGGACCTGCCTTGATTGCTGCAGCAGCCTCCTCATTGACCTCCCTGCCTCCAGAGTCTCTCCACTCCAGCCCATACATCATCCTGCTGCTCAAATCATTTTTCTAAAATAATCGATCGGCATCTCCATACTTGCTCTATCACTCAATTGTCTCTCTCCCTCCTGCCTATCCTTGACACTACCCTCCAGGACTAATGTATTTATCCTTCAATTCTGTTTTTTTCCCTTACTTTTAAATTATAATGTCTGCCTCCCAGATACTAGATTGTAAGCTTCTTGAGATCAGGGCATGTGTCTGCCTGCTCTATTGTACTCTCCCAAGTGCTCAGTACATTGTTCAACACACGATAAGTGCTCAATCAATAGCCTCAAATAATTGATTAATCAATTTCCGCCAAGGAGGTCTGACCTGGAGGTAAAAATGATACTGGAAGTCAAGATCAGAAAGCACAAACACAGCAGCACTAAAATAAGCAACAAGAAATTCTGCATCTTGATGGAGTTTCTGCTCCAGTCACCATTTAAAAAATGATAACTTATTGCCCTTTCTACTTGCTCTGTCAGATAACCTTCACCTTAGGGTTTCTTACTAACGACTTGAGTAGGGATATGGTGTGGCTGCTTCCATCCTAACCAAAGCAGGCCCAAAATGCAGTATTTATGTGTAGAGACAGTGGCCAAAAATTCATAATAGTCTCACCTAGATTTCAACATCCGGTCATTTTAATATTTGTGTGGCATTATGAGTGGAGGTGTACATTTGTGTGACTGTTTTCCTCTATCTTTCTGTTTCTATCTCTTGATCTCTATCTTCTCTTCTTTCTCTGATTCCCTTTTGTTCCCTTTTCTTACTCATTCCTTGGGAGTCTCCCTCACCATTACTCTCAAACCCCCTGAATTTAAGGCGTTTCAACCATTTCCAGCAGTCGGCAGGCTCCCTTAAAATCGTTTCCCTGAAACTGAAAATACCAACAGGAAAGAAAAAGAATCCTAAATAAGCTGTTTCTTCAGTTTTTACTTTCTCATCCGATCTTCTCCCCTTATTAATTATACTGTGTTCATTCTGGCCAGGATATGGATATGCAAATTATTCTACACACTGAAATTATGTATAACATTTCAATATCAACCATCCAACCCGAATGTACCAATTGGAAACCTTGATCCACAGAGCTTGCATTCCAAGGCAATAATGGGTCTATAATTTCAACTTTCATTTAAAACATGATAACATATTGCCCTTTCTACTTGCTCTGTCAGATAACCTTCACCTTGCAAAAAGAGACACTGACGATGGAAATGGTGCCAGAGACAGATGTGTGAACTTCCTCATCCTCTTAATGGAGTGTTAACTTCAAACCTTAGGTGTGACCATTTAAATGATAACACCTTTAAGCAAGTTTGTCTGCAACAGAAACACCCTGTTTAAGCATTTTCTCTAGATTATGAAACCATTTTACATTGTTAATTCCCACTCTGTGCAGTTGTAATTTTTTTTTAAATAGCATCCTTTTTATTGGTTACTTTTCCACAATTATTTGATTTTGGTGAATGGGTCGGGGGACCCTTAAATCTCCGTTTTTATCCCTCCACCTTTTCTTTGCTCCCCCTTTGTATCCCTGACAAAGGGCAAAGTGACAGGATGTCCTGAAATAGCAACAGAGATAACAGTAAAAATTTTTAAAAGGTGATAGGAATTGTGGCATTTATTAAGCTTACTATGTGCACAAGCACTATGCTAAGCTTAGAAGATGATCACATGAAGATCAATCCCAGTTCTTGTCCCACAGGGAACTAGCAAGAGGGCAAGTCACTTAAATTTTCAGTGACTCAGTTACCTCATCCGTAAAATGGGGATTAAGATTGCCAGCCCCATGTGGTAGAGTTATTGTGTCCAACCTAATTAACTTGTATCCACCCCAGAGCTCAGTACAGTGCCTGGCACATAGTAAGTGCTTAACAGATACTATAAAAAGAAAAAAAAAAGAAAAACAGAGGCACAGAAAGGTTGTGACATCTCAAGGTGGGTATGTTCCTCCTGGCAAGAGACAGAGCTGCTTGGTGCCAGACAAAATTGTCTCCAGAGCTGACATCTCCAGGGGCTTGGTCTGGGACAGGGAGGAAGCAAGAAATGAGAGGAACTGAACTTCAAGACATGTTACTCTTTAAGATGCTCCCTCCATTATTCCTGTGAATTGCTGGCTTTCAGTTAGGTAGCTTGCCTTCAGTGTCATGCCCAGACTAAGTGGCAAATGTGGTTATGTGTGAACTAAAATGGTGCAGAGCAAACGTTGTGGGCAGAAAATGTAACTGTTTATTGCTTTATTGTACTCTCCTAAGCGCTCAGTACAGTGCTCTGCACACAGTAAGCACTCAATAAATATGATTGAATGAATGAATAAGTGATCAGTCCACTGCTGGTGTGTGTGCATGTGTGTGTGTGTGTGTGTGTGTGTCTGTGTTTTAATAACAATTGTGGTATTTGTTAAGCACCATAGGCTGAGCACCATGCTAAGTCCTGAGATAAATACATGATCAGATCAGACGCAGATTCTGTCCCACATGAGACTCACTGTCCAAGGGGAAGGGAGAACAGGATTAGAACTCAGGCCTCCTGACTCCTATTTATGTGCTTTTAAAATAATAATGATGATAATAATTCATAATAATAATAATAATAATACCATTTGTTCAGCACTTACTCCGCACCAAGCCCTGAACTAAGGACTGGGGTAGATACAAAATAATCAGATAATAATAATAATGATGGTGTTTGTTAAGCACTTACTATGTGCAAAGCACTGTTCTAAGCGCTGGGGAGGTTACGAGGTGATCAGGTTGTCCCCAGGGGAGCTCACAGTTTTAATCCCCATTTTACAGATGAGGGAACTGAGGCACAGAGAAGTGAAGTGACTTGCCCAAAGTCACACAGCTGACAGTTGGTGGAGTCGGGATTTGAACCCATGACCTCTGACTCCAAAGCCCGTGCTCTTTCCACTGAGCCACACTGCCTTACCGTCATGGGGCTCACAGTCTAAGTAGAAAGGCATCATGGCCCAGTGAGAAGCAGTGTTGCCTGACCAATAGAGTGCGGGCCTGGAGGTCACAAGGACCTGGGTTCTAGCCCTGGCTTGCCCACTTGTCTGCTTTGTGACCTTGGGCAAGTCATTTCATTTCTCTGGGCCTCATTTGCCTCATCTGTATAATGGGGATTAAGACTGTGAGCCCCATGTGGGACAGGGAATGCATTCAATCTGATTAGCTTGCATCTACCCCAGTGCTTAGAACAGTGCCTGGTACATAGAGCGTAACCAATACCATAAAAAAATAAAGGGACAACTGGTATTGAATCTCCATATTACAGATGAGGAAACCGAGGCCCAGAGAAATTAAATGACTTGCTGTAGATCCATATGGCAGTCCTACTTAGACTGTGAGCCCACACAGGACAGGGACTGTGTCTGACCTAATTAATTCGTACCTACCCCAGCGCTTAGAATAATAATAATAATAATAATAATAATAATGGCATTTATTAAGTGCTTACTATGGGCAAAGCACTGTTCTAAGCGCTGGGGAGGTTACAAGGTGATCAGGTTGTCCCACAAGGGGCTCACAGTCTTAATCCCCATTTTACAGATGAAGTAACTGAGGCACAGAGAAGTTAAGTGACTTGCCCAAAGTCACACAGCTGACAATTGGTGGAGCCGGAATTTGAACCCATGACATCTGACTCCAAAGCCCGTGCTCTTTCCACTGAGCCATGCTGAACAGTGTTTGACACCTAGCAGATGCTTAACAAGTGCCATAAATAAATTTAAAAAGTGGCAGAATCGGGATTAGAAGAACCCAAGTCCCCCAACTCCCAGGCTGTGATCTCTTCACCTGGCCACAGTTTCATTCATTCATTCATTCAATCGTATTTAGTGAGTGCTCACTGTGTGCAGAGCACTGTACTAAGCGATTGGGATTGTACACTACAACAATAAACAGACAATTTCCCTGCCCACAGCGAGTTAATAGTGTAGAGGGGGAGACAGGTATTAATATAAATAATTACTGATATGTACTTAAGCGCTGTGGGGCTGGGAGCAGGGGATGGAGAAAGTCAGGATGATGCAGAAGGGAGTGGGAGAAGAGGAAAGGAGGGCTTAGTCAGGGAGGACCTCTAAGAGGAGATAAAGTTCATTCATTCATGCGAATGTGAGTGAAAAGACTGACAGTTCCATGCAAAACTATAATTGTAAAACTAATAATAATAATAATGGTATTATTAAGAGCTTACTGTGTGTGAGGAAGTGCTGGGGTAGATACAAGCAAAGCAAATACAAATACAAAGCAAAGATACAAGCAAATCGGGTTGGAGACAGTCTCTGTCCCATGTGGGACTCACAGCCTCAATCCCCATTTTACAGATGAGGGAAGTGAGGCACAGAGAAGTAAAGTGATTTTCTCAAGGTCACACAGCAGATAAGTGACACAGGCAGAATCAGAATCCACGACGAAGCTATGTTCCTGCTTTACTGATGCATTTGTCCCGTTCACGTCCTGTTTCTGTCTTGGATCCCACCTCTTTTCAGTCCAATCACTACAAAACTCTAGCTCAAGAAGAGCAGCCCCACTCCTTCCTGCTGTCCAGCAGGCTGTTCTGTCCACTGCAGCTTTCTCTCTCCAAACGGTCAACCACTCCGTTGCCTTGTTGGGGACTGTGTTTCCGTGCCTCATTAAATGATTGATTCTGCCCTTCTGGCTTCTGGCTTCCGCCCTTTCAGTTCACCATTCTGCAGCTGCTGTCATCCATTCTTTGCCGTGGACAACCCAGCTAAAATGGGCTGCTGGGAAAATGCGGAAGGCAGAACAGTGGGCATTTTATACTTACACCACCACTGAGTCACTCGAAGTAATCTAAATGAAATAAGATGTGAAAAAGGATTAGCGTGACTAAATCCTCCTCCTCCTCCTAGTAGCATGGCAAAGTGGATAGAGCACGGGCCTGAGAGGCGGATGGTCATAATAATGATGGCATTTGTTAAGCACCTGCTATGTGCCAAGCACTGTTCTAAGCGTTGCGGGGGAATACAAGGTAATCAGGTTGTCCCACATGGGGTTAACAGTCTTAATCCCCATTTTACAGATGAGGTAACTGAGGAACAGAGAAATTAAGGGATTTGCCCAAAGTCACACAGTAGATAAGTGGCAGAGCTGGGAATAGAAGCCATGACCTCTGACTCCTAAACCCTTACTCTTTCCACTAAGACACAGTAACTGTGGCTCCACCACTTGTCTGCTGTGTAACCTTTGTCAAGTCACTTTACTTCTCTGTGCTTCAATTTGCTTATCTGGAATATGGGGATTAAGACTGTGAGTCCTATGTGTGACAGCGACTGTGTCCAACTCAATTTGCTTGTATCTACCCCAGCGCTTAGTATAGTGCCTGGCACAAAGTATGTGGTTAACAAATATTCCCTCTAGACTGTGAGCCCATTGTGAGCAGGGAATGTCACTGTTTATTTTTGTATTGTTCTTTCACAAACACTTAATACAGTGCTCTGCACACAGTAAGCACTTAATAAATACGATTGAACGAATGAATGGATAGTAATGCTGATTGTGACATGTGTTAAACACTTACTATGGGAAGCAACATGGCCTAGTGGCAAGATCATGGGCTTGGGAGTCAAGAGGTCACGGGTTCTAATCCCAGATCCACCACTTGTCTGCTGTGCAACCTTGGGCAAGTCACTTCACTTCTCTGTGCCTCAGTTATCTCATCTGCAAAATGGAGATTGAGATTGTGAGCCTCGAGTGGAACAGGGACTGTGTCCAATCTGATTACCTTGTTTCTGCCCCAGTGCTTAGAACAGTGCTTGGCACAAATACCACAGCTATTATTATTATTATTATGTCCCAAGGACTTTACAAAGCACTGGGGAAGATACAAGATAGTCAATCACAGGGGTCCATGACAAGGTGCGATTTTTATGTGACGTATTTGATTAGATGACAAATTTGTTTGGGCAGCCTATTGGTTCTACCAATCCCTAGGAGAAGGGGTGGAATTACGACCCTACATGGCATTGCTTCCCCTGTGCCAATCATAAAACACAATCTGCCCCTGGTCTGGTGTCCTCGCCCCCCACCGCCCCACCAATATATCCAGGAAGCCACGATGGACGCCCTGACACGGCCCCGCTTGACTGGGTGATGACCATGGGGATCCCAGACCTAGGGTCGTCCCTTCCCCAGGCCATTGCT
The DNA here is from genome assembly GCF_015852505.1 of Tachyglossus aculeatus. NCBI lineage: Eukaryota > Metazoa > Chordata > Mammalia > Monotremata > Tachyglossidae > Tachyglossus > Tachyglossus aculeatus. Next base: position 44,108,111 of record NC_052069.1, read on the forward strand.
GGCCCTGTGGAGTTTATTTTTGGTCATTTTTTTAAATATAAAGAAAACAAACACAACTCCTTGTTCCATCTCCTCTGTCCAACCTGGGACCTGGGCCAGAGGGTCTAGGATTTATTGAGAAGCAACATGGCTTAATGGATAGAGCACAGGCCTAGGAGTCAGAAGGACCTGGGTTCTAATCCCGGCTCTGCCATATGTCTGCTGTGCGATCTTGGGCAAGTCAGTTCACTTCTCTGGGCCTCAGTTACCTTGTCTGTAAAATGGGGATTAAGAGAGTGAGCCCCTTGTGGGACAGAGACCATGCCCAACCTGATTAACTCACCTCTCATAGTGGATAGAGCCTGGGCCTGGCAGTGAGAAGGTCATGGGTTCTAATTCCGCCTCCCCCACTTTTCTGCTGTGTGACCTTGGGCAAGTCACTTTACTTCTCTGTGCCTCAGTTCCTTCATCTGTAAAATAGAGATTGAGACTGTGAGCCCCATGTGGAACAGGTACTGTATCCATCCCGATTTGCTTTTATCCACCGCAGCACTTAGCACAGTGCCTGGCACATAGTAAACTCTTAGCAAATACCATAATTATTACGATTATTATCATTATTATCTACTGCCCCAGTGCTTAGAACAGTGTTTGGCCCATAGTAAGTGCTTAAGAAGTACCATAATTATTAATTATTATTATTAGTGAGGAGCCTCAGGGGCTTTCCTGCTTTCCCCACTCCAGCAGCTGTTCCAGAGACCTGGCTGGCGAGTGGGGAGAAAGATCCGGGTCTTCCTCTCTGCCCTTGCCTGGGTGGCCTCTCTGTCCCATGAAGGGATGATACCACCCTCCCAAGGAAACAGGACAGCGAAGAAAGTACATATGTGCCCCCAGTAGACCATCTCCATCCCAACCGCTACCCTGCTCATTCAAGCTCTCATCCTATCCCGTCTGGACTACTGCATCAGCCTTCTCTCTGATCTCCCATCCTCATGTCTCTCTCCACTTCAATCCATACTTCATACTGCTTCCCGGATTATCTCTGTCCAGAAACGCTCTGGGCATATTACTCCCCTCCTCAAAAATCTCCAGTGGCTACCAATCAATCTGCGCACCAGGCAGAAACTCCTCACCCTTGGCTTCAAGGCTGTCCATCCCCTCGCCCCCTCCTACCTCACCTCCCTTCTCTCCTTCTACAGCCCAGCCCGCACCCTCCGCTCCTCCGCCGCTAATCTCCTCACCGTACCTCGCTCTCGCCTCTCCCGCCATCGACCCCCGGCCCACGTCATCCCCCGGGCCTGGAACGCCCTCCCTCTGCCCATCTGCCAAGCTAGCTCTCTTCCTCCCTTCAAGGCCCTGCTGAGAGCTCACCTCCTCCAGGAGGCCTTCCCAGACTGAGCCCCTTCCTTCCTCTCCCCCTCGACCGTCTCTCCATCCCCCCCACCTTACCTCCTTCCCTTCCCCACAGCACCTGTATATATGTATATATGTTTGTACATATTTATTACTCTATTTATTTATTTATTTATTTTATTTGTACATATCTATTCTATTTATTTTATTTTGTTAGTATGTTTGGTTTTGTTCTCTGTCTCCCCCTTTTAGACTGTGAGCCCACTGTTGGGTAGGGACTGTCTCTATATGTTGCCAATTTGTACTTCCCAAGCGCTCAGTACAGTGCTCTGCACATAGTAAGTGCTCAATAAATACCATTGATGATGATGATGATCTGTGTCCCCCAAAAAGCACATCCAAGGTTGACCTGGGTCCTTCCCTCTGGAGCTTCATGGAAAGTCCCACCTCACTCTGCCCCAGTGCCACCACCTGGTCGAAAGATTGGCCAATCTCGTAATTTAAATGATGAAGACAATCGGTCAGGAGCTGCTCTAGATTGCTTGTTTATTGGATCATCTTGAAGGATTTCGCCCCATTAACCTCATGTAGAACTAAATGCACCAACCTGTTTGTTTTGGTGGTAATTGTTCAGTCATTCATCATTCAATCGTGTTTATTGAGCACTTACGGTATGCTACTAATCACTTGGGAGAGTACAATGCAACAATAAACAGACACATTCGCTGCCCACAAAAAGCTTACAGTCCAGGCTGGGGGAGACGGACTTTAATATAAATAAATGAATTTCTAAGGCGCCAGACTCAAGTTAGCACTTCCCTTAGTTGGGGCTTCTGGTCTCCTAATGGAGGTGTGGGTTCGAATCCCACTTCTGACACTTCTACAGATGCAGCGTGGCTCAGTGGAAAGAGCACAGGCTGTGGAGTCAGAGATCATGGGTTCAAATCCCCGCTCCGCCAATTGTCAGCTGTGTGACTTTGGGCAAGTCACTTAACTTCTCTGGGCCTCAGTTACCTCATCTATAAAATGGGGATGAAGACTGTGAGCCCCCCGTGGGACAAACTGATAACCTTGTAACCTCTCCAGAGCTTAGAACAGTGCTTTGCACATAGTAGGTGCTTAATAAATGCCTTTATTATTATTATTAAATATGCGCATAAGTGCTAAGGGGGTTTAAGCACTTGCTATGTGTCAAGCACTTCTCTAAGCGCTGATATAAATACAAGTTCATCAGGTCAGACTGTGCCACATGGGGCTCACATTCTAAGTAGGAGGGAGAACAGGTTTTGAATCCTCTTTTACAGTTGAGGAAACTGAGGCACAGAGAAGTTAAGTGATTTGTCCAAGGCCATACGGCAGTCAAGTGGTGGAGCTGGGATGAAAACACAGGTCCCCTCTGACTTCCAAGCCTGTACTCTTTCCACTAGGCCACACTGCTTCCACGTGAAGCACAGCACTGTAGTAAGCACTTGGGAGAGCATATGATATTCACCCCACCCTCAGCCTCACAGCACCTATATGTATATATCTGTAATGTATTTATTTATATTTGTGTCTGCTCCCCCTCTAGACTGTAAACACCTCGTGGGCAGGGAATGTTTTGACCAACGTTGTTTATTTTACATTCCCAAGAGCATAATGCAATGCCCTGCACAGAGTAAATGCTCAGTAAATCCCACTGATTGATTGACTGATTGGGTGAGTGTAAAATAATTAGAAGACACAATCCCTGCTTTCAAGAAGTTTACAGTTCAGTGGGGCAGACAGACAGTAAGATAAATACATTCAATTAAATTTAGTTAACATTATTTGTCTATTGTAAATGCTCAGTTATGTTTTTGAGTATGCCAGAAACAATAGTTTGTTAATCTAATTTTTGACAAGAGCATGTATATATATATACATATATATATATATATTATATATACATACATATATATATGAGATAGTATATATGAGATAGTATGACAGTAGTCTCATAACAAACTTTAAAAAAGGGAAAAAGTTGGCTTCACGTACATAACAAAACCAATTTAGTTAAAACCGTGTTTACTGACTCATGCAAGAGTCTTGAAGAGTCAATTAGCAATGCACAAGTTAATGAACTGCAATGAAAGGCTCTGCTTCCATTAAATTCCTCTCTGTAATTGTCAATATTCTTAAAAAGTATAATGATTTCTCATCAGTGCTTGAATGAACCGTAAAACTACCTTTGGAAATATTGACATTTTGACAGTTTTGAGCACAAAAATATTTTTCCCACTATATGTGACCTGACGGGTGAAGTTTGCTTTTCTGGTAAAGGAAAACGTGACATAAATGAAGACCATTATTTTTAACATATTAGTGTCAGAGTACTGCTGAAGACTCAGTTAAAATGTTTTCCTGATTGAGTTTTAAGGTATTATTTCTGAAAAAAGTTCAAGCCAAAAATCTTCTCTCCACTATGTAGGCTAGTTGTATCTCTTGACACTTCCAGGGAGAGCAGAAGACAAACTGGATCTGTGTTTTTCTGTAGTTTAGAGCCTCTTTTTCTTCTTACTTTCCATTCTCTAGCTCAGGGCTTGGGCTGCTGGAGTTCAAATGTCCCCATTTTTTAATACAAAATATGCTCCCAAATGTAAAAGGAATTATGGAAACATCTCTATTTTAAAAAGAAATATGTTCATTTTACTGAAAAGAGTGCAGGCCTGGGAGTCATAGGGCCTGGGTTCTAATCTCAATTCCACCACTTACATGATCTTGGGAAAGTCACTGAAATTCTTTGACCCTCAGTTTCCTCTTCTGTAAAATAGACTTTGAGCTCCATATTGGAGAGGGATTCTGTCTGACAAGATGATCTTCTATCTATCCCAGCGTTTAGTACAGTACTTGGCTCATATTAAGTGCTTAACGAATACCACAATTATCATTTTGATGTGGTCTCCACTTTCTGATGCTAGCCTGTAAAATACGGATTCAATTCAAAAGGACCTCATTACTGATCTTGACTGCCAAGGGAAGAACAAAATGAAGCTGGGAAAATATCTCTGAAAGAAGAAGAAGAAAAAGAAACAGAGAGCATGGCCTGGGAGTGGAAAGAGCATGGGCCTGGGAGTAAAAGGACCTGGGTTCTAATTCTGGCTCTGCCGCGTATCTTCTGGGTGAGTTTAGGCAAGTCACTTCACTTCTCAGTGCCTCTGTTACCTCCTCTGTAAAATGGGGATTAAATCCTACTCCTTCCTCCATAGACGGTGAGCCCCAGGTAGGACAGGGACTGTGCCCAACCTGATTCACTTCTCTATCCCAGCACTTAGAACAGTGCTTGGAACATCAATCAATCAATCAATCGTATTTATTGAGCACTTACTGTGTACAGAGCACTGTACTAAGCGCTTGGGAAGTACAAGTTGGCAACATGTAGAGGCAGTCCCTACCCAACAGTGGGCTCACAGTCTAGAAGGGGGAGACAGAGAACAGAACCAAACATACTAACAAAATAAAATAAATAGAATAGATATGTACAAGTAAAATAAATAAATAAATAGAGTAATAAATATGTACAAACATATATACATATATACAGGTGCTGTATATCATCATCCAAGTGCATTGCACATCATCATCATCATCATCATCATCAATCATAGCAAGTGCTTAACACGTACTATTAGCATTATTATTACTATTATTATTAGACAGGCAGAGGAGGGAAGCAACACAGGTGCTGGAAACAGATGCTTACTTTCTTTCCATCAGGGGGAAAATCATTTGTGGCAGCCGCCCCTGCCCCCACCCTCAACAGTATCCGGCCCGAATCTTTAACAGAGATAAAAATAATAGCAAGATCTCGTTAAGGGTTTTCATTTTTTAAAAGCAGGATTCAGCTCTCCCTTTGCAGCTGTTAGAAACAGAGCTGGATAGGCCAGATTGCTTGATAAATTGTAAGTTACTGGTGGTGAGACTGATTGGGGAATTGCCGTTTCCTTGCTCCACTTTCAAATTCTTTCTCGTTCTTGGCACTTATTACCATTATAAATTAGTATTGGGTTGTGGAGGTCTCGATTTCTCACACATAGTCATACTCTCATTGGTACCAATAGACCTTAACTGGCAGCAAAGATTTTAGAAAATCCTAATAGCCACTGAGATTTATGTTCTCTTACAGTGGCCACTGAAGTTTAGGTGTCCAGTAATAATTAATAATTACCATACTCGCTAAACACTTACTCTGTGCCAAGCACTGTTCTATTTGTTGAGGTAGATACAAGTTAATCACACTGGACGCAATCCCTGTCCCACATGGGGCTCACAGACTAAGTAAGAGGGAGTTACAGATAGGGTAACTGAGGCACAGAGAAGTTAAGTGACTTGTTCACAGCAGGCATTTGGAAGAGCTGGAATTAGAAGCCAGGTCCTCTAACTCCCAGGACTGTAGTCTTTCTACTAGGCCACAGTGCTTCTCTAGAAGGTCAATGGAGCATGTTAATTATACCGTATAGTACTGGATACTGGTTTATATGACTATTGTTACTTATTGATTAATGAGTCTGGGTGCCGTTTGCTCATAGGAATATTCATTTATTGAGCACAAAAGAGTTAGAAATAGCCTTGAGTTAAAGTTCATCTGTTCCCCAAATGATTTTTATTAGATAAACGATCACAGTTATAAATTATTGAACTCAGAGACAATTGGGGGTATTGTTTAGATGGCTTGTTTTGTATGAGCTAAGCAAATATATTTTCCAGGGTGCTTTGTAGCTTTGAGGTTAAGGAAAAGACACATGCATGTGGGACATACTGCAGAGATAGTTGCCAGTTTGCCAGATCAGTTCGGGCAAAACATAAATAAAGTGCAGACAGTCAAAGTGTCACAATACCAACATGATAGCAGGTCTAGCAGCTGTCTACTTTTACTTTAAGGTCATAAGGTGACACTCTTCCAACAGCCACGTACTGGACCCTAATCCCTCCCAGCTGTCTTACTTTGCATCCCAGTGAAACCCAAGGGTCACAGGAAAAAGAGTGTGACTGGTGCCTTGAAGATCATCACCGATATCCAAGTCCTTTGATTTGGGAAGTCCGACACAAACAAATAATGACGACAGCAGTATCATTTTTCAAATTTAGAGAAATGAGCACAGAGGGGATCTGGGTTCTGGTCCCAGCTCTACCACTTGCTTGCTGTGTAATCTGGGAAGCAGCGTGGCTCAGTGGAAAGAGTCCGGACTTGGGAGTCAGAGGTCATGGGTTCTAATTCTGGCTCTGCCACATGTCTGCTGTGTGAGCTTGGGCAAGTCACTTCACTTCTCTGAGCCTCAGTTCCCTCATCTGTAAAATGGGGATTAAGACTGTGAGCCCCACGTGGGACAACCTGATTACCTTGTATCCCCCCCAGTGCCTAGAACAGTGCTTTGTACATAGTACGCACTTAACAAATGCCACCATTGTTGTTGTTGTTATGTGGGGACACATTCTCTGCCCAAAAAGAGAGATAAGCGCAGAATCAGTGAATCTGTCACTTTCTCTCCATCCCAATTGTCACCCCGCTGATGTGGGCACTTTTCGTAGCCCAACCTTCTCACTCTGCTGCCCAGATATTTTTCTAAATCATGCTGTGCCCCTCTCTCTACTCCTTGAAAATCTCCAATGATCCCTCTCTGTCTCAAGAAGAAATGCCTGTCCATCGGCTTTAAGGCACTCAATCAGCTACCCCTGCTCCTTACCCTCGCTTCTCTTCCACAACACTCCACCTCGTATATTCAGTTCTTTTCATGATAAATACACAGTGTGTCTTGTTCTCATCTCTCTCGCCACCAACCACTTACACATATCCTCCCTTAGGTAAGTCCCTTCATGGCTTTCAGAGGAGGGCGATCTCTAGGAAGATTTTTGAAGGAGGGAAGGGATGTGTTTGGTGAAGCTAAGAGGGGAAAGAGTTCTGACAGGGAAAGCTGTAAGCAATGAGTCGGCAGCAGGGGAATGAAGAGCGAGGGATGCTTAGGGAGATTTACCTGGGAGGGAAGAAGAGCACAAGATGAGGTATAGCAGTAAAATAGGTGAAGGTGTAAGTGACGTAGGTTAAGGCTGACAGAGTGACTGGAGAGCATGCAACCTCTGTGCCTCAACTTCTCCACATTTAAGTGGCAATTTCCTGCCCTCTCAAGGTCTCACCTGGAGAGTTTCCAGTACTCTACTAGTCTCGACTATGAGAGGGAGAGTCAAGCAGATACCAGTACATCCCATTCCCAGCTTCGGCAGTAGTTAGCGAGTGGAAGGCGATCTGCTACAAGTCAAAATTCACCTGTGCTGGGCAACAGCGGCTTGGAAGAGAGTCGAGGGTGGAGACTCAAGTTTACTGCATGGAAGGTGGCAGTGGTAAACCACTACTGTATTTTTACCAAGAAATCTCTATGGATGCACTACCGGAATGATTGCAGATGGAAGTGGGGCATTCTGAGAGAGATGCGTTGTAATGGGTTGGAGACGACTTGATGGCATAAGACAAGAACAACACTTCCTGCTCCTCCCCCATTATGTTGCCAACTCGTACTTCCCAAGTGCTTAGTACAGTGTTCTGCACACAGTAGTGCTCAATAAATACAATTGAATGAATGAATGAATGAACATCCCCACTAGATTATAAAGTCCTTGTGGGCAGGGATCGTCACCCCTTACACTACTGAACTGTATTCTCCCAATCCCACCCAATAAAAGAAGCAGCATAGCTTAGTAGATAAAGCACGGCTCTGGGAGTCAGAAGGACCTGGGTTCTAATCCTGGCTCTGATGCGTATCTGCTGTGTGACCTTGGGCAAGTCACTTCACTTCTCAGGGGCTTCAGTTACCTCATCTGTGAAATGGGGATTAAGAATGCGAGCCCCAAGTGGGACAAGGACTGTGTCCAACCTGACTAATTTGTATCTGCCTGTGAGCCCCACGTGGGACAACCTAATTACCTTGTATCTACTCTAGTGCTTAGAACAGTGCTCAGCACATAGTAAGCGCTTAGCAAATACCAACATCATCATCATCTGCCCCAGCACTTAGAACAGTGCTTGGCACATAGTAATTGTCAGCTGTGTGACTTTGGACAAGTCACTTAACTTCTCTGTGCCTCAGTTACCTCATCTGTAAAATGGGAATTAAGACTGTGAGCCCCCCGTGGGGCAACCTGATCACCTTGTAACCTCCCCAGTGCTTAGAACAGTGCTTTGCACATAGTAAGCGCTTAATAAATGCCATTATTATTATTATTATAAGTACCATAATTATTATTATTGATAAATACTTTTGATGTTTGATTTATAGGAATGGTGAGAAAATCAATACAATCATGGTTTTGTAAGTGCACTGACCCATTCAGAGGACAGGTAGCACAAATCCAATATATTGTGATGATTATGTATGACTACTAATAGGTATTATTATTATTATCATTATTATTACGGAATCTTTGATTCAGAATGAAGCAGAATCATTTCATTCCGGAGGAGTCGACTTCTTTGAGTGCTTTCAGTAGCCAATAATATCATTTGCCCTTCTTTCTATCTAGATGGAAGCCCAAAACACAACTGTTGTGAGGTGCATTAAAAAGAAGCAACCTTCTCAGAAGGAGTAAGATGGAGCTTTGACAATAATAAGGAGAATGGGCCTGGTCCTTTGGGGACTGAGGATTTCCTGATAGGGAGGAAGTCATCCTTACATGACTGCTCCTTAAAGAATGATGTGCTTATTCCAGTTACTATGCCATAACCTCTTTACTCAGTATGAAGATTACATCTGAATTAGTTCAGTGGCCATTAGCCAAGCCAAACTTGTTTGCTTGGTGGTTCTTCTCTTCTTTTCATTCAGAGACCTGCTTCCTGTTGTCGGGATAACATAATTGCTGATTTCTGAGGTAGATTAAGTATTTTGATGAAGCAATTTTCTCTTTTCTCCCCACCTATTGAAGCATTACAGGTATATGTTTGGGGTTAAAGGATTTCATCTTCACCCGGAAAATTCAGACCCTTCCCAGGCCTGTCTCTCATTTACTTGGAATGATAACTTATCTGTCGATATTTCTTTTTTTTCTCTCCAAGTCCCAGGCCTACTTAATCTTGTCCACTTTGCACAACCGGTGGAGGAATAACAAGGCTCTTTCCCATCATGCAACATTCTGGGATGCATCATGACAGAGAAATCTCAAAGCCCAGGTCAATTATAACAGAAGATGTGCAACACCTCTGCCCCTGCAATGTCTTCTGGGGCCTCAGTTGCTTAAAACTAAGTCACCTGAAAAACACAAGGATATGTGCGTCTGACTCTCTTTCTGATGGTTCAGCAGGACACAAATAGTAGGAGACTGAGGCTCTGTGTGTGTATGTGTGTGTGTGTGTGTGTGTGTGTGTGTGTGGTGCGGGAAAAGGGAATAAAGTTGGCAGACACCTCATTGTGCTGTAATTACTTTTTAATTAGAATTCATTGAATACAGATGGATTTCTCTCTGTACTTTCTCCCACTGATGTTTTTAATATTCCCATGCCAGGTATTATGAGGCGGTAGCTGGCAGTGAATTACATAAAATAACCCTGTAGCTAGTTGTGACTTACATAAAGTAACCAACTTAACCATTTGTCTTAGTTGAAAAATGATCTTACTTCTTTCCGTGGAGTCTCTTGCTGGTTTGTGGGGAGAGTATTTGTTTACTCTGTTTCCTGTAAGAGGAGCTATCATGGTTCATATATGAAATTACTCTAAGTGACTGCAACATTTTTATTTCTAATAATGAACTGTCATCTCTTTTCATGCGATACCAATGAAATTGCCGGCGTCTCACTTATTTTTTTCCACCTACAAATGAATAACCTGAATTTGAACGTGACTGGAATGTAGATTTTGATGTCCCCTCCCCCCCCCCATCACAAAAAAAAAAACCCATCAGTGCCTAACAAATCCTAATTTTAACTCAATTTGAAATCGAACGGGTGGTTACAGAATTTTAATGTAAATAAAAATAATTTCAATTCTTTGACTCCAGGGTCTCTCTACGTGAACTGACATAAGACATGTTTTTGAAGTCACAGTCCATAATTCTCTTGACATTATAAACAAGCTGACTTTATTGAACACGGTATCTAAAATTAGACTCACATATTCCTATGTAATATATGTAAAAAAAGTGATTGATTTAATGAATAGGTAGATGCATGATTTATCTTAATGGCATAGATTTACAAAGCTTGACTAGTACAACATTTCTCTTTATGGCTGTAAAATATTTGTGGCCACTGTGGGATTTTCTAGATCATTATTTTAAAAAAGGAAAAACCCATTTTGACAGATGAACTGGGCCATTCTGAGCAAATCACAGATACTTCATATAACAAGGCCTCCAAAGAGGGGAGCATAGGCTTATTACTATGGCAACCCAGATCAAAACACTATTTTAGTGGAGAGTTTCCAGTTTTACAATGCAATGATGATTGTTTATAGTACCATTGAAACCACATTCAGCAAAAGTTTAAGAAATGAGCTGACAAGAGGAAAATCATTATAGATAAACTGGGGATCCCTTGAATGGTAAGGTGTGGAACCTGCCATTATTTGATCAAATGATGAAATGTATTGCCCAAGACAAGAGAAATAATAGGAAATGATACAATAATCTCCAAGCTTTTTTTGTTACATTGATTTTGGACAAAGATCTTCCTGATCTTACTAAGCGTAATCTTATGGAGCAAAGATTAAAGCGTGGAAATTACACATCTCTCAAGTATTTTTTTCCATTTGTGAAATTCCCATTTGCCATTTGTTTCAAGTCACCTTGCTTCAGATATTTCATCTGACACTGGGAAACATGCTACAGCTCAAGAACTGCACCAATCACACTGGGTTTTGGGTCTGCACACAACTACGTGAAGTGACAGTTGTCTTACAACTTAACTAAGCCTTCCCAGTGCTTAGAACAGTGCTTGGCACATAGTAAGCGCTTAACAAATACCATTATTGTTATTCATCTGTTTCTTTTTACATACTCCAATAGAGAACGATAAAAACATCCAGATTTCCAGACACTCTTTCCTGTTAGTCGCTTTGGATACCATGCTTTCTTAATAATATTAATAATAACAATAATAATAATAATTTTAAAAGATATTTGTTAAGCTCTTACTATGTGCCAGGCACTGTACTAAGCACGGGGGTAGATATAAGATGATTAGGTCCCACATGAGCTCACAGTGTATTAGCTTGTATCTACACCACTGCTTATAGGAAGCAGCATGGCATAATGGATAAAACACAAGCCTGGGAATCAGAAAGTCATGAGTTCTAATCCTATCTCCTCCACTAGTCTGCTGTGAGACCTTGGGCAAGTCACTTCACTTCTTTGTGCCTTAGTTACCTCAGCTGTAAAATGGAGATTGAAACTGTGAACCCCTCCAGGGACAGGGACTGTGTCCACCCCAATTTCCTGGTATCCACCCCAGCGCTTAGTACAGTGCCTGGCACATAGTAAGTGCTTAACAAATACCACAATGTTGTTATTAGTAGTAGCAGTACTATAACGTCTGGCACACAGTAAATGCTTAACAAATACCATAAAAAAGTAGGAGGGAGAACAGGTATTTCATTCCTATTGGTGTAGATGAGGGAACTGAATAATAATAATGGCATTTATTAAGTGCTTACTATGTGCAAAGCACTGTTCTAAGCGCTCAGGAGGTTACAGGGTGATCAGGTTGTCCCACGGGGGGCTCACAGTTTTCATGCCCATTTTACAGATGAGGGAACTGAGGCACAGAGAAGTTAAGTAACTTGCCCAAAGTCACACAGCTGACAATTGGTGGAGCTGGGGTTTGAACCCATGACCTCTGACTCCAAAGCCCGGGCTCTTTCCATTGAGCCATACTGCTTCTAAACTGAAGCCCAGAGAAGTTAAATAACTTGCCTAAGATCACACAGCAGACACGTGGTAGAGCCTGGATTAGAACCCAGGCCTTCTGACTCCCCAGTCTGTGCTCTTTCCACTAGGCCATTATTGAACATTTACTGTTGGCAAAACGCTGTACTAAGCACATTGATTTTCTTTTTTATCTAAATCTTAAATTAATTTGCAGGACTAAATGATGTTCCAAATGGTTCCAAAATATTGTATTCATTTAGATGAACAGATTTCAAAAGTATATCTTCATTTAGATCAAGAATTGATGGTGCCAAATTAATTTCTACCCCCCACCCCCACCCCCAGTGTGTTCTATAGTGGGTTGAAAAATGACTGGTCAAACTTTCCGATATGTTGTCTTATTTTATGCCGTCGAGTCGTTTCCAACCCATAGCGACACCATGGACACATATTTCCCAGAACGCCCCGCTCTCCATCTGCAATCTTTCTGGTAGTGTATCCATAGAGTTTTTCTTGGTAAAAATCCTGAAGTGGTTTACCATTGCCTCCTTTCGTGCAGTAAACTCGAGCCCCCACCCTCCACTTTCTCCCATGCCGCTGCTGCCCAGCATGGGTAAGTTTTGACTTGTAGCAGATTGCCTTCTACTCTCTAGCCACTGGCCAAGCTAGGATTGGAATGGGTAGGCCTCTGCTTGACTCTTCCTCTCATAGTTGAGACTGGTAGAGTACTGAAAACTCCTCACGTGCAACCCTGAGAAGGGTCCAATCAGTTAAAATTACATTATTTCCTTTACAATATGGAGACAATTTATGTCTTCATCATCTTTTTCTAGTTTTTAAGAAATATTTTTTTCTCAAATCCCACCTTTGCTTTATTCCACACATCTCTTTTAGACTGTGAGCCCACTGTTGGGTAGGGACTGTCTCTATATGTTGCCAATTTGTACTTCCCAAGCGCTTAGTACAGTGCTCTGCACATAGTAAGCGCTCAATAAATACGATTGATGATGATGATGATGATCTCTTCCCTGTGCATTTCTTTGCCCCCCTCCTTCCCTCTATCTCCTATTTCTTGCCTCTTGGTCTTCCCTTTTTCTTTCCTCATTCCTCATTTTTCCTCTTTCCAGTTCCTTCTTCCTTTGGAAAATTCTCTCCATCTTCTTGCTTCCCCTCAGCTGGTATCAGAAGCCTGTTACCTTTACTCAATCACACTTAGCAGGATAGGAGAGGGAGAATTTGGTCTCTAATACAGATAGCACATCTAACCCACCCATCCGGTTTTCAGTCTGTAAGCTGATATACTGATCACATTTAAGCAGACTGGAAATTATTACAAAAAGTACATCTCTGCTCTATGGACATCTTATTCAATGAGAAGTTTAAGAGTCTCTGACTTCTAAAAGCTCTCCCAAATATGTGCAACAGGTAATTTGGGAATCCACTTGGATTTAGTGTTCAAATCTAAGTGTAAATAGGGCAGCTATTGAACGCAACCAAGTGCCAGACTACCTTTATTTTCCCTGCTGTATTTTACTTGGAACTTAAATGAAAGTCCAGGTACCAATACACTCTCTTTTTAAGAGTATTTGTTAAGTGCTTACTAAATGCCAAGCACTGTACTAACCACCGAGGAAGATACAAGCTAATCAGGTTGGACACAGTCCCTGTCCCACTTGGGGCTCATGGTATTAATCCCCTTTTAATAGATGAGGTAACTGAAGCACAGAGAAGTTAAAATCAATCAATCAATCAATCAATCATATTTATTGAGCGCTTACTATGTGCAGAGCACTGTACTAAGCGCTTGGGAAGTACAAATTGGCAACATATAGAGACAGTCCCTACCCAACAGTGGGCTCACAGTCTAAAAGGGGGAGACAGAGAACAAAACCAAACATACTAACAAAATAAAATAGAATAGATATGTAAAAGTAAAATAAATAAATAAATAAATAGAGCAACAAATAAATAAATAAATAAATAGAGTAACATTCTCTAGAGTTATCTTCTTCAGGCATAGAACAATGGGGTTTTTTTTTTAATGGTATTTGCTAAGCACTTACTATGTGCCAGGCATTGTACTAAGTGCTGGCGTAGATCGATCAATCAGTCATATTTACTGAGCACTTACTGTGTGCAGAGCACCGTACTAAGCACTTGGGAGAGTACAATATGACAGAGTTGGTAGGCATGTTCCCTGCCTACAAGTTACAAATTAATCAGGTTGGACACAGTCCACGTCTCATTAAAAGACTTCCCCAAGGTCACACAGCAGACAAGGAGCAGAGCCAGTATTAGAAAACATTCATTCATTCATTCATTCAATCGTATTTATTGAGCACTTACTGTGTGCAGAGCACTGTACTAAGCGCTTGGGAAGTACAAGTTGTCAACATATAGAGACGGTCCCTACCTAACAATGGGCTCACAGTCTACAAAGTCCTTCTTACTCCCAGGCCCATGCTGTATTCACTAGGCCACACTGCTTCAAGTTGCTTAGGTGGCTTTGGTCCAGGAAAGCATGCTAAATTTGGCCACGTTACAGGGATCATCATTTTACACAGTTCAGTTTCAAAGGACCATTTCTCAATCCTGTTAACCTCTCTCCTCTCTTTTCTTTCTGACTTTCCTTCAGCATATTGACGAGGTCGCTTCAAGAGATTCTGCTCCCTTGCCCCCAGTTATTTCCCATGTTCTCCATAGTGCAGCTGAGACAGAATTGGTGAAAGTGGGATTTTGCATTCTACCTGAAGATGTCAGGCCACACGGAACAGCAACAAAACTTGGTTTCTGACCAATTTATCTTGAATCTCCAACCCATTCAACCCACCATCCCTAAGAAAAGATTCATCAATTAATCACATCTGTTGAGCCCTTACTGTGTGAAGAGCACTGTACTAAGCACTTGGGAGAGTAGAATAGAACAGGGAAGGTAGACACAGTCCCTGAACACAACAAGTTTATGACCTAGAAGTATGTTTGAATATAAGTCATTGTACTATTAGTTTGGGGCCTGGAATGGACTTATTAGTTATAAGAGAACCCATGAATAGTTCTCATGGAACAAAAACAATTCTGGTATCTGAGAAAGTCTTGTTAATGGGATAAGATGAGAAGACCATTATTTTTCCTAAAAGGATATCATAGGCTCTATCTTAGCTTACTTTGATTCCATCCTCTTCATGCTTGGCTGAAATTCCCCAAGAAAAGTTAGGGCATCATCATTCTTTGTTATGGACAGGGAACCTGTCAGCTAATTCTGTTGTGCTGAATTCTCCCAAGTGCTTAGTACAGTGTTCTGCAAGTAGTAAGCACTAATAAATGCCATTGATTGATTGATTGATTGATTTGCAAGTGGCTTTCCACTTTACTGCTCAGAAAAAATAATGGCAGGAGGTTTTAACAAAAATTATTATTATTATTATTATTATTATTATTATCTGGGGCCTGGTCTCTGCTTTTTTTTTATTTACATTATTTATTAAGTGCTTACTACGGGACAGGGCAGACACTGTACTAAGTGCTGGGTTAGATATAAGATTAAAAAGTTGAGTAGAGAAGAAAAGGGAATGGGGAGCAGGTTATTTGAAAACTCTTAGGTTCTGTTCATCATAGTTTTCTAGACTGAAAGCTCATTGTGAGCAGGGAGTGTGCCTATTAACACTGTTGTATTGTACTCTCCCAAGGGCTTAGTACAGTGGTCTCCAGTCAGTAAATGCTCAATCAATCAATTCATCATTGTGACTGTAATTTATTTGTATTAATGTCTGTTTCCCCCTCTAGACTTTAAGCTCACTGTGGTCAGAGAGTGTTTCTGATCATTGTACTGTAATCTCCCAAGTGCTTAAGTACAGTACTCTGGACAAAGTACTCAATAAATATGATTGACTGACTGATTTATTGCACCCCTACTGTGTGCAGAGCATTGTTCTAAGCGCTTGGGAAAGTGCAATGCAAAATAGTTGGTAGACACATTCCCTGCTCAGAAATGTGATTGATTGATTGATTCTAGATTAAATAGTTCAGTTTCTGATTGATGACTCTAGTTTAAAGAGACAGTGTCTGAGGGGGAATAAGCTAGCACAGGAGTGTTCTTGGGAGAAGATTAAGTGCTTATTACAGTGCTCTGCACTAAGTAAGCACTTAATAAATGTCACTAATTGATTGTTTGAACAAGCTTACACAAGAGGAGTATTATATGAGTAAATTGTTCTAGGGAGAACATACAGCGCTTAGTACAGTGCTCTGCTCTCTTATGAATCAACACCTTACTGTGGCAGGAGAATTTGTGTACACCAATGAAGCTTACAGCTATGGCACTGAGAGATATTCTCTCACCAGGGTTACCCATGATGGAAAGGTCTAAGCATCCGACAAAGTTGATTCACCTGTGCTGGGCTGCAGCGGCATGAGAAAGAGTCAAAGACAAGTGATCAAAATGTTGATCAAAGACAGGCGGAGACAAGTTTTTACTGCGCGAAAGAAGGCAGTGGTAAACCACTTCCCTATTTAAGTCCATACAGTCTCTATAAATAGGGAACAATTTGACAGCACTGGACTGCGAGGACAGTGTATACAATAAGAAAACATACATACAATACTTACAATAAGCATACAATAACCACTCTACAAATACCCTTGATTGATTATAGTGCTTTAAGGGACCAGTGGTAAGAAACACTGCCTGGAAAATGACAGGAAAGTGATTTCCTCCTGCATGCGGTTGAGACAGGGAGCGAGAGAAGGATTGAGTTTCTGAGGAAGAGGCTTTCAGAGGAGGGCTGACTGCAAGTAAAGAAAGGACTAGAAAGGGCAGCAAGTGACACCTAGTGAGGCTGGAGGGCCTTGGTCAAGGGAAAACAAGGAGTGAGCTTCCTGAAGTTCTGGCTCAGGCTCAGTTGTAAATCTCCCCCATCCCACTGACTGTCCTTTGGTTCCCCCAGAGTGATGGAAATAGCCCTGTGTCTTCCTAGCTCTTCATTCCTGTTCGTGAAAGACAGCCTCTTTTTTTTTTCTTTTAATGGTATTTATTAGCATGTGCTAAACACTGGGGTAACTGTATGACAATAGGGTTGGGCACAGTCCCTGACCCCCATGGGGCTCCCAGTCTTAATCCCCGTTTTACAGATGAGGTAACTGAGGCACAGAAAAGTTATACGACTTGCCCAAGGTCACACAGCAGATGAATGGCCAAGGTGCTATTGATGCCTGTATGCTATTGATGCCTGTCTACTTGTTTTGTTGTCTGTCTCCCCCTTCTAGACTGTGAGCCTGTTGTTGGGTAGGGATTGTCTCTATCTGTTGCCGAATTGTACTTTCCATGCGCTTAGTACAGTGCTCTGCACACAGTAAGCGCTCAATAACTATGACTGAATGAATGAATGAATGAATGATTGAATGAACCCAGGTCCCAGGCCTGTGCTCTAACCACTAGACCACATTGCTTCTTAACATGGGTAACTGCAGTGTCCTCGGCTGGGAAGATGTGCAACTCATTCCTAAATCGCACTGTAGAATGAAACTGTTTCCACGTATAACATTCGGGAGAAGTCACCAATTTACCTCAGCCCAGACACAGTCGTGAGGATTTTTTAGAGCCCTAAAAGCCTGCATATCTTTCTTTCTAGGGGACAGGGATAGTTTTAAATGTTGAACATAAGCTCTGCCTGAGAGAAGGAAGATGAATTTCATTCCCTTTGTAGTTTCAAAATGCATTCAGTAATATTCCACAGTAAGTAGTGATTTTATTTTTGGTTTAACTGAATGTTTGGAGCAAACAGACACTGTAGGATCTTAAGCTGGTGGCAGGGAGTTATCCAGCCCCTGGTGTCTTTAGAGGAAGCTGCTCTTAACAGGGAAGATGACTTTTTAGAGAGCCACCTCTGTTTTTCTGACTGGAGCTATTAGGAACTTTTTATTATTTTTTTTTCAGGACCTGCAGCTTTGCTATGAACTTCATCTCTTTGAGCAATGACAATTCTGTTCAGGTTGAAAATGATGCTGAAACTGTCACCTAATTTAGGGATAATGGGACCCTGACATGCATATGGGTAGTTAGGACTTAATGCGGCTGGTTCAGCCCTCTGGGGTTCTTGGGAAGCTTCCCGATGGGCCCTGGGATATCCAGCTTGGGAATGTTACCAGTCCAGTAAGCAGTGGGAAGCAGTGGGGCCTAATGGAAAGAGCATGAGCCTGGGACCCAGAGGAGCTGGGTTCTAATCCCATCTCTCCCACTTGCTTGACGTGTGATTTTGGTACGTCACTTCATTTCTCTGGGCCTCAGTTTTCTCAGCTGCAAAATGGAGATTCAGTGCCTGTCCTCCCTCCTGCCTAGGCAGTGAGCTTTATGTGGGACAGGGACTACATTCAGCTTAACTTGTATCTATCCCGGCCCTTAGAACACAGAGTAAGAGCTTAACAAGCACCATAAAAATATTAATAAAATAATATCTCCCTGAAATAGGGACCTTACTGCCCAGGCGAGAAGTCTGTGAGCATCACTCCTCAACAATCAGTCAATCAATGATATTTACTGGATGCTTACTGTGTGCAGAGTACAGTGCTAAATGCTTGGGACAGTATGATGCAGTTGGCAGATATAATCCCGGCCCACAAGGAGTTTACAGACTAGAGGGGGAGATGGACATTAAAATAAATTATGGATATGCATATAAATGCTGTAGGGAGGAGGGTGGGGTTAAGTGTCACGTAGTGGGTTCTAATGCCAGCTCTGCCACTTTTTAATGGCATTTATTCAGCACTTACTATGTGCAAAGCACTGTTCTAAGTGCTGGGTAGGTTACAAGGTGATCAGGTTGTCCCACGGGGGGCTCACAGTCTTAATCCCCATTTTCCAGATGAGGTAACAGAGGCACAGAGAAGTGAAGTGACTTGCCCAGAGTCACCCAGCTGACAATGGACAGAGCCGGGATTTGAACCCATGACCTCTGACTCCAAAGCCCGTGCTCTTTTCACTGAGCCACGCTGCTTCACTTGTCTGCTGTATGGCCTTGGGCAAGTCACTTAACTTCTCCATGCCTCAGTTACCACATCTGTAAAATGAGGATGAAGACTGTGAGCACTTTGTGGGCAGGGACTATGATTTGCCTTGCTTTGATTTGCTTGCATCCACTCCAGTGTATAATATATTATATAATATACATTGTATATAATATATAATAATAATAATAGAGCTCTGCAATCAATCAATCATATGTATTGAGTGCTTACTGTGTGCAGAGTACTGTA